>NW_028258451.1:3089755-3707707 GCF_053883595.1 Heterocephalus glaber
TTGCTTTGTGTTGAGATACGTTTTACCCAAGAAAAACCAACTTTCTAAAATGATTACTCAATTTATACTTTCAGCAGCAATGTGTGTGGGCTGCCTTTGATCTATATCCTCATTAACGCTTAATAATCTCAGAATTGGTAATTATTCCTGGATTGGGTTGTGTAAATTCATCTCATTCTCTTAATTTGCATTTTCAACAGTGATGGAATAGGATAACTTCCTTTTGATTTTGTTCATCCAAAATATTTACTTTGTCCCTAATCTATATATTGAGAGATGGGAGAAAAAAAACAGGATAAAGATGGAATAAACATAGGAGAATCCAGGCTTAAGAAGGGCTGATATCGAGGAGAACCTCTGGTAGCTCATGGAATAGTGTGAAGTAGGGTGGGCACAGTCTACTCTGCCCCTAACAGGAAATGGCGCCCACTTGGTATCAAAGGCTTTCCAGGGTCTCACTTCCAAACATAGCAATGGTGTCCCTTCTCCTCAGCTAGGTCTCCAGTCTCTGATCGACTGTATCGTGGTGTGAGAGGAATAGAAGCTCACCTCTGTGCTCTGCGATGCCAGATGGTGAGCGGCACAGAGAGGTTGAGTGTGGGAAGAGACGCTGGACCCGGACTCGTAGGCTCATTATTCCTTGGTCCTCGTACCCAATGCACCTGTAATTTTCAACTCTAGATGCCTGAGAGAATCCACATGCGGGATTGAGAATAACTTTCAAACAACGTTGCTTCTTTGCCTGCCTACGAAAACAACTACAATTACATAAGCACATCCAAAGAAACAATTGGGAGAACTTTCCTATGAGCCCCTGGAGTGCATGAAATATCACGGGGAGGGCACAGGCTGCACAGGGGTCAAACGCTAAGTAAGTGAAGTCAGTTGCATGGATGTGTGTGGATGTGGGCCAGCCCAAGGCCCCTTCCTAGCCCCTAACATCCTGGGAAATATCACACTCTGAAGAACACCAGCACTCAGGCACAGTGACTGAAATGAGATAGCGATTTCGTGCCTCCACTTTTTTTTTTTTACATTTTCCCAAAGGTTCATTCCTGCACCGTGCATAGCCCTATTTCATTCATGTACACACAGTAGAGAACTCCACTGAATTTATCCAGCAATATGTATGAACAGGCGATGTGTGACTTCCTGAATATAGCTGTGCCCAGTGAACCTGCTCTGTCCTCTGCTGTCACGGACTCTGGTGCACACAGGTTTTGTATTGGAAGTGCTGGCATAAGGCATGTCTTTCCCAAGATAGTAGCAAGGTGTTATAGAAATGATCACTATTTATACTTTAAAATCTAAAGATCTCCACTGCTTTGTATTAACTCTTGGTAATGTCAACATTTTTACTTAGTGGAAAATTTGTGTTGGACAAATGTATCTCATTCTCTTTTAATGTGCATGCTCCAGGAGAATCATGAAGAATCATGATTTTTTGTCCATCTAAAATATTTGTTTTTGTTGAATGACCTATGGAATGTTTTCCTGTTAGCCTCTGCTGTGTGCCTTAATGATTTGTAGAATGTGTGCGAAGTTTTCAGGTGACAATATTTTTCACTGAAATATTGAATAAAAGCTTCCCTGTAAGCTGTGGCAATGTTTCCATAGGAATAAAAGTGGCAATTATTGTTTTCAGTTTGAAAAATTTTGCATTTTTGAAGTGCCATACTTTGACAGAATTTCAAGCATATAAAAAAATTGCAAAAGAGTACAAATTGTTCCCATGCACTTGAATCTATACTCCACAAATATTTATAGAAAATTTTGTGCATTATTTAAGTCATATATGTCATGCTTAAGACTTTAGTGCACATTTCATAAGATGAATAGAATTATATCACTTTAGCTCAGTGCTCAAAACCAGGACATAACACCCACGCAACAATATTATCTCAGCTCTACCCATCAATACACCATTGACATTCTGCCCATAATCCCTAGAATGCTGTTCACAGAATAAAAAAGAATGCAGTCCAAGATCTAAACCAAGATCGCATACTGCATTTATCTGTAATGTGCCTTTGCACAGCTAATCATCCACATCACATTGGATGGCAAAATAAGAAAATAAGACATTACTGACCATAGTAAAGCTAAAGCAAAGATCAAAAATGCTAGATGAGTTCCAGTTGAAGGCCAAAGTGGTCATTTGTATAATATGGAAAGAGCTCTGAAGAACAGTTCAATAAAAGGCATGAAGACAAATCAGAAATGGTAAACTTAATGGAAACAAAAAGATAATGAAAAGTAACCAGTTTTATGAAATATTCAAATGGAAATAGAACTCTTTAGGAGATGCCTGACTTTCAAAATATAAAATTGTTGTGGTATATTTTCTTTCTTTTTAAATTTTAATTTTTTTTAGTGTATGGTTGCAGTTCACCATGAGGACATTCTTCATAAGGAGTTGGTACATGTCTATAACACATCTTAATTCTCTCTTCATCCCCTTTCTTCCCATTCCTCCCTCTCCCCTTCCTCCATCCCTAGGCCCCATTTCTTTTGCAAAAGATCTATTTCCTATTTCCTGTTACCTATCATGTATTTTACTCTTTATTTATATTTGAGTGACACCAGGCAATAAGCTTCTAGCCTAAATGGAATAAAAGGGGGGAAGAAGAAGAACGTCTCACTTCAGCTTCTTTGGAGGAGCACTAGTCTTTGCCATCACCTTGGGATGTGTCTCTCAGCTTCCAGCTCAGACTTCAGCATTCCAGCATAGACCCTTTGGCTGCCAGTGGAGCTCTGCAGTGAGCTCCATTCCAGGTCTTCCATCGTCGAATGGATTATGCTGCTCTCCAGCGTGCAGGCAGCCCTTTTGCACTCCTCTACACCTGACTCTACAGGTGACCATTGTGAGCTTACATTAGAAAATAAAAATATAAATGTTCTGTTACTCTAGTGAGCCCTGAATGATCCATCATGAAACCTGAGATACTTTGTTATGGCTACCTGAATGGAGTGAGAAACTAGTTTTTCAATATTTTTATCATACATGTCAGAATGGAATTGCTGGGTCTTATGGAAATTCCCATACCTGTATTTTTGCTGTGTCCATGTGTGGTGGAAAGACTGAGGGATCTCTCTGGTGTCTCTTACAAGGGCATCATCCCGACTCTGTCCATTGTCAACAGTGCAGGAGTCCAACATGGTGTTCTTACCTATGGTAGTACTGTTAAATGATTGCCATATTCAAGCTGTTGTATTCACCTAATATATTCATCTCTTTACATAGTTATCTTTTTACCTGGAGAAAACAATAAAAGTCCAGCCTCAGTAAATGTCAAATATACATAACAATACTATTAACTGTGTACATAGTGGGCTTATTTTATGTAGCACAGTGACCAGGGGTTCATGGATATTGCCAATGACAAATTCCCTTGACTTGTAGGACTGAATAACATTCCGTTATAAAAATACATCCTATTTTCTTTATGCATTGTTCAAAAACAACCACTTAGGTTGTGTTCCTATCTCACCATCTCTGAGTAGATGAAGGTGGATGGCAGAAGGGAAAGCAGGTGAGGCTCCCAACAAGCAGGTGTTAGACTTAAGCATGAAGCATGGTTTCCACAAACCATCTCACAGACTGCTCCAAGAGGCCTGACGCACCTGTGGCCCCCTCCAACCGCCGGCATGGACGTGTCCCTGGCCCTTGGCCTAGGCGTCCTTCTGGGGCTGGTGCCCTGGCCATGTCTCCACACACAGCCGAGCCTTTGTGGATTGCACGTGAGAGCCCAATGCCTCCTTGGAAAGAGGTGACAGAAAGCCGGGTAAAGGAGATTCCTGAAGGGAGCACAGAGAGGGCACTGAGCTGGCTGTTTATTCTCTCCTCCAGCAGATACACATGGACACTTCCTGGGTGGCCGGCTGTGTCACAGGGATCTGGACAAATCAGGAAATAGAAAGTACGCGAAAAGAGTGCTGCCTGACTGGAAATGTACTCTACTCAAGAAACCGGGATAGATAACATGAAATTATATATATGCAATTATTTATATATAAATTATAAAGTGTGCTAGCTTGTGGTAGGCACAACAGAAGGGAGAAAATGAGAAGCGGCAAGATAGTGTAAACGTTCCGCAACGGGGTAAGAAAATCCTACGTTAGTTAGCAACACAGTAAACAATCGCAGGAGGTAAGGGACTGAGATGTATTTCTTGTAATACATTCTAACCAGAAAAAAACTTGGTGGACAAGGGGATAACTCAGAGACCTGACCCAGCATAAACACGGGCTTGGGTTTGGTGCCTAGTACTGCACATATGAAAGGAAGGAAAAATGGAAGGAAAAAAGGAAGGCACACAAGAAGGAAGAAAGAGAGAAAGAAAAAAGAAAGGAAAGAAAGAAAACAAAGTTCTAAAAGGAAGTAAAAAAGACAGAAAAAAGACATTTAGATGACTTTAGTAACCTTGATGTCCGGCTACCGATGTTTCTCCAACTTCTGGCCACTTCCTGTAACCTCTTTAAATTCAGGGCTCTGGGGACAGACCAGATGTTCATGCATCTGCTGTCCTCAGGGTGTTTTGTGAGGTCTGTGGTGTCCATGCATAAGAGCCCGTGAATCCCCAGCTCCTTGATCTGGGCCCTCAAACAACAGTCTTCCTTTCCTCAAATTTTAGTTCTTGTAGTTGATGATTTCCATAGCAACAACAGTGATTCCAGGAGACCTTTAGAAGCACAAATTCTCAGTCCAGAACCAGAACTATAGAATTAGGTAGTCTGGGGTTCAGACAGAAAGACCTATGTTATTAATAGATTCCAGGTGATTTTGATGCCAAGACAAAGAGTATTCCACCCCTCTGCTGTGACTCTGGTTAGACCAGTTGCCTGGGATTCTTGTGATTAACACAAATCCTGTATAAAATTTTGGTGTGTGTGTGTGTGTGTGTGTGTGTGTGTGTGCAGGCACGCTTATAAGTATGCTAAAATATATTTCTGTACAATATGTTTTTCTATAAATACAAGTAAATCCCTGGATTGTACACAGATAGGAATTTTGTCTTTACGCTAGAATATTAATCGGACAGACTGAAGTTCCCTTTCCCTGCATATCTGATTCTTCTTGTCAGCTCCAGGTAATCCCAGAGCTGCCCTCTCCCCTCCCCATCCTCCTCATCCTCCTCCCCTTTCTCTTTTTCCTTCTCCTTCTCCAAAGACTGCACAGCACTTAGCTTCCAGTATTCACCAAGAAATCTATCAGGGCTGTGGAATTCCAGCTCAGGACATGGATATTCCTTCCAACCACGAAGGGCCTTATCCAAGGCCATAGAAAACTCACCTGAAGTCCACTGGTCCTCAGGCCACTTTCTGGCCCAAATCAAAGCCCACAAAGCATCTTGACAGAGTTAGTGCTGTTCGAATGTTGCTCTAGACCCAGATCCATTCCATCTTCATGAGGAGATTCCTGTATATTAGCTCCCGAAGGAATCCATCACTAGATATCCTGGACACCAGCCCAACAATGATTGAGTACCTGAGCTCCAAGCCACTGCTGGCCTGGGGACATTGTGCCTGCTCTTCCTCCTCCATGGAACACTTTACTCATGACCCTGGATGGGAGGTTTAGGGTTGGGTTAGAACTGGAAAAATTGTTTCCAAAATCTTTGTGTCTTGAATAAAGCACTGAGTAGGACACTGAAAAAAGAGTAACAAGTGATATTTATTAAAAGCAAAAGAAGCAAAGACAACTCCACATGGAGAGAACAGGCCAGTGAGAAGAGCCCAGGGCCCTAACAGGGCCAGGTACGAGGTCTCTTAAGGTCCTGGGATTGTATGAGGATCGAGAGCTGGGGACTGACTGGACTCATGGCCCAACTGGCTCCTGACTTGGCCCAGCTATGAGGAGGGGGTTTGTAAACACAGGAGGCTTTAGAGGAAGGGTCACAGCATCCAAAGCTCACTGGAAGCAGAGTCAAACTGCAATGCAAATGTGGCTGGGATGGAACTGGGCATGTAATTCTGGTTCTGCCTCTGCCTGGGGTTTTGAAGGCACAGGGTGACTCTATCTAGTGGTGTTTGGATGATTGGCCATAGTCCTCCTCCTCATTGTGCCTGTCCTTTCATCCTTCCACATGGCACCCTGCTGCTTTTGTCATGTGCTGGCTCTACCTCCTCCCTCACTCATGTACCCAAACCACTCCCTCTCTCCTCGAACGGTATTGCGGATGTCACCTCCAGCACCCTCCCACTCCACGATCACCCTCACTCCTTGATGCTCTTCTTTTCCATTTCTGCAACAACTGTGAACCCAGAATTTGCCATATAATGTGTATATTCCCCATTCCATATTGGGGAATCCCATCCCTATCCCTGCAACAGCAAGGAAGGTGACACAGAGACACATCCAGAGGAGTCTGGGCGCCACCAGAAGCTTCAGGAAATGTTTGCAGAAGCAGTGAGAGGTGACCCCAAGCCTTCCCTTCCACCTATCAAGGTTTCCCTGCTCCACTTCCGATCACTTCAGAGTGATCCTCTTCTCCATGTTTATGTTTTTCCTGAATGAAAAGATGTCACACTTTCTATTCAAAACAGTTTCGTGCCAGCCAAGTGTCTGTCACATCCATGAGCTCTGTTGAATTCTCAGGTGTCTTACAGTTCAGCACTCTCTGCTTAGCACCACTGAGACTCATCTGCTGACAGGATTGGCAGAAACTCTACTCTAACTTTTGATCTCATTCCAATACTTCATTAAAATTTAACTCTCCATAATTTGCTTACTTCACTGCTGTTTTCCAACGGTAATCTCCAGTCCCCACACAGACACTGTCACTGAGCCTTCAAGATAAAGGATAGTCACTTTCCAGAAGCAGATGAGCTCATGGAATCTGAATGCTTCATCTCAGGCTTTAAAGGCCTTCTTTCCACACCTGCAGGGTGCTTCCACAGCAGCCACCATCCTGGAAGCCAGTGCCGATTTGGTAAGTAACTGCTATTCCCTGATGAGTGAGATATTTTTCCCAGAATAGACCATTTCTGATAACAGTCAATGAGCAATTTTATATGAAGAAACAATTCTGCTATCTGGGGTTGGAGCACATATATTGACAAGGAGAGGCTCCCAAGGCATGGTGACCCTTCATCTTCCTGCTTCAGCACTGCCTGGAATCTCTGCTTGAAGTTTCTTTTTGTCTAGATGGCTCCTCTCTCTCACTGCTGGTGAAACCTCACAATATCTACTCTGAGAGCTTCAGTCCATGGGTTTTATTAATGGACTTTGAGTGGGCAGATACTGTTGTCATAGCAATGTTGGACAAATGATTTTGATGTTATGTGAGTGTGATGTGCAAATGGAATTTGTAGCAGATTTTATTAACCTGTATGAAGAGCATAGAATTTGAACTTATTGTACCATTTAGTGAAAGAAAAGTAAAACTCAAGGAATATGTGAGTGCAAATTACAAAAGTATACAATGAGAGAGTATCAAAACTTCTTGCAAAACATAATTTTATGTACACAGTATTGCTGTTATCAGAAATATTTTGCTCTCTTCTCTTTGGAAAGATCACAGATAATTATGAATCAGTATAGCTTTGTAGGTGTCATCTAGAAGATATGACTTGTTCTAACAAACCATGTTATGACTACACACCATCTGATGGATGCATTTTTATCTCTTTTGTGGAGACTGAAATTTTCCTATTTACATTCTGATTATGCTCCCAGAAAACTTTTGTAGTCTAGGGACATTTAAGAATATTTATTTTTTTCTTGGAAAATCCAGTTTGTAAAGGAGCGTGTTTAGGAATGACAGTAATTTTAACAATTTGGAGGTCTTCTTTCAAAGAAATAGTACTTTATTAAAACTTATGCAAAATCAATTGCCTCTTGAATATGACATAAATGTATTTCAAAAATTTAAGTAAAATATTTTGTATCTTTACAATTCAAAGTTTTCTCGCTGTGCTTCATGGAGTGTTCTCTGAAAAGTAGCCAGTTTTGAAATTGGTTTAATGTTTTTTGAGTTATCTCAGTATGATTTGTACGAATACTAAAATATTGTGAGTAATTCCTTTGACATCATTTTAGAATCATTTCTTAGTTTTCATCTCCACTGTATTGTGCAACTATTTAATTTGCAAAGATCCATGAAAAGTATATTTTTACTTTAAACTCAGACCTTAATTTTTAATGACTTACTCCAATTTACTTAAAAAGAAAATAAACTTTTTTACATAGGTATATTTTGTTCTCATCTGCAGACTGTATTAACTTTTTTGTCAATTAGACATAGGAATAAATTGTTTTTATTTGAAATCCATAGAATATTTAATGCCTTATCTATTTTCTTCCCAATCAGCTGAAGTTTAATGAATATATTTGCTTATAAATTTATTCCATATGAACACATCAAGAGGTGTTTCTAGGATCCCTTCTATGTGTCATTAACTCTATTATTATCATCTGCACTGAATTAACCATTGGATACATATGTAAGTTCTTCTTAGTAAAATTATTATTATTCTTTCCTATTTCTTAATATTTGTAATTTATATTTAAGGATGTGGATTATATATAGTTATTTATGAGTTATGTTTATATTTTCCAATAAATTATAGATTATATTTCATTGTTTGAGTTTTCCCAAAATATATTTTAATATTTCAGTAAAACAGTTCCTGTAAATTTTAAAATGGGAGCAAACTACTTACAATACTATTGATTTTTATTTGACTGCAGTTATGTATATTCATATATTTTAATTTATTATAAGATTTCATAACATTCTTATATGATTCTCAGCTCTACAGTCGTCAACTTTCAATACAAATTTGTAGTTGTTAATTAAAATAAAATTCATGTATATTTCTAGTCTCATATTGAATGGGAGACACAATCTCACTCAAAATTCATTTCAATATCTCTAAATACAAGGTCTCTTTCATTATGACAGCATTTTTTCTATCAAAAATATCAGTACCTCAAATAAGAATTTCATGTTGCCACTTTATGAAGACTGAATTTTTCAGAATCAGTGTTTTGATCAGGAATAAGCACTGTGCTCCTTTTCAATAAAATGTCACACATCTCAATTCACTTGTATTTCTAAAGCTTCTACTAGCATCTCATGTCAGTTGTGTTTGTCATTTCTCTGGTGGTATGACTGGGTCATTTGTCGGGTTTACTTCCCCACGTTCTCCCACATCATTGCTTCTCCTTGATGCCTTGTAACATGCTCTCCCACACTTCCCACCCATGTCCAATACGAGCCAGAGGCACTGGATCAAATCCAGGTTCACTCTTGGGCTCTGTGCTCCAGGTGCCAGACTGTGACTTCCAGCTGCATCCAGTCCAGATGCTCTGAGCTCTGGCTTTCTCCTTCCTGCTGTCGAGCTTCATTGTGTCCTCCAGTTTGATCAGCTCTTCACTCAGCATCATTTCCTCCACTGGCATTTCACCCATGTGTCAGCAGTCACTGGGTGAAATCATTAAATGAAGATTGACTTGAAAATAACAGGTTCTATCCATTATTTTATGAGTATGGACTTGCTTGTGGCTTGGCTAGTTTTGTCAGGACTGCTGCACTTAGCTAGAAATAATCTATGTAGCAGCTCTCCTGGTCTTCTATTTGGTTACCCTACAGTGCCATTGGTATTCTGAAGGAAAGTACTTGATTGATATATATATATTTATTATTATTATTATTATTATTATTTGGTACTGGGGATCAAACTCAGGTCCTTGTGCTTGCAGGGCAGGCAGCAGAACCACTGAGCTAAATCCCCAGCCTAGGACTTGATATTTCTGCTATCTTTAGCAATTGGTGAAAAAATGAATTGCAACATTAATCCTCTGAAAAACATGTGTTTCTTTTCATATTATTAGCAGCATATAGGTTTCAGAACTCATTTCATATGATTCAGTCATTTCTAATTACCAGTTTGAATGCTTGATCTGTGCCATTATTTTTAAATTGGGGCTAATTCAGTTTGAATCTTTTGCTCCCTAAACTGACCTCCGCAGCCTTTAACAGCTTGCCTATTTTCTTGTTTACAAATCATATATCAAATAGTCATCTTGACAGTGCTGTGTCCCAGACATGAATCCACAGCTTTAAAAGGAAATTCTGCATTTGTTCAATGAGAAGTTGTATGTAGGCCTTGCACCTGTGCCTGAGGGCTGCACCCTGGACTGGGGTGTGGTGTGATGCTGACACACGAGATGAGGACATTTCCTACATACCAGTTGCACAACATGGGACTTCCTGTAATCTCCTTACCATGGTCATTTTGGTTTCTTGAGTAGATATGGGATATGAAATAAGAAAATTGCTGCACCTCAGGACGATATGGAAAGTGCAGGTCTTTATTAGTCAGCTGTCCATCATGGTGACAAAATACCTTTGGAAATCATCATAAAGTGGGAAAGATTTATTTTACCTCATGGTATCAGAGGTTACAGATCATGGCCAGCTGACTCTATTGCTTTTAGATCAAAAATGCAAAATTAATTACACTTTACAGACAAGATCTTCAGAGTCATCATTCTTGTCATGAACTCTACCAATTTCTATTCCTTCTCATACATCACTGCCAAAACTTCTCCAAGGTCTTACTTTCTTTCATTAGCAACTGATATTTCCTGAGAATTTGTATTATTTGTTTTTCAGGTCATGCTTTGGTTGTATAGCTGAGTTGGCCTCAACTCATGATCCTTCTGCTCAGCCTTCAGAGATTGGGGTTATGCATGCCCTCCACCACACAGGGCCCCTCCCAGCTATTTATGTCACCACTGTGTAACTCCTGTGTAGTCATCTTTAACAGCTTACTTCACTTTGAAATGGACAAGTTAATGTCACTTCTCCACCAAGAAAGGAAAGATATTCACTTCCCAAGAATTAGATGAGATTATGGATTCTTTTAGTCCACTTTGAGCTGTTATAACTGAACACCTGGGACTAGCTAATTTATAATGAATGGACATTTATTTCTTAAACTTTTAGAGGCTGAGGAGGTAAGTTCCTTGCATCTGGGCAGATCCTTTTACCATGTCATCCCATAGCAAAAGGCTTAAGGGCAAGAGGCAATGATGAGAGAAAGCAAGCAAGCAAGGGGTCATACTTATGGCTGCAAGTACTTATATAATTAATCCATTATTGTCATTAATTAATCTTGATGGTAAAGCCCTCATGACCCAAACCTCATTCATGAGGCCCTATGTCTCAACACTAACACATTAGGAATTAAGTTTGCAACACATGATTTTTGGGGGATAGTGTTCAAACCATAGAGAATCAATACCCTTGGTTGGAGAGCCTCCTTTCCATAATCTCCACCTTTGAACACTGCAGGCATTTCCACTCACAAATAAATTACTTTCATTGTTGTCTTTTCAAAACTGATGCACTGAATTATCCTTTTAGGATAAGAATCCTAAAGGATTTTGAATATATGTCAGCAAATCAACTTAAATGTCCTAAATGGATGAAAGCTTTGCTCAATAAATTGGACAAAATAATGCAGGCATGGGAGATGTTTTGTCTGTAACTCACAATTTCATAGTGGCCTACTCTCCCTCCATGACCTTTCTTGATTGCCTATTCTGAAATATTTTTTTCTGTGGCCCCTGCCCCAAAATACACAGGTGACAAAGTCACTGTACCACTCATTATCTATGCATTTGAATTATATAAACATAATGCTTTTTGCATTGTCCTACATGTAGACACATTATGTTTCTGCATGACTTTATGGAATGATATGGTCATTTGAGTCTGTAGCCTTTTACAGACACTGAAACATTACAGTTATGGCATCTTTTGGAGGATTCCAAGTTTCAGAGTTTGGAATATCATTTAGGTACTCCTTTGTAGACAGCACACAAAAAATATGAGTAACCTGTATGTCAAGTAGTGACCTGCGCCAGCCACAGACCTGGGGCCACCATTTCCCAGCATCCCTCATGGTAGTTCTGGGCCTTTTCCAGTGGAGGCAACGGGAGTGCAGATTACCCAGTGCCTGCGGGAGCCACAGTTCCCACAGTGACCAGTTCGGAGGACATTTCCTGGTGAGGCATGTGGCTTTGGAGTGGGACTTCGGTTTTCTTCCTTCCAGGTATAATTTTGCCATGTGGAATGCTGTGACAGGACTGACAAGGTGAAGAGCGTCTCTTGTCGCCCAGCACAGAAGTGTGTTGAGGTACAGTGAAGCTGCCTGTGGTTACCTCTGCCAAGCCTGGGACAGGGTCCTCTGGGCCCTGTAAACCTGGGAGGTGCTTCTCCCATCTAGTGTCCCTGGCAGTGTACAGGAGAGGAGGATATCATGGGCGGGGTCTCTGACTCTGATATTTTTTTATCAGTGAGAACAGGTACTGGTCCTGCTAATGCTCTGCTAATGGGTCTTAGTTCCATATACAGTTCTGCCATAATTTGGAGATGCCAGCTTATCATCCCCCAGGAACTAGGGGTCACTTCGCCCTCTACCTGTTACAAAGCACACATCCCACAGTACCTTGTTCACTCTCATCCATAGTGCAGCCACATATCAGTCTTCCTCTCCCAGGTTGTGAAATATGTGGTTAATAAACTGCTGTCAGTCTCATCTGTTTAGTGTTAAGGGTCGTTTTTGGCCATTCCCATAATGCCAATGACAGTATCCTATCCTCAGCAGTGGCCTATAGATAGGATGATTAATATATACTCTTCTAGGGAAGAGGCCATGGAAGTGCACCTGTGGGGCAGTGAGGTAGTTGTGATGAGCATGTGCATGTGGTGTGCAGGTGTGAGTGGTGTGCAAGACTACAGAATGCTGTGATGGCCCCAGGCCACGAGTGAGACTTCTCTGACCTTAGACATTGTGAAGGGCTGCCCAAGATGGGCAGGCAGATGGCTCTGTACAAGGCCTACAGCTTAGATGTATGCTTGTCCATTTGCATTTCTTCCAAATGGCTGGATCTAGTGATCACTGGGAACATGAGGAGACAGCAACACTGGAAGAACCAAAGCCTGCTTTCTCTTCTGACTTATAGAGATTGAAAAGCCCAGGGTAGATATTTGGGGGAGATGGGCTGTTGACCCATAGGAGAGGTGCTGTTCATGGTGTCATTGTCCTCATCCTGGAAGGACACTGAGACTTTTGAGGACTTGGCTGTGTACTTTTGGAAGTAATGGGTGCCCCTTCATGAACCTCAGAGACGCATGCATTTGGAAGGAATTTTGGAGAACTTGACACTTAAACTACTTTGGTTAAGGTTCTCACACCCACTTCTGCACCCTAAGACAGTCTTCCACTTTTCCTTGTGGTCACGGTGTCTACTTCACACCCCCCTAGGTAGTACTATCACCAGTAGGGCTAAGGCATGTGCAATGCCCTGTCCCCAAGTGGCCCCAGCATCTGCTGTTCATGCCATGCATGGGAGGATACAGGGGTCTACACATAGCCAGTGGATCCAAGCTACTTCCCTTCTCCCTGGGTGGGTGGCTTTCCCACATCTAAGGCACTTTGTCTCTCAAGCACTACTTGGGATAGTGTCATTCCTGCTGCTGCAAGAAATACCATGGCTTAGTTGTTACTTAGTGAATCCATGGACTCTTCTTCACAATCCTCCTATACAGTTCTTCTTAAATATGAGCAAAGAGCTCAACATCAAGTAAGTAAAGCCGGCAGAACACCAACAATGATGCAAAAAGATGCTCCCCAAGACACAACATAATTGAAATGCCAGACGTTCAACAAAATAACAGAATTTTAAAAGGAGTTAGAGAAAAACAACAAAAAAACAGTATCACTGTAAATCTATTAGCATTACAGCACACCTCTAAACACAAACTTTAAAGGCCAGAAGAGCTTGGAGAGAAGTATTTCAAAACTTAAGAGTGGGCCAGGGATTTAGCTCAGTGGTTCTGGTGCCTGCCTCGAAAGCGCAAGGTCCCAAGTTTAATCCCCAGTACCAAAAAAACCCAAAAAAACAAAAAACAACCCCCTCCAAAAAACCTAAGAGTAAACTTTCAACCCAGATTAAAATATCTGGCAAAACTTTCATTTAAAATAGAGAAAAACAGGTCCTGCCACTCCCAGCCCAGAGGAAAGGGCTTTTGGGTCGCCATCTGTCCTGCCACTCCCAGCCCAGAGGTAGGGGCTTCCGGGCCACCATTGCTACCGCCACTCTCGGCCCCTGTCCCAACTCTCCCACCTCAGAGGAGGTGAGCCACACGGGTGCCAACAGCACCCCCTTGGCCCCCCAGTCAAAATGAGAAAACACGTAATAAGTCTCAAAACCAGGCTTCCAGATCACCTACAGCAACCCCAAAGGGAAATGACATGGAACAATCTGATACTCAACCACCTAAACCCACTGAACTGGCAACAAAAGGGGATCTGGAAAAAATGAAATCAGAAATAATTTATCAGATAACAGGAGAAATTGTGCTCCTAGTGCAAGACATGATTAATAAATACAGAGAAGTGCTGAGGAACATGATGGAATCCCAACATAGGAAACAAATGGAATCCATAAAACAGATGCAAATAGATTTCCAGGAGATGAAAAACTCCATTGAAAGTCTACACAGCAGAATGAGCCAATGTGAGGACAAAATTTCAATATAGAAGATAAGATTGCAATTAATCACCGGGAAAAGAAAAATTGCTTCAAAATTATAAGGGAACATGAGAAATCAATCCAGCAGCTGCTAGATGATGCAAAGAAGAATAACATAAGACTGATTGGAGTCAATGAAGAAACAGGAGAGAGTGCAGATGACATAAAAAAACTCTTCACAGAAGTAATGGCAGAAAACTTCCCAAGCAGGGGAAAAGAACTTGACATATAGTGAGGCATATAGGACTGCAAATAGCCTTGATTAAAAAAAAAAACTACACATAGACATATAATTGTTAAGATTCCAGAAACTCAATGGAAGAACAAAGTTCTACAAGCAGTGAGAGAAAAGAAACAAATCAATACAAAGGAAAGCCCATCAGAATCACAGTAGACTTCTCAACACAAACCATCAAGGCAAGAAGAGCTTGCAGTGACATATTCCAACCCCTAAAAGAAAACAGCCTCCAACCCAGATTGATGTACCCTGCAAAACTATCTTTCAAAATGGATGGAGAAATAAGATACTTTCATGACAAAGAACACTTTAGGAACTTTATGAATACCAAACCAGCACTTCAAAGAATTTTACACAATATCCTAGGAACAGACATGAGGATCACAACTCCAGGAAGCAAAGCAGAATGAACCCATCTGGCATGACAAGAAATTAAATGGAAAGGGGGAGAACCCAACAAAAAGAAAAAGTCATGGCAATGATAAGTCAATATGTTTCAGTTATAACCATCAATGTTAATGGTCTCAATTCACCAATCAAAAAAATAGACTGGCAGAATGGGTCAAGAAGCAAAATTCAACAATATGCTGCATATAAGAAACACACTTAATTCAAAAGGAAACTCATAGACTGAAAGTTAAAGGGTGGAAAACAATACTGCATGGGACAGGAACCTGAAAAAAAGCAGGAGTAGCTATCCTCTTGGCAGATCAAGTAGATTTCAAACCAACACTGATTAAGGGAGACAAAGAAGGACACTACATCCTTGTAAAGGGAACAATCCAAGAGGAAGAGATGACAATCATAAATATCTATGCACCAAACACTAGTGTGCCCAACTATATAAAACAAATACTAACAGACATGAAAAGTCATACATGCACTAATACAATTGTAGTGGGGGACCTCAATAACCCACTGTCACAAATAGATCAACTAGACAAAAAATAAGTAATGAAATACTAGAACTCAATCAAACTCTTGAACAAATGAACTTAACAGATGTTTACAGAGTCTTCCACCCCACAAAATCAGAAAACACATTCTTCTCAGCTGCACATGGGTCATTCTCCAAAATAGACCACATACTCACACATAGAACATGTTTAAATAAGTGCAAAGGAATTGAAGTTATCCTCTGTATATTAACAGACCATAGTGCAATGAAATTGGAGATCCATAGCAAAAGAAACTGGAAAAATTTCATAAACATATGGAAACTGAACAACACACTGCTGAATAACCAATGGATCACAGAGGAAATTAAAGAAAAAATCAGACAGTTCCTTCAATTAAATGACAATGAGAATACAACATATCGGAATCTATGGGACACAAAGGAAGCAGTCTTATGAGGGAAATTCATAGCAGTGAATATGCATATTAGGAAAACAGAACAAGCCCAATTAAATAACCTGATGCTGAACCTCAAGCTTCTAGAAAAAAAAGAGCAGGACAACCCCAAAGCTCATACAAGGGAGGAAATTATAAAGATCAGAGGAGAAATCAATGCAATGGAGACTAAGAGAATGATACAAAAAAATCAATGAAGCCAAGAGTTGGTTCTTTGAAAGAATCAACAAAATTGACAAACCCTTAGCGAACCTTATCAGAAAAAGGAAAGAAAAGGCCCAAATCCATGTAATTAGGAATGAAAAGGGTGAAATTACAACAGACCCAGCAGAAATCCAGAGGATCATCAATGCCTACTTCCAGAACCGATATGCCAATAAGATGGACAACACAGAAGAAATGGACAGATTCCTGGATACATATGAATTACCAAAGTTGAATGAAGAAGACCTAAAAATTCTAAACAACCCAATATCAGCCAATGGAATTGAAAATATAATAAAAAACTTATCAGCTAAGAAAAGCCCGGGCCCTGATGGTTTCACTGCTGAATTCTACAAGACATTTAGAGAGGAACTGCTGCCACTACTGTTTAAACCCTTCAATGAAATTGAAAGGGAAGCAATACTCCCAAATTCATTCCTGGAAGCAAGCATCACCTTGATCCCCAAAGCAGAGAAAGACCCAACCAAAAAAGAGAACTATAGGCCAATCTCACTAATGAACACAGATGCAAAAATCCTTAATAAGATCCTGGCAAATAGAATGCAGAAGATCATCAAGAAGATCATACACCCTGATCAAGTGGGATTCATCCCAGGGATGCAGGGAAGGTTCAACATACGCAAATCAATGTAATACACTATATCAATAGAGCCAAGGACAAAAACCATATGATTATCTCCACAGATGCAGAAAAAGCATTTGACAAAATCCAACATGCATTTATGATAAAAACCCTACAAAAAATTAGAATACATGGCCTCTACCTCAAACTGATAGAAGCCATCTATGAAAAACCAACAGCCAGGATCACACTAAATGGTCAAAAACTGAAATCCTTCACACTAAAATCAGGAACAAGACAAGGATGTCCACTATCACCACTCTTGTTCAATATAGTTTTGGAAACATTAGCCATGGCAATTAGACAAGAGAAAGAAATAAAAGGAATAAAGATAGGAAATGAAGAAGTCAAATTGTCATTATATGCAGATGACATGATACTCTATATAGAAGACCCCAAGAACTCCACCAAAAGTCTTCTAGACTTAATAACCAAATTCAGTCAAGTAGCTGGTTACAAGGTCAACACACAAAAAATCAATAGCTTTCCTTTACACGAATGACAGACTCACTGAGGGAGAAATAGGGCAAACAATTCCTTTCACAATAGCATCCAAAAAACTGAAATACCTAGGAATCAACCTTACGAAAGAAATCAAAGACCTCTTCTCTGGAAACTATAGCACTCTGAAAAGAGAGATTGAAGATGATAACAGAAAATGGACAGACATCCCCTGCTCCTGGGTAGGAAGGATTAATATAGTGAAAATGGCCATACTTCCAAAACTGCTATATAGATTCAATGCAATTCCAATTGAGATCCCAGCAGCATACCTCATGGACCTTGAGAAAACAATCCAAAAATTCATTTGGAACAAGAAGAGACCCAGAATAGCAAAAGCAATTCTAGGTAACAGAGACATGGTAGGGGGTATCACAATCCCCAACTTGCAACTATACTACAAAGCTACTATGATAAAAGCAGCATGGTACTGGCAAAGAAACAGACCTGCGGACCATTGGAACAGATTAGAAGATGCAAAAACAACACCAGACACACTCAGCCATCTTATCTTCGATAAAGGAGCCATGGAGGAATGATAGCCTCTTTAATAAATGGTGCTAGAAAAATTGGGTTTCAACTTGTCAAAGATTAAAACTAGACATATATCTCTTGCCATGCACTAAACTAAAATTGAAATGGATTAAAGATCTAAATATTAAAATAGAAACGCTGAACCAGTTGGAACAGATGTTAGGTAGAACTCTTGAAGACATCGGTGTAGGAAAAGATTTTACGAACAAAACCTCAGTTGCCCATGAACTACCACAAACAATCAACAAGTGGGATCTCTTCTTATTAAAAAGCTTCTGTACAGCAAGAGAAACCACCAGCAGTGTGAAGAGACAACCCACAATGTGGGGAAAAATCTTCACCTGCTTTTCCTCAGACAAAGGTCTACTATCTCCAATCTATAAAGAACTTAAAAAGATCAGACTTCCCAAATTTAAAGACCCCATCCAAAAATGGGCATCTGAAATGAACAGATATTTCTCAGACGAAGAAGTGGAAATAGCAAACAAATACATGAAAAAATGTTCAACATGACTGGTCATTCAAGAGACGCAAATGAAAACAATGCTGAGATTCCACCTCACACCAGAAAGAATGGCTGCTATCATGAAATCAACCAATAACAAATGGTGGTGGGGCTATGGGGAAAGAGGAACCCTGCTCCACTGCTGGTGGGAGTGTAGATTGGTGCAAGCACTGTGGAAATCAGTATGGAGATACCTCAAAGAACTAGGACTGGAAGTCCCATTTGACCTCGCTATTCCCCTGCTGGGATTCTTCCCCAAAGAATTAAAAGAATCATACCACAGAGATATATGTGCACCCATGTTCATAGCAGCACAGTTTGTGATAGCTAAAACTTGGAAACAGCCCAAATGCCCATCAACTGTAGACTGGATAAAGAAAATGTGTTTTTTTTAATAAAATGGAGTACTACTCAGCCATAAAAATGAAAAATTAGAGACATTTATTGGTAAATGGATGCACATTGAGGAGATACTCTTAAGTGAAATAAATAGGACACACATGTATAAATACTGAATAGTTTCTCTGATTTGAGAAACTAAAAGTGTAAATAAGGACTAAATGTATAATAGGTAATGTGAAATAGGAAGAAAAGGGGCAAAGGGGAAGGAAGTGAGCGCGCTAGGGGAAAGGATAGACGGGAATGGGATTAATATGAGAAAATGGAAAAATAGGAACAAAGTCTTTGTAAATAGGCAAGGGTGGAGGGGGTGAAGGGAGGGCTAGGAATGGGGAAAAAATAAGAACCAAGATGCATCATGTAAAAGTACAAGTTCCCAGTTAGAAATGTAAATGTGTTGTGTACCTAAAATGTACCAATAAAAGAATTTAAATACAAACAAACAAACAAACAAAATGCCCAAGGAAGTGAAAGACTTCTACATTGAAATCTATTGTACCTGATAAAGGAGATTGAAAAAGATATTGTAAAATAGAAATATACTCCCTGTTCCTGAATAGGCAGAACAAACATTGTAAAAAGGCCATGTTTCCAAAACTGATACATACATTGAATGAAATCTCAATCAAAATAGCAATATTCCACCCAGAACTCAAGAAAAGAATCCTAAAATTAACATGGAACCAGAGACCCAGAATAGCAAAAGTGATCCTCATAATAAGAGCACTACAGTATACATTAAAATCCCAGATTTCAAACTGAATTTCAATGTTACAATGATAAAAACACAAAAAAGCACAAAAGCATCTATGTGAACCAATAGAATAGAATACAGGGTACAAAAACAAGCCCAGACACATTCAGTCACTCGATTTGGACAAAGTGGCCAAAAGCTTGTGCTGAAGGACAGAGAGCCTCCTTGGCAAAAGGTTCTTGGAAAGCTTGTGAAAAATTAAATACTTAGGAACTAACCTATCCAAGGAAGTGAAAAACTTCTGCAATAAAAACTATAGTACTTGAAATAAAAGACTGAAGAAGACGTCAGGAAATGGAAAGATATTCCCTATTCCTCAACAAGCAGAACAAATATTGTCAAAATGGCTGTGCTTCCAATATTGATATAAAGATTTAGTGACATGCCAATCAAAATCCCAATACATCTTGAGAAAAGAATTCTAAAATTCACATAGAATCAGAAGAGACCCAGAATAGCAAAAAACAATCATTTAAACAAATACAATGTAGGACACAATTCAATCCAAGATTTCAAATTATATTATAAAGCTACAATGATAAAAAAAAACCCAGCAGGCTACTGGCACAAAAGCAGAATAGAATACAATAGAGGGTGAGGAAATCCCCTAGACATATTCAGTCACCTAATGTTGACAAAGTCTAAAGCATAGAGAAGATTAAAGCTCACTATATATATATATATATATATATACACACACACACACACACACACACACTAATATAGTAAATAAACAATACTGTAACCATATACTAATATATTATATATTACTATTATATATTATTATAATATATATTATAGTAACATATACTATAAGTATATATTACCATAGTATATATATACTAAACTATACTATAACAATGTCCTAAACTAAAATCAAAATGTTTCAAATATCTAAATATTAAAACACAAACACTTAATCTTCTGTAATATAAATAATAAGTAAAACTCTCAAAGTCAAAGGTGTAGGTAGGAACTTTCTGAACAGAATCCCAATTGCACACACACACACACACAATCAAGAATCAATAAATGGGATTACACCAAACTACAAAGCTTCTACATAGCAAAGGAGAGAATAAACAGAGTGAAGAGACAAAGTACAGAATAGAAAAATATTTTTATCAGATACCTGAGATGAATGATTAATACCTAGAATGTACAAAGAAAAAAAATAGAATCCTAAGAGAATAAAACCCAAAAATGCACAAGAAAAATAAATAGACCCTTCTCATAAATAACACAAATGTCCAATAACTACATAAAAAAATGTTCAGCATCACTGGCCATTAGAGAACTGCAAATTAAACCAACACTGAGATTCCATCTTACTCTTCCATTTCATCTTTACTCTGGAAAAAATGGCCATCATCAAGAAATCGTGTAATCAATGCTGGTGAGGGTGCAGGGAAAAGGAACACTTCTACACTATTGGTGGGAATGTAAACTACTACAACCACTATGAAAAATCAGTGTAGAGATTCCTCATAAAAGTAAACCCAGCAATACCATGGGACCTAGCTATGCCTCTTGTAAGCACCCTCCTGAGAGTTAAAGCCATCATGTAACAGTAATATACACACACCCATGTTTACAGCAGCACAACTCATAATAGCTAAATCTTGGAACCCACCTATATATGTATGAACAGGTGAATGGATGAAGAAAATGTGGTATTTATGCACAATGGAGTACAACTCTCCCCTAAGGAAAGATAAAAGAGTCATTTGTAGATAAATGGATGCATCTCAAGACCATAATTTTAAGTGAAATAAAACACACAAGATTAGATATTATAAGGTTTCACTTACATGAGAAATCCAAAATATAAATATATTACAGAGCAAAGTGAAAGATAGTAGGACACAGGAAGACAGATCTTTTGCAAATGGGAAGGCGACCAAGTGACGGGGGAGAGCAGAAAGAGGGAAGTGATTAAAAACAAGAAATAAGATTTGTTATCTCCATGTGCTAACTCCCCACAATGAATGCAATCATGGCACTGCAAACAGGCACTAACGGAATAAGAAAGAGAGAACAAGAGCCATGTTACTGCTGACTGTGTGGGGCTTTGGGTGACAGAGGTGGCCTGCGCTGCATGCGTCCCTGTGTGCAGCACTCTGTGGTGGCCCATACAGTCTCTGCTGGGTCACCAGGCCATTGAATCATTAAAAATATTTCTAAAATCACAAAAATGTGAAAAGTTTATGACCACTGGGGCCACATTATTAGCTGTCCAGGGCTGCACATGGCCCAGGGCCATCGGCTGGACACTCATGCCTCACAGTATGGACCGGACATTGGTGGCTACAGGGAGATTCTCTCTGTGAAGTTGTATATGGGTCGAGAAGTGGGGCGTCCTACTCAATTGTTTAAAGGAAGATGAGCATATTTGGTATCTGTTATTGATACTAGAATCAAAATGAGGACAATTTAGTGACGCTGACCATAATTGACCACGTCTAGAATATGGGGGACAAATTGTTATAGAGGTTATTTTCACTGTAGTCCGCCATGCTGCCAGCTTGACTTACCTATATCTAGCTTCTGTCTGGGGCAGTTACTGTAGTTAATGATTAGATTCTCCAGTACAGATTATGCAGACTGGGGGTCAGAGTTCCATCACTGTATACAGTTTAGGCACTTTCTCTTTGTATATTTTGTCTCTCAATTTCCCCCTTTCTTTATTCTCTGTCTTACCAAAGATTAAGAAATTCAGAGAACATACCTCACAGTAAACTGTATTAAAGATCTTGCTTTTTTTCCTGGTTGTACCATAATGAAAGTTAAAACGGGATCAACTACTATATATGAGTCACTGAAAGAGCAGCTGAAGTTAAGCATTTAAGATCGTAGATAAGATGCAACTAATCAGTACCATGACCACTCTAACAAAGAAAAAAAACAATTAACTGACCCTGAAGGGTCTGTCAAAAACATAAAATAGAATTTCTCAACTCTGGACAAGAGATCAAAATATTGGGTAAGGATCAATCTTTGGGTACAAATAGTTTTTTTTCTTAAAGTGATATGTAGCCTGTTCACCATTACGGCTTCATAGATAGAAGTATAACAGAACATTATCAGTGGGACAGACAAAACCACCACTAACCAAGAAATATTCTGGAGCAATGTGCTGCCCATCATTTCTTATACCAGTGAATTCAAAATGACCTGTATTCCATTTAGGATAGAGGAAGTGTCATTAATACATTCTGCTAAATGTAGTGGTAGCTTTATTACACGGATTTTATTTGCATCATTCCAATGAATGGAAATACCAATTAAACTATCTGCATATACACTGTGTCAGTATTTCACCATGCTTTGTAACTGAATAATCAAAACCATCCTCATCTTGGTGCCCAATACAGAGGCATAATTTGCAATGTTGGTGTTCTTTACAGTGTGAGTCGTTGAATGGAGACAAGTCTCAACATCTTACCCAAATGTGCAAGATTTCTGTGAGGTCTGAGGTGTCCTGAACTCTAAGAAAATAGTATCCCAAGAGACACTAGAGATCTGTGATTAAAATGAAAACAGTCACCAAATACCTGAGGTCAGAATGAAAGTCTAACATTAGCTGGGTAAACACCTGGAGATTCATTAGTTTCTGCTATGTAGTGCGTATTGGGCCGGTTTATGGTTTGGATCTCCAGTGCTCCCCAAACCCCTGTGGTGCTGCTGGCTTTGCTGGCCTGTGCTGGTCTTGGTGGAAAGTCTCCGTCTTGGGGGCCTCCTTCCCTCTTCCTCTGATTCCTGGATGCCAGGATGTGAGCAGCTTTCTAACACCATGCCCCTCCGCCATGAGGTTTCTGCCTCAAAAGCACCTAAAAGCACTGTAGCTGCTCAACCATAAACTAAAATCTCTGAAACCATGAGCTGAAAAACTGCTTTCCTCTTTTAAGTTGTTTCTGCCAGGTGCTTTCTCACAGCATTGAACAGCTGACCACGTAACTCATGAAAGTTGTTGAATTCAAATTCCTAATTACCTCAGATCCGATGAATAGACTGGATTAATCTATTCACTTCTCTGGGAGAGATGTGTCTAACAGAGGAGCAGGTTCACTCGTTCAGAGTCCAGTTTGCATGGGGTGGATGCAGTGGGAATGTCATTGTACTGATGTTTGCTGGCAGTCACTAGGTTTTCATCAGGTCTTCTCACTGGTCTGAAATCTTCTGGGAATGAGACTCACACGAGCCTCTCAGGCACACACCTTGCCTTGTGGAAGATGACAACCTTCAACTGTGTAGAAGGAAAAGAAATAAACCTGCCCATGTGTGAGATGTAAGGAGAGTCTGAGGGGAATTTTGGCACCTCTGGCTAAATTCCAAAAAGTGGACTGAGTGCAGCTTGTGGAATAAAGAGATAGAGGGGCTGCTAAGGTGAGAAATATTTCAATTAAATTGCGGAACACAGAAAAGGACTGAATTGGTTTTATGAAATTCGCAGTACAGTAAAATATGTGACTTACAAGGACAGTAATCATTTTCATAAGTATTTGTGTAAGTGAATACAGAAAAGTTCTCCTGCCAAAGACTAGTAATTGATTGGATTTGCTTGTGTCATTTGCAATAGTTTTTACAGACAGATAATTGGGATAAAGCTATTAAGAGTTACTCTCAGTCCCCCATGTAGATATTGTCATGGTTCAAGAATTGAGTTGGAAATCACAGGAGTGTTGGGAAAGGGGATTAAGAATTAAAAATAACTGGAGACTGGATAAAGAAGATGTGGTTTCTTTATAAAGTGGAGTACTACTCAGCCATAAAGAATGAGAAACTAGAGACATTTATAACTAAATGGATGCACATTGAGGCGATACTCTTAAAGTGAAATAAATAGGACACACATGTGTAAATATTAAATAGTTTCTCTGGTGTGAGAAACTGAAAGTGTAAATAAGGACTAAAAGGTATAATGGATAATGTGAAACAGGAAGAAAAGGGAAAAGGGGAAGGGGAAGTGGAAGGGGAAGGGGAAGGGGAAAGGAAAGAAGGGGAAGGAAAAATTATGAGGAAAAAAAAACATGGAACCAAAGTCTATGTAAATGGGGAAGGGTGGAGGGGATGAAGGGTGCTCAGGGAATGGGGAAAAAATAAGAACCAAGATACATCACGTACAGGTACAAGCACCCAGTGATGAATGTAAATGTACTGTGTACCTAAAATGTACCAATAAAGAATTTAAGCAAAAAAAAGAATTAAAAAATATAAGACTCATCTCCACATCTCTTCCAGTCACAGGACACACTCAAACTTCTCCTGTCTCTCAGCATTGCGACACCAGAGCGCACACAGGTGAGTCAGTTTCCCTTTGCTAATAAGACACAGGGTATCAGAGCCTGAGACATTGATGGTGTGGAGGAAAGTGACCTGGCCCTGGATTTAGAGGTCACACCCTGAATAGGCCACCAGATGCAAAAAGGACCTTCCCCTCCCCTGTAAAATGGGCTGAGTCTGCTGGACACTGCCATGTGCAAATAGAATTTCTTCTTTGTATGACTTCTTGTGAAGCCTGAATTCTTCTGCATTTCTTCCTCCTTATCTTATTTTTCCCCTTTCACTCTAAATGTAATTTTAATATTATTAACATTTTAAACAAAACATGTATTTACACTGGGCAGTGTTTCACTCATGCTACTTTAGAAGATTCCAGGGACAATAGTAGTTATTAATTACTTAACACTTCAAAATTAGAGTCCTGAAACTAACTACTGATTGAAATCCAATGATACTGATGTCCTCTGAAAGCCAGGATCTTTCTATTCTGTGAATTCCTCATTCTAGGGCAAAGGTATGAGAGGGTCCTAGTGACAGTCAGACCCCAAAGTCACCTTGGCCACTTGTTCCCTCAGCAGTGGACCTCACAGAACACCGTGAGGGAAGAAGCAGGGGAGGGGAAGGGCCAGACTCAGAGCCGCACCTGGCTGGGCCTGGGTGTGGAGCTCTGCACAGGGCGCCCTGGAGCTGCCATGTCTAGAGGTCTCCGCCTCTCCCTGGGAATACTCACTACTGCAAACACTGCTCCTTCCACTCTCATGACATCAAGGCTCGGAGACAGGTTTCAGGTTAGCAAAACGAACTGTACAAGAAATCTGTTGTGGTGTTCTCCAAGTCTGTCTGTTTTCAGATGTAATAGAAAAAGCACTGTTGCTTAATTTCTGATTTTCCCTGATGTCAGCTTTTCTCCCACGTCGCTGAATCCTCATGGCCTTTTAACATTTATCTCAGAAGCTGGATCTTATTGAGTATAGTTTACACTATCACTTCAGAGCTTTCTTTTCCCTATCAATATTCATCAACTACTTCTCATTCCCTATCATTGAGGAAATAACTGACTTCAAATATGATTTTTTTAGGAAACATAATCCAAGCTTGCTTTCTGTGTTTGAAAACTGTGGCTATAAATGGTAGCCTCTCATTTTGGCGAATTGTGCCACATGCTGACAACTTTTAGCTGTTGATTTCACATCTGATCCTTTTTCTTCTCAGAGCCCCATGACCCCTCTTTCCTCTCCCCCAGGGGTCTGTGTCTGCCTGTCTGGCTTTTGCTATGGATTTGCTCATTTCCTAATCTACATCCTTGTAAAGGGAACAATCTAAGAGACAACCTACAATGTGGGAAAAAATTTTCAGCAGCTGTACCTTAGACAAAGGACTACTATCTAGAATATGTAAAGAAGTGAAAAAAATCAGACCCCTCAAATTCAAAGACCCAATTCAAAAATGGGCACCTGAAATGAACAGACATTTCTCAGACAAAGAAGTAAAAGCAGCAAATAAGTACATGAAAAAATGTTCAACATCACTGGTTATTTGAGAGATGCAGATGAAAACAACACTGAGATTTCACCTCACCCCAGAAAAAAATGGTCATTATCAAGGAATCATCCAATAACAAATGCTGGCGGGGATGTGGGGAGAAAGGACCCCTTCTCCATTGTTGGTGGGAGTGTAGACTGGTGGAACCACTGTGGAAATCAGCATGGAGATACCTCAAAGAACTAGGCTTAGAGGTCCCATTTGACCCAGTTATTCCCCTGCTAGGTATCTTCCCAAAAGAATTAAAAGAATCATACCACAGCAATATATGTGCACCCATGTTTATAGTGGCAGTTTGTAATAGGTAAAACTTGGAAACAGCCCAAGTGCCCATCGACTGGAGACTGGATAAAGAAGATATGTTTTTTATAAGAGTACTATTCAGCCATAAAGAATGAGAAACTAGAGATATTTATAGCTAAATGGATGCACATTGAGGCCATCCTCTTAAGTGAAATAAACAGGACACGTGTAAATATCGAATAGTTTCTCTAGTGTGAGAAACTGAAAGTGTAATTAAGGATTAAAGTGATTAAAATGAATAATTGATAATTTGAAATATGAAGAAAAGGCTCAAAAGAGTAGGGGTGGCAGGAGGGGAAAGAATCCATATATAGATTGTGTTTAAAACTATAGAAAGAGATGTAGATAGAGACTAGGCTGGAGCTCATCAGTGGGTTGGGAAGAAAGAGTCACTGGGATCAAAGGAAAGGAGGGTATGTTTCCATAAGAAGCACATACAACTATCTACGGTACATAGTACTCAATAGTGTGATAAATAACTGTTACTGTTTTAGGTACTTATCATAACATGCTGTGCTTTTCATCCTTTAGAACATAATCCTACTTACATAAAAGAGTTTACTATAAAACACTGTGCTGCTATGCCAGTGGTAGTCTCAGGTATCCCGTGTCTAATTGCATATTTGGATAATATCAAGGGGCCATCGCAGGTGATTGACATATACCTTCTCAGTTTGCACTTAGAAGTTGGCACTGTGTGGTACTTTGTGATACACATGGATGAAATTGCCTAATAACGTATTTCTCAGACTATATTTCCATCACATGTCACATGACTGTATTGAAATTTAAATTTTAAAAATTTGGCCTATGTGGACTCTACTAGCTAATTAGAATTTTTTTCAGACCACTATTTCAATATTAGTTCAATATTAGTTCTGAAAATCTTTCTAAAACAAATCACATCCTTTGATGTCTTGTTAATGCTTGAGATGTTTTTTAAATTATATGGGAAAATGTTTAACTATTTTTCAGTTTTGCTTTGGTTGAGTTCTATTATATTTGAATATTATTATAGTTTTTTCCCTTGCATTGCTTTTCTTTGAATAATTTTAATTTTTGTATATGTGTGTGTTTAGTGAATGATAATAAAGTTATACATTTAAAATAAAAGAGGGACAAAGAAGGACACTACATCCTCACAAAGGGAAAAATCCAAGAGGAAGAGATGACGATCATAAATATATATGCACCAAATACTAGTGTAACAAACTATATAAAACAAATACTAATGGACATGAAAAATCAAATAAGCACTAATACAATAGTAGTGGGGGTCCTCAATAACTCCCTGACACAAATAGATAGATCAACTAGATAGAAAAAAAACAACAAAATACTAGAACTCAATGAAACTCTTGAACAAATGAACATAACATGTTTACAGAGTATTCCACCCCACAAAATCAGAATACACATTCTTTTCAGCTGCACATGGGTCATTCTCCAAAATAGACCACATACTTGCTCACAGAACATGTTTAAGTAAGTGCAAAGGAATTGAAGTTATCCCCTGTTTATTATCAGACCATAGTGCAATGAATATATATCTATATATAAAAACAAAACAAACACACTAAACAAACAAAACAAACAAAAACACTAAACTGGCTGGAAGAGAGTTTAGGTAGAACTCTTGAAGATAGATATTGGCGTAGGAAAAGATGTCATGAACAAAACCTCAGTTGCCTATGAACTAGCACAAAGAATCAACAAGTGGGATTTCTTCTATTAAAAGCTTCATCACAGCAAGAGAAACCACCAACGGAGTGAAGAGACAACCCAAAATGTGGGGAAAAAAATTTTACCAGTTGTTCCTCAGACAAAGGTGTACTATCTAGAATATATAAAGAACTTTAAAAAATCAGACCTCCCAAATTTAAAAATCCAATCCAAAAATGGGCACCTGAAATGAACAGACATTTCTCAGACAAAGAAGAAATAGCAAATAAACATATGAAAAAATGTTCCACATACTGGGTCATTTGAGAGATGCAAATGAAAACAATGCTGAGATTCCATTTCATCCCAGAAAGAATGGCTGATAACATGAAATCAACCAATAACAAGTGCTGGCAGCACTGTGGGGGAAAAGGTACCCTTCTCCACTGTTGGTGGGAGTGTAGACTGGTGCAACCACTGTGGAAATCAGTATGGAGATTCCTCAAAGAACTAGGACTAGAGTTCCCATTTGACCCAGCTACTCTTCTGATGGATATCTTCCCAAAAGAATTAAAAGCATCATACCACAGTGAAGTATGTGCACCCATGTTTATAGTACCCCAGTTTGTAATAGCTAAAACTTGGAAACAGCCCAACTGCCCATCACCTGGAGACTGGATAAGAAGATGTGGGGTTTTTTAAAATATAAAATGGAGTACTACTCAGCCATAATGAATGAGAAACTAGAGACATTTATAGCTAAATGGATGCACATTGAGGTGATACTCTTAAGTGAAATAAATAGGACACACATGTAAATACTGAATAGTTTCTCTGGTGTGAGAAACTGAAAGTGTAAATAAGGATCAAAATGTATAATAGATAATGGGAAATAGGAAGAAAAGGTGTAAAGAGGAAGGGGAAGTGGGAGGAGTAGGAGAAAGGAAAGAGGGGAATGGAATTAACATGAGAAAATTAAAAAACGGAAACAAAAACTTTGTAAATAGGGAAGGGTGGAGGGGTTGAAGGGAGGGCAGGATATGGGGAAAAATAAGAATCAAGATATATTATGTAAAGGTACACATCTCCAATGATGAATGTCATTATATTATATACCTAAAATGTACCAATAAAATTTAGAAAAAGAAAAAGTTAGTTTTGTGAAGTACACCACTGTAGGTGAAAGTTGTTTTCTTTCAAACTCTCCTTGACTTAAGGGTTTGTGCTGAGAAGTCTGGCGTGATTCTGATGGACTTTCCTTTAGGAAAGTGACTTGATTCTTTTCTCTAGCAGCTTTTAATATTCTGTTCTTGTGCTGAGTTTCTGGAATGTTGATTATTATATGCCTTAGTATAGATTTATTTTGGTCATGACTAATTGGGGTCCTATATGCCTCACTTATCTGTATGTCAAATTCTTTTTCCATGCTTGGGAAGTTTTCTGCCATTACTTCTGTGAACAGGTTTTAATGTCATTTATGCTCTTTCCTGCTTTCTCATTGACTCCTATCAATCTTTTGTTGTTTTTCTTTTCATCACCTTGAAATTGTTGGATTTTTCATGGTCCCTTACTATTTTTAAGAAATCTTTCTTTTATTGATTGCTAAATGCAATCCTGTATTCTAGATCTGATATTCTGTCCTCACACTGGTTCATTCAGCTGCTTATTCTTTCAATCGAATTTTTAATCTGTTAGATATCAGTTTGAATCTGTTTCCTGTATTCCATTTCTTTGCTATGTTGGGCAGTCATGGTTTTCATCATTTTTTTAAGTTCCTCTATTTTTTAATGTGTCTCCTCTAGATTCACTGAGCAAGTCATTCCTTTTTTATTGTCATCTTTCTTTTTTACCTGAGAAATTATTTCTGATACGATTTTCTTTATAGCCTCATTCATCTGGGATTTTTACTTCTGCTGCTACAATTTGAGAAAATTTAGGTGAGTGGCTTCTGATTTCCTCTGCCGTGTTGTCCCTTGGACTTGTCCTGGATGGACTGGAGGTCTGGGGTTTCATTTTGCTTCTGTACCTTGTCATTTTCTTCTTTTTTATTTTGTTTTCTGTGTTGATGCCTGTAAACTGCCTATGATAGGTAGCTTTATCACTAGTACCAAGGCTTCCATAGGAAATGACTATTTCTCACAAATATCTTCGAGGTGTAGCTGGCTCTTGGCCTTTAAGTCTGTCCCAAGATCCTACCTTCCCAATTTATTAGGGATGACAAGTTGCTATCTACTTGGCTCAAAACCTAGTCCTTTGGTACTGGACTATAGTAATGATTATGACCCCAGACAATCAGTGTTGTCATACAAAGGAGAACAACTGATTACAATAGGTATGACACCCTGGCTAATGTAGTACAATTAGCAATAACAGTAGCATCAGGCACACCCTAGAAACTGACAAACTGTGATAACCATTAATTTGGTACCTTTAACCACAGAGCAAGATCTACAATTATATAACAAAATCCAACATAAACCAGGTACTTGTATGCAGTGAGTTTTCCCTTAGTAAAGTAATTTTATCATTTGGGAGAATTTAAGAGAGATAGGGGGAAAATAGAGAGGTAAATGAAGAGAAATATAGTAGAAGCAAGGCTGAAGGACAAAGGAAGATCACCCAAACTTTGGGATACTGGAGAAGACAGGAGAGAAAGAATGAAAAAAAAAATTAAGGCAAATCAGAAATATTAGAGACAATGTTCACTCACATGAAAAAAATAAAAAAAGATAACTGAGGAAACAGAGGGTAAAAAAAGAAGAACAGGAATGGGGATTTAGCTCAGTGGTTCTGACGCCTGCCTCACAAGCAGAAAGTCCTGAGTTTGATCCCCAGTACAAAAAAAAAAGATGAACAAAATAAAACAACAAAAGTAAAAACCTAAACAACCAAAAAAAAAAAACCCAACAAAAAACAGAAAGAGGAAAACAAAATGAAATTTCACTGGTGTCCACAGTTCTCTGGTAGTGTCTAAGCCAGAAAGTCAGACTGCAAATCTGTGCTGGATAACCCCACCAAGTTTGCAGTACGATTAGTCCTGGGATCAGTGCTGATCTTGCCCTCTGGATTTGGGGGCTGAGGCTCTTCAGCCAACAACTCTCTGGATGTCCCAGCCTGCCCACATCTCCTTGTTCTTTGTGTGTCCATGTCACTTGCTCAGTTACTGTGGCACCCTAAGACAAAGATAGCCCAAGGCTGCTCCTAGTCCCTCATTCAGTTGTCCCATCCTGCCCATTGCACAACCTCCTCTGTTCCATTCTGCTAGCATGTCTCTCTCCTTGCTCAAGTCTCTGGGACCAGAGCAGGGGGAGTGCTGCCACCCAACTCAATATATTCATCACCACTTCAGTCCCTTACCTTGCTGATGCTAGAGGTTCCAATTAGCTGCTATGGCACATAACAAAAAACTAGTGACCATTGGGGATGGCACAGCTTCCTGGTCATTCATCCCTTTGTGTGCCAGCAAAATTTACTGCCAGGCTGTAATGTCCTCTGTTTGGAGGAAGGCAAAATAGGCAAGGGGCCATATGCCCCAAATCCTGTGTGGCTTGAGTTTACCACACTATTGCAGTCCATCAGCTTTTTGGGAACTTCCCAGAGTGGCGGTTCCTGCACCACATGCAGGCAGAGGTCCTGCAGACAGCCCTGTGGACTGCTCCACCACTTTATAAAGTCATATGTCTATGTTTTGCTTGACCTACAAGTCTCTTATTTCAGATTGATTTTGGCATCAGGATGTATGTCCCTTCTTTTGTTCCAATTACCTGTGTTTTTAGTTGATGTTCTCTGAGTAATTCCAATGTGGCTCCTCCTCTATTCAGCCATGTTGAATTCTCAATTTCATATTATTCTTGAAGGATTTTCAACTATGCACTTGCTCTAAGAATGTGTAATACTTCATTATGGGAGATGAGATGGTAAGAATGAGGCATAACTGGTCTCCTCAGTGAGCACTCAGAAGAAAGGGGCATGCAAGCATGCTATCACACTGCTAGGAAAAGTAAAAACACGTGAGGTTAAGTTGTTTACCTGCAGAAGTACTGTGGAGGTGGGAGAAAGATGAATCCTGTAGAACTCTAATTGCTTGTGCCCATGTCTAACTGAATAAAGCCAAGGTGCATTAGTCATTTGGGGCTCTATGTTGAAGGGAGAAATGAGCCCCCTGACCTCCCAGATTTTAACCTGTTTCTGTGTCTCTATTTTTCATCCTCATAACCCCTTGGCCAGGTTCAAGTTTGTAGGCTGGTTCCTACACTTCATTTACTCTAGATATAATTCATCAATATTTCTAGTCTTATAGTAGTCAATATTAGACATAATTTCACATAAGTCATTTAAATATGTCTCCAAAGTACAATCTCATTATGATAATTATGACAGCATTTTTACACTAACAAAAATAGCAGTAACTCATATATGCAGCCAGAATTTAACCTTGTAATTTTCAAAAACATATAGTTTTCATTATCAGTGTTTATATCAGGAGTAAACAATATACTCCCATTTTATTTATATGTCATTCATCTTTTCTTTTATTTCAAAAAACTTCCCTAATTTTTTGTGCTCTGTCATTTATCTGATAGGATAAGTGGATATAATGACCCATATTCTCTAACATCATTGCATCTTTTTAATGCACTCCAGCATGCCCTCCCATGCTTCCCATAAGTGTACAATAAGAGCCAGAGGCATTGATCAAATCTAGGTTCACTCTTTGGGCTCTGTGCTCCAAGTGCAAGCTGACACTTCTTACTGCATCCAGCACACATGCTCTGAATTCAGATGTCTTTTGTGATGTCAAAATTTATACTAGGCTCAATGTTATTAGCTTCTTTCCTCCAGTAACTCTTTCTCCACTGGCATTTTATCTATCTCCACTGGCTGACACCATTGGTTACAGAGATTGGTTGATTATCACTGGTTGAAACTATTATTTTTATGAGCTATGTATGCAAATGTAGCCTGCCTAATTGTCAGGACTGCTGCATTATTTAGCTACAAATGTTGAATAAAATTTTATTAAATCACCAAAAAACCCCCAATTTTACTAAACCATGAGTGGTGGCTCACACCTCTAATCCCAATACTCTAGGAGGCTGAGTGAGGCAGGAGCACTGAAAGTTCAAGTCCAGCCTTTGGAACTTAGTGACTTAGCAAGACCCTCTCTCAAAATGAAAAAACAAATTTAAAAAATGACTGGGGATGTAGCTCAGTGTGCGGGCCCTCATTTCAATGTCCATTACTGAAAAAAAAGTTCTCCTAATCTATTTATTTATTCTACAGTGTAGTTTGTACATCTAAGGAAAGAAACTACTTTACTACATTTAATGATTTGTAAAAAAATGAATTTCATCACAAATCTCCCAAATTTACTGGTTTATATTCATATCATTAGCAATATATAGATTTTAGAGCACATTTCATGTGATTCACTGTTTAATTATCATTGATTCATCCTTCATCTGTACCATCATTTTTAAGTTGAGGGCTAACTCCATTTGAATCTTTCTCTTTATTTGATGCAATCATTTTGATCCTAGTGTCTTGGGCCAGTGGCTCCATGGCTCTGGTCCTGCACAGACACAGGCAGCGAGTCCAGCACATTCGCAGCCACAGCCTCTCCCCCAGTCCTTCCCATGAGGCTAGCACCACATGAACCATCCTGGCCCTGGTCAGCTCCTTCATCTTATTTTATTCTGTCTCCTTCATTTTCACTTTGTTTTTCTTTTGTGAATCCAGGCCACTGGCTGGTGCTCACCTGTGTTTGTGAGCTCATGTTTTCCAACATTTAGCTCCTTACTGCTCATCATCATTGATTCCTGAATCTTGTAGTTCTGCTTTTCTTTTCCTCATAGTTTCTCTTCCTGCTGGGAAGAGAAAAATACATATGAATGTCCTTATGTATCTAAAGATTCTTCTTCTCTCCAAGGAAGTTAACTACACTCTCCATATCTCTAGGTGTCTTGTAGGTCTGAGATACTTTGCTAGAAGTTTTGGTACTTTGTATAAAAGATCCACAATCACTCATTTATTTTATTTTTTAGCCATACATTAAATACTTCAATAATAACTACAAAAAGATTAACTGATATAAATCTATTCCTCAATGAAGATGTTCAGAATTTTTAAAGATAATCTTGATGGGGAAAAAGTTTTAGACTGTTAGTAGATTACCTATTAAAGTAGTTGTAGAAGAAAAATAGGCAGTGTATCCCTTTAAAAACTTGCCTTAGCCCATTGCTTTTGCTGTTTAAAGTGAAGGTTTTATAGCTCCTTTGATCTGTAGCTCTACTATAGGTAACATCTTAACTCTGAAGAACAAAGTTGCAATGCTTGGGCAAACTTGTGATATATATGCCTTAACTGCCATGTGTTTAGGACTGTAATCAGTAACAGAAACCACCTGTGTCTAACCATTAAACAGGAATTGGAATTTTATATACTTAACAAAGACCACTAGGTATGAGATAATGACTAACAAAGGTATAAAAGAGGAGACGAACAAAAAGCATGGTGAGGACACTGACCAGACGAGTTTCTGGTAGTCCTGCCTGCTCGCAAGTAAACTTTTATTATTTTACCCGAATTCTGTGTCTCCATGGATATTTTTACATGATTTATGGAACAATCTAACAAAAGAAAACCAAGTTTGTGGATATATCAAAAAGATCACTGGATCCGTGACTGTTATGAAGATCTAGATCCACTTCAGTGAGGTTTTAACAAAGTTAGAAAGGTTCTGACAGTGACCTTGGCTTACTGAGTGCCAGCACCTTCTGTATGGGCCACTTTTCCAGCACCAACCCCCAGCAGAGCAAACAGTAGCCTCATTCTGCAGCATAGTGGCTGACCCAATTCCTCCTGGAGGGCATGATAGTGAGCTGCACCCAGCACCCTACAACTTCCACACAGTCCCCTCTTGTCAGCCAAGTCTGGAGCAGGGTGTGTGCACCTGTCACCACTGTGCTCGGCTTCCCCACCACCCTAGACTAAGGTTATCTGTCTAGGTCCAGAAAACACATTTCAGTGAATACTCCCACTGCTGCATCATAGCAGCTTCTCCGAAAGTTGATGAGTTTGGTCTTGTTTTCCTGTACAGGGCACAGCCCTCAGATAGGGAATTCAGGGCTTTTTCATAGGTTTCCTCACCTCTGGGGTTAGTGCCAACTATTCTGTTCTGTTCTGCTCTGCTCTACTAAACTACATCAGAGTGTACCATATCTTCTTGTATTATATTTCTTATACATGCATTATATCATACTCATTTGTATTCTGTCCACTAACCAACTGTATGTTATGTCTTTGGTTCCTATATTCTTTATATTAGTAATTGGCATCATAAGGGTAACTGGTAGATAGCACATGGGCTCAGGTGCATATTTTGCAAAATGGATATTCTAAGTCAGTGGTTCTTAATTTTTGGTGTCTGCACACTCACCTGGGAAAGTAACAAAGGGTACACAGGCAAAGATTCACTGAAATAAGAGAAGTTTGATACATGCTCCTAAAATATCATCATGTTGTTTCACCCAGAATTTGAGTATTGTAACTCCAGGCCACACACTGGCAGGATCTCACAGGAAGTTTTGAATACCTGCCCGTAAGAAAAGCACAAATTGGAAATTTCCTCCAATTCCAGGGGAAATTCTACTTCAGTCAATTTTAACAAAGTCACAAATGAAAAACAGTAAATGCCACAGGTAGATTTTATTCAACTTCTTACATTTCTCTTACTAAATAAATCCTTTGTGGTGGACAGGGACATTAGGCAATCCTACCTTACAGCAAGTTTGTGCCAAAGGACTCTATTAAAATCTTTCCCAACCTGAAGAGGTTTTTATAAATCATACTAGTAAGTATGGATTGTTCATGTTATTTTCTTGTGGTTTTCAACCCAAGCAGAGATTTGTCAGCTAGTGTAGTGAGAATTGTCCCCAAACCTTTGCCAAAATAACTCTACTTTATGATGCCCCTATATAGCTGTCCAGTGAACCCCTGGTGCTGAGCTGCGTGCCACTCTGCAGCACAAGGTCAGCCATATTTACACTAGACGGTGCTTACTGAGATTGGCAGGGTTCCTGATAATGTTGGAATGAGAACAGAGTACATACATTTTGCCAAAGATCCTTCTTGGTTTTTATCCTTGATATCCTTATAGAGCACTAATTAAAATATCAAGGATAAAAACCAAGAAGGATCTTAGCACAGGAAGGTTGGAAACTTTGGTAATTCTGCAGCCCTCAAATTGTCCACTGCTCTATAAGTAAGCCTTAATAAACTCAGTAACTCACCAAACTGGACTTGTCTAAGTCATTCTTTGGACTATCATCTCCTCTCAATTTGAAGCCAGATGTTTCCTCTACATCTGCCTGAGAAATTCACACAATATCTGGCACCTGAACAGGGACCTGGAAATTCCAAAGTTAAGTCACAGAAAAAATGAGCAGGAGAAATCCTGGCATGGCCATCCTTTTCCATGTGGTATGGGGTGGCATGCCTCCTAGATGAATGTGGTCCACCATGTGAGTACAAAGATACCCTGAAAACATCTAATGGACTGGAGAGTTTGCTGCAATCCCTGATGGTATTCTTTCTGGGGAAAGAGTGCAGGAGACCTGTAGCTGGTGTTACATGGCCCTTGTTGTGAGTGGTAAGATCCACTATTGTGGCTGACTTGCCACCAAGGGGGAGATCTTGGGATGGCCGTCTACCTCCATGGGTGGAGGGGTGGGTACTATTATAGATGTCTGGGAATTGTCATGTAAGTACAAGGATGCCTTGAAGGCACTCAAAGATTTGGGTAAATATTGTCATTTATTAATGAGAGGTAAAATAGCTATGTAACATTACATCAGCCATGGAATGGCCCCTACTCGTGTAGGGTGGTGAAAAATTCCCCACTCCCAATGAGTGGGCCAAGTCAGCTACCTGGGTCATGACTGCTGTCAATATCCAACTGTGAATTATTCCATAAACCCAGGACCTTAAGAAACCCGGTCCCTGCCCTTACTGGGGTCATGAGCTCTTCCTATTGCCCACTCCCACCCTGTGGAGTGTATTTTTGCTTTTGATAAATCCTTACTGTTGTTACTCCTTCTGAGTGTACTCCTTAATTCTTTGTTTGGGATACCAAGAACCTGGAAACAACTCCAATGAGACCTTCCATCCAGCAATACTGTCCTTATAAAATCCAGATGTCAAAATATTCACAGGTTGAAAAGATAATCAAAAATAATAAAAGACCAAAACTTTCCTGGGGGTGGACATACTGCTGGGGCACACGATGCACCCTACAGTCAAAAATTTCCTGGAGGATACAGGCAATGAAGTGCACACAATGTAGTTAATACTGAACAGTACAGACTATCAGAAGGTTATTAAGAAATCATCTACCCAACCCACAGTTCTTTTAACAATCTGGTACAGCTAGTAAAAAAGCTGAATCTCCCATAATGTAACTATAGATCATAGAGAGTTAAATAAGGTGATGCAGCTGGGCTGTATGTGGTGACTCATGAGAAAAGACTACTACCTATCTGCACAAATACTTGTGTGGTCTTTAGAGGACTCACACCGATGAATGGCCCAAAGGGAAAAAGGAACACTGGCAGGTGCATGGTACGCCACAATGGATGTGGAGGGGAATAGCTTTTGTCCCCAGACTCCTGAAGAAGCTGCATTGGATGCATATAAAATCTGGGCACAGAGGAACCAACATGGGATGGAGGATAGCAAAGCCTGCAGGCATTCCCTTAAGGTATTCTGACCTTTTACATGCTTTACAGACATGCAAGGCCTGCTCCCAGCACAGGCTTGAAGGATGGATGTACTAGCTGGGCAGGTGTCTGGCATGGAATTGGCAGGAGGAAGCACATCAGGCCCATACTGGTGAGTGATGGATACAAATACATGCTCACTTCACCAACACTGATTTACAAAATTGGGTTGAGAGAAATCGAGTACAGTGGTAGTTTTATCTTTGGTACTTTCACAATCCCACAGGGTCTGGCTTGATTTTTTAAAATGGGTGGTTAAAACAATTGTTAAAATATTTAAATGACGATAATCTGCATGAGTGAAAAAGGAGAGGGAGAAAGGGAGAGGAGAAGCAGGAAGGGAAGGGGAAAAGGGAGGGGGAGAGGGGAGGGGAGAGGAGAGGGGCATCAATTCCAAAAGGCACAGAGTTGCTGAATGAAAATCCTGGTGCTAGAGATGGGATACCTCCCTGTGAGGTGTTGGCCAGGGAGGTGTCTGAGCTTTGCCCCATGTACCATACAGGTTGTTGCCACTGCAGTTGGCTTAATGGCCAAACTGGTTAGTAAGTCCCTATTGCTGAAGACACCAAGTTATGGCTTTTATCTAGATGTCTCCCCAAAGCCTCATGTACTCATAGGTAGTGTTTTGGTGAGTGACTAGATCATGGATATGTTATACTGGATTAGTCTGACAACTGTGTTAGCATAGCTCTAGGTATGGATGATGGATTTCCTGAAGATGGAAGACACCTAGGGTGTGGGTGGCACCAACCAACAGGCATGTAGCCTGGATGGAATAAAAGGGAAAAGAAGGCCCTGCTGCTTCCTGCCTGTACTGCGATGGACTGTTTCTCCCCTGCCTTGCCCCTCTGCCATGCTGCCCTGCATTGGAGCCAGCTGCCTATGGACTGAAACCCCTAAAAACTGTGAGCTAAAATAAACCCTTCCTCCTTCAGTTTTGGGTGTTGGCTATTGCATCTCAGTGAGGAGAAAGTAACTAAGACACACCACATGCTTAAGCTTCAGGACATGAAGAAATTAGTCAGAGACTGAACTGGAAGTTTGCTCCCTACTGCCTAGCATTTGTAATGTTGGAAGGTGCTGTGTTGTTCTATGCAGGCTGCCAAGGGAGAATTGTCACCAATGGTCCCGCTTTGCTATCGGCCTCATGTGTTACATTATTAGCATGGTATGTAGGATGGGTCTACTGGTATAGAAAGGAAACAACTGGTCTGGGTACAATCAATCACTTTCTAATTAATTTTAAACCTGCTCCAAGGGAGGAGACTGTATTTTGTCCTGTGAGCCAGGACAAAGACCTATTGCTGGGGAAATTACAGTACCCAGAGAAGAACCCTGTGCTGTTAAGTAGATATGATATGGCAGTGAAACTGCTAAAAGCATTTGTGCCTGTATCCATACATTACTATTGCTACTGGCCACAACTGAGGGAAAGCTCTTCTTGCAGTGAGCAGGAAGCACTGGGCAACACACAGAAAGTCCAAAAGCTGAGCATGTGGTGACCCTCCCCTCTCCAGTCAGGGGGACATGCACTGGAATGTGCTGCCATCTCCCCCAAAAAACATGAGTAACTTTATAGGAACCCCAAAACACAGATCAGGCCTTCCTTTAGGCAACAAAAGTGAGAGAACCTATAAAGATATTTATCACACTGTGCACCCATGGCTGTGTAGAATCAAACAAAGCAAACTTATCAGGCTGGAAGCTTATCAGAGGGCAGGAGGAACAGTGACCAGAGCAAACATCTTCTGAGAATAACCTATTGTTGATTGTGTGGCTGTCCTGCAGAACTGTTCTGTAACCACGCATACCAGAACCTTGAGAAGTTACTCCCAAGGTCCCTTCCTCCAACATTCATATCAAACATCCCTATCGTCAGAGTGCCTACAGATATTCTGCCCCATGCACCGTTGGGGACATGTATTTTTTATTGTTTGTGCATTGAAGGGGTGAGCACCTGTTGCTTTCAGATCTCAGACAACAGACAGCACAGAGCTGTGACCTTGGGGAAAAGACAGCACAACAGGTGAAATCACTTTCCCCCTTCCTCTTGCCAGGGCACTTTCCAAGCCTGCAGAGAAATGAAGCCCAGAGAGCAGAAGGCAGAGGTGACAAAACTGAGCCACAGTAGCTGAGGCACTGGACATGCAGCTGAGCTCTTGGTTGGCCCCTCTTGGGCAGGGAGTGACTCAAGACCTCTGTCTGAGCTCTCTGGGTCCCCCTAACACTAGCATAGGAGGTCAGGTCCACAAAGTGCTACCAGAGGTTCCTAGCTTCCTCCTCCAGGGGTGGTACTCACAGTGATGTCCCACCTGCAGCCTGTTTTCCTCTGAGTGAAGAATTATCCTGAACCACGTACATACGATGTAATGCATACATGTAAAAACACTTATTTTTTAAATTTTTTATTATAACATTTTTAAATAGAGTGGAAATCACAGCCCTAGCACCAAGGAAGTTTCAACAGAACCAGACTTCCAGTATATTTCTGGGCCCACTGGTGGTCAAAGCCTGCCTGAATCTACAAATGCACATTTCCTGGCTTTTGTTCCACACTTCAGTAAGTTTTGTACGTTGTTTGTAGTGTTTTATACATTCCAGTGGGACAACTACCTGCTCTCCCAAATTTGCCTAATTGTGAATAAACTCACTATACCGTTAAAGGGGGGGGCACAGGTTTGACACACCTGCTTGGGTCTGATACTCCACCTCTGACAACCCAACAATGACAGTCAACATAAAGTGTAATAAAATGCCCACCTTTGCCCAGAGAAAATGTTCCTTCTCCCCTAACTGTGGCACCTCAAGTGTAAAGCAACCATTATCCATTTCTACCTATGCATAAACCAAACTATATTAGCTCAGACTTCATAACAAGGTATCAGATTGGGTGGCTTAAACAAGAAAATGTATTTGATCAGTCCTGAACAGTGGGATTCTGAGGCAAGCTCTGTGAAGGTTCTCTTCCTGACTTCTAGATATCATCTTGCTCTGTTGTGTCATCTTTCCACTATGCACACAAAGAACCTTCTGGTGTCTCTCGTAACACCACCAGTTTGGATTAGGGCCCAAACCTTACGATCTCACTGAAACTTAATTACTTGTCACATGAGTATATGGATTGACCAGTTTACAGGATGTGTTTCAGTCCAAAAAAGACCCTACTTGTGTTGCTGAAAGGCCTTTATCCTTGTGAACATTCTGATGTTTCAGGAGGTTGGTGGTGAAGGTAAAGGACTTCCCACACTCACTGCACTCATAAGGCCTTTCCCCATTGTGAACTCTCTGGTGATCATTGAGGTTAGAGCTCTGGCTAAAGGATTTCCCACACTGATTACACTCAAAAGGCCTTTCTCCAGTATGAATCCTTTGGTGTCTAACGAGGCTAGAGTGGTGGCTAAAGGATTTTTGACATTCCCCACACTCATAAGGCCTTTCTTCTGTGTGACTTCTCTGATGTCTAATGAGGCTAGAGCTCTGGCTAAAGGATTTCTCACATTCACCGCACTCATAAGGCCTTTCTCCAGAGTGAACTCTTTGGTGTTGAAGGAGTGTGGAGCTATGGGTAAAGGATTTCCCACATTTGCGACACTCATAAGGCCTTGTTCCAGTGTGAATCCTCTGGTGTGTAACAAGGCTAGAGCTATGCCTAAATGATTTCCCACATTTGCTGCACCCATAAGGTCTTTCTCCAGTGTGAACTCTTTGATGGATGAAGAGGTCATACTTCCTACTAACTAACTTTCCGCATTCATCACACTGATGAAGTTTTATTCCAGTGTGGACTCTTCGGTGTGTAATGAGGCTAGAGCTTTGCCTATAGCATTTCCCACATTCTCCACATTCATAAGGCTTTTCTAATGTGTGAATTCTTAGATGATCATTGAGGCTACTGCTTGTACTAAAGGATTTCCCACATTCAGTGCACATGTAAGATCTTTCTTTACTCAAGATTCTCTGATGTGGAACAAGTGCCTGTTTGTAGCTCAAAGTTTTCATCTGCTCTCCCCAGCTGTAGTGACTTTTTACACTAGGAAAGCCCAGTGTGCTCTTGGTTCTGCTGCTTGACTTCTCATCATTGTGAGGGGCCTGTTGCTGCAGAAAGTTTGACCTGACCAGGAAGTCCTTCCCAACATTTCTGCAGAGAAAGGGTTTCTCAGATACCTCGAATCTGTAGCTGCTCAGAAACAAGTTTCTACCCACATCACTTCTGAAGAATTTCTTCCCAGTGTGCTGCTTCTGGTGCTGATGAAGATATGCAGTAAACTGCAATTGTTTCCCACATGCCCCATCCATGTACTGTTTCTGCCCACAGTGCTGGTGCTCCATCAAGTATAAAATGTCTCTCAAGACTGGTCCACATATCTCACAGGCATAGGCCTTCTCAGGAGAAATGGGCCTTCTTTGTGCAGAAACAGTCAGCAGAGAATTTGTCTTCTCACCTTCTGCTTCACACAAACAACCTGAAAGGAATCTCTGGTTAAGTGCATGCTGACTTTGGGGGAGGGGGATCCCACAGACAAACGTGTCTGACTAGCCCAGTACCTGAGTCCAGGAACTGTTTGCAGAGTCAGGGAGTCAAGTTCAGGCTGAAGATTAGGAGGCCTAGCAGAACAGGCCCTTAAGAATCCCAGTACAGAGGAAGCCCATGGGATGCCACACAGGAAGAGGCAGGGGCTATGGCTTCCTCCTCTAGAACATCTCCCAGCCAGATCTCATCTTCTGACATGCATTATGAAGTATGTCTGGGCCCAAGAAAATGTGATAGCAAATGAGCAGCTGGCTATCAAGGACTGTTAACAAATGGGTGCACACCTCAAAACACGAAGTGCAGAAGGCAATCCTGGGGAGCACTACAGATGAAGCCGTGAGATGTGGGACTCACACTGGGCTGGATATAGGAGTAGAAGTGACAAACAATAGAATCAACAAGTCAACAAAGTGTGTCAAGAATGGGGAAAGAAAGGCAGTAATGGGTTTGGCCACCGCTATCATTATCACCAAAATATTAGTCAGAATAGGCTTCTGGTATGATTTGAACACAGGCCAGATAGGATATCTCAAACAGGTGCTACTCCTCAGGGCCAGGTTCCCTCTCACCCCATCTTGCTGTAGCTGCATTCCTAAGGATCCTATGAACCACCAAGTACCATTCACCCTAACCCCTAAGGTGAGTAACTACACAGCACCTGGAATATACAAGCATTCTGTTATCTCCTGTGAACCCCAGAATACTCAGCACATGAAGGCCCACAGTAAACAAAACTACTACAGAAAGAATTTCAGAGAAAGGTTTGGCAAAAGCAGCCCATAATCCACATAATTAGTGACCATGTTGGTCACGGCAATTCCTGGCATAGGCAGGCCCAAGAAAATGTCAACTAAAGGAAGAAGTAGCACCTAAGGCACAGATGCCTTGGATCTGGAGAGTCATGTGGCTAGGGGGAGGCAAACAAGGTGAGATTCACAAGGCTGACTAAAAGATATGTGAGCCTGAAATGCTCCCCATGTTGCTCTAGTTGCAAAGCTGCTCAAGAAGAAAGGAGAACAAGATACAATCCAGCCCTGCCACCCAAAGCTCTTTCCCAGGGAAAGGAGGAAAGGAGCTGTGCCTGTGGTCCTGATATAAAAGGAACAGATCTACCCTGAGGAAGGAGATGTGGAGAGCCTGGTTCAGGGCACAGAGGTGGGTGTGAGGACCTTACCCAAGGAGGTTACAAGTGCCAAGTTCTCCAGCATCACACTGTGGTACAGGTCTCTCTGTGTCTCATCAAGGAGATCCCATTCCTCCCAGGAAAAGTACACAGCCACATCCTCAAAGATCACAGTCCCCTGTCAAGACGGGGACAGATGAAATAAAAAACAGCTCCTTGGAAAGGAGGCTCCACAAACCACCTCTCAATTCTGCCATCCCACGCCCTTCCTCCATCCAAGCTCCCCAACTGGAAGGAGAAACCAGGCAACTGGTGCTGCTGTTTCCTCCCATTTGTCACTGGATGCAGCATCAGTCACAAAAGGCAGGTGGACGACATAAAGCATGATAAAAATAGTCTGTGATTGCAAGTGGGAAAAATCATCACTTTATTTTAGAATTCTATGAAAGACTAAGCTTTTGGGCTCAAAGAATTGCTATCTGGCCATTCAGAGAATGGGTGTTTCTCATGGTTATATGATCACCATAATATATAACCAATCCACGAATTATTCATTTGTACTTTTATTAAAGTCTCTACATTTAATAAAACTCAATGAATTTTTTTAAAAAGAGGCATGTGGACCAATATATACCTAAACTGTGAGCCTGACACAGAAGGATCCTTCTGCTTATACCTGGAAGTTCCCCAGGTGTGACTGGTCTTTGCGTCTCAACTCAAGGCCCTGGAGGTGTGTGGTATACTCCCTCTCCAGTGCACATCATTCTTTAGACAACACAACTTTTGTGCCTCCAGATTCCACAGCCACATGAGCAGCATAGCCACCACCACCTCACTGCCCCATACCACAGGCACCTCTCTGGCCTCCCCACTTCCTACCTGGTCATAATCAGCTCCTCTTTACCATACTTTTGTGGTAAAACAGCAGGTAATCTATGGTTATGGTGATGACCAACCAGATGACACTGAACAATGGACTGATGAGCTCAATAGCAGTTTATTAATCATTATATTCATAGCCTGAATGATAACATCTCAAGCCAGATAGGGCCATGTGAAGCCAATACTCCAGAGAGTGAACACTTCAGGGCTAGGATGTAAGCTTTGTAGAATCAAGAAGGAGAAGAGCCTCCTGGTTCCCATAAGAAAATGGGATTGGCTTGTTTGACTAACTCTAAAGACTAGTAGAGAACTGAAATCCACTATAAAATGATAAATAAAAATTGTTCTGGTTCTCTTAATAAAAAGGGTTTGCTTGGCTAAGAAAACTTACCCACAGGAGTGGAACAACGAGGGGACTTTGCACCCAGGCCATTTGAGGCCATACTGTTTTCACCAGATTTCAAGGCAGCATATAAGACTGAGCCTAGTTTTTGGCCTTACACACAACTTGCCTGGCAGATTCAAACCGAATCCATTGTTACGCCAGCATTCCTGTGGCACCCACTAATGGTAGCAGCCCCAATACCCTGGATGAAGACCTCCTGCCTCCTGCCTCCTGCCAGACTCCGTTCTTTACAGACTTAGCCTTCAAGAAGCATGTGTGGATAACTCACACTCATGGCCCTGTTCCACTTACGTGCTGTACTTGTGGTCCCCTCAGCAGTCACAAACTTCTTCCACTATCCACCTAAGATTCAAAGGGCAAAAGCCTCAGTGGGCAAAATCCCAATGACCCTATTTGACCCTGTCCTTCTGGCCTAAAACACCTCAGGTACCATCAAAGTCTTCACAAAATCATGATGAATAAGCACTAGCTACAGCCTGAATGTCATCTTACCTCCTATGCCTCTGCACTTATATCATGTCTGCCCTTCTCTTGCAAGCTTTAGCAACCTGCCAAACTACCTATTTTTTACATACCCTCCAAGCATGGTCACTTACACCATCACCTATGTTACCCAGGTACCCAAAAAACTGACCCAATCCATGCTCCTCATTCCCTTTCTTTGCCACCTAATAGCATTACAACTACAACCCAGAGACTGTCCCTCTTAAATGTAACCCACAGTTCACTCAGTTTAGTCCACATGACAGCCAACATATTTTGAATGTCTGTATCCTGAGCCACATTCCACATTTCTGCCCACTTAACATCTCTTAGAGCCTTTGTAGGCTCTAAAAATTTCAGGCTGGTGAAAACAACCTTTCTCATATGCCTAGTGAGTAATACTCCAACTACCAACTTGTTCATCTTGGTTGATGGAGCTTTTATCCTTAGCTGTTAATATCAAAAACCTTGGGATCACCTCTGAACCCTGTTTCATTACCTCACTATTCACATTAGATAATCTAGTTGCTCCTTTTAAAAATGTGTATGCAGCCATCCCAGCTACTCAGGAGGTTGAAGCAGGAGAACTCCAAGTCTGAAACCAATGTGGGTAGCTTAGCAGGACTATCTCAAATTTTTTAAAATAAAATAAAAATAAAAGGGGCTTGGGATATTGCTTAGTGGTAGAGCACCTGGCATGCACAAGGTCCTGGGTTCAATACCAGGTACCACCAAAAAAAAAAAAAAAAAAAGCAGCCTCAACTCTGATCTTCCTTCCTCCTCCAACTCCAGTCTATTCTCCACTCTGCAGACACACAGAGACTGTTAAGGTATATCATCTCCTTGCTCTGATACAAACTTCTTACTACCTCCAGAATAAACATCAAACTTCTCAACGGTTTGGAATTTTTTCCCCCTATGCTGAGGAGCAAATCCAAGGCCTTGTCAATGCTAGGCAGATGCTCTACCACTGAGCTAACCCCAGCCCAATGTTCGTAGTACTGACTTCAATCCCACTCTTTGTTAGCACCAGAAAGCAAGCAGACCTGTGAGAACCTAAACGTTCCAGTTTGGCATTACCTCTGAGCATGGGTGCATTTGATGTCTTTCTGGGATAACCTTCCACACCTGCTCACACTGAAGAGAAACGAGAGCTCCTTTCATACCTCTCCATACAGGCTGGCACGGACTGAGGTCCCCGGGCTTGGGGTTTCTCCAGGGCCCCAGGAACCAAGGACTGGAAGAATCCTAGAACATACAATCCACAGGACGTCTGGGGGTGTCGAGGCCGCTGAGGAATTGAAGCGCCTCCCACCTAAGTGTGCAGCTTCCATAACCTTCTTTAGACATGGAAGCCGTGGGAAGTCCAGGCCTCGAGGCGACTCAGTGGAGTCGGGCTCAGCTGTCCCTGTGGCCCAGAGCCCGGAGACCTCGTCTTCGGGGTCGCCCGTCACCCCTAACCCCTCCCTGCTGCAGCAAAGAGGTGAGTGGCAGGCACCCCACCCGGAGGCGACCCGGTCCGGGACACTGCCCTTCCTTGGGCTCCTGCTCGGGCTGGGGGGTGCGCGCTGCTCACCTGGGCCGGGCCCCTCGATGCGGCCGCCATCGACTGACTCTGTGGGCGCCCGGGGCGGGAGCCGCGCGACAGGGACACTGCGGACCCGACTCTGTGCAGGGCACGACCGCTGCTCTCTGTCTTCTCGGTCCTGTCACAGCATTCAGATCCTCAGATCCGACCGAAAGAACCCAAAGTGACCGCCAGAAGAAGGCCGCCGGAAGTCCCGCCCTAACGCTACGTATGGAAAACGGAAACGCCCTCCGCCGCAGATCCTCCTGGGTAGTGTGGTTCCAAGGCGGTGGGAACGCGGAAGAGGCTGAGCGCGTCTGTGAGGTATACTGGGAAAGGGCGACTCAGGTCCTGAGCAGGAGTAGCCTTCACCCCTTTTAAAGGGGATGGTCAGACTCTAGTCCTTCGTTATCGTCAGCTATTCAGTCACTTGTTGAGAGAGGTAATATTTCAGATGCTTCCACAGTCTACAAGTGTGTCATTTACTCAGTCACACGGTGTGAACCCCAGCTGAGAAAACAAATGACCATGGTGCAGTTCAGTCCTGTGAGGTCTGAAGCAGCAGTGAGTTTTGAGTCTCATTATGTTCAGTCAGAGATAAACTTGACAATAGTGTAAGCACCCAAATTATAAAGAGCAAAATAAAAGATAATAGGAAGTAGGGAGATAGAACTGTCTATGTTCAGTCAGGGACAAATTTTTAAATATTGTGGGAACCCAAATTATAAATCAAGAGCAAAGTAAAAGATAGGTAATAGAAAATAAGAAGGCAGATCTTTCTCAAAGGGGAAAGGACCCAAAGATGGAAGGAGTAGGAGGGAAAGGGGTTGAAAAAGAAACTGTGTCCTGTCCATGTATCAACTCCTCACAAAGAATGTAGATATGCTCTGCAAACATGTACTGATTTTTAAAAATACTGTAGATAGAAGCACGACAGGGAAGACAGGTGTCATGCTGAGGCTTCCTGCACCCAGAGTACAAAGGTGGGGCTTTGTCTAATCCATTGGCAATGAAAGGGTCAAAGCCCTTAGCAGAACTCCTCTATTAACACAATCCTGCCTGCTAGTACCTAATGGTCATAAGACAACAATGCTGGCCAAAACAACACACGATGAAAGCAAACCTTTGGTGTAAGACCAATTCCTCCTGGACCCATCTCTAAAAATTAATATGTATAGGTCTCCTTCTCTGAAGATAAAGGCCTTCTGTAATGCTGAAGCAAATACTCTTTCAAGTGGCAACTTTAAACATATAATTTTAGACACAGTGCAGAGACTTCTAGAAGATCTGTAAGGTGCTAGATGATCTGGGGGGAAAAAACATCTAACTGATCATATTGGTTGCATGGACTCTTTTTCCATATCCTCAAACTTTATAAAAACTTAAATCTCTCACCCTGACCCTCATGAGTCCTCTCTTGGAAAATCACTTGCTGTCCCTTTGACAGTGTACTGTGACCTAAATAAAGTGGCCTGAATAAACTCATGTTTAGGTTCATCCTTGCCTGGGTAATTTATGTCCTGTGTCACTGGTACTTCATAGGCCATCTAGCATGGCAGTTCCCACAGAAAATGTCTCTCCTGTCAGTTTTGTATTACTGTGTCCAATTTAGTAAGCAATACTTTGACACATTTAATATCTCTTTCTTCATATCTTTATACTCCCTTTCTTTTAGGAATCTGAAATCAATCTCAAAAGAGAACAGCAAAAGAAATGCTATTTTGATAAGGTACAATGGCTAAATTGTTAACAGGTAGAAAGCATAGGCTGGAGTGGTCTCAACCCTGAAATGTGAGGGATATCTTAAATCCATGATATCTTCTCATTGACAATTTCCTCTGTGATTATATAGACTGTTCTGCATAAGAAATTGATACTATCTCAGAAAAAATTGTGAAGTGCAAATTATAGGAAATAATGGTGCATATTAATAATGAAGACTATTAATTTTCAAAAACAGGAGAAACTTGCCCCAGGGAAGTTACCATCAGATGGTAAAAAGAGTGAAATTGTCAGAAAACTTTAGTAGAGATATCTAAGAAAAAGAATTAGTAGAGTATGGGACAACAGTGGTCACTAGTATTGTCTCCAAAACAGGATTCTTCATTCTTGAAATCATGGATCAATACTAGTGTGAAGAAAAGAATTAAAGGAGGCATTGGGAGTAGCCAGAATTATAAAAGCACAGGAGGAGCTGAAGTATCATGTTTATTCACTGTTCTAACAGATTACTCAGCAAATACTTGGCTTCAGGCACTTTGTATCAGCTAATAGGAAACACTGGGTCACCTAAGAGACAAACATCCATGGGGCTTATACTGTGTTCAAGGAAGACAGCTAAGAATGAAAGATGTACTTACTTCCAAAACTGCTATATAGATTCAGTGCAATTCCAATTGAGATCCCAGCAGCATACCTCATGGACCTTGAGAAAACAATCCAAAAATTCATTTGGAACAAGAAGAGACCCAGAATAGCAAAAGCAATTCTAAGTAACAGAGACATGGCAGGGAGTATCACAATCCCCAACTTGAAACTATACTATGAAGCTACTGTGATAAAAACAGCATGGTACTGGCAAAGAAACAGACCTGATTCAAAGACGCAGAAACAACACCAGACACACTCAGCCATCTCATCTTTGATAAAGGAGCCAAACACCCTCACTGGAGGAAAGATAGCCTCTTTAATAAATGATGCTGGAAAAATTGGGTTTCAAGTTGTCAAAGATTAGAACTAGACCTGTATCTTTCACCATGCACTAAACTAAAATTGAAATGGATTAAAGATCTAAATATTAAAATAGAAATGCTGAACCGGCTGGAACAGAGGTTAGGTAGAACTCTTGAAGACACTGGTGTAGGAAAAGATCTTACGAAGAAAACCTCAGTTGCCCATGAGTTAGCACAAACAATCAACAAGTGGGATCTCTTCTTATTAAAAAGCTTCTGCACCGCAAGAGAAATCACCAGCAATGTGAAGAGACAACCCACAATGTGGGAAAAAATCTTCACCTGCTGTTCCTCAGACAAAGGCCTACTATCTCCAATCTATAAAGAACTTAAAAAGATCAGACCTCCCAAATTTAAAGACCCCATCCAAAAATGGGCATCTAAAGTGAACAGACATTTCTCAAAGAAGTAGAAATAGCAAATAAATACATGAAAAAATGTTCAGCATCACTTGTCATTCGAGAGATGCAAATGAAAACAACGCTAAGATTCCACTTCACTCCAGAAAAAATGGCTGCTATCATGAAATCAACCAATAACAAGTGCTGGTGGGGCTGTAGGGAAAGAGGAGCCCTACTCCACTGCTGGTGGGAGTGTAGACTGGTTCAACCACTATGGAAATCAGTATGGAGATACCTCAAAGAACTAGGACTGGAAGTCCCATTTGACCCTGCTATTCCCCTGCTGGGTCTCTTCCCCAAAGAATTAAAAGAAGCATACCACAGTGATACATGTGCACCCATGTTCATAGTAGCACAGTTTGTAATAGCTAAAACTGGGAAGCAGCCCAAATGCCCATCAACTGGAGACTGGATAAAGAAAATGTGTTTTTTAAATAAAATGGACCACTACTCAGCCATTAAAAATGAGAAATTAGAGACATTTATAGCTAAATGGATGCACATTGAGGCCATACTCTTAAGTGAAATACGTAGGACACACGTGTAAATACCGAATAGTTTCTCTAGTGTGAGAAACTGACAGTGTAAATAAGAACTAAAATGTATAATAAATAATGTGAAACAGGAAGAAAGGGGGCAAAGGGGAAGGGGACGTGGGAGGTTTAGGGGAAAGGAAAGAAGGGAATGGAATTACTATGAGAAAATGAAAAAATGGAAATAAAGTCTTTGTAAATAGGGAGGAATAGAGGGGTTGCAAGGAGGGCAGGGGAATGGGGAAAAAATAACCAAGAGAGATTATGTAAAGGTGTAAATTTCCAATGATGAATGTCATTATATTCTATACCTAAAATGTACCAATGATTAAAATGAATAATTTTTTTAAAATGAGAGATGTACGAAGTTACATAGTATGTTAGGATGCAGAAGGCACCATGGAAAGAAAATAAAATGACTGGTCTTAGAAGTAGAGAAAGGGATGTATATGATGTAGAACAGTAAAAGAGGCCCCACTAACCAATGGGCCATCGACAGATTTGGACAGTGAGTCACGTGAGTATTTTTGGAACAAGTTCCAGGCAGAAGAAGCGAATTCAGGCAGGTTTGGTGGGTAGAGAAGTCACTGCCTCCTTGGGAGTGTGGGCCTAGGGTCTCCACTCAGTTGGCCATAAACCTAATTTGCTCAGTGCACATTCAGGGCACATGGATGAAAACCCTTGACTCTACTTCTGGAAGCCTGCAGATCTGCACAGTGACTGACTGGGCCTGGGATCAAGTAACCTGCTTGGTTTCTGAGTTGGATTCTTGCTCTTCACCACCAGAGTCACTTTGGGACTTATACAAAAGCACATTCTCATTCCAAGTTACTTTTAGATGATTTTACAAACACTAATTTTAGAAATAACATAACTGACCGATATATTATTGGTTATTTGAGATAAATACTTAAACTAGCTTCACTATATTGTCTACCAAATGGGCAAGCTTCTGGCACATGGTGGAAGTTCAACAACTATTTGTTGAATAGACAAATGTTTTTAAAAGTACTTACTATGGGCTGAATGTTTGTGTCCACATACAGTGCATGAGTTGAAATCCCAGTCCTTCATGTGATGGTATTTGGAGAGGTGGACTTTAGGGAGTAATCAGGTCGTAAGGCTGGAGCCCTAATGAATGGGATTAATGCCCTTAAAAAAATAGACAGAAGATCTCTCCTTCTCCCCTCCCTCTCCCAGAATCCAAAAATATGAACTCTAATCTTGAACTGCAAAACAATGAGAAATATTTTTTTCTTTAAGCTACCCAATCTATGACTTATCCAGCCAAGCACATTAAGACACCAACTTCATACTGGTGTCTCCCTGCATTAAGATTTCATCTCAAGAGCTTCTGGCTTTTCCCCATGGAAATGAGACTGCAGTAAGTTGTCAGTGCAGGGCCCTGGCTGCTCCATGGCTCTGCTGGCAGCTGGGCCACCGACCCATATACACCTCTTTCCTTCACTGTGCTGCCCAGGCAGCTTCCAGCTATTAGCTGAAAAACTATTGTCCCAAATTCCAATATATAGTGTGACGATTCCCATGTCATGTCACCTGTAATTTTTAAAATTTAGTTTGGAAGAGATGAAAACTGAAAGCAAGAGTCAGGAAACATGGGTTTGGCTTGAGTTAATTCTCAATGTATATCAAATCTTTTTCTTTCATTAATAGCTTGAGACCTAATTTATATGCTGCAAAATTTACCCTTATCAAGTGTACAGTTCAGTGTACTTTAGTATATTCCCAAGTTTGTACACTCATCATCACTATCAAATTTTCAAACATTTTTGTTACCACAAAAAGAAATCCCATTGTCATTATTAGTCCCTCAGCTCTCAGCTCCTGGAACTACTAATCCACTTTCTATAATTGTGGGTTTGCCAATTTGGGACATTTTTTATCAACAGAATCATACAATAGATGTCTGGTTTCTTGCATTTAGGGGCATGTTTTGGAGGTTTGTTTATGTTGTAGTGCATATCAGAATTTCATTCCTGTTTACTGCTAAAACATATCATTGCGTGTACAGATTACATTGTGTTCACCCTTTTATCAGCTGATGGGCATGTGTGTTGTTTCCACCTTTTGGCTCTTAGAAATAGTGCCATTATAAACATCTCTGCACAAGTTTTTGTATGGACGGGTGTTTTCAATCCTCTTGAATGCAGACCTAGGAATGGAACTGCTGGGCCACAAAGTAACTCAACATTTAACTTCTGAAGAATTGCTAGACTATTTCTTAAAGCAACTGCACCATTTAGACTGGGTCTTGTATATTCTATATCTACAGCTCTTGGCAGCTCCCAGCCTGTAGTACTCGCTACCTCTGGCTATGTATACACCAGTTCCCTGCCTGCAGGCCCACTTTCTAGACAGAGTAGGGACATGAGGGTGGTGACTGTGTCTTAGTAAGGTGTTGTATTTACTTGACATCCTCAGTTTCCTCATGTGTGAAATGGAAATGAATGATTGGAATTAATACAAAATACCACTGAGAATGTTCTGTTTAATGAAAACATTTCATTGGCACAATGTAGAGGATGGTCCAAAGAAATTACTTGTATTTCTGATCAGGAGGAAGAGAAGCAAATCCAGACAATTTCTCTTTCACTTTTACCAATGTTGGATTTTTTTTCTATTTTCCAACTGTTACAATCATTTATGGCTATGAGAGCTCAGACTTGCTATACCATAGGAATTTATTTTCTGTTAAACACTCAGACATTTCTTTCTTGTGAGTGCTCATCCACAAGTTCTCTGGAAGCTCGCCCTGCTCACATTCTCAGTCACCCATCATCATTGCAATTTATTCTTCACTTTGGCCAGAACATCCTGCATCACCTTACACTGCTCTCAGAGATTCTCCATTTTTGCCTTGTGTGTGGCATTCCTTTCTTTCATTAACTGTTGTTCTTCCCTTCATTTCTTCTTTTCAATATTTTCCCTTCTTTTTGATCTAATAACTAAAATGTAGAAATGATGGAATAGAAATGGAAACAAAGGAGTTTGGTAAGAAACAGAAAAATAAATGTACAAGCAGTGAAACGTTCCATGGATAATGAATGCTATTTGACAAGGATGGTGAAAATTGAATTTTAAAATTATTTTTCCACTTTCTGTATTTGAATTTTATAAAAAGCTAGTTTCTAAAAGAAAGAATTTAGATTAGTTATAGTCCAATGTAATGAAAAGACATTGAAAAGCCACTTCATATGGGTGGTGATGACGGCTGCCTGCCTCAGTAGGCACCAATTATCTCTCCTATCCTGGCCACCCCACCACATTCACACTGTGCATATCTGGAATTGTTAGTGGAAGTCCAGGCAGAGGATGTTGGAATGCTGGATCAGACACTGCACTCTACATGTTTTTGCTCTAGAATTTTCAGAAAGATGTCCAAAATTCTCAGAGCTTTCACAAAATCTAGCTTTTGTGAGCACTTATGTCATCATCTTCTGGCAAAGATATATGTGGGCCTCACTTATGGGCTGGGGTGGTCCCTAGGGGTGGTCTCGTTGTATGGACCTGGGTCCCATCTCTACATTAGACAGAGGCAAGTGGGGCATCTGCTTGTCTGTGTTCTAAATATGCAAGTAATGCCACAGTAATAAATGTGTTTAAGGGAAAGTTTCATTCTGGAAAAAAATCTTAGAGCTTTGGAATAGGCCTGCATTAAGCATCAAGAACCACAGCACTGCTCCCTCTTCTATGTGATTTGAGAATGACTGGTTTCTTAGGTATGGTCATAAGTATTCATTTTTTTCACTTCAAACTCTATTAGCTCCCACATATCTTTGACTTTGACAACTAAACAAGCTCTGCCAACTGAGCCCTCTAGTGACCTTGGATCTGATAGTCAACCTGGTGGATCCTCTACCTGAGCTAGTGAAATTGCCCAGCTCCTTCTCATTCTCCAGAAGCAGGTGTGTGGACTCCTCGGGTCCACTGTCCTCAGAGCCCTCCTGGTCTCCTAACAGTGGAATCTGGACATTTTCATAAAGCAATGTGAACTGTTGTCTTTCCTCTGCCTTTACCATTCGACTGCAGAAGAATGTACATGAATTTAGAAGCACGGTTCTCACAGTGAATCATTATGTTTAATCATGGAGCTCTCTGACTGAAAAGGAGTTGCTCAGTGATGGTGGTATGTGGAGGAGGGAGGCATATATATACTTTCAAACCAGACCAATCATAAGCAGATCTCAAATTTCAAGACTAACCAGCTGGTTTCTGTAGTAAGAAATAACTCAGATAATCCCAAAGTATAGATCAAAGCCAGCAACTAGGAGTGAATGCAACACTCAAATTGGGTACAAAATTTAAGGAGTTGAGGGAAAAAAATCCACAACAAGACAAATTATATTTGAGGGCAATATGTTATAAAATAAAAATTAATGCCAAGAAATCCATGATAAATAAAACATCAACATTTTAAATAAAGACATGGTGGGTGTCATGGATTTTTCCCTTTGCTGAGGCTCCCATATGGTGTGATCCAGCACTGTTAGTGATCCTATGCTTAAAACATTGATATTTTGCTCACTGTGGACATTTTTGGCCTTAGTCTAAACTTCAGAAAGTACTACCTTAAAACAGTATTTGTCTCAATCACTGAACTTTTGACACTCGCTCTCCTAGCTTTGGCCCCTGAAGTGGACAGCTCATTCTGATCACTGCAGGTTCAATCTGATAATGAATCACTGAATGGCTATTTCTGTCCAAATTTGAAATGATGATAGCATTTTACTTTTTCCTGGTATATTTACCTCCCCAGCTCTGCGTGACTTAGGCAATAAAAGATACTTTTTGAATTAACTTACTTGTGTCCTTAGGGGCAGCGATAGAGCAAAGAGTGGGGGACAGTCCAGAAGTATGCTGTGACACAACAAAAACTGCTGGTCATGATCATTAGTAAGACAACCAAATCAAGTTGGGCATGGTGATGCACACCTGTAACCCCGGCACTTTGGAAGGCTGAGGCAGGAGGACTGCAAGTTACAGCCCACCTTGGACAACATAGAAACTTAATGAGACCCTGTCTCAAAATAAAAAATAAAAATGGGCTGAGGGTGTAGCTTTGTACAGAAGCCCTGGGTTAAAACCCTAGTATCTCAAATAAACAAAATGCAGGTGTGTTTTTGCTCTTCAGTGCCTCCTGCATTGTCATGTTTCAGTCTTGAACAACTTTTCTTCTGCATGAAGAGCCACCCCTAGTGTTTATTTTATATCCTGAAAACTCTAGCAATTGTACCTTTTGTAATAATGTGATTAACAAACAAACATGAGGCACAGAGGTGAGTCACTGGCTTCAGGTGCTAAATGTGTAAGATGGAGCCCAAAACACTGAGGAATGAAGCAAATATTTTAATTCAATATTTTCAGAAAGTGAAATTAAAGCAAAAAATCCATGTTAAGCGAAAGATCAAAATGTTAAAGACAGGATCCAACCATGCCATGCTGATTTTTAAGTGAATATTCTTTTCCAAAGCACTAAAGTTGAGAATGTATTTAAAATTTGAAAGCCAGTGTAAGAAAAGCCATGACACTAAGTTTAAATATGTTATCCAAACCACACCCAGAATTATCATTTTACTTTCCTACTTTAAATAAAAGCAAACTCACCAATAGTGTTTTCAAAAATCTATTTCTGGAAAAGATAAACCATAAAAAAAATTTAAAAATTGTGCACTTTGGGCCATATGCATTTCCTTTCACCTCAGGCTCTGACGCAGCCTCGTGTGGCACCTACTAGGGTGGCACAGGATGATGACCATGAGTTGACTCTAGGCCAACAGCTTGGAGCACTGATGTCCAGGAGATGTGTTTTAGTGAGTTACCTCATAAAACTTTAGATTTGTTGACTTTTTTCTGTAATAATGAAATGCGCAGATACTGAATTACAGCAATTAAGTTATTACAGCAAATACACAGATATTGGAGTTACAGCAATTAAGTCAACATAGACTGTCTGTCACATTAGATAACTCAGGGCCGGGAATTTAGCTCAGTGGCACCACACCTGCCTCACAAGCACAAGGTCCTGAGTTCAATCCCTGGTACAAAAAAGAAAGAAAGATGGAAGAAAAAAGCCTTTGCACATTAGATAACCCAGAACCAAAGCACAGTACATACTCATTACTAAAACATCTTCCATTTCACTTCTAATCTCATTATGGCTTCTTTTGACATATTGACATGGTCTTTTACAGCCACCTTTAAAAATATGCCATACACAGTGTATAGCCTTTTTTTTCCCATTTAATTCTCACAGGTTAAAATAAGTTTGTACTTCCCTGAGCTTTTTCTGATGGGGCATGACAGCATGTTGACTCTGGTCAGAATGGTGTCATATCACTTTCTTCTACTAACTTCACAATGACTGCTTGAAAGAGCTTGGTCCAAGCTTTGTTGTATGAAGAGGGTGAAGTACTTTCCCCCAATACCCCAGACTGCATTGGTAAGTGTCTGGTGAAAAAGAGAGCACTCACTCATTTCTGCCTTACATAGCTGAGTCCCTTCTCAAGGGTTAAGTTCATTCCAGAGTACTGCATTTGGGAAGGTGCTAGCACCTCAGTGGCAAACATTTCTGACATGACTCACCATAGGAAATACATTTCCCTTCACAAACATGGGTATGTGCTGTGTGTACCTGTGTCTCCATCATGTGTGCGTCTGTCTCTGTCTGAAAAGTTTAGAAATCACCCTTTAATACCTTTAGCATTTCCATGCTGCTAAAATGTATTCTGTTTTGTCTCTTTTCTTTGCCATTTCTTTTCTTCTCAGTTACATCATGACCCAACATGTGTATAATCCACATTTTGATAAGTGCTGGTCCAGAAATGTATAATGACTAATGATAATTTAGCAATTATAAGATTATCATCATCATCAACTTTTTTATTATCATGATCGTCTTCTTTTGACACTAATTAGTACTTTAGCAACTTTTTATCTAATTCTTAAAGGAGAGTAGATGTTATTTAGCATACATTTACTGTGTAATATAGAAGAATATGATCCCACATATCACAGCAATGCCAAAGGCTACACACGTGACTAAAATTACTTGAAAAATAGCAGGTCTATGTGGAGTCACTGCTAAAAAGGGAAAGAAAAGAAGCTTTCAAAAATTTTTGTCTTAGCTGTGTCTCTCAGCTCACATGTTTGTTAATCACATTGTTATTACAAAAAAGGAAAATCAGAAATACAATATAAAAATAACATTCTTAACTTTTAATAATACTGAGGCTATATTGGATATCCTGTATCAACAAATATAATTTTAGTCCTAACAGTTCCTGACTCCCTGTGGTCCACCTCCCATCCTTGATCAAATCTCTCTCCCTCTCTCTCTCTCTCTCTCTCTCTCTCTCTCTCATGGAACCCTACAGCAACACCTATCATCTATGGAACTGAAAGGAAAGTGGCCTTAGTTCTAGGAATTATTCAGATGTTTCCCTGATGGCCTCAACTTGTGTGGTATTGTCACAAAAGGGGATTACAAGACAATTTAGCATGGAATTCCATGAACCTTTATTCCAACTGTCAGATTTTACAGCTAGAGAATGTGCTATAAAACCATGGTTGCTCTGGGCCAGGGATTTAGCTCAGAGGTTTCTCCACCTGCTGCGCAGATGCAAGGACCCGAGTTCGATCCCCAGTACCAAAAACAATTCTTTGTAACAATTGTTCTTTGTAAGCTCACATGTATCATCCTCTGTTTTATTATCTGAAATATTTTTTTAAAAAAGAGGAAATTATCATGTGTATAAAATGAACAACAGAGCAACTGCCAAAGAGCATACATTGCTCAGTCATTTGTAAAATGTGACCAACTGAAGCGACTACTCATCATCCCACACTTGGCCTTCTCTCACTTCATGATCCTTCTTCCAGTACAGGATGAAGAGGTTTTCTGATGGAGTCAAAAAATGTCCTGTGGTTCAGTAGAAACTTAGCTTGATATGACACAAAAAACCTGGTCTATGAAATACCTAGGAGTGTAAAATGATTAACTGTAGATTTGAAGTGTGAGGTATATCAGTATTCACTCTATTGCTCTGTCAACCTTCCTGTATATCTTCAGATTTTCACAGTGAAATACTGTAGGTGAGAAGACAACATGGGTTGCAAATGGCTTCAGTACAATTAGAACTGAGAACTGACCACAAGAGTGGGCAGCAAAGGGGTCAGTAGAGACTTGGGCAAAGGCAGCATTAGCAGTCTTCTGAGGACACCAGTTTAAGTGAAGCAGGCTCAAGAGAGGAGGCAAGGAAAGAGATAGGAGAGAGCGAGCTATGGAAACTCTCTTGAAGAGCTTTCTACAAAAGAGGGGAGAGAAACGGGTGCAGATCCTGAAGTAGGATGAAGGATCAAGAGATGGATTGGGGATAAGTTGAGAAAATTATGAGAATGAGATGGAAACCATGATACTACAGTCAGTCTGTTCAGGCTGTTACAACAAAGTACCATAAACTTGGTGGCTTATAAACAACACAAATGTATCGCTCACAGTTCTGGAGCTAGTAAATCCAAGTTCAAGGTGCCAGCAGGCTCTGTATGTGGTAAGGGCCCACTTCCTTTTCATGGATGGCCCATTATAAGTTCATAGATGGCCCCTTCTAGCTATTTCCTCAGAAGAAGCAAGACAGCTCTCTAGGGCTTTTTTGTTCATGTTGTTTGTTTGCTCATTTGTTTGTCTGATCTGAGATAGGCTTTCACTGTGTTGCCCAGGCTGGTCTCTGACTCCTGTGCTCAATCGATCTTCCTGCCTCAGCTTCTGGAATATCTAGGACCACAGCCACCTGCTTGGCTTCTTGGGCTTCTCTTCTAAGGGCAGCAACTCCTAATCATGAGAGTTCTGCTCCCACAACCTAATCACCTCCCAAAGGCCTCACTTCCTAATATCATCACCCATGGAATGAAGATCTGAACATGTGAACACCATGGGGGATACACATGCACTCAGTGCCAGTGAACATGAATAGAGGAATGCCTTTGTGTTGGGTTCCTCTGTCTATGTGCCCTCCTCATGCCAGTTCCAGGCAGCAGACTACTCCAGAAGCCTTTGCCCCATGCCCACCAAATCTGTTCAACTAGCAAGGCTGCTTACCCTGGCCTTCCTCAGAAAAGCCAGAACAGAGGCCCTCGTAGAGAGAGAGAAGGAAGGTACATCTGAGGTGGGAGGAGCAGCAATCCTACAAGAGGTATCCTTCTGGTTTAGAGGACTCTGAATCAAGTGGCCTCAGGAAGTCCCAGGAGAAAAAGCCAAGAGCAGAGAAGCAGCTAGAAAGAGTGCTTCTGGCTAGGCTTGTGACTGTGCATTTTGTGTGCCACACAAAGGGAGCAATCTCCACTTGTGTTTGTTGCTATGACATCAGTCCATAGGGCTGTGCTACTTCCTGATCTTCCTGAGCAGCACCATTACTCACCCAGCCACCCACAAGTGAGCCCTCCAATAATCTGCACAGAGGTGCTGTCTATTCTGTGTTCCCAGAGTGCCACACGACAGCCTTGGGAATGTCCACAGATCCCACCACCCTCCCAGGTCCCTTGGCTGACCTCTATTCCTCAGCAAGTTCATGGGCTTAGTAGGTATTCCAGCTAAAACGCCAGTGAAGGGGATCAAAGTGAAGAGACATGTTTAAGACAGATTTAGACATAACTTGGTATGATAAGGGAGCAAACACACAGGTGCAGAGTATCTAAGAAACTAAATGTTAATAAATTTATCCCAGTGCCTAGCAGAAAATTTAGGTTAATCTGAAAGGCACAGTGCTCTATTTATGCACAGTGGTTCCTTTCATGAATATGGAAAAGAATCTAGTAGGTCTGGACTCCGAGTTGGGAAACTTCCTCCCAGGTGGAGGACCTGGAGAGGGAGAGGCACAAGGGCTATGCTCCCATCAGAAGGTCAGAGAACCAGTGCCAGGGGGCCAACAGTGGTGTCCTTTCCTCAGACACACATTAGGCACAACATACCAAACAGCCAGCCTTTCCCCTGTAAGGAACAGGATTGTTTACATCTGTATCTCTTTGAAGGGTCCCCTCCCTTCAAAGTTCATAAGGGTTGGTTCCAGTGTCTTTGATAAATGCCTTCTTATAGTTCTCAAGTTCAAAAGCAAAGCACAGAAGACAAATGGTTATGGAGGATGCCATACACTGGCAGAGCATCTGTGTCTGCACGCATACATTCTGCCTTCAAAACACATGCCCTAGATTGCAACCAAAGTCAAATCTGCATGTGCCTTTAATCTGGGCAGGATCAAGGCTTCTAAATGTGTCCATTAAAGTAAAGTAAAGGAGGAAAAGAAAGATGCAATCCCTAATGAGAAAATGTAACCTTCAAAGAATGATAACATAGCATTGCATTTACAAACAAATGAATATATAGTCTGCCAGAAAATATATACACACTTCAGGAAAAGAAAAATAGTATATTTTTTCAACAGATGGTGTTATCCTCATATGAGGGACCCCAGAGGATTATATATATGGCAGAAAACCACTACACTGTCAGCCCCTAGAGAAGAAACTGAAAATTCATGTGTAGCAATCTCGATGACTAAGGTTACCCAAGCAGCAGTTTGCTATATTAACAAATGTCGGGAGGCTAATGGTCACCACTTTGAGCACCTGTTGTAACTATAGAGGCCAAATGTAACTTGTACTAATTGATAATTCTCCTCACCTTAAGATGGCTGCTATATATAATAGCTACCTTCTTCCCATAATACCCTGCTTCCCACCTAAACCCAGTTCCAAGATGGCTTCTTTCCCACCCAAACTGGCTTTTTCCTTCCCATAATACCCTACTCCCCACCTAAAACCCAACCCCAAAATGGCTTCTCCCACCAAAAGACAACCTTTTTCCCAACATGCCCCTCTTCCCGCCAAAAGAGTAACCTGGTACTTGCTCTCTTCCTAGTAACTAGTGATGTCACATCTCCTCCAATCCCCAGTCATGCTCCTTTCAAGTAGTCCAATCCCTAACCATCACATCCCCAAACCCCACCCTAGCTCCCATAAAAGCTCCAGGCTGCTGCACTCCTTTGTTGAGAGACAGCCTGGCAGATTGTCCCTGCAGTAAAGGCTTGTTGTGATTCTGGTCTGGTCTTGGTTTTTGGCTCTTTTACCTGACATATCTGGTGCCCAAACCTGAGAGGCAGGCAGTCAATTAAGCGACGATCTCCCATGGGTCAAGGTTGATTGGCCTTTCTGCCATCTCCTCCAGAACACATCTGCTGAGCCAGGCATGTCTTGGGGGTCTCTGCCTTTGCCATTGCTGATGCTACACATCCACACTGGTCATCGATCTCTGGGTGAGTGGGCAGTTCAGCCTCCCTCTCTTCTGGTCCTCTGTTTCATTCTCATTCTCTCCCTCCAGGGACTTCTCAAAAATCCAAGTGCTTGGTCAGAGAGACCCCTCAGCTGCTGGGCCCAGGACTGTGCCCCTGGGGGATGCCCCATTGGCCTGGCTCCTCTCATTCTCTCCCTCCGGAGACTTGCTCAGGGATTGTCAAAAGGGACGAGGATGCTCTTCCCTTTTTCCCTTCTAGGGAGCTGCCTCCTCCTCCCCCATCCTAACATGGGAGCCCAACAACCCAAATCCCCCCTCTCAATGCCTCTAGGCTGTCTCCTAGCACAACTCAGGCCCCTTGGATTGTTGGGACCAGACTTTAAACCAAAAAGACTCGTTTTCTATTATAGTCAGGTTTGGCCTCAATACAAACTAGATAGGGGGTCTTAATGGCCCAAAAATGGCACTTTTGATTTTCACATGCTACACGATTTATGCAGTTTCTGTCAATGCAATGTCAAATGGTCAGAAATCCCCTACCTGCAAGCCTTCTTCTACCTATGCTTTTGACCCTCTTTCTGTCAAACCTGTTCACCTTCTCAGGTACTTCTAGCCCAAACTGCTCTGTCCATCCTTCCCGACCCCAACACATTCGATCCTGCCAATCACTTACCGCTCACACTTCCTCCACCCTATAACCCAGCCAGCTCTTCTTCCATCTCCTCGTGCTTCTTTGTCACTGCCATCTTCTGACCCTCCCTCATTTCCGTCATCTTGCGCCTCCCAGCCCTGCCTCCTCAACACCCACCTTCACACCCACACTCCCCACCCCACACCCATTCTTGCTACCCAACCCTCCCAATATCAGCCCTGGCCACACAGATGCCTCTCTGAGAGGTTGCCAGGACCAAGGGCATTGTTAGAGTATGTGTGCCCTTCTCTTTCTCCAATCTTTCTCAAATTAAAAAATGCTTAGGCTCCTTCTTCTCCAATCCTGATGTCTATATTAAAGAATTCTGCTACTTTACTCAGTCCTATGATATGACCTGGCAAGATATTTACATGATTCTCTCCACCACTCTCTCCCCAGAGGAGCACCAGAGGGTCTGGAGGGTAGCCCAGGCAGCAGCAGATGATTTCCATGCCAAAGACCTGACCAAGCTAGTGGGCACACAGGCAGTACCAGATACACAACCTGCTTCGACTTACCAGGATGATGACCCAGGCAGGGACCTCTGGAACTATATGATTGTCTGTCTCATAGAAGGCTTAAAGAGGATTTCCCAAAAGACAGTTAATTTTGACAAGATCAGAGAGATAACTCAGGGAACCCAAGAAAATCCAGCACAGTTTCTTTCCTGATTGGCCTATGCTCTCCAAAAATATACCAAAATTGATCCTACATCTCAGGTGGGCACAATTGTTATTATCACTCATTTTATTTCACAGTCTGCCCCTGACATTAGAAAAAAACTTTAAAAGGTCAAGGAGGGCCCCCAGGCCATGTAAACTAAGCTCCTCAACATTGCCTTTAAGGTATTCAATAACTGTGAAGAACAGGCAAAACAACAAAAAGTGGCTAATTACTGGATGCTGGCAGCAGCCCTACAGGGTAAACCACCATCCTACAAAAGGACATTCATTTGTGATAGGGCCCCTGGGGCCTGATTTCAATGTAATCAAACTTGGAACTGGGCTAAAGAATGCCCCAATTCCCAAGCCACTGCCTGGCCCTTGTCCTGACTGCAAACAGACAGGTCACTGGAGGGTTGACTGTCCCCTTCGCTGAAAAGATAAGAGGCCATCCCCACCTCAAGCCCAGGCAGCAGGTACAGAGATGTCTCTGTCAGAGCTCATTGGCCTGGCGACGGAGGATTGGCAGTCCCCAGGGTCGTCTGCAGCCCCCACGGCCATCACTTCCAATGAGCCCAGGATAACTGTCAGCATCTCAGGTGAGCCTATCTCATTCTTGCTTGACATGGGGGCTACATACTTGGCCTTACCATAATACTCAGGCCCCACTCATCCCTCCACAGTAACCATCATGAGGGTTCAAGGGATGCCTTCAAACCCACTAATCACCCCTGTCCTAGCTTGTTCCCTGTTAGGCAGCACGTTTTCACATAGTTTCTTGGTTATTCCTAGCTGTCCTACCCCCATTTTAGGGAGGGATAGTCTAGCTAAATTCAGGGCCTCACTCATTCTCCACCCAAACATTTCAGACCCTACTGGCATCCTGCTGCTCCTGGCTTCCCCCCTGACTGACTCAATCCCCAACCTGACCTCACCTTCTTCCAAGGTGCCTTATATTGACCCTTCAGTCTGGAACACTTGCACCCCTTCTGTTGCTAAACGTCACCCTCCCTTTCAGTTCTCTCTCAAGGATGTCACTCAATTCCCAAACATCCCACAATACTCTATAGCCTTAAGACACCTAAAAGGACTAAAGTGTATAATCACTGGCCTAATCAATAAGGGACTTCTCAGACCAGCTCACTCCCCCTACAACACTCCTATCCTTCCAGTCCTGAAAATGAATGGTTCCTACCAGTTGGTACAGGACCTAAGGGCCATCAATTCCACTGTACTTCCTATGTACCCTGTTGTTCCCAGCCCCCACACTCTGCTGTCCCATATCCTCTCCTCTTCACGTCATTTTATGGTTCTGCCATCCTCTGTGCCCCAGCACTAGTTCTTCCAGACCTCCAAAAACCATTCACACTCTATGTAACTGAACAAGCAGAACTGGCATTGGGGGTCCTGGGACAAAACATTGGGTCACATTTTTTCCCAGTTGCTTACTTATCTAAAGAACTCACCACACTGGGTCTGGCCCACATGTTTATGCACCCTTGCAGCCACTTCTCTCCTAGCCCAAGAGAGCCCTAAACTAATTTTTGGCTAACCAACAACAATAAAGTCACCTCATCACCTACAAGACCTACTCACACACCATAGCCTCTCACATCTATCACCCTCTCAGCTACAACTTTTCCATGCTACTTTTATAGAAAAACCAATCTTTTCCTTCAATCCTGTCCTTCTCTTAACCTAGCATCACTATTCCCCAAGGCCACTCAAATGCCCACCCACTCTTGTAGAGAGGCTATTGAAAATCTACTCCCTTCCCTTCCCAATGTCTCCTCAGAGGCCATCCCCAACCCAGGGTTTACATGGTTTGGTGGCAGCTCAATTCCCACCCATGTGCCAGGCAAAAAGGGGGCAGGATATGCCATAGTCTCTCTCACACAGACCATTGAGGCCAATGCACTGCCACTAAGCACCACTCACCATTAGGCTGAACTGATTGCCCTCACCCAAGCCCTTGCTCTGGCTCAGAACAAGTGAGGCAACATCTACACTGACTCCAAATACCCCTACCATATCCTACATTTTCACAACTCTACCTGGAAAGAGAGAGACTTTATGACCACAAAGGAAACCCCCATTGTCAATGGGCACCTGATAGATGCTCTCCTCCAGGCAGCAGCTCTCCTGACACAAATAGGTGTCATTCATTGCAAGGAACATCAATCCTGATCTTCTCCCATAGCCCAGGGAATTAACAAAGCCAATCAAATCACCCAAAAAATGGCACAGTCCTCCATTCCTCACAACCAAATGTTAATTATTCCATCTCTGGAGCCCAGATACACCCCCAAGAAAAGTCCACTTACATAGAAAAGGGCACCACACTTCAGTATAACTGGCTCCTCTATAGGGGACACCACATCATTCCAGGTGATCAGATAATACCTCTCCTCACTAATCTCCACAACTGTCTCCATATAGGGACTCAACCCCTCCTACACCTTCTTAGGCCTTTCCTATATCATCCGTCTCTAACTACACACACACAAGCTATAACTGAGGCCTGTTCCATCTGCTCCACAACCAGCCCCCAAGGGAGTCTCCAGATATGTACAGAAATTCACCAGTCCTGAGGACAGCTACTGACAGAAGATTGGCAAACTGACTTTACCCACGTGCCACTTGTCAAAAGAGTAAAATACCTCTTAACCCTGGTAAACACATTCACAGGGTGGATAGAGGCATTTCCACATACATCGGAAGGAGAAGCCACTGTAGTTGATATACTACCAACTGAGCTCATTCCTTGATTTGGCCTCCCATGCTCCATCCAGTCCAATAATGGACCTGCCTTTGTCTCCCAGATCACCCAACAGGTAACGGAAGCACTCAACATACAGTGGAAACTGCACATCCCCTATCAGCCCCAGTCATCAGGCAAGGTTGAGCAAACTAATGGGCTAATTAAAACTCAGTTAACCAAACTTTCCATGGAATTAAAACAAAGCTGGGTCACCCTCTTCCCTTTGGCTCTCATGCAGCTTTGCTCCACTCCTCAAAAACCATTAAATTTAACCCCCTTTGAGTTAATGTATGGGTGACCTCTCATTTTCTAACTTACCTGATCCCTCACCACCTCTTGCTGACTATATCCCAACACTCAACTATGCTTGTCATCTCCTTCAGACTCTAGCACACCAAACTCTTCACTCTCCTGACTCATCAGGCACTCTTCATCCTCCTCTTTCCCCAGGTGACCAGGTATATCTCAAGACCCTCTTGCTCAAACCTCTGCAACTGTGCTGGGAAGGACCTTTCACCATCTCCTTAACCACCCCCCACAGCAATCAAACTTCAAGAAAAGGTGCCTTGGTTTCATCTTTCCAGAATAAAAAGAGCTCCTCCAGCTCTCCAGGTAGACCAGTCTAAGCAACAACCTAAAACTCCCAGATATTCTTCTCTTTTGACGGGCCCTCTAAGACTCAAACTCTCCCAAATCCCTGAAGAGCCACCATCTGACTGATGCCCCTAAGCAGCCTCACAGCATGATTCTATGCTTTTACCCAGGTGCTTCAGGGGGACTTTATCTGGCTCTGGATCACTGACAATGAGGAGGAACGTGAGGTGTTGATTGATACTCTGCATGAATGGGTGATTGACAGCTACTATCAGGGCTCCCTAACAGATTTCACCCCCAAGGAAGATCCCCTCTACCTTTTTCTTCTAGTATGTCGCCTGACAACACCTGTCCCTCAATTCATAGATATCCCCTTATGCTAGACAACATTCATGGGGTATTGCAACACCATGGCTATGGGCCTTCCCATTGACATCCTCTCCCTTCTGCTTCTTGTGTCCCTTGGTACCCTTCTTGGAGTTGGACTCTTTGCCATGAGCCCAACTGACTGGCCCTTCTCACAAAAGTGTCTTCTTGCAGCAACCTATTACCTAATTATCACCCTTATTGGTATTCTTATTTGCTTTCGCTAATACACAAAATGTTTCTTTGCTCTTCTCTTCTTCCCTTTGACAAGACTCCTTGCTGTCCTGTCACATGCTACAGGGTCCACACCACAATTCTCCCAAATGCCCTTGTTCTCATCCTTCTCCTCGCTCTACATTCAGTTTCCATGATCCCACTCCTACCTGTTAACCCACACACATGCACAATGACCTCCAACTAACTCACTCCCTGCTTCCACACTATCTAGACAACATGCTACAGCTAACCCACTCCCTACTAAATCGATTCAACCCATCACTAGCCTGTGACTGTTGGCTCTGTATATCCCTATCCACTGCTTCCTACATGGCCATCCTGGTACCTCCAAAGGTCTAAGACTACTACCAATCTCACTTACCATACTCAATATAAGATGGGAGGCCCACTACAGCTACTTAACAAACAGCCCATCACTGACTTTCACATCACTGACATGACAAAAGGAACACAAACAGGTCATGCAGCCCAGCTCCTTCAACCTTACATGGCTAACCTTTCTCTATATGAGAGTAAGAAAAAACCTATACTAGGACCTATAGCCAAGATATCATCTTGTGCTTTTGAGCCCCACTTTGCCTTCAGCATAACTTTTCCATGGGCTCCATGTTGGGACATCTCCCCTCTCAAAAGTGCAATTACATGTTACAATTACAGGCCTCATCAGGTCAATACCAACAGATTCTTCCTCCTATGGGAAAATAAGACTAGCAATGCCCAAAAAATCTCACGCCAAAGACCTTTTCAACCCTTAACAGGTGTTGCATTGGCAGGAACACTAGGAATATGTGAAAATGAAAATAGCAAACTCACACATCTTTTCAACATACACAACCAATTCTGTTTACCTAGTCAAGGTGTCTTCTTCCTTTGTGGAACTTCGGCCTACCTGTGCCTACTGACTAGTTAATCCAGTTACTGGAACTTGCATGCTAGTTTACCTCAGCCCTAACATTGATATAGCCCCAAACAATCAAACCTTATCAGTGCCAACAAAAACACAGGTCAGTCATATGAGCTTTCCAACTAATACCCTTACTCATAGGATTAGGCATCACTGCCACTGTAGTGACAGGAGTAGGGACCCTAGCCACCCACTAACTCAATTTCAAACTTTCTAAAGAGTTGAGTGATAGCCTAAAAGAAATAGCTAAATCAATCACAACTTTATAAAACCAAATAGATTTCTTAGCAGCTGTCACTCTCCAAAATAGGAGGGGGCTAGATCTCCTCAGAGCAGAGAAGGGCAGGATATATCTTTTCCTAGGAGAAGAATGTTGTTTTTATACAAATCAATCAGGTATAGTACAAGATGCAGCAAAAAAGCTCACTGAAAGGGCCTCAAGCATTGATCAATGCATAAACAATTGGGTAAATGGAAACCTCTTTTCCCTAAATAATTGGCTGCCCTAGCTCCTTCCTCTGATGGGACCACTAGTCATCATCTGCCTTATCCTGCTCCTTGGATCCTGTCTGTTTCAATGTTTTCAAAATTTCTTACAGAAAGGCATGAGGGCATTTACCAACCAGACAATCACAGAACTCGTTATGGCAGGATACAAACCACTGTGACAACAAGATGACACTTTCACCTGCCCTCAGATCCAGGTCTAGCCCCAATCTTCACCCCTTTGTCAGCTTGAAGCAGCTCCGGAAGAAGCTACCTTCACCCAACATCCATAAAACAAAAGCCTGGAATGATAGATTTATCTCACCTTAAGATGGCTGCTACATATAATAGCTGCCTTCTTCTTCCCATAATACCCTGCTTCCCGCCTAAACCCAGTTCCAAGATGGCTTATTTCCTGCCAGACTGGCCTTCTCCTTCCCATAATGCCCTGCTCCCCACCTAAAACCCAACCCCAAGATGGCTTCTCCCACCAAAAGACAACCTTCTTCTTCCCAACATGCCTTTTTCCCACCAAAAGAGTAACCTGATACTTGCTCTCTTCCTAGTAACTAGTGATGTCACAGCTCCTCCAATCCCCAGTCACACGCCTTTCAAACCCTCCAGTCCCTAACCATCACATCCCCAAACCCCACCCTACCTCCCATATAAGCTCTCCCTACCCTAGCCATGCTGCTGCACTCCTTGTTAAGAGACAGCCCGGCAGACTGTCCCTGCAATAAAGGGTTGTTGTGGTACTGGTCTGGTCTCGGTTTTTGGCTGTTTTACCTGACACTAATCTCATGTTGTCTCAATAAATTTAGTATTAAAATATTTATACAAGTTTTTCTTTTCCTGAAGTGTGTATACATTTTTTGGCAGACTGCATTTTATCTAATTATGTTTTTTGTAGTGCTGGAAATTGAACCCAAGGCCTTTGCATTGAGCTACATTCCCAGCTCTTTTTCAAGTTTTATTTTAAAACAGGGACTCACTAAGTTACTAAATTGCCAGGCTGGGCTTCAACTTTTGATCTTCCTCTTCAGCCTCAGAGGGTTCAGCTTACAGGCATGGGCCACTCACCCAGCCTAATTATATCCTATTTTATGGACCTTGCTACTAATACATACTCCATGCATCTTCACACAACCTATAAGAGGACTCCCAGCTGTAGCCCTCCTTTCACCTAACGAGGAAAGTGGTGACTGACCTCTGGGTCACCAGGAAGTCTTTGGAATCTCAGATGATCTGATTATACCAAAGGAACTTCTGGGCTGTTTGATGATGTTTCTGGGTGTTTGTGACTGTTCATTGCCTGGAAGAGAATAACACTTGTAGCAGTAACATAATTACTCCCTTATTTATCTCCCCATAAACTGTTTTTAATTCCCCTGAGTTTAAGAAAACCAATGGTTGAGGCTACCTGGTAAGCTTGTTGTTTTTCCAACAGAATGGAACCCATCTGTATAAGGCAAGCACACAAAAAAGGGGCATTCCAGTAAAAACAAAAACATAAATGTGAAAGAATGTTAAACCATATTCACTGCTCTAAAGTGGTCCATCTTTTATCATACAGATGAAAGGAAATGTTTATCCATAGTCCAATTATCTGAGGAAATCAGAAGCTCTGTTCCCTGAAGAATGTTTGGGTTCTAACTCGGAGCCACCAGTGTGAGGTCAGCAAGTGTCACCACCACAGAATCTCCCCTGGGTCCATGCCAGCCAATGGGGAGACGGACAGGACAGGTGGTGCCCAGGGTAAAGCAGATACATGAAACCAATTCCCTGACAGCAGGGCCTGTGCAGATTAGAGGAGGTAGAGAGTGAGATTCATCGTAAGAAAGCAACAGACAAGGCAGCAGAGTTATGTCAGGGGCTGGATCAGGTCAAAATGTCTGGATTCTGAGCCTCATCTCTGGCTTCCTCAATGTTTGAGCTTGATCAAGTAACTTAACCACTCTATGCTTCAGTTTCCTCATGTATAAAATGAGGAAGAAATAGTACCAATCCCATGGGGTTACTAATGTAATCTATGCACACCTCAGAAAAAAATGAATTAATTCTGAACAGACATCACTTCTTTTTATAACACAGGATTGTGTCAATATTTGCAGTAAAGCAACTCAATACATAACTCTCCAACCTCTCAGGACTTCAGAAACCTAGAAATCATGAGTTTCCCATGAAAAAGAAGCCATATGTTAATTTTTAATGTTTTAGGAACTATACATTGTATATGCACCAATTAATCTCCATTGTCAACTTGATTGGGGTCTTAGTTACTTTCCTCATTGTTGAGACAAAATACTCAACACCCAAAGTCAAAGGAAGAGAGGTTTATTTAGCTCACAGTTTGTAGAGATTTCAGTCCATAATCAGCTGGCTCCGAAACAGGGTGGCATGGCAGTCAGGCATTGCAGAGGAGAAATAGTTAATGGCAGGTGGAAGGTAGCAAAGCAACAAGGGATGACTGAAGCTCTTTCTATCCCTTCTATCTTATCCAGGATACCTTGGGTGGGCAGCAATCACACCCTTAATCCTAGTGCTCTTGATCCTAGCATTGAACCATGAGTCATTCCGAGGGTCACACGCTCAAGATCCAGCTACCTCTGAAAAAGCCCCATTGACAACCACATGAGGCTTTAGGGGGGATGTCTAGACACAAGCCATAGCAATTAGATTAAGAGACTCTTGGAGAGGAGGATGGATTGTGAGGCACTGATCTCATTAATGGGCTACCCCATTGACGACTTCATCCCTGGTTGGGATTTTAGGAGGTGGAGCCTGCTGGAGGAATTGAGTCCTGGGCCACGACCTTGGGAACTGCATCTGGTCTCTAGCCCCCTCCTCTCTGGCTCTTCCCCTGCTCTCTGCTTTCTGAATGCCATGAGTTAAGCAGCTTTCCTCCACTATACCCTTCTACCTTGGAGCCACCTGACCATGGAACCTCTGAAATTTAATCTTTGAGCTAAATAAGCCTGTCTTCCTATAAACTGAAGGTGTCAGGTATTTGGTCCCAGCAATAGCAAAGCAGACCACAAGAGGAGACAACCCAACTTCCTTTTGGATTGAAACACTGCACATGGTAAGTGCAAAAGCTCTGTCTTCATGCCAGAAGTCTCTTTTTTCCTGCTCTTAAAACCACTAGATCCAAGGAGATTCTAGAAATAGAGGAAGAACAGAAAAATACATTAGAAAAATATATTCTTGCAGTGCAATGCATTTGGGAAGTCCCTGAGAGCTTATTGTCATGCTGCACCAGCCAGGCCAACTTGAGAGGTAGTCAGATCCAAAGACACAGAAACACAGTCTGCCTCTCTGTGCTTTTGTTGATTAACTATGTAAAATGGGCTTGGTCAAAATAAGCTGTGTTTATTTACAGAATGTCTTCTTATTTATTAGTCAGGTATAAATTGTAACACAAAACTAAATTAGGATCATGGCAAGTGAGAGTCCACACCCAGGTACACCAGCTGGGTCACTCAGGGCTGGGTGGAACACGTGCACACCTGTCCCTGGAGGTGAAGGCTATGAAGTGGAAGTTTCAGGATGTGGAAGTCTCTATCAGAAGTTTTATAGAAACACAAGAATTATTTCCAGGACTGTCACTAGAAAACACCCTCCCAAACCCCAAGAGACCCTCTTTTTGCTAGCCCACATTCTGTTTCAGACAAGGTACCTGCCTGGCCAGCCACACAGACAGCCCGGACCTCAATGGCCAGTGGAAAACCAGGTGCAGGACAGACCCAGGCATGGCTGCAGGGCCCCACGTGGACTTGCTCTTCACCCCAGGCTCATCACCTTCTGTGCAGAGCTGGTTGTGCCCTGCCCTGACTCAGCCTTGTATGGAACAGTAGTTCCCAAGCTGTGCCAGGCTCTGTGGCTGTGCTTCACTGAGCAGCAGTTTGCTGCATATGGACTGCAAGTGCCAGGCTAGGCTAACTCAGTGACTGGTCTGTGTCAGCAGACAAGCACGAGATGCTGGACACCTCAGACTTACCCAGAGAACCACACCTGGCTGCACAGCACAATCCTAAGGCACAGCTGATAAGCTGAATGTGCTAATGAAAAATCATCACCAATGAAATTATCAAAGCACATTGAGAGGTGCATGAAGTACCAATGCCACATCAGAGAAACCAGGCCCATAAGCTCATTGGACTCACCAGCCAACCCCTCACTTGGATCCTACAAAAGGATGGGCACTCAACGCTGGGCACTATGGTTCACACCCACTGCCATCTCATCCCACCACCTGGTGAATGTGTCCAGAGTTGACAGAAAAGAACTCTGGCTCTGTCCCTTCTGCCTATGTAAGGGTGGCTCTCCAACCGCCAGCTGTCCACACTTGTGGGCCTTGAGCAGCTCTGCTCAGCTGTGATCTTATCCGGCCACCTGAGGGGACTTTTACATCTCCATGGGCTCCCTGTCCGGTTTTCAGTTCTGTCTCTGAGTCCTGTGGACCTGCTAATCCTTTCTTAGCCATTCTGTAACCTGTATATTATTATGCAAAGTGTGATATATAACTTGGATGTTATAAATGTTAGTAATTAAGATTGGAATGTGGGCCAGGTATTTAGCTCAGTGGTTCTGCCACCTGCCCCACAAGCACAAGGACCCAAGTTTGATCCTTAGTACCAAAAAAAAAAAAAAAAAGACTACTCCTGAGTTCGATCCCTGATACCAAAAAAAGATTGGAATGGAATTGTGATTGTGTTGGTTGCAACTCCAAGTGGAATTAAGAATACTCAGGGGTTGAAGCCAACAGAATGGACATGGTGTTACCAAAGTTTTAGTGCAAAGGCTCTAGCTTCAGGGGTCCCAGAAGACCAGGCTGGGTCACCTGTCCCATGAGATCAATCAAAGGGAAGAACAGAGGTGAAGGGCAGGAAAGGAGCTCTAATCGGTGTGGCCATGCAGGGAAGAACAGAGGAAGAGCCCCAATAACTGGCTTCAGGAGGCTGCCAGAAACACTGAGGTCTCACAGCAAAGGGAGCAAAGGCAAGGCTCAGCATGTATGTGCCTGCAGAGTTTAATGCAGTCAAGCTCTGGCCTGGTTGGTGGTTTTCCCTGGACTATTTCTTCGAGGTGAGAGGTCCTTGTGGCCACAGGTGAAAATCAAGTTCCTCTGAGATTACTGCTCCTGCTCGGGGGTCAGGGAATACTCAGCACAAATTGGTCCACAAGGCCCTGTTTCTCCTGAAGTCTCAGGATGCAGGTCTAGGGGATCTCTGGGTGTCACTCCATGGTGTCTGGACAGGAAGCTGAGGCCAGCAGCTGAGCACCCCTGCAAATCTTGCTGTGTCTTGAAGGAGGATGAGGCTGGCTTGGTAAAGTTGGGGCCAGTACACCTTGCATAAACAGACAGTGCTTCAGTGATTAGCTTGTCTGTGTTCAGAACTGAGCAGGGGCCAACCCAGAGTTTTAAGGTAAGAAAGGAGTCAGACACAGAACAAAGCAGAAATGCCAGCTCTGTTCTGCTTTCAGTTACCACTGGGCACCTGCAGAACTAAGTTCTGCTCTAGTAGCTTGTGAGTTTATTGATGTTCTGTAAACTCTTACATTGTGGAAAGACACAAATGTGTCTAGGCTGTGTTGATGGCATAGCTCACTCAAAACTCCATATCACTGTAACAGAGTGCACTAATAAACTTCCGGCCACCACAGCCATCTCAGCCTGGTCTGCTCTGCCCAGACTGGACCTAGCCCATGTAAGGATTAAAGGAAGGCAGAACCTCATCTCTGGATAGACCCAAACCACTCCCTAGAAAGTCAGGAATAAACCCCCACTCACTAACAAAAATCCCCCCCTTAATGTTATTTTCAGTCCTGGGGATGGAACCCAGGGCCTTTGTACTGAGCTACATACCCAACCCCCTTTTGATTTTTCATTTTGACTCAGGCTCTAAATTGCCCAGGCGGGGTTCAAACTTGGGGTCCTTCTGCCTCAGCTTCACAAAGTGTTGAGATTACAGGAATACACCAACATACCCAGCTTCTCCCCCTACTCTTAAAAGGGACCTCATCCTTTGTTTGGATGGGAAGCTGATCTGTGAGTTATTTCTCTCAACATCTTATTCTCTGGCCAAAGAACAACTTTCCTTTATGCATAACAATTGGTTTTATTGATTCCATGATTCCAAGGAAAAAGAACCCAACTGGGATCATAAATTAGTTAAAATGTATAACCTAATGTAAAAACGGGGTAGATATGCCCTGAAATGTGAAGGCTGAGAATCTCCACAGCTGTTTACACTTCATGATTGTGATGTATAATGAAACACAGGCTTGCACATTCTCAGAAATACAATTCAGTTCCAGGCATAATCTAGATAAACATTAAGTGCTTTCCTAAAGTCCCCACTTAACATGCTAGAAGCCTTTATAATGATCATGAGGGGAAACCGTCAGATGCCTACAAGCAAAGAGCTCCTGCTGGGCATGCAAAAGCTGCAACCCCAAAGAAAAACTGGAAGTGAAGCTCCTTAGAAACCATTCCTCTAAGTGACAACACATGGAGAAAATTAAAATCGCCACTGCTGAGGATAGAGGCATATGCTTGTAATCCCAGTACTCGGGAGGCTGAGGCAGGATGATCACAACTTTGAGGCCGGCCTCGGCCACTTAGCGAGACTGTCTCAGTACAAAAAAGGTTTGGAAATGCAGTTCAGTGTTCCCTGGGTTTAATCCTCCGAACCACAAAACAAAACTTTTTCTTATGTATTTTTATGTACAAGGGCTTATATAAAACATGATGTAGCAAATTCCCTATGATGAGTGTTATCATCATTATGTATATCTGAAATGTACCAATAAATGTTTTACTTTTAAAACTATGGTGTATTTAAACTAAAAATGTATTGCAGTAAAAAATATTACCTTTTCTCCCCTAAAAAATCCTCCCCCTCACCCCAAACACACTTATTTTATGGTTCTTGCGACTTTCTGATTCTAAAAGTCCTGCTTTATGTCTTTTCATGGCTGCTGCAATGTTCTGAATCTGTTGAAAACATTTACAGCAATTCCTGTGAAAATAAATAAATTAATTAAATAAAGTGTGTCTTCATCCACTTTATTCACCAGATCTGGCACTGTGTGACTTCTGGCTCTTCCTCAAAGCCAAAACGACCATAAAAGGGAAACATTTGGAATCCGTTCAGGACATAGGCAGCCACGACAGCACAGCTAAAGATACTCAGAAAAAGACAGCAGAGATGCTGCAGAAAATGGCAAGGACGATGGTATAAATATGTTCAAAGATAGGGAGGGCATGCGTATTTTAAAGGGAATTGACAATATGCCTTTTACTGTAATAAACTGTTAAAATGCAAACATTTACCATAGTTTTTATCATATCTCATATTTGATAAGAGCTGAAAATTTAAAATGGGAAAAGAATTCTTTTTGAAAATTATTAATACTAAAATATTTCAAAATCAAATTGTAACAAAGTACAAGTTTAATAGAATTGAATCTATGTGAATTGAATAGCTGCTGAAATAGCCATAATCAGTGGAGCTAGTGATCTGAACCCCTACACCAAACAATCACTCTGAAGATGAAAGCCAAACCCATAGTCCCTGTGTTGGAGGAAGCTGGTTCCTTCCCAGCTCCTTCCCATGGGGTCACTCAGTGGGCTCCAGGAAATGAAAATACAGAGTTTCACTCCGTCCCATCATAAGGTCTTTCCATGTGATTCCCCGCCTGCCAGACAGAGCTAAACCACTGTCCTTGAAGTAGAAATATACCTATAATCAACATAAAACCTGATGTGACTCTACATAAGGGACTCTTTAAGCCATAAACTCAGCAATTTTGCCACATCCTTCCATCTCAAAGGTAGTGACCTATTCCATTTAAAACTATGGCACAGCAGGACATGGTAGTGAACACCTGTAATCCCAGCACTCAAGATCCTGAGGTTCAGTGTGAGTTTGAGGCCAGCCTGGGCTACATAGTGAGACCCTGTCTCAAAAAAAAGGAGGCACAATGAAATAAATAATTCCTCACAGAATGATGTGAATCACTCTCACTGCACTCTAGGAAAGGAGACAGCAGAGATCTCCCTGCAGGATTAAAATTTCCAGCAGACCTGGCACTGAGTGGTCACCTACATGTCCATAGATTCTCTGTAGAGATCAGAAGACTTACTTGTGCAGGAGGCCAGGCTGGACTAGGAGAAAGCATGGTGGCTGAGCTCCAGGATGCTGAGGGGTAGACACAAGCTGAGAAGCATCCAAGAGTAGTTGGCTGGGATTCACACAGCACAACCGGAAGTCAGAGTAGAAAGAGCAGGAGACCAGGGTGCTCACCTCCAGGACAGGACGATCTGCTAAGGGCATGGAAGTCCAGCCTGCTACCCACCCTTGGGCTTCACCCTCTGTGAAGACTACCAGTGCCCCACCCATAGCTCAGTCTCCTCCTCCCGGCACTGCCAAGCTCCTTGCCCTATCCTATGCCCCTTCTCTGCCCTTCACTGCAGCAAGCTGGAAAAACATCTCCCCCCCCAACAAGAGAAGGAATCTAGGAACTGAATTGAGGGGCTGTAGCCTTGGTCTTCCTCAGTGGGGGCCCTGTGAACAGCTAATAACTTCCAGTCTGCAGACAGCAGCCTCCAGGCCCAATGGCCAGAGGGAACCTTTTTAAACCATGACTAGGCCGAGGGAGCCGACTGAGCTCCTCTCTGTCACCCTGCCCCCTGTGGGACAAGGTGCCCTGAGTGTGGCTTGGTGACATTCAAGAACCAAGTCCTACTGCTGCCAGAACAGAATGTGGCCTAGCAATATCAAGACTGCTATGGCCTCCACATCGGTTGTCCTATGCACAGCCACTGCTGGTCCTCATCTGCAGCATCCAGGGAGCCTGAACAAAGCAAAAGCATTACTTTCCTCCTGGGGAAGCTGCTCAGCAGCTCCCAGGGCCCAGAACATCTCAATGCAGGAACAGCTTCCGTGCATTGCAGCCAAACTCTGCCAAACCAAAGACAAAACAAGCTTCAAAAGAACAGGTGGCCAATGCAACAGGAAACACTTTCTGATCAAAAAGATCACAAACCTTGGGAAAAGGAATTTTCATCCAAAGGGAGGAGTTAACTGCTAGAGAGGAGCAGAAGTATGATGGCCACAGGGATAGCGAAGCATGAGAGCTGTGGCCATGGGCCCTGGAGATGGCCAGGATGGAGCTGTGCCCCCAGTGCTCCTTCTCCCAGAGGTCTGTGGAGAGGTAGGAAACTTGAACTCGTGTCTGGCAAAGCAGCAGGCATTTCTCTGGATGGAGCCACACGGACACAGTTCAGCTAATTGCTTATGAGACAAAATGGAGATTCACATGTCTGTATCTTGCCTCATCTTTCTCAGGTAAAGAAAGAGGGAGACTCCTCTCGAGTTGAGTCTCGCCTGTCCTGGAACAAGGGAAGCCCATTGCAGTGATCCATTCCCAGTACACAAAGGTTGCGGAATCACTCAGCTATGACCATCCCCACAGCATGGGCTCACTTCTCACATGCAGGACTCACATCCCCTTTCTCCCAGAAGCCTTCATGGTCATTCTGGGAGCTGCTACTCTGGGCCACATGCCCCTGGGGGATCACTGCAGGGACTGCATCTAGCTCTGCCCAAGATTGAGCCCCAAACACCACCACCCAGCTGGCTCCCTTCCTTGGGTGGGGTCAAACTACAGCAAGTGTCTGCTCACAGGACAGAAATCTCTGGAGCACGGCTGGGAGACACAGTTCTGGGTGCAGAGGATCAAGGTGCAAGGTCCCAAGGGATTTTTAGGATCTGGAGTTTGGGAAGCACAGCAAAGTTTGGTGATCTCTGGCTGGAAAACTGAGCAGGTCCCCAGTACTCCACATGGTGCATTTCCCCCTTTGGAAGACAAGGCTCTCTCCTCCTCTTCTTTTCCAGGCTCAGGAGCACCCACCATGGCCTCCCTACCAGTGTGCCTGCCGCCCTATGCAGGGACTTTCCTCTGTGACATCACAAGACAGGGCTGCTGTGGGGCCTCTTGCCTCTGCCCACATGGTCAGGCTGATTGGGCTCTGCACTGGTGACTCAACTCCTCCACCACTGGTCTGTCTGCTGAAACTGCATGCTCTTCCCCTTCCAATCCCCATGGTCCAGAGGCCCAGGAGTGGGAGAGCTCAGGGGCCCCCAAGCTAAGGAGGTCAGGCTGCTTCAAGGTCAATCAAAAACCCCATCCACCCAGGCGTGCTGGTACACACCTCTAACCCCAGCTACTCGAGAGTCTGAAGCAGGAGGATCACACATTTCCAGCCCAGGCCTGGCCAACTTAACAAGACACTGTCTCAAAATAGAACATAAAAAAAGTTGAGGATGTAACTCAGTGTGAAGGTCCCGTGCCACAAAAAAGAAAAAGAAAAAGAAACACCACAGTTGTGTTTTTGCTCTTTAGTGCCTGCCTCTTGCATTCTCACACTTCTCTCTTGAACAATTTCTCTTCTGCCTGAATAAGCCCTGGTGTTTATTTAGTGCAGCTCTCCAGTAAAATACCACGCTCCCCCCCTCCCACCGTGGCTCATCAGTGCACATCGTCTATAGCTCCGAAGGTGGCCCCTGGTGGACACGGAGTGCAGAGACACATTTCTCCAGCAGGCAGACACCACCACTCCGTGTCTGTCCTCTCCCTCACTGAGTCAGCTTCAGTTTTGCCACTGCCTCTGCAGTGAATGTGTCTGTATGGCACTGGCTTTTGCAAGGTGATCTTGGTGGTGCTTAGCAGCTGGTCCATGCCGTAACTCAGCAGGGCTCTGTGACCCACCGTTTGCTGTGGTTGAAGTGCTGTCTCACTGTGGCAAGACATTTCCAGCCATCATCTCAACAAACATTGCTTTTTTTTTTTTTTTTTTTTTTTTGAGACAGGGTCTTGCTATATAGCTCAGGCTAGTCTTGAACTCACTATGTAGCCCAGGCTGCCCTTGAACTCATGGTAGTCCTCCTTCTTTAGCATCCCTGAGTGCTGTGATTACAGGCATGTGCCACCCAGCCTGGCTTCAAATGCTATTTTGAGGCCAAGGTCTTTGGACACTCAGTCTTGGTGCTCTCTTCAGAGCCCCTTTGTTCCAGGACCAGGCTAACCTGTTTGTAGGCCCACCTCATAGCCATTCAGTTTCACCACCGTCTCTTTCACACACTGCTCAAGGTCTCAAAGACACCAGGCTCTACCTCCTCTTCCACCCTCACCCCTTTCTGAGACAAGATCTCACTGAGTCCTAAGTTGCCCGGGTTGGGCTCAAACTTTTGGTTGTCCTGCCTCAGCCTCCCAACGAGCTAGTGTTGCAGCAGAGCAGAGCAGCTCTGTGCTATAGCTAAGTGTTACAGCTCAGTGTTGCAGCCAAGTGCCACAGGTCAAAAGGCACAGCTGAGCCTTACAGCTCGGTGTGGCAGCTCTGGGTCACAGCTGTCATTCTTTGAAGACTCAAAAAGCTGATGGTCAGTTGAAGAGGTGGAGAAAAACATTTTATTATGCCCGTGAGCCCACTGGGGATTCTAAGCACTCTACCAGAAATGAGAGCCTCCTTATATAGGGATCTACAGAGTAGGTGAGCATGCTCAATGAAGCAGGGGGCGGAGTTACAGAACATTCCTGAAGTAAAGGGGTGGGGTTACAGAACATTCCTGAAACACATGCCATGTGAGCATGCTCAATAAAGCAGGAGGAAGAGTTACAGAATATTCCTGAAACAGAGGGGCAGAGTTACAGAACATTCTTGAGAGGGGCGGGGCTTAACAGAACACTCCTCAAAGGTCATACAGTTCAAAGAGTCACAAACAATTTTGATACATTGGGCCAGAGCCCAGCAACACAAACTTACACTTCCAAAACAAAACATTCTGTGGGCAAAAAATGGAGGCAAGGCAAGGGCCTGTCTTATTGTATGGTACTTCTCTATCATTCCCCCCTTTGATACCCCTATTTAGTGCATCACTAGTAGCTACAGGGCCATAGTTTAGGTGAGCTCTCACCAGTAATTGTCATACGGTCTTGTGAGAGCCTGAACTCTGTGAGGCACCTGAACAGACAAGGGTCAATCATTAGCAACAGGAAGATGGGGACCAGGGTTCCAAGTAGAGGGGTAAACCATGTTGACCAGTTAGTTATCCCAGGAGAAACTCCAAAACCCACTAGTTTGGGATTGTTTCTGGAGTCTGGTAGCTCTGTCTTGGAGACCTTTAACAGCTTAATGAATGACCTCTGATTTGTTTACATAGAAACAGCACTCTTCCCTGAGAAAGATACAAGTTCCCCTCTCTTCCACTGTAAGTAAGTCAACGGCATGGCGGTTTTGTAGAGTGACTCCAGTTACATCCTGTGAATGGTGTCCTCAGGCTTCGGCCATGCATAGACTCCACATCTGACTAGAGCAGGACTGTTATCTCCTGATGCTATATCCAAGGCAAGGTGAGTTCCAAGGTCTTCTGTCTGAGTCGAGTCCTAAGGGGATTCTGGGGGTTCAGGTGGGTAGTCCAGGTGTCCAGGACTTCTGCAGGGAGGAACTTCTTTATTCATGATGTGCCCATGTGATAATACCTGTAACTTTGACAGCAGTGGGGGAAGAAAGCACAACAGTATATGGCCCTAGCCAATAGGTTGGAGGGGTGTCCTTTTCCAATCTTTAACCCAAACTGATAACATCTCTCCTAAAATATCTAATGATTGGGGGGAGGTCTCTCAAACATTATCTCATATGGGGAATAACCTAAGAGTCTGTCCACCTGACTCTGGGCAGGGCCAGAGGTAACATGTCTGGCCACTCTGTCCCTGTTTCTTGGCAATACTTAGCAAAGATGGTTTTAAGGGTTCAATTCATGCATTCTAGCCTCCTTGAAATTTGTGGCTGATAGGCTCTGCACAGATTCCATTTAATCTTTAGCATATCAGAGAGGCCTTGGATAGCCTCAGCCACAAAGGCAGATCCATTGTTGCTTCCAATGGACAAAGGGAGTTGGCTTTTGCCATGTCTTGGAGAGATGGCCACTACTTTGGGCTATGAAAACTTGACTCTGTCCCTTCCTACCAATACAGAATTGAACCCAGGTGGGTAGGTAGGTAGCCAAGAATCAATATAAGGGAATTGGTTAGGGTATCCAGGTTCATCAGTAATGACTTTCCAGACTGCATGCACAGTCTGAATATCCAGGGTTCCATGAGGGGGCCACCCTACAATAAACTGGGGCCAATCTATTTTGCAGAGGGTCCAAAACCTTGCAGGCTTCAGTCTAACTCCATATTCCCCACTAAATCCCTTCTTAAAATTTTTGACCATGCAGTCTAGGACTGTGGGTTTACTATAGTTGTTACCCATGGTGTAAGTAGTGCCCTTGAATGGTGGTGCAACAAAGGATGGGAGCTCCCCAAAGGAGACCACACAGCTGTCTGGCTGGCCACCCTCTCAGGAACTTAGGCACATTTTGGCTAAGGTGCACTGGTAATCCCCAACCTGGTCAGCCTTCCATTACAAGAGGTGAGGCATAGTTATGCTGCATAACACTGTCATGAATTTGCAGGGTACAACCCAATCAGACTCCATAGCCAAAGTCATGGAGCCACACAGGCCAGTCATGGAGGACCATGCCTGGTTACATTTACTCACACATTCACCAGTTATTCAGAAGTTAAAATATTCCTTTCCCCCTTAGGGAGATCCCTGACTGCAGTCTCTGACTTGAGTGATCACTCTATTTCTGTCCACTGGGACAGGTCTGACTGGGTTCAAACAGGGCTCCAGGGGGGACTTTACCGGATCCTGAGGGGAAATCCCTGACTGGGATCTCTGATTCAAGACCATGAGAGGTGATCAGACTCCTTCTGTCCACTGGGATAGGCCTGACTGGGTTCAAACAGGGCCCCAGGGCTTTACCATATCCTGAAGTTCTGAAGGGGTTTTTCAGTCTACCTCTTCTCCTGAGTTCGGTCAGGAGAAGCAAATGAAGTCTTTGGAGAGGGCTCCCAGAGGCCACTCTCTGACTCTGAATTGGTGGCTCAAAGGTACAGCTCAATCAGTTTCCTGGTCAGTGAAACAAATGTGGCAGAGCAGAGCATCTCTGTGCTATAGCCAAGTGTTATAGCTCAGTGTCACAGCTAAGTGCCACAGCTCAGAGGCACAGCTAACTGTTACAGCTCAGTGTTGCAATTAAGTGCCACTGCTCAGAGGCACAGCTGAGCTTTACAGCTCAGTGTGGCGGCTCTGGAACACAGCTCTGAGGCACAGCTGAGCTTTACAGGTCAGTGTGGCAGCTCTCGGTCACAGCTCTCATTCTTTGAAGACTCAAGAAGCTGATGGTCAGTTGAAGATGTGGAGAAAAACTTTTTATTATGCCAGTGAAACCCAGCAGGCTCAGGTTTCTGAACACTCTGCCAGAAATGAGAGCTTCCTTACATAGGGATCTAGAGTAGGTGAGCATGCTTAGTGAAGCAGGGGTTGGAGTTACAGAACACTCCTGAAGCAGAGGGGCAGTGTTACAGAACATTCTTGAGAGGGGCAGGGCTAAAGAGAACATTCCTCAAAGGTCACACAGTTCAAACAGTCACAAACCATTTTGATACATTGGGCCGGAGCCCAGCAGCACAAATTTACATTTCCAAAACAAAATATTCTGTGGGCAAAAAATGAAGGCAAGGCAAGGGCCCATATTATTGTATAGCACTTCTCTATCACTAGGATTACAGGCTTGCACTACCATCTCTTCTTAAATCATAACTCTGTATTGGTAGCTGAGGCCAAACTACATGTCCAGTGTTCTGGGCTTCCAGGCTCCATGTTGATAACTCTGCTGGCCCCTCTACTCTGGGCACCTTTCTGCAGACTCTCACCTTCCTCTGCATACTTTAATCCTCTCCACCCTCACTGCCAGAGGCTTCCTTAGTTTGCTGTCCTAGTGCATTTCCCTCAGAGTCCTTGTCACATTATGCTGTTCATGGCTTGCTTTCAGTGGCATTCAAAAAAGGGTGACACTGTGTGGCCTCTGTGCCTGATCTGGGTGGCTGACAGGGTAGGGAATGGGCAGGAGGGACAGTGAGGCCTTGGGGTCCCAGTGTGCAGCTCCCCTTGTGGCTGGACCCAGGCCATTCCCCCTCCCATTCCTCTCCACTCACCTGTGGCCCCTGTTTAGGCCACAGCATGGCACCCACAGGCAGAACCAAATGCTCATCTGTTTTCACACAAGTGCATCTTGGAAGAGGAAATGCATGGTTTTCTCTCTAAAATAGCCCTAGAGCATAGTAAATGGCCAGTGGTTCATTGCTAGTTTCTGACCAGGGACAAAAATAGGGGTGGTTTCACCTCCTGGAGGGCCATCCCAACTCCAGATCTCACATACTCTCCCTTGGTGCTTCTACCACACTTGTTCATGCCTCTGCTGTGGCACCCATTTGACTGTCTCCTGGGCCTGTGATCCCTAGTGGGCTCAGTCTTCCAGCACTCTCTTCCCTTACAAACCAAATCCAGATTCTCCCACCTGGCTCTTCCATTATGCACTGCACCAATCCCAGCTGCAGCCCTGAGATGAGACCAGCATCATCACAGGGTCACCACTGTTCTCAGAGCTGGGTTCTCCCACCTGTTGGCCATGTACTCTGGGTCAGTGGGGACACATGTGCTTCTCGTGTAGTAGGCTCATTCCCACCACTGCTCTAAAACTATGAGAGACTGAGAACATCTGGTTGTTTACAGCAGAACCATAGCAGACTGGCTTCTGTTGCCTCACACAGCACACCACAAGCAGGGGACAGTGGTCCCCATCTGCGGGGTCCATGCTGGCAGTGGCAAGTTGATGGAGGCTGAGGCAGCAGGAGGCCATAGGGCAGCCCATGTCCCTATTATACCGGGCCCACAGGGATATGCTCCAGCCTTCACCTAGCTGGCTTACTCGCTGGGCCCAGGGTTGAGGTCTGGAACAAGAAGCCTTGTCTTCTGAGTGCACCAAACCCACAGCAGCCTCTCACATTTCCCGTGTGTGCCCTGCACAAATCCACCCAGGGCTCTCCCCTCTGGCTGGCTGCTTGCTATGAATGCTGTTAGGAGCTTCAGTTGTCTCTACAGAGGAATCTCAGTTTGGCACTCTGGGAACAACCCTGGGCCACTTTGGTCATGTGTCCCTGAGATATCAGGAAAAACTGTGGTGTCCCAAACATGTAACAGTGAACAAGTTGACACCCTGTAGCAGACATCTCTGCCCAGTACTAGCAGGGTGTAAGTGGCACAAGCTTCTTGCCCCTCTGTAATTCGGCTATATTACATTAGAAGTAACAGGGGCTAGCTGAGTTTATTTCTAGCCAAGGTCAACTTGACTCCAATTAAATTCTTCCCCTCTGAATTACTCATTTGTTCTCTTCAGCAAAGATAAGCTAGTGCCTCTCTTTTACAGTCCTGCCTTGTTATCAGCAGGTGTCCCAAGGCCTGCTCCCCTCCTTCCCACACTTGTGATGAATGAACACTGGGTGTCCTTGGTGCCTTTAGTCTTTGCTGGCTGGGGAGCTTAGATCAGCCCAAGACCCAGCTTCTTCTCTCAAGTCTCTGTGTCTGTGTCTTTGTTCTCTCTTTCCCTTTCTCAGCTTATGTCATATTGTCTCACAGGAGATTGAGACCCACTGCAGGGGTCATAGACAATGCTCTCCATAACACTTCACCCTCCTGGGGTCTACTAAGCATGGAACAAGCAACAAAAAGGAACCTAGAGATATCGATGCTAACCTGTACCTGAAGTGAACACGTGTCATCACTGACATGGAGAAGGAAAGCCACACAGGAAGAGGAGGATGGTCTTGGAGCTGTGCTTTGCACTGCTTCTGTGGAGGATGAGGCAAGGATGTCGGCTGTGACCCACAGGACTTTCCACAACTTCACACTGCCACCACCCTGAGGCAGACATGGAACTATGGTTCCAACTCTGCCTCCTAGGAGTCAGCTCACCTGCAGGGACCACTCAGATAAGCCCAGGGGTGAGAGGCCAAAGTCAGGGTGGATCAGGAACTCTGAGAAAGCCCAGGTGTGATCTGATCTGGTGTGCAGGGTGGGTTAAGGGCAGGAGGCTGCATGACTCAACTCTAAGAGAACACAACAGTACCACTGGGCTTGGCTCCTCCTCACCTTAGCCTTGGAAGAACAGATCCCTTCTACAGTGATACCACTGAGATCGAGGCAGGGAGCAGCCTGAACCAAGTAAGAACCACAAGTTCAAGCCCAGCTTGGGCAACTTAGCAACTTGGGGTGTTATCTTAAAACAGAAAATGAAAAAGGGGTGATGTAGCTCAGGGCAAAGGCCCTGGATTCAATCCCCAAAACTTGGGAAGAAAACAAACCAAAAACCTAACAGTCTTCCTGGTGCCTGGACCTTCACCCTAGGATGCATCCCACACCTGAGCTCCACTGGGCTTCCTTCTGTCCTCTGCACAGCATTGATGGCCCTGGGAGCTACATTCAATGGCCACAGTAACAGGCATAACTATTTCAAAACAAAAGTAATACACTGCATTATAGATCCAACAGAAGCAGACATTAGAAGAGATGGAGTAAAATTGTAAAAGTCGCTTGAACCCACATAGAAACAAGGCATGCATTAGCACAGGAAATGACAGAACATACATATAAAAAGAGCCAACCGAGCCAAGGATTTAGCTCAGTGGTTTTGCCACCTGCTGTGCAAGTGCAAGGACCTGAGTTTGATCCCTGGTACCAAAAAAAAAGAGAACCAACCAGGAATATTAGGCTTGTAAAACAATTATTGAAATAAAAACACAATAGAGGAAACATCAAAACAAATACAGCTGAAGAACAAATCAGCAAACTGGAAGAGCAGATTAAGGGAATGTCCACACAATGTGAAGAAAGGAAAATAATTAAGAAAACAAACGTGAAGAGATAAAAACAACAGAAATGGGCACACTAACATTTGAAAAACAGGAACCCTAAAATGAGAGATTTCCAGAATGAAACAAAAACAAAAATATTGAGAAATGTCCCAGAATGCAAAGCAGGTTAAATAGCGTCCAGCAGAGGGGAGGCAAATAGAGGAGTGAGGGTGCAATGGAGCCTGCTGCTGAGTGCCTCTATCCTCCCAGAACAGTGACAGCAGGAGCAGTTCATGTGCAGTTCCCGTGGAGCTGATCAGCAGGGGAGGACAGCTGGGAGATGAGTGGTGCTCAGCAGGCATCCTGAGTGGGAGCTGAGTTCTAGGTGTAAGGGAAAGGGCAGCCTGGGGGCACCAGATGAAAAGTGAGGAAGGCAGCACCAAGGAAGGGAGCAAGGGCCCAGGGGAGCCCAGCGAGAGGTGAAGGGGACCTGATGGCTGAATGTGAGTGCACCAGTGGGAGTCAGAGCTGGGGACTGTAAGAAGGGGTCCAACAGCAATGATCTGAGCCAAACGTGTGTTAGCACTGGGGTGCAGAGGGGACTGGGGAGTCCTGGGCACAAGACAACACTACCAGGCATCTCAACATTCCAATACAGGGAACCCAGCCAGGAGCAAACAGCAGCCTGGGGCTTTCACTTGACTCCCAATGTGGACTGAGCCCAGGAGGCCCCTTTAGGGACATTTTTTTAAAGGTATTAAGATTGGTAATAAGGTTATAAGTTACTGGGATGCTTACGGAATACTATATATGACTTGTGATATCCCTTAATCAGGACTCACTCTGGGTACTAGAATAACATATCCATACCACACTGGCAGTACAGTTCTGGATACATTATCCATTCTCTTTCAGAGATAATACTGCTAACTGTATTCTCCACAAGAAATCACATGAGAAACCCATCAATTACTTCATTCCTGCAACATTTATTGGGTGACCACCGATGCATCAGGCCCTGGGAAGGAAGGGATCAAATGTCGCATATTGAGTTGGGCAATGAATACAATCACTTAAAGCCAGTGTCACAGTTCTCACTGGGGAGTCATGGACCCACTGAGTAATGGATAACTTTATGACCCTGGATTTCTATTCAGCACCTTTGCTGCTTTGGCCCAAGTGCTTGGATCCCTCCTGCCCCCTTCCCTGTGAATTCAGACTTCCCCACTCTGAGATGAACAGGTGAGGGACTCTCCCTCTGTATCCTCCATCCATCAAGAAACTGTCACCTGGAGAAGATAAAGAAAGACAACCTTGTATTTAAGGGAGACATTGGGAAATGCTGCTCTGAGGTGCAATGGTGTTTTACTGTGTGAAAGAACAGATGCCTTTGCCCTCCACTTTACAAGGGGCACTCTGAACCCAACAGGAAGAGTTCCTGCCCAGCCCAAGCCTCAGTGAGTCTTCTGGACCTTGCTGCTCTGGGGCCCTCAGGGCTATGAGTAGGGAAAGTCTAGGAAATGCAGGCCCCAAAAACCAGTGGCTCTGAATGTCCAGTACAGACTTTTTCCCACGCCCAAGATCTTAGCTCTCATTACCAGAAACCCTTCAGGATACAGGAGCCAGGTAACAGCTTCTCACCACTTAAGATTTTCTTTAATTTTATTGTCAAATCTCTACTATACAAACAATGAACCAAAAAAGGTAAAAACTTGGGAAATGTATCACTGAAGAGACAGGATGATACAGTAGCTAAAAACATGGCCTGCCAACAGAGATTTAGCTGAGTGGCACCACACCTGCCTCACAAGCACAAGGTCCTGAGTTTGATCCCCAGTACCAAAAAAAGCAAAAATGGCCTGTGGAGCCACAGTCTCAGCTCTACTGCTGACTAGCAGTGGTCCTGGGGCAGGAACCCCACTTTCACCACTTCAATCTCCCCATTCATAAACCTGGGATAACAGTATCTACAGAGAACCAAATTAATATTTGAAAAACATTTAAAACAAAGCCTAGCACTTGGTGAGTGCTATGCTCGTAAAACAAAAAAATCTTAAATTAATGGGGTTCTTGATGAATCTACCAGGTCCTTATCCCTATACACTTTTTAGATCTGCTATAGTAGATATGTATACACAATTCTGTGTCCTTTTTATTCCTTCATATTATGTATACTGATGCAGTACCCACAATTACTGTATAATTTATACTGATCATCTAAAAGAAGTTACAGACTAACTGCCCAACAATGCAGTAATGAGTACACAAAAGACAATGACACTTGGGTGATTTAGTGTCACCTCTGTGCCAACATCAGCCTCAGACTTCTACGGACAACCTTTCCACCATCAGTAATCTCACCAACTAATTGTTTTCTAAGGAGGTTAATCTTGATCAACAGTAAATATCTCACTCAATACTATACTATTTTCTTTCTTAAATTCAGATTTAGTATTCTTTATTCTAGCATCTAGATCCTCTTCTTATAATAGTAAAATCTGTATTTCTAAAATTATGCACAAATGTGAATGTCTCCATCCACTACTTCAGCCTAATGAAAAAGCTATTTCCAGTCAAATGCCATTCTTGGTATAGGGTTTTCCCTTAGTGACACACACTGATCTACCTACGAAATCGCTAAAAGCACGTGCTGAAAGCTGCCTTACTCCCCAGAGTCATGTTCCTTAGGCAGGGATTCCTGGAGGTCATGGGGAGTTTAGTTTATTTCTCTAATTATCTTATGCTGAATGAGGGCTACAACACTGCTGTAAGCTTTTACCTATTAATTTCATTCACAGGTTTCTTATTGAATCATAGAAAGTCTTACTGAACTCTTAATTTAAAACTTTCTTTTCCCTCTTATATTCATACAGTATCTTCAATGTGTTATCAAATGTACAATAAAGGAAAATTCTCTGATCAGTTCAACAGCAGTTTCCCTTCACTGTGACTCCTCTGGTGCTGAAGCAGGGATGAGTGACCACTGAAGGCTCTTCCACAGTCACTGCATATGAAGCGCTTCTGTCCACTGTGCATTCTCTGATGAATAATAAGGGATGAGTTCTTACAGAAAGCCTTCTCACAATGATTGCATTTGTAGGGTTTTTCTCCAGTATGGTTTCTCAGGTGCACAATAAGGGAAGAACTCTCGTTAAATGCTTTCCCACATTCATTACACCTATATGGTTTCTCTCCAGTATGAGTTCTCCGATGCGCAATAAGGTGAGAGCTACAGTTAAAGGATCTTTCACACTGATTACATTTATAGGGTTTCTCACCAGTGTGGATTCTCCGATGAGCAACTAGGTGACAGCTCTGACTAAAGGATTTCCCACATTTATTGCATTCATAGGGTTTCTCTCCAGTGTGAGTCCTTTGATGTCTAACAAGGTGAGCCATCTGGCTACAAGATTTTCCACATTTATTACATTCATAAGGTTTAATTCCAGAATGAATAATCTCATGTTTGGTGAGGGCTGAGCGTTCCCGAAATGCTTTGCCACATTCCTGACAGTTATAGGGTTTCTCTCCTGTGTGAGTTCTCTGATGAGCAATGAGATGGGAGCTCCAGCTGAAGGATTTTCCACACTCTGTACATTTATAAGGTTTTGCTCCAGAGTGAGTTCTTTCATGTTTACTAAGGGCCGAATAATCTCGAAAAGCTTTTTCACATTCATCACATTTAAAGGGTTTCTCTCCTGTATGCATTCTCATGTGAGCAATGAGATGGGAGCTCCAGCTGAATGACTTCCCACATTCCCTACATTCAAATGGTTTCTCTCCAGTATGAGTCCTCTGGTGTCCAATGAGATGGGAGTTCCAGTTGAAGGACTTTCCACACTCGTTACACACATAAGGCTTTTCTCCTGTATGGACTCTCTTGTGTACAATCAGATGAGAATTCCAGCTGAAGGCTTTCCCACATTTGTTACATTCATAGGGTTTTATTCCAGTGTGAGTCCGTTCATGTTTGGTAAGGGCTGAACGATTCCTAAAAACTTTTCCACATTTATCACATTCATAGGGTTTCTCTCCAGCATGAGTTTTCTTATGTTGAAAAAGATAAGAGCTCCAGATGAAAGATGTCCCACATTCGTTACAATCATAGGGTTTCTCTGCAGTGTACGTGCCCGTGTGTTGAGTAAGGAATGAATCATATCCAAAGACTTTCTCCCATTCATTGTATTTATATGCTTTCTCTACAGTGCCAATTTTTTGATGTTCCATAAAGGATGAAAAGTAAAAGATATTTTCATATTCTTTGTAATACTGGTTTTCTCCAAAATGAAGCCTTGGGTGTTCATTAAATGAAGGACTCTGATTAAAAATTTGATGGCATTCCTTATACTCATATAGTTTTTCTCCCGTGTGTATTCCTTTATGATCACCATAATGTATGACATTATTGAAGGATTTCACAGCATCAGTACATTTGAAAAGATCATCTCCAATCTGCATTCTTCCAGGATAAACATGTTGAATGGATTGGTTAAATGCTTTGTCACAATTATTATTGTCACAGATAATCTTATCTGCATACATTATGGCTGAGTTATATCTCCAACTTTCAGCCTGCATGTCAGGCTTATAAAAATGTTCTAACTGGGAAACTCTCTGAGATGGAACAAAGTTTAAGCTCTGGCTATACTCTGCCCCAAGTTCACAGAATTCAGAACCTCTTTGAGACAGTACTTGTTTTTGCATGAAGACCATTTGCCTCATAGCTGTACTCTGGTTCATGTGGTACATTTCTAATTGGTCTTTATATCCCAAAACTCCTAATCTGGAGAACCAAGAATCATCCCATAGGCATCTTCCCAACTTTATGCCATGGGGTTGTTCTTCCTCAAAAACACTCTGTGCTGGGATCAGTGCTTTATTTTCAAGATTTCTCATCCACTCTGAAACAAGACAGAAAACAGCTGTGAGAGCACAAAGACCTCAAGAAAGAACAAGAATGATGAGATTTACTCTCCATATTATTGAAAGGGCAAGAGTGAATTTTATTCAAGCACAGACTTGGGAGCCAGACAATATAATAGACAAGAGAATAGTGAAAAGTGAACTACAGATAACCTGAATACAAAGTGTGTACTGCAAATAATAAAACCACTGAAGAGTACTTTCCTATAGGAGGACCAGAAGAAGAATGTTCAGCAAAGAGTTAACCATGCACGACTGAGTTGCTCCAGCCCTGCACATTACCAAGCCGACCTGTTTCAGAACCGGCACTAGGCCAAAGCCTAGGAATTGAGACCTTGAAACATTCTAACTACTAAGAGAGCTTTGTATGCTCAAGGCCTTGAAGTACATTGTACCAATTTCTTTAGGTAGTTTATGCAAACACTGTCATTTATAGTGAACATGTGCTTTCCTTCTGGAGGCCTGGGAATTCAGTGATCCAAGTCAGTCACATGAGCACTGTGGGCATGCATGACAAGCCCAGTAAACAGCATGGACTCCTGGGCTCAGGCAGGTTTGCTAGCTAGCAGACAACCTTAGACATGGCATCCCAAGTCCTTGCTGGGGGAACTAGATGTGTCCTGTGCAACTCCACTGGGAAAGCAGGGATAGAAATCACCTGGTTTCCTCTGGATTGACTCTGTGCATCACCCCTTTGCTCTTATTGCATAGCATTTCAATGTACTGACCTATAGTCGTGAGCTCAGTTAGTCCTGTGAGCAACTCTTCCTAGTAAATCACTGAACCCGAGGTGGTTGTGAGGACCCTTGACAAAAGGCTATAGTGAGTGCTATTAAGGTAAAAAGAAATATCTTAACAGAAGGAAGCCCTTAGTGAGTAATGTTTAAATCATTAAACAGTGACCTAATTCACTTCTGTTATGTCATCCTGCTTTTCATCCTGACACTTGCCTGAAGAAGGAAAGGGCAGGGTTGAGAGGAAGTATTATCAAATGATGCTTCAAGCCAGGTTGTCATCTATGATCAAATGCTGTTACATTATTGGTTTTTCCACAGAGTCCAGTGGAAAACACAAGATTAGCTGGCCCAAAGGGCAAATATCACTATGGTTTAAGGATACTCCTGAGGTTTAAGTCCTCTGAGGTTACAATTCTACTACAGAATCTTTTTTTAAAAATCAGGGTCTTGCTAAGTCATTAAGTTGCCCAGGCTGTGCTTGGATTTGCAATCCTCTTGCCTAAGCCTCTCAGAGTGCTGGGATTACGGGTATGTGCCACCATGCCCAAAATCATTTTAGACGAATTATATAACAGATGGACTGGAAGCCAGGCATGGTGGCACATACCTGTAAAGTGAGCACTCTAGGAGGCTGAAGCAGAAGGATCATAAGTTCCAAGTCTAGCCTGAGCAACTTAATGAGATCCTGTCTCAAAACTTAAAAATCAAAAAGGTCTGGGGCTGGGGATTTAGCTTAGTGGTTCTGCTGGCTGCCTCGCAAGCACAAGGTCCCAAGTTCGTTTCCCAGTACCAAAAAAAAAACAACTCATAGACGTTATCATCCAATCATAAGCATTTAAATGCTAGCTCTGCCATTATCCTAAGTGGACTTTTCTCATGATTGAATAAGACTCTGAAAGGGGGGGGGGAGCAGTGAGATATATAAAATTATTGCTGAGGTATCTACTCTCTAACAACTGAGTGTATTAGTTTCCTATGCTATTGTGACAAATTACCACATTTACCACATTAACTTAGTGACTTAAAATAACACAAAATTATTTTCTTAGAGTTCTGGAAGTCAGAAATCTAAAAAGGCTTTTGCTGGGCTACAAAGAAGCTGTCAGCAGACTGTGCTTTCTCTGGAGTCTCCAGGGGGAAACCTGTCCCCTTGTATTTCCTTCACGCTTCAGCTGACAGCTCTTTCCTCCCTCCTCAGGGCATATCACTCAGCCTCTGACACTTACCACCACTGCCTCCATCTCTCCTTCCTGCCTCACTCTTACAAGGATGCTTGTGATTACATTTAGAATCTACCCAGATAAGCCAAGATCATCTTCTTACCTCAAGATCTTTAATTTATTTACATCTGAAAACCTCTTTTTGCCATATAAGGTACCATTTTCACAAACTGAAGATTAAGATATGGATGTCCCGGGTAAGAGGAGTCATTGTTCAGCCTCCCAAAGGTCTAAACCCCCAGGTACCAAGCAGGTACCCCTTGTTCTGTATCTCTACCTTCTCTCTTCACTGTGTACCATTTTCCCCCTTTCATCATCTAAGCCCATAAAATAGAGGCTCTACTCAAAATCTGACACTTAATACAAATTTCAAACTTAGCTCAAAGAATTTAGTAAAAAATCTTGTATTAGCTTCCAGGAAAAAGTTAAGATGGCCTCTGACTAACTGCCCAAAAGAAAGGCTGAATCAAACATGATTGCACAATTTCATACTCAGTACTTGAATCTTACTGAGTGTCTAGCACCAGAGACAAGAAAGCAGTCTCTTCCTCCAGGAAAACAGAATCTACATGATAAGAGGACATGCCAAGTAGTAACAAACAACACACACACAATAGTCATCAAGAAACTTTGAGGTGTGGGTGCCAGGAGATTGAGAGGCTGGAAAAGGAGATTAGCATGGACAGAAGCAATCTAGGGTTCACACAAAAAGAATAACTCTGACAGCAAAGGTATGATGATGTGACCACACATGAGTAAGGACACCGGCTGAGTGAAATGTGACAAATAACAGAAGAAAACACAAAGTCTTAAAATCTCGCTTTATTTAAAAAACAACTAGAATCACTGTAGGTTTACTGACAGGGATCTCAAATGGAAGATTTCAGGGATACTAATCTATAAATAACAAGTAAGAATTTCCTCATCATGCTGAGATGGACTCATATTATGAGAAAAGGGCCTGACTGAGGGTGATGTCAGTGGAAGCTGAACACCACAGTCAATGTTCCAGACAAAGAAAATCTTAGGAGTTTGAAGAAAGATCACTTTTAAACTAAAAAGGAGCAGGAAGTCCAGAAGACTTCTTAATCTGCACTGGAGGGACTGGCAGAGCTAGTACCAGGGTCACCACTCAGGAATACAAGGAAACATCCATGAGTAAGGGCCAAGGTTCCTCCTTCTCTCTACTGAGATCAGGACAATGGAGAAGCTTCATAACAGTGCAGAAGTGTAAGGAAACAGGGCTCAGGGTAGTAAGAGTGTTCAGCACAGTACAAACACTGAAGCTCCTGAATTCACAAGCTCTTGAAGGAAGTTTCAGATCTAGACAGGGGACAACAGGAAACACATTCCATTCACCAGAGTAGATGGGGAGATTTTCTACTGCAGGACTCAAGAAGAGGTGTAGTACAATGTCAAGTCAAAAGCCACAGGAAGCCAGGACTGGTGGCATGGGCCTTTCATTCCATCTACTTGGGAGGCTGAGGCAGGATCACAAGTTGAAAACCAGCATGGAGAGCTTAGCAAGATCTTGTCTCAAAATAAAACAGAAAGGGCTAGGGATGTCATTCAGTGATAGAGGACTTGCTTAGCATACACAAAGCCCTGGGTTAAATTTCCAGTACAGTAAAATACACAAACATGTGTGTGTGTGTGTGTGTGTGTGTGTGTGTGTGTGTATGCCACCTTTAGAAAAGTTAAAAGTAGCTACAAATTCATGTGTGCTTGTAGCTGTCTAAAGGAGTATTGTAAGCATATAATAAAAACTGCAAAATGTGATTATCTGTGGTTGGATGGCACTACAAATGGCAAAGGAACTGAACAATTTCATCCCCCCATAAAAGCAATTAAAAATCTGGCAGAACTGGCAGAATCAATTTTTTAGAAATTGCATAAATCAACCAACTTGGAAATATTAAACAAGAAAAACAACTGGATTTCAATAAAGACAGTGAGCTCTGTGGCTTCTTAACAACCACATCCTAGAATTACTGCCGCCTTCCTAGCTCACTGGTAACCTTGAAAACATAAAATAACAGCCCACATTTCCAGTAGTGTAGTAGGAAGAGAGCTGCGGCTTCTTCAAAGCCCAGTCTAAGTAACAGTCATGCCTGGACCTACCTGGGCTCCCCGGCTCAGCCTGGTAGGATGGCCACTGTTTACCTGGCAGGAAACTCTCACCTGCTAAGGCCTCCAGCAAGGAGGAACCTGTCAAACATTGCCAGCAATCCTTCAGAGTCACTGCTGCCATGGCAAGGTAAAGAGTACACTCACCAGAAAGAGGACAAGAAAACCTGAGGAACAAGGTAAGATGTCCAGGGGGCCTTGCAAAGTGCAACCAAGGGGGCCACAGGTACATAATCAGTTTCACTGTCAAAAGCCAAAGCACTGAAAGCAGCAAGGCAAAAGAACTCCGCACACACCAGGAATCCTCAGTAAAGATACCAGCTTTTTCCTCATCAGACACTGGCAAGGCCAGAAAGGAAAAACTGCCAGCTAAGAATTTTACATCCAGCAATATCATCCCTCAAAAAGGAAGGAGAAATCAAGAGATTCCCAGACGAACAAAACCTGACAGTCAGATGCTAACATGTCTGACTCACAGAAATGCTAAAGGGAGTCCTCAGGCTGAAAGAAAGAACACCAACAGTCACTCAAAACAAGAGTGCCAATAAAGGATATCGCACAGTTAATACAATGAGAACATAAATAAATTTTTTGTTTGTAAATCTTTTTGGACCTGATTTAAAGATAATAACATAAACCAATAATCATAAATCTGTGTGGGCCACTGTATAAAAATAAATTTATGACAATACCAGCATAAAAGGAGGATAGAGCTACACAGAAGCAAAGTCTCTGAATACTATTAAAATTAAACTGGTATTAATCTGATGAGATTGTTGTAAATTGAGATCTTAGTAAGATGTGGTGGTACACACCAGTAATGCCAGCACTCAGGAGGCTAAGGCAGGAGGGTCGTGAGTTTGAGACCAGCCAGGGCTATAAACCAAATATGAAGCCAGCCTTGGACTATATACTAAGACCCTGTCTACAAAAAGAAAACCCTAATAAACAAATAAAATTGAGATTTTAATTGTAATTTCCAGGTCAAGCACTAAGAAAATAAAAATGTATACTACAAGAAAAAGATTACCAGGGGATAGTGGTGCATGCCTAGAATCTCAACACCCTGGGAGGTTGATGAGGAAGAATGCAAGTAACCATGGACTTAGCAAGACCCTGCCTCAAAATAAAATAAGTAAATAAAGAGCTGGGGATTCAGCACATTGTGATGGCCCTGGGTTCAATCCTCAGTACAAGGAGAGGGGGAAGGGGAGGAAAAGGGGAGCAGGAGGGCAGAGAAAAGAAGGAAGGAAGACAGGAAGGCAGGCAGGCAGAAAGATAAAAAGATGGACCGATGGATGGATGGAAGGATGGAGTAATACCTGTGTGCTACTCTGTGTGTCTACTAGCGGGTAAGAGTACTTCGGATAGGAAGTACAAATGAGATTTTTTTCAGCTTAAACATTTTATATAGCTTTGAGGTTTTTGAACTCTACGATTACCTAAAAAAAAAAAAAACTTTTTTATCACCTTTTTAAAGAAGGGTTTGTGGCCACAGGCTACCATTTAGCAAGAGAGGAAAGAAGAAAAACTTCACAAGTCACCTCAGAGAGAGAGAGTAGTAGGACACATGAGTGGTGTGGAGAGTAGAGGCCAAGGGAAGCTGGGCAGAGCTGGTGCCCTGGTAGCTCGGGTATCTTTCCCTGACGCAGCAAGAGTAGCCGCCCCACTGGGAGTTCTGGACCCACCTGAGCAGGTACCTCCTTCCGCCTCACCCCACTTCCAAGGAAGCAGTGCTCTGGGGAAGCTCCTTGCCCACCCCAGCCTGCCCTCACCTGGACAAGAGCTCTGAGGATGCATGGGCTCCACCAACCACGGCTCCTCTCCTTGCTCTAACAGGGAGATGACCTCAGGCTTGGTGATCTGGTGCCCTACACGAGGAGGAAATGCGGACTTGTGTCAGTGCAGCTTCGGGGCAGCCCAAGAAGGCTTCCCTTGTCTATCTTCCCCATGGGTACCCACATGATCAGACAATGTAGGCATCAAAAGCACTAGCAGGTAGCCCCATTCCTCAGCCTCAGGACTCAGGCCCACCCCTCCCACAGTGTTACAGAGGCCCCTGACAGGAGCAGCTTGTGTACCCAGCAGGGCTGCCTCACCCACAGACAGCAGGTGGCCGAAGGTCTCCAGCATCACGTCGCGGTACAGCATCCTCTGTGTAGGGTCCAGCTGCCCCCACTCCTCCTGGGTGAAGTCCACGGCCACATCTCGGAAGGTCACCGGCTCCTAGAAAATCACAGGGTTCGCTCGCAGCCTTGGGTGGAATGAGGAGGAGATGGAGGGGACAGAGGGGACATGGCCAGCTCTCTGAGGACCTGAGACCATGCTGGTTTGGATCCTGATCTCACAAACCAAATGTAAGAAGACATTCTGGAGACAAGTGAGGAAAACTGCACATGGACTGGGAAACACATTACTGTCAACTGTGCTGGCTCTGATAAAGCTGTGGTTGTGGTCTGAAAAGAAAGTACGTATCTCAGTGAGTCAGGTTTAGTTGGCTCACAGTTCTGAGATTTCCTGGTCAATGGGGTCCACTGCTTCCAGCCTGCGGTGAGGCAGAAACCTCATTGCAGAAGAGCATGGTGGGGGAAAGCTGCTCACCTCATGGAAGCAGAAAGCAGAGGAGGAACCTGTGCTGCAGCTTCCCTTCTACGTCTGTTTCATCAGGGCCCCTCATTCCTGGATGGTGCTGCCCAGCCACATGGGAGGCACCCCAGACCACTGATCCTCAGGGCAATCTTCTCTAGAAATACCCTCACACAACAGAAGTGTGCTTCATTAAGGTCCTAGGTCAGTGATGGCAAGCCTTTTAGAGCTGCTGATGACAACAAACAGCCTGCTGTGGCACACATGCCATGCATTCACTACCACTGTCCTAGGCGCTTCCCCATCCAATCAAGTTGGCAGGATGAAGCATCACAGTCTCTCAGATACACTAACTACACATACAGAAGTGCTCACAAGGGAAACGGTACAATTCTGACATTTGCTCCAAAGTACTCCAGTTTAACAAAAAGGCTGTGTTAGAACAAATGAAAGGCAGTGAGCTGAAAGCTGGCAGTTGCTGAAGCTGTGGGTGAGATGCTTGTGGAAGGCCAAGCACGGCCAGACAACATCCACACCAACCCTCAAATCTGTGACTGCAACCTGAACAATAAGGACTTTATAGTAGACAGGACAAGCTAAAGATATCGACATGGAAAGATTATCCTGAGCACACAGGGGTCCCAGTGGAATCACACAAAGGAGACAAGGATGAAAACAGAAGTCTGAGCCATGTGCTTTCAAGATGGAGGAGGTGAGCCCAGGAAGGAAGCAGTGACAGCAAAACAGATTCTCACCTAGTCCTCCTGCTGGGACCCAGCCCTAAACACTCATCTGAAGACTTCCACATTCCAGAGCAAGAGAATAACATGCTGTTTGAGGCCATGAAATCTGTGGTAGTGTTACAACAGCAAAAGAAAACTAAAACAGGTTACGTTCTACTCTGGGGTCCAAAAATCTCCTAAATAAAAATTAAACAAAACAAAACTAAGAAGAGATACCCAGACAGTGATGAGAACAAGCCAGCAGTGCCAGGAGTCGCACAAACCCCTGCTAGAACTGCTGAGCCACCAGCAGAATGGGGGCCCCTGCCCCACAAGCCAGGAAGAGCTGTGGCAGCACAGAGCCTTCCCCAGGGGTGTGCAGGGGTGTGACCCAGGGTGGAGACAGACGAGCACAAAGCATGTGTGCAGGATGGCTCTGCCAGCACCCACCCACCGCACAGGCAGCACTACCCACAGCACTGCCCTGAGGCCTGTGCAAAAGCCCCAGGGGCCATCCAGACGCAGTGTGGGAGCTTTCAGGCTCCCAGGTGAGCCAAGGCCCACCCCCAGCCCAGCACGGGCGGGTGTCTGTGGCCTGGAGACTGCAAGCAGCACCCAACCAGCCGTGGAGCCCAGAGCAGGACCTGTGGGGAGGGTGGGAGGCAAGCACTGGTCATGAATCGGCAAGGCAGGATTCTGAAACATACCAACAGACCAGAGGAGCCCAGACTCAAGGGACACCTGCCATGTAGGCAGAGATGGACCTCAGTGGCCAAGAGGACAGGGAATCTACAGCAGCTGCATCCAACCTCTAAAGCACTGTACATCCTACTCTAAGGCTCTCAGCCCTCAGAGGCTGTGGTGCAAAATGGACAGAATGCTACAGGGAAGACTTCCTGGGAGAACAGAATGACCCACAGGACATGAGAGAGAAGGCTGGGCATGGTGGTGCATGCTGTAATCCCAGCTACCTGGGAGCCTGAAGCAAGGGGATCACAAGTTCAAGGACAGCCTGGGCAACTTAAATGAGACACTGTCTCAAAAAATGTTAAAAAGGATGAGGAATGTTGCCTAGCATGCATGAGGCCCTTTTCCAATCCCCAGTACTGAAAAGAAAAAAAAAACAGATCTACAGGTAGATATTGATACAGACATATATAGAGATATATGCAGATATAAAATGATTATATATAGATATATATAGATATAAAATAGATATAAAATGTGAGAATGTGATTGCCAAAGTTTCTGCCCTCTTCCCAAGAAAAGGACATAGAATATAGAGGGGAGGTCAGAACACAGTTTACTCAGGAGGCCTGCCACCCAATGGAAGACTGTAGAAAGACAGTATAAAGGAAAAGGAGGGTTTTTTAAAGTAATACAACACACTCAAAATATGACACAAAAACATTACCCATGATCATATATTTGACAAAACATATTAACATGTATTTGACAAAACACATATTCGACAAAAGCACACCACAAATTAAGAGAAGCTATAGAATGGGAGGAGATAATTCATATATGGCAAAGAATCAGGATTCAGAATGCACTGAAACAGCCACCTATTAGGCAAGCCAGTCTAGAAATCTAAGGACAGGGGAGTAAGAAAAGAGACACAAATATCCAATAAAGATTTCATAAGATAGTCACCCCTACTAGCAATCAGGGATACTCACATGAGTGTACTACTATATACCCTTGCGGTCTCAAGGTAAGCAAAAATTAACCCAATGGTGTCAAGGGCCAGCAAGGGCGCTGGGAAGCAGGCACTCTCCCCACCAAGGGGGGAGACTGAGCAAGGCTGTGTGCCTTTGGAGAGCCACGTGGCGGCACTAGTAACACGAGAAAACCTGGCAGAATTCTTCTGGGGCACGCCAACTCACACACATGCACAATGCGCAACCATGAAGAAAACCACACAGTTTGGACTCGACCAAAAATGACAGGGCAAGGGAGTAACAAGCCCATCCAAAAAGAAAAGGAGGGACACACAGTGGCCGCGTCCAGTGGGTACTACCAGGAGTGCACAAGGAAGGAACCTGGCCTACTCCATCTATCAACAGAGAGACCTCAAAGTTACAAAAAGGTTTTTGGGGGGTTTTTGGGGGGTTTTTTGTACCGGGAATTGAACTCAGGGATTTGCACTTGCCAGGCAGAAGCAGTACCTCTGAGCTACATTTCCGACTTCCATAAAGGTTTTTAAAAAGTTACACGTGGGGGGGAAATGTTAAAAAAAAAAAAAAAAAAAAAAACCAGACTGTGTATCTATGTCTACATGGTTAACATACAAAAATGAAATTGGATTATGTCACAATGAATCCACCACCAGCTAATCTGACAAAGGGTGAGAAAACAACTGAGGACTACACAAAAATGGAAAACCACTGGGTGCAGTGGTACACACTGTAATCCAAGCTTCTAGGGAGGCTGACAGAACAATTACAAACGCAGCTTGAGCCACAGATACTCAAAATTTAGAGGCTCAGCAGTGCCCCTCCATGGCAGTGACAGCCTTGAAACCACAAGGCCCTAGGTCCAACACCCTGTACCACCACAGTAATGAGGATAAAGAAAAACATAAAAAGCAAATATGGGATGCAGTTTGCTCAACTACTTTTTACTTTCCTAAAAGTAAAGAATTGGCCAAAATAAAATTTAAAATGGCAGAAACTTCCAGGATTTAAAAAGATGTCATCCAACTGGAATGCCTATGGGCTGAAGAGCAAGAGTCCCCACATTGAGCCGAACACTCCCCAATGCTGGGGCCCGTGAGGCCTCACCTGAGATCAGAGAAGACCAAGCACCTGTCTAGAACTGAAAATGGAAGGCTATAGGGAAAACAGCAGTCTCTGAGGACAAGAGGGACCCTTGAGCACAGGCAACATGACCTTCTCCGCAACCAGATCTTCTGCGGTGAGGAGGCAGAGGACCCGGGGGGCAACACTGCAAACCTCACAATCTGCACCTACATTTTCCCGTCGGAAGCCTCACCCAACTCTGTGCACATCTTTGCACATATCAGTGCGCACATGTACGCCTCTAGGCACTTAAAGCACTTCCTGGGACCCGCTTACACAGCAGCCACACATTTAAACCCTCGTGAGGACTGGAAAGCCAAGGCCAGGGTGCAGGGCGGGGTCTCAGTGTCTCCCCAATGGAGTCTTGCCTGGTGGTCTGAGGCCCTTGACTGTTCAGTACATCATGGAACCGGGGGCAACTCAGATGGCTTCTCAAGAGATCATTTCAATATTTTAGTGCACTTTCTTTACAGAGAAGAAAAACGTATCCAGATTGTACACATTATGGAGAATGCCCAAGGATGGGTGCAGACGATTACTAGTGTTTTAGTACACATTTATCACGCATGTATTCTTGGTGGATTATTAAGGGGTTTGAGGCATTTCCATATTTGGGGGGAATGGGGTTTTTAGCTCAAATGGGATATTATCACTCTTATTTTCCCCTATTCTTTGAAATAATAGGATCTAGGATCCCGCTAGCTAAAACTTCACTACTTAACATGTTTCCAAGGATGGACTATTTCGATGAGGGATGATAGCATCTTATATTTTCACCAAGTGAATGCTTTATTTCAATGAATACTTAACTTGGATAGAACCATAAAGGGACAGAGGCTCATTTGCATTCCCAAAGACATTATTTAATTAAAAACTGACATGATTCAAGTTCAGGTTTCCCACAAGGGAAAATCCAGAATGAATGTGGGGAGGGGGCCAGGATGTTTTCAGAAATCACAACTCTTCAGACATTAGAAATTGTTGTTATTTTAATTGTTTTATTTTCTCACCATTACTCTAACCATCCAGATACCCTCACATAAACCAGCAGTAGAGTGCAGCATCACGGTTAACCAGGCTTCTTCATGGAGTTTGCTTATAACTAACATATGTTCCCAAGTGACTGACTCAGGCGCACCTTTCAGCCTAACCTAGCTCCACTGCTGATTCTGTAAAATAACTACAGACCACAAGGCAGGAGGCTCAGTCTCCAGCCCTAAAGCCAGGAACCCACCCCTGCCTCACTCCTCTCAGGCCTTCTGCTTCCTGGGTACAGCACACTTACGATGTAGCACCTCACTGTCAACTTTGGAACTGCAGGAGGTTGTGTTAATTTTTGTTTAATTTGGGGGGGGAGCATAAAGTTAAGTAGAGATGTTATCTTTAAAATTTTTCTATCACAGTATCTCATAATTGCATGATTCCTTATTTTAACTTACAAAGAAAAGACTTAGGGATTCTTTTTCTTCACCTTTCATAGCAGGAAATCAACAGAGCAAATGTTAATCTGATGAAATTAGAAAAACTGGATGTAAAACTTCCCATTTAGAGGCATGCAGATAACCTTAAAATACTGAAAGCCAGTTAAAAAGTTATACTTTCATCTTGAAAATAAAATCCTGATGCAGATTACAACACAGCCGACCCTCAAAAGCACCACGCTAAGTGAAAGAAGCCAGACACAGCAGGCCAGACGGTGCATGATTCCATTTCTATGAGACGCTTGCAACAGGCGTCCATAGAAAGTAGATTCATGGTGCCAGAGGCTGCAAGAAGGGAGCAGGGAGTGTCTGCTCATGGATACAGGGCATCTTTGGGGGGTAAGAAAAACGTTGCAGTCAGATACTGTTAAGATGTACAATTCTGTGAATACACTAAAAACCAATGAACTGTACACATTCCAAAGGTACAACTTACAGTATGTGGGTACCTCAATAAAGCTACTACAAGAAGTTCCCAACTTATGACCACTCAAGGTGCAAACTTTCATAGGTATGTGCTGTGTAAGACTCACTTTGTCCGCTTATGAACTAATCCAACTTAGGAACAATTCTCCCGGAAAGGAACTCATTTGTAAGTCAGGGACTTATTGTATTAAGAAATTCTTTTTAAGGGGCTGTCTCTGGTGAGGAGGCTGTGCAGGGAGAGGAAGAGGAGGACGCTTGTCCTATCTCTCCAGAGCCAGCCTTGTGCCCACCCCAGACCAAAAGCCCTGTCTCAACTCCCTTATGTCTCTGATCTCCCCAGACCCAGCCCAGATCAGACTGGAGCCTGGAAGGTCAGGAGCTACCACAGTCCCTCCTCCCAACTCCAACAGGAATACCTCACAGCCATATCCTGGACCATGGTGCCTCTACTGCCAACACTTCTCAGGCTCCATATTCCCACCAGGACGGAGCAAGGCCTGCAGTGGGCATCTCCAGCCTAAAATCTACAGGGGCCAATCTTCACCTGGGCACTGGCCATGCCATGCACAACACACACCCAAAACGCACCTGTGGTGCTGTAGGAGGCCAGACCCCTGCCCACCAGACTGTGCCCATCTGGCTGTCACATCCCCTTCACCTCCTGGCTCAGGTCTCACAGGCAGCTCCCAGCTACTGTGAATGGATCCCGGTGGCTGTGCCCTCACTGACCTCTGTGCAGACTCTGCCCTATCCCTGGACTGAGCTGCTGCAGGACTTGGGGCTTCCCTCCACATCTCCTGCAGAGCATGTGCAGCCCAGGCCAGCTGTGAGGCATCATTAGCTGAGCAAATGACCCTGGAAGGGGGGCTGGGTGGTCCCCAGGGTAAAGGCTGACACCTGTCTTTGTTCCCTTCACAGCAAGAAGTTCACCACCAAACATGAGCTTGAGCCAGGTACTGAACGTTTGAGGCAGGAGGTAGAAATAGGGGGCTGCCAGCCATTAAGGGCTGTCCTTCAACTTCAACTCCCACAAATAAACTAGGGCACAGCTGTGACAGCTGTGTCTGTGAATACACTGAAGTCTGGGACTTCCTGTAATAGCTTTATTGAGGTACCCACATACCGTAAGTTTTACCTTTGGAATGTGTCCAGTTTATTGGTTTTTAGTGTATTCACAGACACAGCTGTGCCCTAGGTCAGCACTGGGGACAGGCTGGTTGTAAGCTCTGGGTCATGGAAAACTGAATTCTCTCTGCTTGCACTTGGGAAGCACACACCTCCAGTTGATTCCTTCTCTAGCCAAATCTTGCTGTTGTAAACTGAGAAACCACATCAACCAGGATGGCCAGGGACAACCTGGACACCCATCCCTGGGGAACACAATAGCCCCTGAGAAAGAGTAGCGCCCCATCTCACCTGGATCTGGGCTGTTGGGAGCCCAGCTGCACTTCCCTCCTCAGGGCTCTCCTCCACATGCCACATGGGGTCCTGAGGACAGAGAGCTGGGAAACAAAAAAGAAGACATGGAGGCAGCTTCCTGCAGAAGCCCCATCCCACAGCCCTTCAACCTGGGTTGTTGAGGAACAGCCCTGGCCCTCTCCTCACAGGTAGGGAAGAACCCACTTCCTCATCCTACAAAGGTCAGGAACATATCTACCATGTGAATCCCTCACCCTACGCTATGAAGGCAATGCATGTTCACAGGCTTCCTGGGCCTGAGCCCTGAACGGCTACATATTAACTCCCCTTCATCCTGTTATAGAGATAATATTACCATCACTTTCATCCCCCAGGGGAGTTTTCTGACCACTGCTTGTCCCAATTCTGCACAGACAGATCTGGACCCCAATCTCCCTACCCTAAAAATCCACCTGATCCCCAGCTCATATCCCCAGGTATGGTAGATCACTGCAGGGAGAACAAAGCACCCCATGTGGCAGGGACACAGGTTCTTGACTCACCCCAGGAGGCCCACGGGTCAACTGCTACCATCCCCCAGGACTGGTCCATAAGGGCACCTGCACAGAAGAATCAGGTTAGGATTGTGACACCGAACCTATTGATTGAAGGTAACAGAATGGAAAAAGAGACTGTCTCACTAATGGGTATGACAAAGTTCCATAAAAAGAGGCCAAGGGAATGTGAAGAATCCAACAGCAAATGCACAGGTGGACCAATGTTAGGAAAGGTTCTGACACCATGTAGGCACAGGACAAATAAAAATAAAGCCCTTTACATGGCTGAAAAGGTGTTTGGTAAAATGTAACATCATCTAATTTTTTAAAAATGTACTAGCATGATACTCTTGATGTCTTTAGTGATGAAACCTCATTTAAAGATAGAGTACAACTGACATCCACTATCATTTAACATTGTTTTAAAATTACAGATCAATACTATGTAAGTGAAAACAACAGCAAAGGTAAAAAATACGGCATCAATAAAAACGACACGTTGACTGTAGGTGTGACTCTTGTGAGAAACCCCACTAATCACTGGAAAATCTCTTAGAGCTAATGACACTTCTCAAAAGCCACTTTTCAGGAGCTAATTATAAAATATAAAAAAGTTGCAAGGTCTTTTATGGAAACAATTTCCCCCCTTAATGACCAAGCACTGCTATTTCTACTTCCCAATCACTTCTGCCTGTGCTAAGACAAACAGACCCTCTCTCTTCCCCAAAAGCCCTCAGCACCTCCTCAGATCCTCGGCCAAGGGAACTCCTAGAAAAAGAGGATTCCGACTCACCCCATGTGCTCCAGGGGTTGATGGCTGCCATTGTAAGAACTGATCAACCAGGTCCAGCCCAGGAGCACAGCAAGTGCCAACCTAAAGATCAAAGAGAGAAAGACAAAACTGGTCCTTTCTCTTACAAGATCCAAGGAGAACAAAGAAGAGAACCCATCCATGGAAACAACAAAGACTCTTAGGAAGGAAACTTCATAAGAAAACATAATTTACACATCAAAACATACCAGAATTCCTGAAAAGAAATAAACGGTAATTTCAATAAGCTGCACAAAAAAGGGCACAATCTTGAGTGAGGGTGAAAAGTGTGAGCCATCCACTCCCAATAGGGAGCTAGTCAACTCAGACAGAAGTTACCAAAGGTCCTGAAAAAAACTGTTAGCTGCAATGCTAGTGCAATCTCGGTCCAGAGCTGGGGGCAGGAAGTGGGGATCGACTGGTCTCCATGGGAGCAGGCTTTCTTCTGGATGAAAATGTTCTGGACTTGGACCGTGCGGACGGCTGCATAATTTTATGGATATGCCAGGAGACCACTGAACCGCAGGGCGAAGTGGTGCAGTGGTGGACGTGATGGGCAAACGTTATCTCAAAACACTGCATCTGCGGACTCCAGGCCGCCCGAGTGGAGGTCGGGCCAGGTCCCCGCCGGCCTCCCGACGCCGCCTCACCTGCGCCGCTCGGCCCCGGCGGCTCCGAGGCGGGCACCGAGGGCTCCGAGGCAGGCACCGAGGCCGGGCCGCGCAGCGCCCACCGGTCGCGGGCGGAGGGCACCGGGTTGGGGTGGGAGGACCGCAGCGGGCGCGGCGAGGGCGCCACGGTAACCCCCGCCCGTCCGTCCGTCCACAGGCCCGCCCGCCGCAGGCCCGCTGCCTTGCAGCCGCACCCCGGACCTGACGGCCTCCAAAGCGAAGGCCTCACCTCGGCCGCGGACAATGGCGGCGCTCCCTGGGCCGACGGAGACGCGCCGCGGGGGCCGCTGGGAGCTGTAGTCCTTGGACACCCACCCCACCCCCACCCCCACCCCCGGTCTCTGCCGGAAGTTCCGCCCGGCGCCGGGGCTGGCGGGCCGCTGGCTTTGGCGTGGACAGCGCTGTGTGGACCGCAGATCCAGGCAGGGACCGCGTTCCTTTCCGCCGCCACTGTCCACTTCGAGGGCCTGGGGACACAGCGGCGCCGGAGCCTCAGTTTACCCGTCCGCCCAGGGACGGCGGACGGGGGCACTGTCCCCGCGGGAGCTCGAGTAGGGCCGGTCCCAGTCGGGAGAGTGGCTGTCACCCTGCCCCTCTGCGGGGCGAGGCACCGAGTTCTGGACGTGACCTCGCCTACGGAGTCCGCTGCCGAGATCTGAGAGATTGCCCCGTCTCTCCTCAGAGGGCGCAGCTGCACGGAAGCCTTGAGTTGCCCTCCCATGTACGAGCTTCCCAGAGTCAGCATTCACCGGGGGAGGGGGCGGGCTGCACGGTCCCCGAGCAGACGCCACTGTCACTCAGGGTGCTGGGTCTGTCTCCCCTGCTCGCCGCCTCAGGGGAGACTGCTCTTCCTGCACGCCCAGCTTACTTTCTGAGCATTTATGAAGCGCTCACCCTGCGACCAAGTGTGCAGGTGTCCAAGGCAAGTCCGGCCAGGATCCACAGCACACGGAGGACAGGACATGTGACTTTCTCATAGCGAGACACAGTACCCGAACCCACAAGTTGGAGGAGAGGTTTAGTTTGGCTCTCAGTCTGCAGAGATTCCAGTTCACACTCCACTCCACCGGCTCCAGGGCAGGGCGGGCAAGGCAGCAAGAAGCGGTGAGAGCCAAGGAAGAGGGAGGGAGACAAACTCCTAGGCCACGCCCCCAGTGCCCCACTTCCTCCAACCAGGCTCCAGCTCCCAGCATCGTATTTAGCTAGAAGCCATCAGTGGGCTAATCCACCCATGAGCATCACGCTCCATGATCCAGTCACCTTCCGAAAGCCCCACCTATGAGGGCAACAGGCTTTGGAGAGACATCTAAATATAAACCACGGCAACAAGAAACAGGAAAGAGGCAGAAAAAGTGGCTGGGAGAGGGCAGCATCTGTCCTTGGGCTTGCACATCTGAGAAGGGAGGATCGGTCCCTTAGGAAGGGGAGAGGTGGCCCGAAAAGCACACTAACCGAAGCAGGATTCCTAAATGACGGGCGGGAAAGGCCGTTCAGGCAGAGGAGACATTGATTTAAAGGTAGGTCCCAGCAGCCTTTGCTCCTGGACTACAGTGGCCCATAGGCTCCAGAACAAGGCGAATCGGAGGCAGCCCCCACACGCAGCTGTTCACCTGGAGGCTGGGTAGGGAGGACAGGTTACAGGACTGTGAAGGTGCTGCTCCCTCTGCCAGGCTCCCTTCACTCACCCCCGTGTGCTGGGTGGAACCTGTTCCCCTGTGCTAGGAGGCCGCACGGGCTGTGTCCGTGCTGCCACTGAGGCTTCTGCGTGGAAAGAAACCACAGCAGCGGGGAAACTCGTTTCTCCTGGACGTGTGCTTCTTCCATGAGATGCCCTGCGGTCACCTATGCCATGAGCAGGGCTCCGCTGCCTCCGTTTCTTCAGAGCCAGATGATGAGCGCAAAAAGTAAAGGCAAGGGACTTTATGAGCTGGGTTGTAGGGTGCTGAATAGTGAAACTAACGGCATCCCTTCTGCCAGAGGCAGCCACTCTCCTGAGAGTGACGTCACGCCCGTAGTTCCTGAAACTTCACAATGTGTGTTCTCTGAAGCAATGCAAAGCCTTGCCTGCATTTATGTAAATGCTATGGGTACCTGAAGATTTTATCTGCAAACCTTTTTTTTTTTTTGCTCCCAGTAGTCATCATTGTGCAATTAATATGTGAAGCTCTTTTTTATCTAACTTCACTGCTGCATACTTTCCCACTGAATAGCTGTGGGATGGTTTGTCTTCTCTACTTTGATGGCCTTGGATGCTCATTCAGTAAATACTTACTGAATCACCTAATATGCAAGGTATTATTGGAGGCTCTGAGCATGAGGTAATGAATAAAAATTGCAATACCAATGCCATCATGGAGATTACTTTCCAGAGATGAGAACACAATGGAAAAATAAGTAGAATACAGAGGATGGTGATAGGGGTTAACCTCGATGAAGAACAGCCAAGCAGGGAAAGGAGCAAGAACACTGGAGCAGCAGCTGCAATATTTAAGTTTAGGAATCAGGGAAGGCCACACTGACAGGGTGATATTCGAGCAAAGACTAGAAGACAGGGAGGAGACCCAGACACACAGATTCCTGGATGAACACTGTAGGAGAAAGGCCCTGAGAAAGATGTGGTTGGAGCAGAGGCTAAGGGAGAGAATAAAAGGAGCGCTTGGTGGGCAGGCCCCAGTGGGAGATCTCAGCAGAGAAGGAATGGACTCTGACATTGTTTTAAAATGAGAACCCCCTGCTGAAGGGAGAATAGGTTACAAAAGATGTTGATGTGAGTGTTAATGTACAGGTCTCCACATGCAGATTTGTCCCAGAGACCCTCAGAAAGGGACTGATGCTGCAACCCACACATCACATCACATCTGAAGCCGGGGAGAGTGGTGGGAAATGAAGAAAAATGAAGAAACCAAGACTATTCTTAAAAGCTGGGACCAGGTGGAACCATAGCTTGTAGGGAGCTAATGGCCACCTGGAGCACCACATGCTCTTTATTTGTAGTGGAAGGCAAACAGGGCAAATAGTGCTATGGGGCCTACATGGCCTAGGTGGAATGTAGCATGATTGTTTTGTGATCTGGGCATGTGCAGGAAGGGAACAGGGAAGGATATGCAATGTCATTGTCTCCTAGGGCTGTGCCATCCCGGGTCTATGATATTGGTCAACTCTGTTTGACTCTCTAATCTATGGGGGAGAAAGGGAGAAGGGAGGAGTCAAAGGACTATCTTCAGGCTTGGGTCCCCCACCCCTGGCAGGTCAAGTGTGAATACATAAATATATGCATATACATCTAGAACCCATAGGGATGTTGCCCTGTTTCCAAATGGATTATACCTTTTTACACTCCCACTAGTCTAAAGGTTCCACTTGTTCCATGTCTTCACCAATGCCTGATGCTTTGAGATTCCTAAGTTTCTGTCAAATGCATGAGGAGGAAACAGTAGTTTGCTGTGATACATGTACAATTCTCTTAACTAGATTCACTGTCTTCTCATGTGTTTTATGTTTCTTTTATTTTCTCTCTCCTTGGAAAAAAATCTTCATGACCTTTACCCATTTTCTATTTGGCCTTTGGTGCACGATGACAATCCAGTATCTACAGTGTCCAGTACACAATAAAAAATTACTAGACATGGAAAGAATCAAGAAAACATGACTCATAATCAAGAAAAAAAAGTGAATAGAAACATGTACTGAATGACAAGTAGCAGGAAAAAAGACATTAAAATAACTATTATAAACTGATAGAGAATTTTGTGGAAAAAAATAAAAAGAAAAAAGAAAATTCTAGAATCAAATACAAGTACAATAGCTGAAATAAACCATGAGAGGTCTTAAAAACACTGCACAAAGGAAAGGAAAGGTTCTGTGAATTCAGACACATAAGAAAAGGCTACAATGATAAAGGGAGAAAAAGAATTTTAAAACAAAACATCCCCAAAACAAACAAACCTCTCCCCCCCACAAAAAAAGAACAATAGAACATCTGATAATGAACTAACATGTGTAACTAAACTAACAGGAGGAAAGGAGAACCAGAAAGCAGAAGAAAAAATTTATGAAGCAGTAATGGCCAAAGAGTTTCCCTGATTAAAGGCAGTGTCCTGGATCCAAGAGGCTCAGCGTACTCCAAGCAGAAGCATTTCAAAGAAGACTTCACTTGAAACATCATAATTAAACTGTTGGAAACAGAATACAAAACATGCATTAAAAGTGAGCAGAGCAGATTACATTCCGGGAACAAGACAAACAATAGGTAATTTTCACAAGAAACAACGAAAGCAAAGAAGAGGTTTTTCAAAGTGAGAGAAAAAAAATCCTAGAATTCTACATCCTGGGAAAATAAATACACTTTTAGGAAAAAAAAAAAAAAAAGGAAAGAATCTTTCAACATCTTACCAGACCATAATAAATACTAAAATATGTTCTTTAGATTGAATGGAAATGTTTAAAAACAGAAGCCTGGATCTACAGAAAGTCGTGAAAGGCAACAAAAAGGCTACAGTTAAGTCTCCAACTTATGAACAAGTTCTCTGTGAGGAAAACATTCAAATTCGTTTATACGTCTGACAAAGTGAGTCTTACACATACAAGGTAAATGTGTTGATGCTTTCTGACCATACAGGTCTTCCAACATATTGCTTAAGGTAACAACCTCCTTTCTATTCAGTGATTTGCCTTTCTCTTATGCTCCAGCTACTTATGATAACAGGTACACTTATAGGCCGCTAGATTTTCCTCAGATGGCATACTATTAAAAGATAACAACTTAGGGGCTGGGGATTTAGCCCAGTGGTTCTGCCGCCTGCCTCACAAGCGCAAGGTCCCAGGTTCAATCCCTGTACCAAAAAAAGAAAAGGAAAAAAAAACTTAGGTAACAGTTTTTTGTGTTTTGGAGAAGGGATGATTGCATTTAACAATGGATGTTTTATACTAAGATGGACATTTAAGTGGTTACAAAGATACTGTCACCATAATTGTCAGGCTAAAATATTATGTGTGGCTCTTGATTTGAAGGTTTTTTTTTCTGTTAACATTCTACAGGTATTTAACTACTAAAACAACCATGGTTGATAAAAATGACAGTCCCCTATATTTTATATTCCAAAATGCTTGATATCCAGGTAAAATTATAATAGTTAAATTCACTACTCCCATTGCAATACTAATGCTATTGAACTTGTCTTCTGGGTGTTCAACAACTAAAGTTTAGGGACCAAAATGAGAAAAGTAGCTGGACTAAGAAGATAGCCAATATTTTAGCCCTCCAAGGTCAATAAAAAACTCAGGAATGAGAGAATCTTCTCTGTAAGATCCTACAAATTTGGTAAGTCACTCAACCTCCTAAGCACAGAGATTGTAGACATGGAAAAGATAAGAACCAACAACCAGTGTGCCAAAGGACAATTACCTAGAGAGAAGATTATCCCATGCTATCAAAGAAAGCAACATGATCAAGCAAGGCTGTGACCCACCCTGACAGCTGACACTAATAAAAGCTAAGAAGCTCTACACGGTTCCAAGGTAATGCCTGAGAAGATTTAATTGACCTTGCCAGATAGCAAGAGGTTAATCCTAATTAATATATGTCTCACTTTAACTTGGTCTTGAACACTCAGTAGAAAAGTATAACTAAAAGATATATAGAGTCAAGAACATAGCAATAAAGCTAGATATAAAAAGAGGCTCCACTATATTTACAGAGTCAAAGACAAAAACCATATGATCATCTCAATAGATGCAGAAAAAGCATTCCACAAAATTCAACACCCATTCATGATAAAAATCTTGCAGAAAATTGGAATAGATGTTCTTTACCTCAACTTGATAAAGACTATCTATGAAAAACCAACAACCAACATGATACTAAATGGTTAAAAACTGAAAACCTTCATGCTAAAATCAGGAACAAGACAAGGATGTCCACTATCACCACTCTTATTCAATATAGGCCTTGAAACATTAGCCACAGCAATTAGATAAGAGAAAGAACTAAAAGGAATAAAGATAGGAAAGGAAGAAGTTAAACTGTAATTATTTGCTGACGATATGATGCTCTACATTGAAGACCAAAAACTCCACCAAAAGACTTCTAGACTTAATTGATAGATTCAGTAGAGTAGCTGGATACAAGGTCAACACTCAAAAATCAATAGCCTTCTTGTACACAAATAACAGACTCACTGAAAGAGAAATTAGGGAAACAATCCCTTTCATGATAGCATTCAAAAAAATGAAATATCTAGGACTCAATCTAATGAAGGAAGCAAAAGACCTCTACATTGAGAACTACAGCACTCTGAAAAAAGAGATCAAAGAGGATATAAGAAAATGTGAAGATGTCCCCTGTTCCTGGATAGGAAGAATCAATATAGTGAAAATGGCCACACTTCCAAAACTGCTATATAGAGTCAATGCAATTCCAATTGAGATCCCAGCAGCACACTTCACGGACCTTGAGAAAACAATCCAAAAATTCATTTGGAACCATAGGAGACCTAGAATAGCTAAAGCAATTCTAAGCAACAGAGACATGGCTGGGGGTATCACAATCCCCAACTTGAAACTATACTACAAAGCTACTGTGATAAAATCAGCATGGTACTGTCAAAGGAACAGACCTGAGGATCAGTGGAATAGATTAGAAGATGCAGAAACAACTCCAGACATGCTCAGCCACCTCATCTTTGACAAAGAAGCCAACCACCATCATTGGAGGAAAGATAGCCCATTTTTAAATGGTGTTGGAAAAACTGGATTTCAACCTGCCAAAGATTGAAACTAGACCCATACCTATCGCCATGCACTAAACTAAGATCTAAGTGGATTAAAGATATAAATATTAAGACAGAAACACTAAACTTGCTGGAAGATAAGTTAGGTAGAACTCTTGAAGACACTGGCATAGGAAAAGACTTCATGAACAAAACCTCAGCAGCATGGGAACTAGCAGAAAGAATCAACAACTGGGATCTCATCTTATTAAAAAGCTTCTGCACTGCAAAAGAAGCCACCAACAGAGTTAACAGACAGCCTACAATATGGGAAAAAAATTTTAGCAGCTGTACCTCAGACAAAGGACTACTATCTAGAATATATAAAGAATTGAAAAAAATCAGACCCCCCAAATTCAAAGACCCAATTCAAAAATGGGCATCTGAAATAAACAGACATTTCTCAGAAGAGGAGGTAAAAGCAGCAAACAAATATATGAAAAAATGTTCAACATCACTGGTCATTCAAGAGATGCAGAAGAAAAAAACACTGAGATTCCACCTCACCCCAGAAAGAATGGCTGCTATGAAGAAATCAACAAATAACAAATGCTGGCAGGGTTGTGGGGAGAAAGGAACCCTTCTCCATTGCTGGTAGGAGTGAAGACTGGTGCAACCACTGTGGAAGTCAGTATGGAGATACCTCAAAGAACTAGGGCTAGAGGTCCCATTTGACCCAGCTATTCCCCTGCTGGGCATCTTCCCAAAAGAATTAAAAGAATCATACCACAGTGATATATGTGAACCCATGTTCATGGCAGCACAGTTTGTAATAGCTAAAGCCTGGAAGCAGGCCAAGTGCCCATCAACTGGAAATTGGAAAAGAAAATGTGTTTTTTTTATAAAATGGAGTACTACTCAGCCATAAAGAATGAAAAACTAGAGTCATTTATAGCTAAATGGATGGATATCGAGGCCATACTCTTAAGTGAAATAAATAGGACACACATGTGTAAATACCGAATGTTTCACTAATGTGAGAAACTGATAGTGTAAACAAGGGTTAAAATGATTAAAATGAATAATTGATAATTTGAAATAGGATAAAAGGTCCAAAGAGGAAGGAGTGAAGGTAGGGGAAGGGGAAAGGAAAAGAGGGAAAGGAAAAACTATGAGAAAAGAAAAAAAAATGGAAATGAAATCTATGTAAATAGGGAAGGGTGGAGGGGGTGAAGGGTGCACAGGTAATGGGGAAAAAAATAAGAACCAAGATATATCATGTACAGGTACAAACACCCAGTGATAAATGTAAACAAATTGTATACCTAAAATGTACCAATAAAAGAACTAAAAATCATCAATAAATAAATAGGCAAATTGTATGTTATGTAAATTATATTTCAGTAAAATTAGTATTTTATAATAGGAAAGGAATTGCCAATTACAAGTGGTGGGTTTTCATTATCTCAGATTTTTTGGTGATATTTTGACAATAAGAAATCATTTAGCAAACACTGACATACAGTAAATATCTGCTAAATGCAATACCTAATAACCATAATCAACAAAAAATAATTAAGCATAGAGTTAACTAAATATCTAAAAATTCATAGAACCTCATAGTAATAATAGTAAAGATAAAGGAGAGGGGAAGAGGAGAATGAATGTAGTAAAAATTGAAAAACAAAGAAAAGTAAGGTGAGAAGGAAAAGTACTGTGAGATGATAGATCCTATTAAGGAGTAAAAGAAAGTTAATAGAGTTATATAAAAGCAACAGAATGGAAAAAAACAGAAAAGCAAAAATAGAGTAAAATAAAGAAAAAAGTAAGAACACAAAAATTAAAAGAAAAGAAAAAAGAGGAAAACACTAGATCCCCCAAAATCAATGAAAAAGAAAAAATGAGTCTAAAATAATTCCTCCATGTTTTTGAATGAGTTATTTCTTCCTGGGCCTGCAGGATCATCTACCAGATATGAAGAAAGGATAGTGTGTAATGCTGAGACCTATTTTGTGTCCAAGCTCACATTTCTGTGAGTCAGTGCCAAAGCCTGCCCCACCATTCACACTGGGTTTGGTCATCAAAAGTTCTGCCCTAAGGCTCTGGCCACCCTGGCAGATCCCAGTGAGATAGCTCAGGGACCCCAAGAAAATCCAGCACAGTTTCTTTCTAGATTGGCCTGATGCTCTGCAAAAATATATCAAGATTGATCCTACATCTCAGGAGGGCACAATTGTCATTAACACTCATTTTATTTCACAGTCTGCCCCTGACATTAGAAAACAACTTTAAAAGGTCAAGGAGGGCCCCCAGGCCACTCAGACCAAGCTCCTTAATGTCACTTTTACGGTGTTCAATAACCGTGAAGAACAGGCAAAGCAACGAAAGGTGGCTAATTACCAGATGCTGGCAGCAGCCCTACAGGGTAAACCACCATCCTACAAAAAGACATTCACTCGTGATGGGGCCCCTGGGGCCTGCTTTAAATGCAATCAAACTGGACACTGAGCTAAAGAATGCCCCAATCCCAGGCTACTGCCTGGTCCCTGTCCTGACTGCAGGCAGGCGGGTCACTGGAGGGTTGACTGTCCCCTTTGCCAAAAAGATAAGAGGCCATCCCCTCCTCAAACCAGCCAACAGGTACAGAGATGTCTCTGTCAGAGCTCATCAGCCTGGCAATGGAGGATTGACAGTGCCCAGGGTCATCTGCATCCCCCACAGCCATAACTTCCAATGAGCCCAGGGTAACTGTCAGCATCTCAGGTAGATCTATCTTGTTCTTGCTTGATACGGGGGCTACATACTCAGATCCCAGTGTTCCTGTTCTTCTGTGAGCAGAAAGTCATGACTCCCTCTGCCTAGCTCTTTGACCTGTGGCTTTGTGAGACACTGACCTTGCTCCAGAGGCCCACATTTATCCCAGCCTGTGGCAATGCTAGAGTCCCAGGTGTGTCCTTGCTCACGCTGGTAGACAGAAAAGCCATCGGTCTCCTGACTTCTGTGCTGGCTGTAAGCAGCTGGTCAGGAAGGGTCATGCAGACCACCAGACATAGCCAGCAATTTCAGACCCAGCCACCTGTGAAAGTCACTCATGATCAGCCTGCCTTCTCACCCTGTAGTAGGGGCACCCCTGTCCTTTCTGGACTGAGCTTAAACTTTTCAAGGGAGCCCATGTCCAGCCCATGCTGTCTCCATGTGTTTGTCTTCCACCCAGTCACTATAGTAGGGTGGCACCAGGAACACTGAACTAAAGCTCGGTCTTGAACAACCCCCTTCTCAAAATGGCACCTGATTAAACCTTCTCAAATAGGGAAGGTGCTGGACTGGATCTCTTCTCCAATTCTAACCTATCACGCAGGAGTTACTTTCAGAGTAAAACCCCATGCTGTTTTGCAGCTTACAATTTTCAAAGGATGTGGGCTTTTGTTGGGGCTGGCACTGCTACCCCAGTTTGTTGTTTCTCCCTGGAGCTGCTGACATTCTCAGGGCTTAACTTGTGTCAGCAAAGGCAGAGGCCCCTCCCCGGAGCTGGGGAGAGGTTTCCAGACTATTGCATTCTTTTCCATTTTGTGGTCCATTCATCCAGTTTTTCTGTAGTTTCTAGGTTTCCTGTCAACTCCCTCCTGATTCCCAGAGATCTAATTCTTGATACATTTCCCTATGATTTAGGGTGGCTGCTGTATATAATAGCTACCTTCTTTCCAACATGCCCATACTCCCACCAAAAGAGTAACCTAATACTTGTTCTCCTTCTAACAACTAGTGACATCACAGGCTCCTCCAGTCCCTAGCCAGTACCTCACTTAACCCTACCCCAGCTCCTATAAGAAGTGCTCCCCATCCTGGCCATATTGCTTTTGTCTCTCCTTTGTTCAGAGACAGCCTGGAAGATTGTTCCTACAATAAAGGCTTGTTGTGGCCTGGTCTGGTCTTGGTTTTTGGCTTCTTTACATGACATATCTGATGCCAGAAACCCGGGAGGTAGGTGGTCGATTAAGTGACGATCCCCCATGGGTCAGGGTCAATTGGCCTTTCAGCAGCCTCCTCCAGACCACATCTGTCTTAGCCTTACCACAATACTCAGGCCCCACTTGTCTCTCCACAGTCACCATCATGGGTGTCCAGGGGATACCTTCAAACTCACTAATTACCCCACCCCTAGCTTGTTCCCTGTTAAGCAGTACATTTTCACATAGTTTCTTGGTTATCCCTAGCTGTCCTACCCCCATTTTAGGGAGAGATATTCTCACTAAATTCAGGGCCTCACTCATTCTCCACCCAACCAATTCAGATCCTATCAGCATCCTGTTGCTCCTGGATGCCCCCAAATGACTCAATCTCAAATCCAACTTCACCTTCTTCCAAGGTGCCTTATATCAACCCCTTGATCTGGGACACCTCCACCCCTTCTGTGGCTAAACATCACCCTCCCATTCAGATCTCTCTCAAGGATGTCACTCAATTTCCAAATGTCTCAAAATACCCTATAACCTTAAGACACCTAAAAGGACTAAAGTCTATAATCACTGGTCTAATCGATAAGTGACTTCTCAGACCAGCTCACTCCCCCTACAACACCCCTATCCTTCCAGTCCTAAAAACAAATGGTTCCTACTGATTAGTACAAGACCTGAGGGCCACCAAGTCCACTGTACTTCCTATACACTCTGTTGTTCCTAACCCCTACACTCTGCTGTCCTATATCTCCTCCTCTTCACATCATTTCATGGTTCTAGACCTCAAAGATGCCTTTTTCACCATTTCCTTACACCCCAACTCACAAGACCTCTTTGCATTTACATGGACTGACCCTGATACAGGACACTCCGATCAACTTACTTGGACGGTCCTCCCACAGTGTTTTCAGGATAGTCCACACCTCTTTGGACAGGCCTTGGCTGCTGACCTCTTAAAATTAGACCTGTCTCCCTCTAAGCTACTCCAATATGTAGATGACTTGCTTTTGTGCAGTCCCACTCTTGAACTCTCCCAACAACACACAGCCTCATTACTTAACTTCTTGTGTAAAAAGGGATACTGGGTCTCAAAGGACAAGGCCCAACTCTCCCAACACACAGTACAATATCTCGGGGTTAAGGTCTCATATCAACAATGAGAGCTCACCTTGGACCCTACACAGCTTCTTCGGGACCTCCCAATCCCTTCCTCCAAAGCCGAGATCCTGTCTTTTCTGGGGCTCGCAGGCTTTCTTTGCTTATGGAGAGCCGATCTCAGGCTACTTGATAAACCTCTGTATGAGGCTTCCAAGGGAGACCCAAATGAACCTAGAGATGACACATCCATCAGGGAAACATTTCTCAACTTCAGCCTACTGTCCTCTCTACCCCGGCACTAGCTCTTCCATATCTCCAAAAACCTTTCATTCTCTATGTCACTGAATGAGCAGGACTGGTGTTGGGGGTCCTGGGACAAAACACTGGGTCACATTTTGTTCCGGTTGCTTACCGAACTAAACAACTCAACCACGCTGTCCGGGTCTGGCCCACATGTTTACGCACCCTGGCAGCTGCCCCTCTCCTAGCCCAAGAGAGCTCTAAACTAACTTTTAGTCAACCAATGATAGTAAAGTTACGGGACTAACTTACGAGACTTACTCACTATAGCTTCTCACATCTGGCCCCTCTAGGCTACAACTCTTCCATACTACTTTCATAGAAAACTCGTCCTTCTCTCTTCAGTCCTGCCCCTCTCTTAACCCAGCCACTCTCCTCCCCTCAGGGAGGGACACAAGCGCACCAAGGGCAAGCCAGCAGCTGCTACAGGGCCTTTGCACACCTGTGGTTCCCACCCAGCTCCTATTAATTACTATGCACACCATCCTCACCTTGCTGTGTCCACCCAGCGCTGAACACATCTTTTCCCTTGACTTAGCCCCACACCCACCTCCACCGCATTCCATGTCACGAGCACACATCCACTGAAGAGCCGAGAGGACTCTTGCATTTGTAGAGTAGCCATCTGGGAAGCAGAACCTCAAGAAGGCATGGTATGCTCCACCCAGAAAGAGCTGGACTTGGACACTGTAATTCATTGAAATGGAAACAGCAATGTGTGGTCCACACTACAGTAGTGTAGCAGTGGCCACCTGTACCCTGGGTGTCACCTCTGCTGTCCTCTCTACCCTTTCTGCCATGTCCAGCCTGGGGAAGGTGGTCACAAGCCAGAGGCCTGAAGGAGAAACTGAAGGCACAGGCAAGGGAAAGGGCAAGGAAATAGCAGACACTGCGCTTTCCCCAAATCCCTACAGTGACTTATACCTGAGGAAAACATTTAAAAACCATAAAAATGAACAGGGTGTTGTGTTTTGTACACATCTGACCTCTGTGGGATCCACTGATGGGAACGTGCACCTTCCAGACCTTTCTGAAAGGTTTGGTGGCAGCTTGTATTAGTTAGGATTTTCTAGAAGCTCACACTGAAATTTATCCAGATGTGGACAAAGATGCAGGTACTGAGATTCACTACAGAAGTGCCACAAATTGGGGCTTGGTGGGATCCATTCACTGCCTCCCATCCCAGGTGGGACACAGCAGCTGTCCCTACTTGTTCAAGAGCAAAGGTGCAGTGTCTGGACAGAGACCCCTAGTGGCAAGCCACAGGGTTTATACCCTCAACCCTTCTGTGATTCTCCAAATGATGTCCTTCATTTGCATGGGGCACCACCCCACCTCAAAGCTTTAGGAGGATTTTCATGGGAGAAAGCCATGATATGGCAAGTGCAAGAGCATCCTACTGCATCTTTCTTTTCTTCTTCTTTCTTCTTCTTCTTCCTCTTCCTCTTCTTTTTCTTCTTCCTCTTCCTCCTCCTCTTCTTTCTTCTTCCTCTTCCTCCTTTTCCTCTTCCTCTTCTTCTTTTTCTTCTTCCTCTTCCTCCTCTTCCTCTTCTTTTCCTCTTCCTCCACTTCCTCTTCTTCTTTTTCTTCTTCCTCTTCCTCTTCTTCTTCCTCTTCCTCCTCCTCCTCTTCCTCTTCTCCCTCTTCCTCTTCTTCTTTTCCTTCTTCCTCTTCCTCTTCTCTTTTCCTCCTCCTCCCCCTCCTCCAACTCCCCCCCCAACCCCTCTTTTAAAATTTTGGGACAAGGGCTTGGTAAGTCACTAAGTGGCCCAGGCTGGGTTCAAACTGCCATCCTCCTTCCTCAGGCCCCCAGAGTGTTGGGATTACAGTTGTACTCTGCCAAACCCAGCTCTCCCTGTGTTTTTGCAAATGGACTGATAGCTGTGCATCAGAGGTCCAAGGGGTTGCCTCTTTGAAGGCCTCAGACAGTATCTTCTCTCCATGCACAGAAGCAGAACCCATGTGGACCCTGGGGTGGATGCTTCTGATACAGAGCACATGTCAGAGGGGGTTGAGAAGCTGGGGGGTGCAGAGATCTGTGCGTGTCTGAGGTCCACGGAGGAATGATGTCTTTGTGGGGGTAGTGTGTCTCAGGCTATGTGGGGGTCTTGGAAGGTGTAGGGGTGTCTGGGAGTCACTGGTCCATGGAGGGGCCGGCAGCCAACCTGGCCTCTGCTAGGGGGAGGGCAGAAGGGCTTCACAGCTGGAACCAGCTCCTTAACTGCAGGAATTTATCTGAAGTGCTGGGACAGGGAAAGGAGCTTTGCGGGGGCGGGGGGGGGTATTGCAGGGGCCAGGCAGCTTGGGGCACCACATGGGGGCTACAGGACTAAGGGATAAACAGGCAGAGCCACACTTAATCCCAGCTGGAGGCTGAGGCAAGGGGGTCAGATCAGGTGCAGCCTGTGCGACTTGGTGAATTCAAGGACCCCTGAACAACACAGCAAAGCCCTGTTTCAAAAGAACAAAAACAAAGTTTAAAAATTAAAAAATATTATGTATGTGAAATATATTTAAAATATTCAAATAAAGTAAATATGGCACACACTGATAGTAACATTTGTTGTTTATCTGGAAGTTTAATTTAATCGGGCCCTCTGCCTTTTTTACTTACTAAGCCTGGCAGTACTACTCTGGGGTACAGTTATATTAAAAATTACTTAACTAAGGGCCAGGGGTTTAGCTCAGTGGTTCTGCTGCCTGCCTTGCAAGCACAAGGACCTGAGTTCGATCCTTGGTACAAAAAAAAAATTACTTAACTAATATATTAATAAGTTTTTACTATATTAAATCTGAAACAGTTAACACTAAAATTAAATGCACTGTTATCTGAGATTCACGTTCACTGGGACCCATGGGTTTTGTTTTGTTTGTTGTTGTTTGCAACAGGGTCTTGCTGTGCATCCCAGGCTGGGCTGGAACTTGTGACTTCCTTGCCTCCTCCAGTCTCAGACTCGGATCACAAGTGTGGGCCACCATGCCTGGCTGGTCATGTATATATTTTTAAGCTAACTGAATTCAGAAGGAGTTTAACAGTAACACGGAGTGCATCATAGGTTCCATTCCTTCTTTACAGTGCTTGAGCTGTAAATTTTAAATTAAGTTAAAATTTAATGTGTTGACTACATTTGACTGTTAAGTTAGGCTTTTAGGCAGAAGCTAATAGGACAAGAGGAATGCCACTGAGAAAAGCACATGGGGAACGTGCAAACCAAAGCTTGCTACTTGGAGGCAGAGAAACCAGTCTTACAAAGTCCAAGGGATACTCTACAGAAAGGCAGTGGGGGTGTTAGGAGGGGATTGCGGTGACAAACCCCACGCGGCGCCTGACACTCCCTCTGTAGCCGTGATGCTAAAGTCTGGGTTTTTAGTCCGCGTCTGCAGAGCACGATTGCACTCATCCCGGGAGTCGGTACCTGCACAGCACAGGTCTTGCATCTGGAAGTGCTAAATGTGGGAAGTCTATGGTGAGACACGCTTTTCCTAGACATACTTACATTTATATTGTCAACAGGCAGAGGTGGGATAGGCTTCTAATGAGTGGCTCCCGGAAACCAGGACCTGGCCTTGGGTAACCGCACTCAGCTCAGCCCCAGACGCGGAGCCACACGCTGCCAGGGCGACCTAACGCTCCCCAGGAAGACAGCGTGGGAACCAAGGCGACATCGGATTGGTCCCACCGTAGTAGCTGTTCGGTCACCACTCGTCCTCTCCAGGGCGTTCCCGCTGAAAGACGCTGTCAGCAGGGGCGCACCCCGAGCCGCCACAGCCGGCCACTCGCGCAGCGCTCTGGGACTATGGCGTGCAGTGGCCCGAGCTCGGGCTGTTGGGAGATAAGGCCCGCGCCGATCCCTTGCACTCTAGGAGTGAGGTCGATGGGGCCCGCGGAGGACCGGAAGTTGCAGCCCGTAGTCTTTAGCCCGTGGCTGGGAGTTGTGGCCTCCGTTCGCTCTGCGGGGTGCTGGGAGTTGTGGTCTCCCAGCCCCGGTGTTGGTAGTTGAGCTCCGGAGCGGGCATTCTGAAAGCTACGGTGGCGCGGAGGGCCGCCAAGACTTGTGGACTAAAACGTAGACTAAACACCCAGGCATTCAGGAGGGGGTGCCTGCGTGACCAGTTCATATAAATAATTTTGTTTGGTTGGGTTGTTTTTTGTTTTTTGTTTTTGGTACCGGGGATCGAACTCGGGACCTTATGCTTGCGAGGCGGGCGGCGGAGCCACTGAGCTAAATCTCAGGCCCTAAATAATTTTTAATATGTAATGTTTAATGTAAGTGTGTGTAATATATATACGCAGAGAATTGAGTTGCCACAGTTAGCAAATTAAAATACGGGAGAATTCTTAGTTAAATATGAATTTCAGAGCAGTAATGGATTCTTTTGGTGTAAATATGTCACAATAGTATATCTGAGGTACTCTTATACTAAGTACCATATTAAGTGCTAATAGTACATCTTATTTTAATTATATCTCAAGATATATTTGTACCATAGTTATACTTAATTCTAGCACCAAAACTTTTTTAAATGGCTAATATTTTATCATAGTTTTAGTGTATTGTAAAAGTATACATGGGATATGTATTGTAAATGTTTATTTTAAAAACTTGACTTCAGAGCTGGTGTGAGAAAAGGATTCAGGGAGACAGCACAGCCCAGGACAGAGCAGGATGGGCTCCTGTGGGGCAGGAGGAAGCTGGAGCTGAGCACTAAGAAGCAGCAGAGGCCGGGCCTAAGGTTGCAGAACCCCGCACTCCCTGGGCAGCTGTGTGCTGAGCAGCCATATGTCTGTCCCAGCATCCTGAGAGGCAAAGCTGGTCAGCAGTCAAGGCCCTGAGGAGCCACCGTGAGCAGCAGCACATGTGCTGGAAGAAACCAACACAGTCTGGAAATAGAGTCCCAGGAGGAGAGGAGGCCACCTGTGCTGGGGCCTGGCTGTGCCTCTGTCAACTTCGGGCTGCTGGCCCAGGAGGGCTGTGTGTGCCCAGGGCTATTATTCTCCTTGTAAGGCAGGTCCTGCTGTGGACGGTCCCCTGAGTCCTGTTCTCAGGAGTTGGAATTGGCCTGGCCCTCAGGGCAGTGGTGGCTGATTGTGCATTTATAACCCTCTGACCCCTTGGGAAGTGGCCATGAAGACCACCTGACTTAGTCTGTGCTGGAATGAGGAGAGACAGCACTGACCTCTCAGGACATCCGGCCCCTGGAGCCACATGGGAGCAGCCTGGAGACAGGCAGTGGTTTCCAAACATTTTGTAAGTAGCAGCACCCTTGTTCCCAATGAAATCTAACTGAAAACCCAGGTTCCAAAATAAATAAGGTCAAGACACAATTGCTGTGGTGGTCAGGGCCAGAGGGCAGGAAATGGGGTTCCTTTGTGGGCCAATGAGAGTGTCTGGGGTGAGGTCCTGGGGGTCGTGCAAGCCTGGTCTCGAGAGCTGCACACCTCTGCGTGGGCCCAGCCCAAAAGCTGGGGCTTCTGACTCGGCACAGGGCAGGAGTCTGGGTTTCCTGGGGCACTGGACTCACCTGGGCCCAGTTCTCCCCCTTGCCCACTGCTGGGTGATGTCTGAAGGTGTTTGTTCTGAGACTAGGGATGGTGTTTGCATCCGCACTGGTGGAGGCCGAGATCCTGCTAAATTCTCAAGATGCTTGATGTTCCAGTTCAGTGCTTTGCTGCACAGTTGACCTTGCGCGTCATGGTGTCACCTGGGCAGGACCGTGTGCCCACTCCCACCTCCAGTGCAATGACACTGAATAACTTCCTGCCTGCTCAGAGCCATTCCTGTACCTCCTGGGCTGGGAGCCTGACCCAGCTGTGTCCTGGGTCCTCCCAGCCCAGCCTCTCATGGGACCAGGCGTCACTGACCCACAGCCCTGCATCCCCACTCTGTTGGTTTTGGGACCCTCATGGGGCCCCCGGCCACCTGCAGCTCTGGGGACAGTGCGTCTCCAGACTCACTGCACTGCCACCCTTGGGAGCCAGCATAGCTGCAGGCCTGCAGGTCTTCCATGCAGCTGGACCACCTCACTCCCTGAGGTCTGCAGGAGGCACCCAGAGCTTTGGGCTTTCAGAGGGTGAGGGGCCAGGAAAGGAAGGGGACTTCTAATGGCCCTGGGGCTTAGTGACCAGGTGAGAGGTGTCTCTATAAGAGCCCACCCCCCTTCCCGCACACCTGAGATTGCCTGGTCACAGCAGTGCAGGTGGGAGATTGCTCTGCATCCAGCTGGTGGAGACATGAGGCCGTGTGCGCTGCTGGCCATGCTGGCATGTGCTCTTGTGGTGGCTCCTGTGCCCATGCTCCTGCCAGGCAGCAGCCCCAGATTTGAGCGCCCTGGGGATGTGGTGCTGGGCGGCAGCTTCTCCATCCTGCAGTTCTACAATGTTGTCCAGCTGGATTTCAGGTCCCTGCCAGCAGGGCTGCCATCCTCACGGTGAGTGGGCCCTGGATGCGCAATGCAGTGATGGGGCTGATCCCAGAACCGGGGCTCTGCCTGGTCCTCCCATCACCTCTGGTGCTGCATTGTTCACTGGCCTGGTCCTGGTATCTGTGTGAGCTTTTTGGTCCAGGCTTGGGCACTGATTCTTGTCTCTTTACACCTCTGGTGCTGAGAACAGTGCCAGGTGAGAGGTAGGTATTTCACTTACTGAGTAAATGTGGGTTCATGCACCTCTTTCTGAACTGTGGCCGGGGCGCCTCTTGGCCTGTTTTCCCTTTGTCCATTTCTGTCCTGTGGGTCCAAATGACTGTTCTTTTGTGAACAATGTGTGTGTGTGTGTGTGTGTGTGTGTGTGTGTTTAACTCTGCTAAAATGTTGCCAAAATCACCCCAGCATTCCCACCTAAAACCAATGAGATTTGCATTGTTCCACTGTGACCATCACTGGTATTGTAACATACCTTCCTCCCCAGAGACTGAATCCAGGGATTTGCTCTGTGCTACAATCACAAAAATCTCCTTCCATCTCTAAATTCTGGCACAGGTTGTCTCTAAGCCATTAAGTTGTCCACCATGGGCTGGAACCTGAAACCCTCTTACCTCAGCCACATGGAGTGCTGGTATTACACACATGCACCATTTGAAATATGCATCAATTCTCACGCAGTACAATCACCCATGCTGTACGCTGGACTGACACTTATCTCTCCTGCCCCACTGACACTATATCCCTGTTTCTGGTACCATCAATCATGTCCCCAACCTCTGTGTCTCTTCTGAATGAAGCTGCCAAACACATCTGTGTACAGGTTCTGTGGGGATGCATGTCGTCACCTGTCCTGTGTGTGGCATGCGCACAGACATCACTGATTGTGCCCACCTGCCCCAGCTGCCCTCTGCCCACTGTGACATTGCGCTTCTCTCCTCAGTGTGTCCAGCTGGGGCTACCGGGTGGCCCAGAGCTTCGTCTTTGCTGTCGAGGAGATCAACAGGAGCACCTGCCTGCTGCCCAACCTGACTCTGGGCTTCTCCATCCGCAACTCCGGGGACTCTGTTCACAGGGCCCTGCATGAGACCCTGTCCTTCCTCACTGGCCAGGAGGATCCTGTCCCCAACTATGTGTGCCAGTTTGGTCCACCCCGGGTTGCCTTGGTGGGGGACACACGCTCGGCTCTGTCTGTGGCCATGGCCAGGCTGCTGGGGCTCTACAAGTTTCCCCAGGTGAGTCCTCCCCAGCCCTGTCCCTCTGCAACCAGGGAGGATGGCAGCGAGCCTGAGGGGATGGTGACCCTGAGCTGCTCTGCTCTGGGCAGCTCCCTGCTGTCACATTCCACCCACTCTGCTCTCCTCCACAGCACCTTGTGATGGGAGACCTTGGATCCCACCACATGGGTGAGCAGAAGGGTTTGGATTAAACTCAGTTACTGTCCCAGCTCACCCTTCAGGAGGAGCTGGAGCTGGATTTGGAGCTGGGGCTTAAATCCAGGCAGCAGATTATTCCACTATCCCCTGACAGTGTTTGTGGAGGTTCTCAAAGCTGAGATAAGGAATGTAACTCACCTATTTTTAGAAAATATTTGCAGGTTCACAACCTCCCATCCTCAAAAAGGAATTTCCAGGAATAGTCAGTAAGAGACACAGGCAGCCTTTTATTAGGTAGAACTTCAAATGTACATGCTCAAAGAAATATGGTGCAGGCCCTCAAGAGAGAGAGGTGCATCATTTTCAAGAGGTGAGAATATTTATGCTGCTCTTGGGGGTTGGAAATACCAGGAAATTTGGTCCATCCTCCAGATGAGTACCAGCCTATTTACAGGTATGAGTCCATGGGTTTTAAAGACAGTTAATTTAAACATTCCTTCCATTCTTTCAACCTGTTCCTTTAACTGAGGATCAGATTCCTGTTCTTTATTTTCTTAAGCCGGTTTATGGACATAGAGTATTGCTGAGGAATTTGGGGTGTGATGGCACTGGAAGAAAAGGAGCCTGAAAGGAATGCCGGTATGGATCACCTTGGGTAACTACCACTCTGTAGTGGAAGGTGTAGTGTTCCTCAAAGTACAATTTTTAGTTATGATTCTCCTTGTCTCCTTTTTATATATGTTATTTCTTATATTCTACAATGTTTTCTGCCCCTCAGACTTTTATCCTTCATTATGAAGGGTGCGGAAGGGCCAAGGGTCCATTTTCTTATAATTACCTCAGTCGGAAGAGGAGCATTGATCTTGCCCAGCCAGGGACCCAAAGTCTCACCATAACTGATCAAAAGGAGACAAAGGATGACAGGTTTTGTTGTTTGATGAAACTGTCATCTTTTGATAGTTTGGAAAAGAAGACAGAGACATTGGCAAGTAATTGATATTTATGCTTAATTTTATAACATTGCTAAGCAATCCTGGGCCAGAAATAAAAGGTAGAATATTGAAAAATAGTGGCTCTAAAAATGGTAGAGTTCAGTAGAATTTGGCAGAAACCTTTTATCTTTAATATTAACCTTTATTTATTTTGAGGTGTTTACCCTAATAAAACAGGTGGAGTTTAAGAGCATGGGCACTCTTCCTGTTTGTTAAAACCATCAATTAAAATTTTTTCATTATAACAATGATGAAGAAATATATTAAACAGATATCTCTGTTATTGTTACAATTGAGTCATTAATTTTTTTAATCATAGGTGTTAGAATCTGTATCTAGCCTCTCTTTCGTAGACCTGAAGGTGTTTTGTAAAGATTGGCTCTAGATAATATAAACAGAAAGTCTGAAGTAGATAACAGAAATTTAGTTTATAGCACAAAGTTAACAAATTGTAGTAACTAGAATACATCGCCATTTTTATTCTATAGGCACAGCTATATTAGAAGTTAAATCTTTGCCTTGAAGAGGTACTTGAAATTACATTAAGATAAAACAATGGGAATATAATAAGAGAGGCTAAAGAACACATTCTTGGAATAGCTAGTGCAGTGGTGGTGAACATTTTAGAGAAGAGAGCCCAAACTGCAACCCAAACCCCACTTATTTCTGCAAAGTGCCAACACTGCAATTAAACCTGAATACTGAAGTTTTAGTTTAGAAAAAAATAACTCATACGTTAACATATTTTTTTTCCTTAAAAGAAAACAAATAATGTGTTCCAGAGGTTCGCCACCTCTGAGCTAGTGGGCCTGGGAATCAAAATTTCTCATTGCGTTAAATTGTAAGTGTAGAAGTTGGTGTAGTGTTTGGAGCCCATTTTTATATACAGCTCAGCTTTTTATTCTCTCTCTCTCTCTCTCATATTTTCCTGCTGAGTATTTAAGACTAAGTCAAAATAAGACCTGTGTTAATAAAAATCTCTCTATGTGTTTGTCAAGTTCAAATCAGGCTCCTGAGAGGTTGCTTTTGGAGTGATGTGAGGAGCCTCTTAGCTCATCCAGCTTTGGCTTCTACCATTGGTGTCATCTGTCAAAATGGGTCACAGACTTGCCTGACCACACAGCTTCCCTTAGCAGCATGGGGAACATTTCTCTCTTTTGTAGCCTCTATTTTACACATTGTGCTCTGGTTGACTTTTGTCCTCTGGGGTCCAACAATCTCCCTGCTCAGGAAGTTCGGTGATTCACCAGAGTTCTGGGCTCCTTTCATAGGAATCCCATCATGCCCTGGGTCCTGGCTGATCTCGGAGGGCAAAGGCCACAATATTGGCTGTCCTTTTAGCTCAGTAATCTGTCTTATCTTTGTTCTCCAAGCCTGTTTTTGAACACCCAAAAGATCAGTTACAGCAGCAGTGAAGGTGATGAAGGAACAGTAGGTTTTAAGTATTATAATCATATCTGAATTGGGGCACTTTGAAATATGAAAAATGACCAGATAACAGCTACTTCTTCTGTGAATCAGAGTCAGCATTAGCATTAGGAGTCTGCATCATGTTCTATCTGAACTGAAGGTGATGGCCTACTATCTAAACATACTGTTTAGGTTGTCTTGTAGAAGTTATATTCCGATAGAATATTACCAGTTAGAAAGTTTTGCAAGGAAAATTTAAAATCAAGAGCAAACATAACACAGCATTTTAGCATAATACTTATGATGACTTTATTATACTAGAACTATTAGATTCTTGTTATTTTCTCTAAAAGAATAATTTGATTTTCCATTTTAGTCTACAGAAATTTACCAATGGGTTACATTTATCCAGTTACAAAATTTTAAGTGATATACAGTCTCATCTAAATTAGTTACTTTTTAAAAATAAAGTGTCTTTTAAAGTAGAATGTACTTGTTTAGAGAAATATGTCATAGAGGCCAGGGATGTAGCTCAGCAGCACCCTGTTTGTGTGGCAAGTGGAAGGTCCTGAGTTCAATTTCCAGTAAACCGCGCCCCCCCCCCAAGAAGTATGTCGTAGGTGACTAAGGCCTAATTTTTAAATATTAGCATGTTGCTGTCTGTAATGTTTAGTACTTAGGGACATGTAACTATTGAGAACACTAGTGTGATAAGGTGTTCTACTAAATTTTGTGTTTTAGAGGACTTGAGGAACATAAATGCATTTAATATTCTGAGAGGCTAGTAATAATTAGCATCAACGCTATTTAAAAATCTATTGCATATATTCACTTAGCTTATACTCTTAGGCAAAATTTAGATTCCTTTAACAGACTTACATAGTATAACTGCACTGACATGAGTCAAAGAGCACCTTTAGGGTTTCTAGATCTTAGGGAACAGTGTTGCTGATCACAAATAGACTTATTTCCCAATGCACATGTGTGTGTCATTTATTTATTTATGTTTGCTTATTTATTTTGGCTTTTTTGAGACTGAATTTTGATTTGTAGTTTAGAATGGACTTGAACTCACTATGTAGCCCAGGCTTGCCTCGAACTCTCAGCGATTCTCATGCCTCAGCCCTCTGAGTACTGGGATTATAGGTGTGTGCCACCAAGCCTAGTATGTATCTCATTTATTCAATAGCTGAATGCGTCTTTAGTCAAATCCTGTAAATGAAGATCGCATTTTGAATGGCAGTACCAGGTTTTAGGAAATGTTAAAAATTTTGATCATTTTCTATGTTTAAGATCTATATATGGTCTATATTGTATCAAAGAGAACTCCTATTGGTCATTTTGTATGCATTAAACTTATATAGTCTTAACTCTGTAATCTTTTAACATTAAAGCTTAGACTTAGAGCATAATTTTTCTTTTTTCTTTTTCTTTTTTTTTAGTACTGGGGATCGAACTTGGGACCTTATGCTTGTGAGGCAGGCTCTGGAACCACTGAGCTAAATCCCCAGCCCATAATTTTTCTTCAGATATATACATCTCTCGTCATATATATAATTATTATATATATAATTAAGTTCATGGACCAAGATCCATACCTGATCTATATCTATATCTATCTGTCTTGGTCTATGAACTTAATTTGTTTTACAATTTTGGAAAAGTTGGCTATGTTTGTGTTTATGTGGGAAAGATGCCCATAGTTATGTTTGCCACCTAATGCAGAGTTTGCAAACAAAAACAACATTTTGCCAAACACAAAAGTGTTAGTGAACTGAGGTACATATGTATAGGGTCTTTTTTTTTTTTTTTTTGGTACCGGGGATCAAACTCAGGTCCTTGCGCTTGCACAGCAGGCGGCGAAGCCACTGAGCTAAATCCCCGGCCCAATGTGTAGGGTCTTTTAATCTAAGATAACTGCTCATTTAACAGTTATAAACTGACTATTGAAAAAATTTTCTAATAAGGCAACATTTTAATAATTTTTAACTCTTAAAACTTGTTTTCTTAAGACAAAACCTAGCAATGTAAAACATAAGACATTGTTTTAATAAAACTCAAAACTTTTTTTTTGGTACTGGGGCTCGAACTCGGGACCTTGTGCTTGCGAGGAAGGCAGTGGAACCACTGAGCTAAATCCCTGGCCCAAAACTTTTATTTTTTAATCCAGGTTTTGTAAGTTTAACTAAGAGCGTTTTAATATTTTAAGAAAACTTTAGTTTAGACATAGGAAACTTTAATTTTTGAATTATAGCCAAATTAATTACATATCATAATAAATTTTAGTACCATCTGTCAAGGCGTGGCCCAGTGGGAGTGTGGGAGGACCAGAGGGCTCCCCTGCAGCAGAGAAAACTGAAGCAAATTGGTTCAGGTAGCTGCTGTTTTACACAAAGCAGAGTTGTGTTTTCTAGTTTCCCAGGCGAAATGGGCTCTCACTTAGGGGAAATTTTAAAAATAATGCTTTAGTATGAAATTATATTAAATATACAGAGTCTACCAAAAACATATAATCAAAAAAAGAAAAACTTGTATAAATGTATTAGTACTAAATTTATTGAGACATCATGAGATTAATACAAGTTACCTTTGGCTTCTACAATTACAAGAGGTCCAGGGGTTGAAGGGAGGGCAGAGGAATGGGGAAAAAATAAGAACCAAGAGAGATTATGTAAAGGTGCAAATTTCCAATGAGGAATGTCATTATATTGTATACCTTAAATGTACCAATAAAATTAATTTTAAAAAAGAGGTATTCAAAGTTGTGGCCACTAGCTTCCAGACGTTTATCAGTACAGCAAACTGCTGAAGTGTGCATGTATGTTTGGGGCAAACTTTGTATATATTTTTTACATTATATATTAAAAATGAAATTATATTATTTAACTCTTAGTAAACCTAGTAAAGCAACCTGACTCTTTTATATATAAACAATTCATAAAAACATATTAAATGACCAAATATTCTTTATCTTTTTATAAACCTTAAAAAGGCAAGAGTATTAGAATTTATATCCATCACTTGATGACTGAGATATTATTATAAACATGTACAAGCATTACTTCCATTTTTACTTGTACTTATTTAACAATTACTTCAGATTACTTATCAGAAGCAAAGTATAGCCTAGTTAATATTCATAGGATATACATCTATATAATCTTAACTACAAAAATCTGATATTATTATACCCAGAGAACATTGCATTGGACATTGCATGTATAAAACAAATTTATTAAAGATATATGTTTTTATTGGGTAACAAACTGACCAACTGTGAAGAACATATCACTAACTTTAAAGACATCTTTACTCTTCTCTTAACACCAACTTAAATTAGCTCAGAGTCAAGCCGTGTGAACAAAAGTATTTGAGCTAATATCATAAGTGTCCATTTATCTATAAGCCAACTTCTAAAGAACTTTTGGAGGATAATATACATCTGAAAGTTAACATACACATTAACCTAAGTCATATAACCTTTATGCTATCCAACTTTAAGTTTCTTATTTGAAAGTTTTATGTAAGACAGTAGTGTAGAAGTTTTTACCCTCTAATGCTGCGAGTTTGTTAACCTTTGTTGTCTGTATAACTGTTTTCTTATGGAAGGCCCTAACAGCCAGATATTTGTAAGGGCAAAAAAACCGAAATTGATATGAGCTCAAAAATGTTTTTTAAATGAAGCAGACACAGGCACTTTAACCAATTGTTAAAGACATAGATAAGCAAGCAGACAGAAAAGACATGTAGGATAAAAAAAAATTATGTTAAATCAGAGTCCAATATATATATATGTATATTTTGGTACCAGGGATTGAACTCAGGTCCTTTAGCTTGCGAGACAGGTGGTGGGACCACTGCCATTTTATTTATTTATTTATTGGTACCAGGGATAGAACTCAGGACCTTGTGCTTGCGAGGCAGGCCATGGCACCACCGAGCTAAATCCCTGACCCTAGAGTACATTTTAGATACACTGGCTATGGTGAATTATAATAATCTGATTTTTTCTTAATTTTCAGTTCATAACTATAAATAGGTAGTCAGTGAGAACTTTCCCTAATATGTATCAATTAGCACTCCTTTGAAAAAAACAAAGTAGGGCCGGGATTTAGCTCAGTGGTTTTGCCACCTGCTGCACAAGCGCAAGGACCCGACTTCGCTCCCCGGTACCAAAAACCCCCCAAAAAACCAAAATAAATTGTAACTATTTTCTTTAACATTTTAAACTATTCTGAGTACTTTTTTCTTGATAGTTAACCCTATACACATAACCAATAGGAGTCAGAAAAGAGAAAGAGAGAAGGACTGTAGATTGTTAGATGGGATCTTTCTTCGCTTTTTGTCTTTATTATAAAACCAAGTTTGAGGTCTTATCTTTTTACTCTTTACCTACACTTGGAGAAAAACTAACCTTCAAAGATCCTCCATCTTAAATTGTCCCCAAGTTCATAAAATATAACCTAAAGGAGACATTTCTGGAAGAGATATTAAACTCTCCATAATCACTTAAAATGCACTGTATGCCTTCAATATCCACCTTGGGTACTTTTGGAAAGAGATGAAGAGAGAAAGAAAAAAAGAAAAAAGGGAGAGAAAATATGAGTCCCATTTAGGTCCCTGAGGTCAGGCAGCATAATCAGAGCATCTCGACCAGGGGTCAGGGCAGAAGTCAGGTCGCTTTTCTCAGGCCTACGCTGTCCCTAAGCGAGGTCACACTGCATGTGCAACCTGCCCCACTTTCTGTCATGACTAGTCTAGGCATCCCTGACAGTCGCACAGAAATCTTTCCTATCAGGCAACATGCACCAGGTTCCATTGCATCAACAGATCAAAAAGGCAAAAGAAGGAAGTCATATACGACAGCTGGGCTTTATTGAAAATATCACCCTAAGAGCTTTCTATCTAGGGACCTATGATGTACGAAAGAAACTCATAAGGGTTTTACAAGTCTGGAGATGCCACTTAGCAACTAGAAATCTCATACCATTTTAAACGGGGAGATAAACTTTTTTCTTATTCTATAATTATTTTTATTATTGGTGTATGTTTGTGATACATATAAATTATATAATTATAAGCATTGTGAGGAATTGGAACATATGTCTATCTTTTAATCATATTTACTACCCCAACCTATCCTCCCCTCTCTAATTCATGTTTTTTTTCCATTTTGTTTTATTTTATGTATGCTACAAACATTAATATAATTCTGAATAAGTGAATGAAAACCCTTCTGGCTCAAGTAGCAGAGCACAATGTCAGTGTCTCCTCTGAGTCCTTCTCTTCAGGCCCAGGAGGATACTCTTGTATTGTCCTTTTTTTCTGAGCTGGACCAAAAACTTTTCCCCATATTGGTACAAACTCTTTTTATTGATACATTTTAAATGTACATAATGATAGCATTTATTGTAGGAAATTTGTAGCTGTCCATGGTATATCTTCCTTTTTTTTCCCATTCCCTTTCCCTCCCTTCATATTGGCTCATTCTGCTGTATATACTTTGAATGGAATTTTTAATCTCTTAGATATATGTTTGAATCTGTTTCATGGGTTCCATTTCTTTCCTATGTTGGGCGTTCACAGTTTCCACCATTTTCCTAAGCTCCTCTTTTTTTTTGTCTGTATCTGCTCTAGAGTCATAACGATGTCTTTTATTTTTTTGGTACAGTGGAATTGAACTTGGGTCCTTGTGCTTACAGGGCAGGTGGCGGAGCCACTGAGCTAAATCCCTGGCCCATAACCATATCTTTTATTATGGTCACCATCTGTGTAGTTATCTGAAAAATTATTTCTGATTTAATTTTTTTTCTAGAGCCTCATTTAGCTGCTTTGTTACTTCCTCTATTACCACTTCAGAGAGTCTAGATGGGTAGATTTTGAATTGTTCCACCTCATTGCCCCCTGGGTTTGTCTTTGATGACCTGAAAGTTTGGGTTGAATCTTGCCTAAATGTCTTCTCATTTTCTTTCTTTCTTTTTTTGTTTTAAGTTTAAGTCCTGAAGTTGATGCTTGTAGATTGCTTATGGCAAGTAGCTTTGTTGCTAGTATTGAGAACCCTGAGGAAATGACTGCTTCTCAGAGATGTCTTCCAGGTGTAGCTGGCTTTTGGATTTTAAGTCTGTTTACAGATCCCACTTCTTCAATTTGTTGGGTATGAGAAATTACTGGCTATTTGGCCTAGACCTTGGTTCTTTGGCTCTGGCCTATAGTATTATTTATGACCCTTAGACAATCTCAGTCTTGGCATATGAGGAAGAACAACTGATTAGACTAATTAAGTCACCTTGGCTAAAGTAGTACAATGAGCAATAACAGTAGCATCAAACATAGCCTAGAAAATGACAAACTGTGGTAAGTATTAATTTGTCACCTTTAACCGTATGAAGTATATTTGCGGTTATATAACAAAATCTGAAATGAACCAGAAAATTGTATACAGTAAATATGCCTCAATATGTTGATTTTACACTCAGGGAATAAAATTTTAAAGGGGTTGGGGGGAAAATAGAGAAGCCAAAGAAGAGGAAGATATTAGAAGCAAGGCTGGAGGATGAAGAGTATGTGAACTGATGAAGAAAATAGGAGGGAAGGAGAGAAGGAAGAAATTAAGACAAGAACAGAACCAAACAACACCAAAAAAGTAGAAACAATGTTCACACTCATATAAAAACAAGAACAAATAATCGGAAAAATGAAAACGAATCAACACAAAAAGAAGAAAAGAAAAAAATGACCATTTAAGGGCATGTCTCTGCTGTCACTGATAGACAGTGTGGGCAAACAGAGCCCAGATCCATATTGATTAATCCCAGCAAGCCAGCTGTAGATTTATGGTAGGGTAGTGGATAATCCCAGCAGGTTGGAACTTTAGTTCCACTGAAGTTCAGAATGGTTCTGGCTGTGAAGCTGGAACACAATTTGTTCAGCCTGCAACACCCTGCTGCCTCCTGCCAACTTGAACTTGGTTCCCTGTTGGCTTGGATTCTGCTCCTTGATTTCCTGCTATTTTGAACTTCGTTCTGCCCCACCCTAATACTGAGAGCCACTAGATGGAGCTGCTAGATGGAGCCGGATGGCAGCTGCTCTGAGCTCCAACATTAGTTGGCCCCTCTTCAAGATGGTTACCAGTGGATTGCCGTCTCCTGAGAGGTGTCTGAACCTGAATAACTCAACAGCCTCTGCAATCTGCTGTGTCCACTGCTCCGCTCTAGTAGTGTGTTTCTCTGTAGAGGCCTCTAGGGTTGCCAGTAGCTACTATGCAACTGCAGCTTTGAGCTGCCCCTCCCACACAGTGAATTAAGGCTCAAGGAGAAAGCACCCCTTACCACCTCCTTCTTCTGTGTTGAGGTCTCTCTCTTAATTCTCCCTGTGGGCTTCAATTTTCACTTATCCTTGCTGGATACTGGGGACCCACTTCCCTCCTTCTTCTCTTCCATGCATAGCTATATTCCAGCATCTGGACACCAAATCTCAGAGAGGCTATTTCTCTGCTGTTCACCACTCTGCCATCTCCCCAGAAGTCTCCCCAATATATTTGTTTTAGAGATTTCAGTCCATGCTCAGCTGGCTTCAAGGCAGAAACATCATATTGGAAGGGTATATCAGGTGAGCGCTTCTCAACTCATATTATCCAGGAAGCAGAGAGCAGGGGAAGCGCTTCTCCAGTGTATACTTTTAGTCCTTTTATAAAAAAGCAGATGGCTGAATGGACTGAGGTTGTTTCTATGTTTTCTATTATATTCCATTGTTCTACATTTTCAGTTTTGTGCCAGTCTCATGAAGCTTTGTTTTCATTACTAGAGCTTCATTGTACAACCTGACCTTTGGGATTGTAATGCCTCCAACTTTGCTCTTTTTGTTCAGGATTAGTTTGGCTATTCTGGCCTCTTCTGGTTTCATATAAATTTTATGATTTTTTCTTTAGTTCTTCAAAGAATGTTGATGGTATTTTTGTAGTATCAGCAATAAATCTACATATCACTTTTGGTAATATGGCTAATGTGAATATTAGGTCTGCCATCTTTCCGTTTGCTAGTGTTCTCCTCAATCTCTTTATTCAGAATACTATAATTTCAAAATAGAGGTCTATTATCTCCTAGGTTATGTTGATTATCAGGATTGAATTTTTATGGTACCACAAATGGGATTGTTTTTCTAATTTCTTTCTCCTTGAGTTCATTATTGTATATAAATGATATTCATTTTTGTGCATTGAATTTGTGTCCTGCCACTTTGCTGAATTTATTAGCTATAAGATCATTTTAATTCTTTCCTGTTAATATATGGTCATGACACATGATATTTTTCATGATTTTCATTCTATTTGCTAGCATGTTGTTGTGGATTTTTGCATCAAGGTTGGAGAAGGATATTGGTTGACTAAGGTAGTTTGTCAGTGTTGTGTGTGGTGTTGAGTTTTTGTCCAATTTTTCAGGGTGATGCTGGCTTCAAGGAGTGAGTTGCCAATGTTTCTTCCCTTTCAGTTTCATGGAAGAGTTTAGGAATATGGGCCTTAGTTGTTCTTTGAAGCTCTAATTTAATTCAGTGGCCAAATCTGTCAGGTCTTGGGCTTTGTTTAGTAAGTAGAATATTTATTACTGCACCAATTTCTTTGCTTGTCTTCTCTCTTTGCCTGGTCCCCTCAGGATTTTTATATTTTCTTGGTTCTTTTTTGATAAGTAACATGTATGTAGGTTTCATCCTTTATTTCCAGGTTCTCCAATTGGTAGAAATATAAATTTTCAAAATAGTTTTTTATAATTACTGGATTTCAGTGGCATCTCTGATGGCTTTCTCTTATTTCTTTCTTTCTTTTTTTGGTACTGAGCTCTTATTTATTTCTAATTGCATTGATGTGGGTCTTTCTCTTCCCCCTTTGGGTAAGTTTGGCAACTCTCAACTCATTCATAAATTGATCATTTGTATTTTTGTATTCTTAATTTCATTGATTTTCAACCTGGATCTTTAATATGTATTTCTTGTTACAATTTTGGGGCATGGATTTTTCTTATTTTTCCAGTACCTTGAGATATATCATTAGGTGACTTATTTGGGATCACCTAGTTTTTCTCAGTCAGCACTCAGAAGTATAAACTTCCTTCTTAGAACTGTTTTCATTGTGTATCAGAGGTTTTGATACATTATATTTAAATTGTTACCTGTTTCCAGAAATTTTTAAACTTCTTCCATGATTTCTTCTCTGACCCTTTGATTATTACTTTGCAAGAATGTATGATATAATCTCCATGTGAATTAAATTAATTAATACAATTTTTTTTTTTTTTGGTACCGGGGATCAAACTCGGGACCTTGCACTTTCGAGGCAGGTGCCAGAACCACTGAGCTAAATCCCCGGCCCTAGTCTCCATGTGATTGTTTAGTTTTTGTGATTTCTTTCGCTGTTGATTTCTACTTTAATCCCATTATGATCTGATAGAATGTAAGAGATTATTCAGATTCCTTTGTATCTATTCAGACATACTGTATGGTCTGAGACACTCTATTTATTTATTTATTTATTTATTTATTTATTGGTACTGGATATTGAACTTGGGACCTTGTGCTTGCGAGGCAGGCAGTGGAACCACAGAGCTAAATCCCCTGCCCTGAGACATTCTATTTTGAAGAAAGTTCTATGGGTGTTGGCAATAATGTGTATTCTGCTGTTGAATGAAATATTCTGCTGGTATCTGTTAAATCCATTTGTTCACTGGTGTGGTTCAACTCTGATTTTTTTATTGATATTTCATCTGTTTGACTTGTCTATTTGTGAATGGGGATATTAAAATTCCCCATTATGATTGTAATGGTGTCTATCTGTCCTTGAGTGTCAAGTAGTTTTTGCTTTAAGAAATTGTGTCATGGATATTTAGTACATTAATATTTACAACTGTTACATGTCTCTGTGAATTGCTCTCGTTAACAATATGTATGGATTTTTTTTAATACAATGACATATTATTTTCCTTTGTTTTATTTTGTGGTGAGAGGAGGTCTTCTAGTTCAGACTGGCCTTGAACTCACTGTGTAGGCCAGGTTGACCTTGAATTTGTAGCAGTGCTCCTGTGTCAGCCTCCTGAGTGCTGGGATCATAGGCTGTGCCACCACTCCTGACTCTGTGGTAACCTCTTTTGGCCTTTGTGAGCAGTTGTAGTTTGAAGTCCACTCAGTCAGGGATTGGAGTAGCTACTCCTGCTCACTTTGGGGCTTTGGCTGCAGAGAACATGGTTTTCCATCCTTTCACCTTCAGCGAAAGTGTGTCTCTGCAGGCAGCACAGTGGTGAATTTTGGTTTTCATTCAAACTTGTGGTCTGTATCTTGCCCTTGTGATTCTTAAGGGACCATGGTGTCTACTTTCTGTGATGGCTGAAGTGAATGTCCATCCCTCTGCTAGAACTCAGGATGGACAAGGCATGTGGTCCTTAGAGGGACACGTCTGGGAAAATGTCTGGGCCATTCAGGGGAGCTGGCCTCTCTCATTCCGTCCTTGCTGTGCCCTTATTCCTCATTTAGAACTGTGATCAGCCTGTTTCTGAGTCCTGGTCTTTTTTCTGTGCCCTGGCCCTCCCTACAGGTCAGCTATGCATCCACACTACCCAGCCTCAGTGACAAGACCCAGTTCCCATCCTTCCTGCGCACCCGTGCCAGTGACCTCACGTCCTCCTATGTTGTCACCCAGCTAGTGCGACACTTGAGATGGTCCTGGGTAGGCATTCTGGCCCAGGATGATGACTTTGGGCACCAGGCCGGCACTCTGGCCACCCAGGAGCTGGGTAAGGCAGGTGTTTGCATCGAGTTCCACCTGCATGTCCCTTCCCTTTAGTCCACTGAGAAGATTGATGCCATTGTGCAGAAGATGGAGCAGAGCACAGCCACAGGGGTCTTGGTCTTCCTGAGTAACTCCAATATTCAACTCATCCTGCGGAGGCTGGTAGGCATCCGTGTCCTTGGCCAGGTCTGGGTCAGCGAGGGCCTCCTGCACACAGTGATTGCCCTGGCCACACCAGGTGCCTCCTGGATTCTGCAGGGTGCATTTGGTCTTAAGCTGCACAGTAGCCATGCACATGGACTCCCCGAGTTCTTTGCCCACCTGCACCCCAGCCGGACCCCTGAGGACATGTTCCTGAGGAGGTTCTGGGAGGCCACCTTTGGGTGCAGGTGGCCACATGGTAATGACACTGTGGCGAGGGATGTGCAGCTCTGCTCAGGCAGTGAGAGTCTGAGAGGCCATGAGTTTCCTTTCCAGGATGTGAGTAGAGTGGATGCTGCATACCCAGCCGTCTACAGCATTGCCTGTGCCCTGCATGACCTGGTGTCTTGTGAGCAGGGAGATAAGGCATGTGAAGATTCTAGGCACTTCCAGCCCTGGCAGGTGAGCAGGGTCACAGGGAAGGGAGGAGCCACAACACTCTCAGTACAACTGCTGAGGTGCCCAGTGATGGCACCTGTCAGGTAGACACCTGTGCCTGCAGCCCAGAGGGATCTGGCAGGAACACTGGACCAAGAGTGTCAAAGCCATACTGGCTGTGTGAGCTCAGGTGCATTCCATTCCTATGGGGTGGCTTCATTTAGCATAGACTGGGTGCCTCCTGAAATTCGAATTTCAGATCTTCCATGAACAGATTTTCTTGGCTAGTGTCCCAAATTTGAGTTTTTGTGACCAATAATTGATTTATGATAAATACATGGCCCATATTTGAATTTAAGATAATTAGCAAATAGCTTTTAGTGCGTGTCTCATATGTATGAGATATCCTAGTACCAATGAGTCTTTTTCTTTTCTTTTCTTTTTTGGTACCAGGGATCAAACTCAGGACCTTGCGCTTTCAAGGCAGGCACTGGAACCACTGAGCTAAATCCCCAGCCCTCCAATGAGTCTTTTTATAGCACAGTGCATTTAGCCCAGGGGTGTACTCCTAAGGCTCTAGGCCCACAGCTCAATTTTCATTTCATTTGAGATGGAGTCTGGGTAAGTCTCTAAGTTGCCCAGGCCTTCTCATTCTCTTGGCTGTGTCAAGGGTCACTTGTTCCCTTTCCCCTCTAGAGACCAAGACTGTGTGCACAGCTGTTGCCTGGCCCACCTTGACCTCAGTTATGGAGAGAGGCCCCTGCTAAGCTGCTCTCTCCAGGAATATTCCACAACCTGGAGGCCTCCCCACCACAGATAGCCATGCCTATGTGTCCCTTACCTCCTGGTCCAGTCCTCTCAGGGCTGTCCCTGTGACTCTCCAAGCCAGTGTCCCCAGGTGATGCTTCACTGGAGCTTTCGTAGGTGTTCTGAGAGGAAGGCTCACAGGCAGGGCCTTCTCTGAGTTCTTTCTAAAGAACCCAGTGACTGGGGGCCCACATGGCACTGGAAAGCAGGCTGCTGGCCTAGGGAAAGCAGCACAAGTGTCTGTAAGGCTTTGATTTATATTTTTTATTTTTTGAAAAAGAAGAGGAAACTGCTCTTTATTCACAGATGATATGGTTGTGTGGTTCTAAAATGCCATTAACTCTACAGATAAATTTCTAGAATGGGCAAGTTGAATTCAGCAAAGATGGATGCAAGATAAGTAGGAAAATTAAGTTTTTATATAGGAGGAAAAATCAATTAGGAAATAAATATGTTAAAATTACTACTTATAATATCACAGGATAACTTCAAATATCCAGGAACAAAATTATTTAAAGACATCCAAGACTTCTATGATTGAAAACTACAGAATACTACCATGAAAAATTTTAAAAGACCTATCTACATAGAGACATATAAGAGCAACATTTCAGAGATTGGAAGAGTCAATATGGTTAGGATGTCATTCCCCTCAAATTGATCCATGGATTTGATGCAATTCCATAAAATGTTAGCAGGTTTTTTCATAGTATACATTTTAAATTAATTTTATTGTACACTTTAGATATATATGATGATCATATTGATCATAGGGTATTTGTACCTGTGCATAATATATCATGACTCTTCTTTTTTCCCCAATCGCCTCCCCTCCCTTCAATTCCTCCTCACCCCCTTATTTATTAAAGCTTTGTTCCCAGTTTTTCCTTCTATTTTCCTTCCTTTTCTTGTCCCTTCCTTTACCCCTCTTCCTTTCCTTGTTCCCTTTCCCACTTGAACATTTTCTTCCTATTTCCCAAGACCTATTATACATTTTGGTTCTTATTTTTCTTTTGTTTTCTCATACCAGAGAAACCATGCCATATTTAACTATGTATGCGTGATTTATTTCATTTAAAAACATGCTCTCAAGACGCAATCATTTATTTATAAATGTCTCAAGTTTACCCTTCTTTGTGGCTGAATAGTATTCCATGGTATGGAGTACACATCTTTTTCCACTCATCAGCTGATGGGTACTTGGGCTGCTTCCAAGAATTAGCTATAACAAACTATGCTGCTATAAACATGAGTGTGCATATATCCCTGTGATATGATGTTTTTAATTCTTTTGGAAAGATACCAAGAAGAGGAATAGCTGCATCAAATAGAAACTCTAGTGTTAGTATTTTGAGGAATCTCCACATTGATTTCCACAGTGGTTGCACCAGTCTACACTCTCACCAACAGTGGAAAAGTGTTTCTTTCTACCCACAGCCCCACCAGCATTTGTTATTGGTTGATTTTTTTTATAATAGTCATTCCTCCTAGAGTGAGATGAAATCTTAGTGTTCTTTTAATTTGTATCTCTCAAATGACCAGTGATGTTGAACATTTTTCCATATCTTTATTTGTAGTTTCTACTTCTTCATCTCAGAAGTGTCTATTCATTTCAGATGCCTGTTTTTGTATTGGGTCTTTAAATTTGGGGGGGTTGATTTTTTGAGTTCTTTATGTATTCATTTGTCTGAGGAACATCTGGCAAAATTTTTCCCCACTCTCTGGGTTGTCTCTTCACTCTATTGGTGGTTTCTTTTGCTGTGCAAAAGGTTTTTAATAAGATGAGATTCTAGCTGTGGATTCTTTGTCATATTTCCTGTGCGATAGGGGTTTGGTCATAAAGTCTTTGCTTACACCAGTTCCTTCAAGAGTTCCACCTATTCTCTCTGCAGCAGATTTAGTGTTTCTGTTTTAATATTTAGCTCATTGATCCATTTCAATTTTAGTTTAGTGCATGGTGAAAGATATGGGGCTAGGTTTAATCTTCAGCATGTGGAAAGCCAGTTTTTCCAGCACCATTTATTAAAGAGGCTATTGATTTTTTAGGGCTGACTTTGTGTCCAGACATGCTACATAATTTGATTATTAGATCTAGAAGTCTTTTGGTGGAGTTCTTGGGGTCTTACATGTGTCTGTACCATGTCCTCAGCAGATAATGATTAATTTAAGTTCTTCCTTTCTTACCCTTATTCCTTTTATTTCTTTCTCTTGTCTAATTGTTCCAGCTAATGTTTCCAGGACTATACTGAATAAGAGTGGTGATAGTGGACATCTTTATCTTGTCCCTGATTTTAGAGTGAAAGCTTGGAGTTTTTGACCGTTAAGTATATTGTTGGCTGTTAGTTTGTCATGGAAGGCTTTTATTAGATGGAAATAAGGACCATCTGTCCTAATTTTCTCTAGGGTTTTTATCACGAATGGTTATTGGACTTTGTCAAATGCTTTTTCTGTATGTATTGAGATGATCATGTGGTTGTGTCTTTGGTTCTGTTAATATGGTGAATTATATTTATTCATTTGCATGTGTTGAACCATTCCTGCGTCCCCATGATGAATCCTACTTGGTCATAGTGTATAATCTTCTTGATGATTTGCTGCATTCTGTTTAAGGCTTAGATTTTTAGCCTTCCCCTTCATTGTGAGATGTCTGCTGATGCTGACATGCTGCCATCTGATGGGTGGGAGGATAGGGAGGTTCCAAAGGGCATCTTTTCCACCTACTTACTGCACAGGTGGACATCCTCTGCCTGGAGTGGCAAGATATCTGTTGGGAAAATGCTGCTGGCCTATAGTGGAGGCTGAGGCAGGAAGGGGACACTGTTGTGACCTCCACCCTGATTAAGGGGTACCTACCGGTTGGGGGATAAGAACACGTGGCTCTGGGTAAATGGACAATGAGGGCACCTGGCTGTAGGGCAGGGCAGAGATTACCAATCACAAGGACATGATGTCTGCACGCTGTGGGGTGGATGAGGGGTGGGAATGAGTGGAGAGCCCAGGTTAGATCTCAAGGAGGATGCATCTGAGATCCAGCCTGCACAGGAAGCCACTGCCACGGGAGGAGAGTGGTGGCCCAGGAGCAGCCCCTGCCAAGGCCTTCCAAGAAGAGCCCAGGCAGGGCTGCAGCTGGGCTGAAGGCAGCGGCTGGGCTGGGATCAGGAGCACAGAGGGCAGAGCCCTCTGTGGATGCCACGCCTGAGGATGCATTGAACTCTGAGTGGGACAGGAGGCTCTGCATGGAACAGAGCAGCCATGACAGTCCTGGGTTCCTGACTTCATGGAACAGATGCGGAAAATTTAACTGATGACTGCCTTATAATGATAAGGGTGATCTGATTCATTACTACATGTGGCTCGCTTTTAAAATTTCCTTTTAATTCTACAACTGAAAGGTGGAACATTTTCTGGCCCCGGTGCCCCACGGGCTCATGGGCCAGTTGGTGCTGCCTGGAGGTCAAGCATCTGTCCCTGAGCCAGGGCCCTGGCCAGACTACATGTCTCCCTCCTTCCCCAGCTCCTTCACCCCCTCAGGAAGGTGTGCTTCCAGACCCCTGATGGGACCCACATCATGTTTGATGCCAATGGAGACTTGGTGACAAAATTTGATGTTATCCAAGGGCAGCAGAGCCCCGAGGGCCACTTCCACTTTGTCCACATTGGCACAATGGAGCCTCATCCCTCTTTGGGGGACAGGATGATGATTCACTTGAAGGCTGGTGTCCAGGTAAGTCTTCTGGGTGCACAGATGGACCCAGGCCTGGGCCTTGGAGTTGAGGAAACTCAGGCCTGAAGTTCTTGTTTCTGTTGGAGGCATGAAGTGGATGTGGATATAAATCTGGCCAGTAGTAGCTCAGCTATGCTGTTTGTGCATAGTGGACTCTTCTGTGAGGGGGGAAAGGTATTTACTCACCATCAAAACTAAAACCCTTGATGTGGGTATGGTGGTGCACACCTTGCATTCCAGCTTCTCATAAAACTAAGGCCAGAGAATTGCAAGTTGAAGACCAGCCTGGGCAACTTAGTGAAACCTTGTCCCAAAATTGAAATGAAAAAACATGGTTGGTGATGTTGCTTAGGGGGAAGGCTCTCAGTTCACTTTCCAGTAGAGAGGGGGAAAAATAAGAAAGAAGAAAGAAAGAAAGAAAGAAAGAAAGAAAGAAAGAAAGAAAGAAAGAAAGAAAGCAAGCCACACTAGTTGAGTGAATTAGGTCAGCAGCAGGCATCAGTGGCTTTCTCCACCTCTGTCTCTGGGTCAGGCTCCTGGGCACCTGGGAGGTCAGAGCTCTAACTCCATGACTGTCCCAGGCTGCACTGGGGAGGCAGAGCAAGCTGCTCCCGTGACTCACTGACATATGTTCCCATTATTGGCATTGGTGCCCAAGGCTGTTCTGACCCAGGACCCACCCTGTAGCCTCCTCTGCAGGCTGGGCTGGCTCTGTCCCTATAGCCTAAGAGTTTTCTCAGGAGATGGGGTTCCATCCCCGACTCCTTCCTACAGGAATACAGCTGTATGTTCACAGGACTTGCGGGCCTATCTGAGGTTCTGAAGTGCAGCTTTCATTTTCTTCTGAGGAGCATAGCACCGATTCTTCTCTCCATGGTATCCATACTACACGCTATCCATAGCCACTCCTGCTCTGCTACTCCCTGGAGGTGGGGCCTGGGCAGAGGAGACTGAGCCGTGGTTGCACAGGTCCCACTGTGAGGAGGGAAGGTGTGCATGTTCATGTGTGTGTATGACGTGGTGTGGGCCCAGCACCTGAGCTCCCATGTGGGACACAAGAGCAATGGAAGGGCTCTGAGCACAGGGTTTGGTGAATGGTACCACCCCAGGGAGTCAGGCGGGCCTCTGGATGGGTGCTCACTCCCTTGTGGGTGGTCCCTCTATGCCTGGCTCCTAACAGCAGAGAGGACCTTTCCCTTGCATGCTCTCCAGCGTAGAGGGAGGGCACCACCCTGCTCTCTGCTAGGTGAGGCCATCTCTGGGCTTGGAGCAAGCAGGGTCTCTATTGTCACTCTACACATTCTGCCCAGGTGCCCAGCTCTGTCTGCAGCACCAGCTGTGAGCCAGGATCCAGCCAGATGCCTCGACAGGGAGCCCCCCACTGCTGCTTCGAGTGCCGGCCCTGCCCAGAGGGACAATTTGCAGACCAGAGAGGTAAGTGGGAAGCTGCTTTCTGGGCATCAAGAGCAAGCTGCCCTTGAGTCTCCACTCACATAGGGTGCTGCAGGGTCTCCACTCTCTGGGAACTTCCCATAGACCCTGGCTAACATGCCACTCTCCCACTTATTCTCAGGCACATGTGTCCTGAACTGCACGCCCTGGACAGCCATGGTGGGGAAGGTGTCCCATGAAATCCTCGCTTTGTGGGCATTCTCCTCTCTGCCTGTCCTGCCACAGAGTGTTCTGCTCTAGAGCCCCTGGCCCTGCCCAGGTCCCCACATTCTAACCCTCAGGCTTGGTTTAACTTCCTGTCCATGGACAGCTTGGTGAGGTCCTTGAGCAGCTCATCTCTTCTGCTTTCTCTTTGTGTGATATCCACTCCAGTAGGTGTGTGGTAAGAAATCCCACGGCCTGGGGTCCTTATGCCGGAGAAATGCATTTCCTCCCAGCTTTGGAGGTAGAAGTCTTTGTGTCAGCAGGATGGGATTCTCGAGTCCTCTCTCATGGATTTGTAGGTGACCACCTTCTCACTGTGTCCCCTTGTGTCTTCCCAGGGTCCCAATTCCTTCTCCTTCAGAGGATTCCAGGCATGTTGGATTAGGCCCAAACCAGTGACCTCATTGAACCTTAATTACCTCATGTCCAGTTTTCCTACCTGCAATTGCAAACACCTTCTTGTGTCCAGGAGATCAAGACTTCAACAAATAAGCTTTGCAAGACATAAAGCAGCCCAAAATATTTGTAATAAATCAAGGACAAAATCTTCCAGCCCAGCCTGGGCAACACAGTGACTTAGGGAAATGCTGTGACAAAATAAAATCTAATAAATGTGCTGTGGAGGTAGCTCATCCCAAAGGGTTTGGGTTCAATCTTTTGTATAAAAAGAAAACAAAACATTATTTAAAAACCACACAAATATATAGAGCCTGCATTTTTCCTACTGCCTCTGACTCTGATGCCACCCGCACTTCAGGGGTGACTAAGAATAACCCACAGATATGGAAGAACGTGAGCTCTTCCTAGAGGCCCTGGTGCAAAAAGAGCCCTTCCAGGGCTGCTGTTGTGCAAGATGTGTGCCCAACACGTGTTCTGTGTCTCCCACAGACATGAAGAGCTGTCGCCAGTGTCCCAAGGAGCAGTACCCAAGCCAGGCCAGAGACCGCTGCCTTCCCAGGACAGAGACCTTCCTGGCCTTCGATGAACCCCTGGGCCTTGCACTGACTTCGGTGGCGCTGGCGCTGGCCGGCCTGGCCTGCCTGGTCCTCGGGGTATTCCTGAGGTTCCGGGACACACCTGTGGTCAGGGCCAACAACAGGGCCCTCAGCTACGTGCTCCTGGTGTCCTTGGCCCTCTGTGCCCTGAGTCCCTTGCTGTTCCTTGGCCGCCCCTCACCCACCACCTGCCTCCTCCGCCAGACCACCTTTGCTGTGGTGTTCACTGTGGCCGTGTCCTGTGTCCTCGCCAAGACCCTCACTGTGGTCCTAGCCTTCAGGGTCACTAGGCCGGGACAGAGAATCCGCATGTGCCTTGGGCCCAGCACCTCCTCTTTTGTGGTACTGGGTGCCTTGGTGGTGCAGGTCGTCCTCTGTGGGATCTGGCTGGGCACCTCCCCACCATTCCCACACAGTGACACAGCCTCAGAGGCAGGCCGCCTTGTGCTCCTGTGCCAGGAGGGCTCTGGTGTCGCCTTCTCCTGTGTGCTGGGCTACCTGGGCCTCCTGGCTGTGGGCACCTTCTCTGTGGCCTTCCTGGCCCGGGGCCTGCCGGATGCCTTCAACGAGACCAAGTTCCTCACCTTCAGCATGCTGCTCTTCTGCAGCGTCTGGACGGCCTTCCTACCCCTGTACCACAGTGCACGGGGCAAGGCCACCGTCGCTGTGGAGGTCTTCTCCATCTTGGCCTCCACTGCAGGACTGCTGGGTGGCCTCTTCCTCCCCAAGTGCTACCTCATCCTGCTGAAGCCTGAGAGGAACACGCTGGCTGGGTTGAGGCCTGGAGCCTGGGCTAAGAGTGGATGTGGCAGTCTCCTGGGAATGGGAGTCCCTCCAGGCCTTCAGCACAGTACCAGTTGAGCCCAGCCTCACTGACTGCAGCAGGATCCTGGGTGCAGGTGCCTGGTTCCTGTGTTGACTGAGGGAAAGGTGAGGATTGAGAGTCCATCAAGTGATACATGGATAAACAAGTGTGATCTATCCATGAATTAAATAGTATTTGAGAATAAGAAGGAACGAAGGACCAATGCATGCTACAACATAGATGAGCCTTAAAACTGTTATCCTGAATGAAGGAAAGCAAATGCAGAACACCATGTGGTGTAAGATTCTAGTGCTAAAAGAAGAAAAATTCCAGTCTGTGGCATATCCCAGAGGAGGCAGGTCCCATGGAACACTGTAGAGTAGTGTTTTCCTGGTGTTGGGGGAGGGAGATTTCAGGCCCCTAAGGAATAGTGCCTTTTTTGGCAGGATGATGAAATTATCAGATTGATTTTGGTGATGGTTGTCCAATTGTGTGAAGGTAGTAAAAACTATTAAATTGCATACTTTACATTGGTGAATTGCATGTATGTAAATTATATTTCAATAGTATTGTATAAAAGAAAAAGTATTGCCAATTACAAAGTTTGGCTTTCAGTATCTTTGATTTTTTGGAGTTATTTTGACAAAAAGAAATAATTTCATAAACATTGATGTACACTAAAAAACTGCTAAATGCAATGTCTAAGAACAATGAACAATAGAAAATAATTCAACAACAATAAAAAGAAAATAATTCAATAATAATAGCATAGTATCAGGTAAATATGTATGAATTCATAAAACTTCATAATAGTAATATGGAGTGGGCAATAGGAGAATGAATGGAGCAACTTTTTTTTCATTAATTTTATTGGTACATTTTAGATATACAATACATTTACATTCATCATTGGGAATTTGTACCTTTACATGAGTATCTTGGTTCTTATTTTTTCCCCATTCCCCTGCCCTCCCTTCAACCCCTCCACTCCTCCCTGTTTATAAAGACTTTGTTTCTGCTTTTTTCCTTATCTCATATTTATTCCTTTCCCTTCTTTCCTTTCCCCTCCACCTCCCACTTCCCCTTCCCCTTTGATCTTTTCTTCCTATTTCACATTATCTTTTATACATTTTGACCCTTATTTACACTTTCAATTTCTCACACCAGAAAAACTATTTGGTATTTACATGTGTGTCCTACTTATTTCACTTAAGAGTATTGCTTCAGTGTGCATCCATTTAGTTATAAATGTCTGTAGTTTCTCATTCCTTTTTTTAGTTTCTCACTCTTTATGGCTGAGTAGTACTCCATTTTATAAAAAAAACCACATCTTCTTTATCCAGTCTCCAGTTGATGGGCATTTGGGCTGTTTCCAAGCTTTAGCTATTACAAACTGTGTCACTATAAATATGGGTGTACATGTATTACTGTGTTATGATTCTTTTAGGAAGATACTCAGCAGGGGAATAGCTGGGTCAAATGGGACCTCTAGTCCTAGTTCTTTGAGGTATCTTCATACTGATTTCCATAGTGGTTGCCCCAGTCACACTCCCACCAACAATGGAGAAGGGTTCCTTTCTCCCCACAGCCCGGCCAGTGTTTGTTATTGGTTGATTTCTTGATAGCAGCCATTCTTTCTGGGGTGAGGTGGAATCTTAGCGTTGTTTTCATTCCCATTTCTTGGATGACCAGTGATGTTGAACATTTTTTCATATGTTTATTTGCTGCTTTTACTTCTTTGTGTGAGAAATGTCTGTTCATTTCAGGTGCCCATGTTTGGATTGGGTCTTTAAATTTGGGAGGGCAATCATGAATTCTTGATGAAGGAACTTTGATAAATGCTGTTTCTCGGAGGAAGCAGCTATGTTGGGGAAGAGGCTGGGCTCCGTGTCCAGTCTAGCTCCTTTCCAGGCTGGTGGACCCTCTAGCTTGATTCTCCATCCTCTCCTCCCAGCAATGTTGGGTGCCAGCCCAGAGCGACCTCTGGCTGTGCGCCTCGCTGCCCTCCGGGAACAAATGGAGCAAGTTTTGAAAAATACACAAAAGGAAGATGAGAAGGAAGAAACAAATGTGAGATAAAGTATCCTATTAAGGAGTAAACAAAAGTAGATGAAAGCATCAAAATGGAACAAACAGAAAATAAGAAGGAACAAAAAACAGGGAACAAAATAAAGAAGAAAAAGCACAAAAATTAAAAAGAAAAGAAAAGAGAAAACCCTGTATCCCCCCAAATTAATAAAAAAATGAAATGAGTCTAAAAAATGCCTCCTTTTTATGTTTTCATTTTTGTTTACAGATAGAAAAAATTAAGATTCTTACACCAATGATCTCAAATGAGACCATGCAAACCAACAGATTAAATACAACAGTCATCTCCTCCCCTTCAGGTTTTCTGCAGTATACAATGGTGCGACTGACAGATAATTGGATGGCATGTGCTTGGTTGGAAAATATCATCTCTTTACAAAAATAACATGCAAGGCAGTTCCTACTTTGTCTGAAAGTCAATTTATAATAACTGCCTATTTTCTGTTTTTATAGAAGCAGCATGGAACTGAAATTTAGCTGCCTAATTTTACTCAGCTACCCTGCAAATAAGCACAAAGGTCACCACCAACACAACAGACTTCAGAGAACTGAGAGAGCAGCCATGATTCACCTCTGGTCGATCCAACTGTTTAGGCCTGGAAGTGCTGGATTTTTTTCTCTTAACTCTCCTTAGGACTGTCCCTTTCAATTTTGCCAGACTGGGTTTCAGAAGAACTCATGTGAAATTCATGTGCAAAAACTATATTCTGCTGTACTGCTGGGTAGCTTCCCAAAAGGAAACATATGCGCACCCATGTTCATAGCAGCACAGTTTGTAACAGCTAAAACTTGGAAACAGCCCAAATGCCCATCAACTGGAGACGGGATAAAGAAGACACATTTTAAAAAAAATAAAATGGAGTACTACTCAGCCATAAAGAATGTGAAACTAGAGCCATTTATATTATATTAAATGGATGCACATTGAGGCCATACTCTTAAGTGAAATAAATAGGACACACGTGTAAATACTGAATAGTTTCTCTGGAGTGAAAAACTGAAAATGTAAATAAGGATCAAAATGTATAATAGGTAATGTGAAACAGGAAGAAAAGGTCTAAAGGGGAAGAGGAAGTGGGAGCAGTAGGGGAAAGGAAAGAAGGGAAAGGAAAAACATATGAGAAAAGGAAAAAATGGAAACAAAGTCTTTGTAAGCAGAGAGGGGGAGAGGTTGAAGTGAGGGCAGGGGAAGGGGGAGAAATAACCAAGATATATCACGTGAAGGTACAAATTTCCAATGATGCATGTCATCATATTGTATACCTAAAATGTACCAATAAACTTAATGAAAAATAAAAAATAAAAAAATTTCAAAGCTATATTCTGCTGTAGTATACAAATTTTTGCTAATTGTATGGCCTAAAGACAGTTGGTTTTGCTAAATAAATGGCACTGAAGAAAATCTTGACCCAGGTGGCAATACTTATTCTAAATGTTTCTGACCAAAGAGAATTATACAGTATTTATAGTCTAACTTAAGAGATGGCTGCCAAACTGTAGGTTTTTACATGTCAAATATGTAGTCTGAGAGTTTATAAAAGAAGTTCATGTATTATTACCTCTAAGAATATCATATACAAGAGAAATGCCCCTGTTATGGCTGTGTCTAGCTGTCCCCCCAAAGCGTCATGTAGTCATAGGTGGGGCTTTGTAAGAGGTGACTGGATATTGAGTGTGTGACAATGGGATCAATTCATGGTGCAATGCTAGGATCAAGGGCACTAGGAGTAAAGGTGTGAGTGCTGCCCACCCTAAGTAGCCTGGATAAGATATAAGGAATAGAAAGAGCTGTGGTCATCCCTTGCTTGCTTCTGCTTTGCTATCTTCTGCCCACCATGAACTGTTTTTCCTCTGTGATGCCACCCTGCCTTGGAGCCAGTCGATTATGAACTGAAACCTCTAGAAACTGACCTAAATAAACCTTTCGTCCTTTAACTTTGAGTGATGGTTATTTTGTCTCAGCAATGAGAAAAGTAACAAAGATACCCCCTTAAGTTCTTGTGAAAGCATTTCAGGTGAAAACAGCCTTATATACAAAGACAATCCAGTTTCTCTCTTGTTAAGTATATGATTTAAAGAAATTTTAGAGACTGAGAAAATCTTAGTCCATTGGTGATTGGTAGAAAATGTTGATTTGTGATATTTAAATGATTTCTTTAAAAAAATACCAGCATACATAACTTTTGTACAAAGGAAAATATAGGAATTCCAGATGGCCATGTCTGATCATACTACATAACTTAGAATGGAGCATCACCTGTTGAAAGTTTCTCTATTCATTCCTTTGCCAGCATTAATTTGTGAACTAGTATTTATATCTAGTTCAGCTGAATTTATGGCACAAGATCCCATTTTCAAAATGGCACCAATTTTCCTTAAATGTAAGGACTCCATTTTTAGCAGCAATTATATCTCTAAAGGTTAACAATTTATACAGAAAATATTTTAACTTTTTCTACTTTGCACTCACCACTTGAAATATTTTTTAAAATTAATTTTATTGGTACATTTTAGGTATACAATATAATGACATTCATCATTGGAAATTTGCACCTTTATATAGTCTCTCTTGGTTCTTATTTTTTCCCCATTCCCTTGCACTCCCTTCAACCCCTCCATCCCTCCCTATTTACAAAGACTTTGTTTCCATTTTTTCATTTTCTTTTCATTTTCTCATTTTTTCCCCCATTAAATTTATTGGCACATTTTAGGTATACAATACAGTTACATTCATCATTGGGATCTTGTACCTGTACATGAGTATCTTAGTTCTTATTTTTTTCCCTTCCTCTGCCTTCCCTTCACCCCCTCCACCCTTCCCTATTTGCAAAGACTTTCTTTCCATTTTTTTCCTTTTCTCATATTTTTTCTTTTTCCTTCTTTCCTTTCCCCTACCCCTCCCACTTCCCCTGCTCCTTTAGACCTTTACTTCCTATTATACAACATCAATTATACATTTTTTAAATTATGATATCAAGATCTAGGAAACATAACCATAGATTTTACAGAATTTAAAAGGATATAGAAAGCATATTACAAAAATCTGTTTTGAAATAAATTTGACAACTTCTAAGAAGTACCTTGGAAGACAAACTAATGAAACTAACTCTGGAGGAAATATAAAATTTGAATAGCACCTATTAAAGAAAGTATATTCCTAGCTTGAAAACCTACCTATATGACAACAACAGGCTCGTATACATTTTAACTGATAAATCATATCAAACATTTAAAGCAGGAAAAAGAAGGAACACTTCTCCCCTCATTTTAGGAAATCAGCATTGTGCTAATCCTAAAACTGGATAAAGATAGTAGAAGAAAAAAGTATGAACAGAGATAGAAATTTGTTTAATAAAACAAAGTATTAGAAGTCAGATCTGGTGGTATGTAGAAAGTGGTTTTATTATAGGGATGGCAGTGTTGATTCAGCATTGGAAGATCCACACCCAGAAGTCACTATTTTAATAGAGAAAAGAAAAAAGCCATATGATCCTGTCACTAGTTGGAGAAAAAGTATCAAACTAAATTCTACAATTGTTCATGGTAAAAGCTATCAGGAGATTACAAGTAGAACAGAGCCTTCTCAACAAATCAAAGACATGTACTCCATACTTCCAGCAAAAATGCCTTATATGAATGGAGAAGATACAATGCTTTCTCCCTAAGGTGGGGAACAAGGGAAGATATGCCTACTCTTTATCTGTCCATTAAACTTTGAAACATAGGCCTAAACCAAAATAGTCTGGCAATAAAATGACACAATTAGGATAGGATTGGCAAGGTGGAAGAAAAATCTTTATATGTAGATGGAATGATCATCTACAGAGAAAATACTAAGAGATCTCTAGAAGCCCTGAGAACTTGTATTTGAACTTAGCAGGATTAGAAAACACAAGATATATATATAAAAAATCCGGTCTATGTATACTTGCTATAAATGAAGAATTGGATATTGAAATTTAAAAGTTATGTAGGAGTACAAAGGACCTAGAAAAGTAAAAAGAAAAAGAAAAAAAAGCATTGGAAGATGTTTAGTACTAATTTTAAGACTTTCTCTAAAGCTACAGTAATCAAGGCAGTGTTGGTGTAAGGAAAGACATATAGATCATTGAAATAAAACAGAGAATCTAGAAATAGAACCACACTTATATGGTCTACTGATTTTTGAAAGATTATTTAATATTAACATTTTATAGAATATAAACTCAATTCAAGAGCTGAGAAAAAGATAGTGTTTTCAGCCAATGGCACTAGAATACCTAGTATCTGTATATAAAAAATTAACGTCAGTCCTTTATTTCCATACATAAAAATAATTGGAAAGGATCTATGAACCTAAAGATGAAAGACTAAAACTATAAAACTTTAAGAAGAAATTATAAGGGAAAATGTTTATGAATTTAGAGTAGGCAAGAACTACCTAGGATACAAAACACATGATGTATAAAAGAAAAAAATTGATAAATGAGATTCCATCAAAATTTAGAACTTTAAATGACATCGTTAAAATGAAAAGTAGCCCTTAAACAGATCATATTTGCAATGCATATAACCTATGATCAGAATATATAAAGAACTCTTACAGCTCATTAAAAGACAATCTAGCTAAAAAGTAGACACAGGAAGATGATAAAAGCCAGTACAACACATGGAAAGGTGTGCAACACTAGAATCAGAAAAATACTAATCAGTACAATAACAAGATTGAATTATACACTCATTAGGGAGATGAAGTTAAAAGTTTTAAAAGAACAAATGTCAGCTTAGGTGTGAACCAGTTAGAACTTTCTAATACTGCTAATGTGGATATAAAATGATAAAACCATTTTGGAAAACAATATAGAAATTTCCTGTATTACTGTTAAGAACCAACAGTCCTGTTCTTACGTTTTTACTTGAGAGGAATGAAAACACATGTTCACAACAGATTAGTACACAGAAGTTGAGTATCCCTTATCTGAAATTCTTGGGACCAGAGTGTTGCAGATTTTCATTTGAAATCAACTTGATCTGCAAAGAGCATAGCTACTCCTGCTTTTTTTTTTGGGTTCCTGTCACATGGAGTATTGTTTTCCACCCTTTAACTCTCAGGCTATGAGTTTCTTTTTGAATTAAATGTGTTTCTTATATGCAACATATTGTTGAATCTTGCTTCTTGACCCATTCTGCCAGTCTGTTTCTTTTAATTGGTGAATTGAGAGCATTAACATTGATGGTTTTTACTCATACATATTGACTTATCATTGTCATGAATTTTTCTGTTTGTTGGATTCTCCCCCTTTGTGTTTAATTTCTTTTTCTTTTTCTTTTTTTTAGTACCAGGGATCAAACTCAGGTCCTTGCACTTGTGCAGCAGGTGATGAAAACACTGAGCTGAATCCCCGACCCTGTGTTTAATTTCTTGTTGTGCCTGATGTATTCATTCTGCTGGGCTTCCTGGGGCTGTGATCCTCGTTGTCTTTTCCTAGGATATTGTCTAAAATTTTTGGAGTGCTGGTTTGGTATTCATGAAGTTCCTAAGGTGCTCTTTGTCATGGAAGTATCTTATTTCTCCATCAATTTTGAAAGATAATTTTGCAGGGTACATCAATCTGGGTTGGAGGCTGTTTTCTTTTGGGCTTGAAATACATCACTCCAGGCTCTTCTTGCCTTTAGGGTTTGCATTGAGAAGTCTGCTGTGATTCTGATGGGCTTTCCTTTGTATGTGATTTTTTTCTTTTCTCTAACTGCTTGTAGAATTTTGTTCTTCTGTTGGGTTTCTGGAATCTTAACAATTATATGCCTATGTGTAGATTTTTTTTGATCAAGGGCAGTTGGAGTCCTATATGCCTCACTTATCTGTATGTCAAGTTCTTTTCCCCTGCTTGGGAAGTTTTCTGCCATCACTTCCGTGAAAAGATTTTTATGTCATCTGCATTCCCTCCTGTTTCTTCATTGACTCCAGTCAGTCTTATGTTATTCCTCTTTGCATCGTCTAGCAGCTACTGGGTTGATTTCTCATGGTCCCTTACAATTTTAAAGCAATTTTTCTTTTCCTGGTCACTAATTGCAATCTTATCTTCTATATCTGAAATTCTGTCTTCACATTGGCTCATTCTGCTGCGTAGACTTTCAGTGGAGTTTTTCATCTCCTGGAAGTCTATTTGCATTGGCTTTATGGATTCCATTTGTTTCCTATGTTTGGATTCCCTCATGCTCCTCAGCTCCTCTCTAGATTTATTAATCATGTCTTGCACTATGAGCACAATCTCTGCTGTTATCTGAGAAATTATTTTTGATTTAATATTTTCCAGATCCTCTTTTCTTGCCAGTTCAGGGAGTCCAGGTGGTTGAGTATCAGATTATTCCATCTCATTTCCCTTTGGGGTTACAGTAGGAGATCTAGAAGTCTCTTTTGAGATTTATTTACATGTCTTCTCATTTTGAAGGGGGGGTGCTATGGTGCCCCAGAAGCCTCCTCTTGTGCACTGGGAGCAGCTCACCTCCTCTGTACTCCTGTATTTTGTATGTTTTGGCCCGTTAGTCTGGCTATTATTCTGTTTATGACAAATAATTTGATAAAGACTTGTAAAACAAATAAACAAATCTGATGCTGCCAAAAAATTTTAAAAGGGGTGGAGAGCAAGGGGGAAAAGAGAACTGCAATGTGTTACATACATGTACCCATTCTCCAAAGTGAATGTAATTATTATGGACTGCATGCATATACTAGCAAGAATTTAAAGAAGAAAACAGAAAATCAGTCTTCTGTTTTCTTCTGCAGAGGGGCTTTGCTCTTCACCATGGCCTTTGGCTGATCTTCTCCAGTTCCTTCAGGTTTCCAGAGCAGATTCGTCTGCCTTCCACCCTGAAACTTCAGACTCTGGAACAAAACTGCGCCAGACTCTGCAGTGAGGCTCCAGGCTTGTGGCCTTAGGCTGGGTCCTCCACCTCTCACCAGTGCACAGGGGGCCATTTTTCATTCCTCCACCCCTGGTTCCGTAGGTGGCCACCATGAGACCACTTAGTCAATTACGTATGATTAAGTCTATTCCTCTAGTGAACCCTAACTGGTACAGATTTTGGATCTGAGGGTGGCTCAGAGGGACTGAAAGGTAAGGATGTGTTCTTTTAATGGGTTTAGTAGGTCCTGGTGTTCACTCTCTAATTTGATGAGACCTACATTTGCCATGGTCTCTCCCTCTGATAATGTGGAGAGTACTGATAGTCCATGGTGTGAATGCTTCAACTGATAAACAATGTAAATCCATTTGATCATCCTAATTCACTACTAGTGAGAGCCAAAGAATTTAATGACTATAGACAGTACTTCTGAACATTTTTGGTAGAGTTCAAAATATAATGATGCTGGCTGTTTGCCCTTAATATCTCTGGGCAAACTGGTAAAGGAAAATCATGAGCTCTACACATGCACAGAAAATCTAAAGGCTTCTAATTGTGAAGAGGGATAATAAAGAAAAATAAGGAGCTTAAAGATTCAAAGTTCCAGCTCCAGAACTGCATCGAGCATCTGAAGGTTCCTGATTGTGCCATGATACAGAATCTTCTCTCCATTAGCCATAGGGTGGAACATGCAGAAACCCACATGCAAGCCCTCATAATTCCACTGGCCAAATGACAGTGTAAGAATAACTCTCAGCCTCAAGGGATATCGGAAGTGAAAGTGAGTGCATGGGTCAGGAAAAACACAGGATCCCTCAAATTGAGATGGAGATGCTGGAGAGAAACCTGACAAGGGTGAGAACATTAAGAACCTAAATCCTGATGAGATTGTTTTTCCAGAGGAGGAGATTTCACCACCCACACCCTTACTGGTATTGGCCTTTCCTCTAAACCTGAGGAAACTAATGGGGACTTGCCTATGGAAACAGTAATGATCATCCTTGCTGATCTCATGGAGTAAGACAATGCTGACCCTCCTCAGGACCCACCCTTATCACACAACATTTGCCTCTAGGTTTCTAACAAGGGTCACCTCTCAGAAGGCTCCTGGAGGTGAGGATCACAAAATGAGCCATGAAGAGGTACACTACACTCCCGAAGAAGTTCTTGAGTTTTCTAATTTTTATAAGCAGAGGTTTGAAAAGCAAGTATGGCAATGGATTTTAAGGATGTAGGACAGTGGTGGAAGAAACATAAACCTTGATCAGGGTGAGTTTCTCAGTATGGGCCCACACTGATACCATTAGGTAGAGTTTCTGAATTTAATGTTGCAGCTTCTAGAGTTTAAAAAAATAATAATAGTTTATGTGATTGGGTGGCAGAAGTATGGATTAAATCGTGGCCCACTATATGTGAGCCAGTAATTCCTGCTATTCCTGGGTTTACCTTTGATGAGGAAATTCAAGGGCTCAGGAAAATAAGATTAGTGGAGTGAATTTTCCAGGTTGAACATAATTCTCCACAGTGGGTGGGCCAGAAACTGTACTCACTAATCCCTTAGTAAACAGATCTGTAAGGGGAGCAGCAGCATCCTTGAAGAGCTCTGCCATTGCTCTACTCTGCAGGCCAGATGTTACAGTCACTCAGTGGGGAAACTGAAAGGCAATGGGTTTGGCTGGGTGCTGGAGCAGCGGAGTTCAAGGGCCAGCACTTAACCACTGCAGGCAAGGTGTCTGTGCTGACCATAAAGGACAGTAGAAGCAAAGCAATGAGCAGAATGGTATGGCATGTGTAGACCTATGGAATTAGCTGATTGCTCATGTTTTTTCCCAGAAGAAAAATAAACAGAAAGCCTACAAAATTTTTACTAAGAAAAATATTTTCATAAGAAAAATATATATGGGAAAACTATTTGGGGGCAAACGAACAGAAATCACCTAAAATTGTAGCAAGAGAGAATCACAGACCCTCAGCCAAGTCCCAGAATTGAGCTACCTTACAGAACCAAAATCCCTTGAAGGAAGGGGAGGCTGGGCCTCTTAGGAAGGATGTTGGCACTGCCAAAAGTTATACTGTCAATCCGTCTCCAATGATCCTTGAGGCTTTTGTATACTGAGGGAGGGAATTTATTTGACATTTAGGGGAGAAATGGATACTGGTTCTGAACTAAAGCTGATTCTGGGAAACCCAAAATGTCTTTGTGGCCTTCCAGTAAGAGTTGTGGCCTATGAAGGCCAAGAGATCAATGGAGTTTTGCCAAGGTCTGGCTCACAGTGGTTGCAATATGATCCTAAAGTCACCCTGTGGTCATTTCCCAAGTTTCAGAATGCATAATTGAGGTAAATATACTTAGGCTTTGGCAGAATCCTTACATTGGTTCCCTAATCTGTAGTGAGAGCTACTTGGGTTGAAGGGGCTAAATGGAAGCCATTAGAGATGCCTCTACTTGGCAAAATAGTAAATAAAACTCAATAGCACATCCTCAGAGAGATTGCAGAAATTATTGCCATCACCAAGGACGTGAAAGATATATGAATGATGTTTCTCACCACTTCACTCTCTATTCGGCCTAGGTAGAAAAAGGATGGATCTTGGAGAATGATGGTGGATTACCATTAGCTTGTTCAAGTAGTGGCTCCAATTGCAGATGTGGTTTCCTTGCTTGAGGAGATTAACACACCTGGTATGCAACTACTGATTTTGGAAATGAAGTTTTCTCCATACTTTTCTATAACTCCTACCAGAAGCAATTTACTGACAGCTAGGAAATCCAGCAACACACCTTTACTTTCCTGTCTCAGGGGTATACTAACTCTCCACTCCTGCGTCTTAACTTAGTTTTCAGGAATCTTAATCATCTTTCTCTTCCACAAGGTATCACATTGGTCCATTACATTGATAACATTATGTTGACTGGACCAAGAGAACAAGCTGTAGCAATCACTTGGGACTTGTTGGTAAAGTATTTGTGTGGCAGAGAGTGGGCAATAAATCCAACTGAAATCCAAGGCCCCTCTAATCAGTGAAATTTCTAGGAGTCTAGTTGTATGGGGCATGCAGAGAACTCTCTTTTAAGATGAAGGATAAGTTGTTGCATATGGCTCCCCCTCTAACCACAAAAGAGGCACAGTACCTACTGAGCCTATCTGGATTTTGCAGACAGCATATTCCTCAGTGCAGTGTGTTACTCTCGCCCATTTATCCAATGGCTTGAAACGCTGCTAGATCTGAGTGTAGCCCGGGACAAGAGAAGGCTGCGCAGGCCGCTCTGTCACTGGGGCCATATATCCAGCAGATCCAAAGGTACTTGAGGTATCGGTGGAAGATGATGATTCTCTCTGGAGTCTCTGGCAGGCCACCATAGGTGACTCACATCAGAGGCCTTTAGGGTCTTGCAGCAAGGCTCTGCTGTCATCTGAAGGCAACTACTCTCCTTATGGAAACATCTCATGGTCTTCTCCTCGACCTTGATGGAAAATGAACGCTTGACCATCGGACAGCAGGTTACCATGTGGCCTGAGGTACCCACCATGACCTAAACATCATCTGACCCACTGAGTCATAGAGTCGGACATGCACAGCAGCAGTCGGTCATGAAAAGGGAGTGGCATATATGTGACCAAGACTGAGCAACTCTGGAATCCACAAGGTACACAAAGAAGTTGCCCAAACACACATGGTTCCTACTCCTGCTATAGGGCATTCTGTCCCCCAGCATGCACTGCCAGCCTCATGGTGTGCACCCTGTCATGAGCTGACAGAGGAAGAGACTAGGACCTGGCTCACATATTGCTCTCCATGTTATGAAGGCACCAACTGAAAATGGACAGACACAGCTCTATTGCCCCTTTCCAAAAATTCCCTGACAAGCAGTGCTATAGGGAAATCTTTACAGTGGGTGGAACTTCAGGAAATGCACCTGCTCATACATTTTTCTTGGAAGAAAAAATGGCCAGCAATATGACTATGTTCTGATTCATGAGCTGTAGCAAATGATCTGACCAGATGGTAAGAGACTTGGAGGGAACATGACTAGAAATTTGGTGACAAAGTAGTTCAGTGGTATGTGTCTAGACTTCTCTATATGAGTTAAGGATATAAGCACATTTGTGTCTCAGGTAAATGCTCACCAAAAGGCAACCCTAGCAAATGAGGATTTAATAATCAAGTGGATAAGATGGCCCTTTTGGTGGATCGCAGTCAAGTTTTTCTTCAGTCACCCCTGTCATTGCTTAATTGGCTCATGCACAAAGTGGTCATGGTATCGGGGATAGAGGTTATGCATGGACTCTGCAAAACGGACCCCCCACTCAACCAAACTGGTCTGGCTATAGCCACTGTGGTATACCCAGTATGCCAGCAGCAGAGACAAACACAGATTCCCCGATACAACACCATTCCCTGGGGCAATGAGCCTGTGACCTGCTGGCAGGTTGATTGTATTGGACTGCTTCCATCATGTGAAGAATACTGCTTTGGCCTTACTGGCATAGACATCTATTTCAGGTATGGATTTTCCTTCCCTATACACAATGCCTCTGCCCAAACTACCATCTATGACTGGCAGAGTGCCTTATCTATCATCATGGTATTCCACACAACATTGCTTCTGACCAAAGAACTCTTTTCATGGCCAAAGAAGTGAAGCAATGGGCTTATGCTGATGTGATTCACTGGTCTTACCATGTTTCTCATGTTCCAGAAGCAGCAGGATTGATAGAAAAGTGAAGTGGCCTTTTGAAGATGCAATTACAGTGCCAACCAGATGGCAATACCTTGCAGGGCTGGGGGCAAAGTTGTCCAAAAGGCTTTAAATGAGCATTCACTAGATGGTACTGTTCCTCCCATAGCCAGGATTCATGGGTCCAGGAATCAAGCAGTGGAAGTGGGAATGGTACCACTCACCATTACCCTTAGTGACATATGAGCAAAATTTTTGCTTCCTGTTCCTGTACCTTATGCTCTGCTGGCTAGAAGTTTTAGTTCCACAGGAGGGAAGGCTTGCACCAGGAAGGACAACAATGATTCCATTGAAGTAAGACTTCCCTCTGGTCATTTTGGACTCCTCGCTCCTCTGTGTAAATAAGCTGAAAAGATAGTTATGATGCCAGTGGGATGACTGATGCAGACTTCCAAGGGGACACAGGACTCTTACCAATGGAAGAAAGGAAGAATATATGTGGAGTGCAGAAGACTCCCAGTAGTAGGGCACTTCATGCCCTGTTATTGAAATGGGAAACAACAAAAAACTAATGCAGGTAAGATGATACACATTCCCCCAGAACCCTCAGGAAGAAGGGTGTGGGTCACCCTGCCAAGTAAAGAACTAAGACCTGCCGAGGTGCTTGCTGTAGGTCAAGGTAATAAAGAACAGGTAGAAGATGGGAGTTACAAATACTAACTGCAGCCATGTGACCAGCTACAGGAAAGAACAGTGTAGTTTTTCGTTCCTATTTTGTTAATGTGCTTGTGCATATATACACATACATTAAGCCAGTGTGTTTGTTTTCTTTCTTTTTTTTTTTTTTTTTGAATTAAGGCTTCTTTATTCTTTTTGAAAGTTTTACTGGGGTCACATTAGAAAGAACAGCTTTCTGAGAATCAGCAACTTAAGACTAAAACTTCAACTTTCAAAACACAGTTAGAAAAAATATAAGGAAGTCAGGCTAATTTTTCACAGCTAACTCCTTAGCTGCCATAGGAGCCAGGGACCTTCCTACAGGCCTGGAAAGTACCCAGCTGGGATGATCAATCTTTAAATTAACTTCAACAAATACGAAGGGCATGTTTATATTATTGCAAACCACATGACTTTTGGAATGAGATAGGTAAATTAAAAAGTATATATACCTATTTAGAAGCATACTCTACTATCATTTACTTTCTACCCAAATCACCCTACATTTATGTTAGATTCTCTTTATAAAAAATATTGCAAGTGGACCACTGGCCTCTGTCTTTATGGCAGCAATTTTTGTATCATCTTTTTTTTTTTTTAATGGTGGTTTTCTTTCTTTGTACCAAAACATTGGCAGACTTAATATCTGTTCTTAAGTATTCTTTGAACTATAACATTTAAGCTATGCGATGTTAGAAGAGTGATCTTCCCCCAGAGACAAACTCTGCCTTTTATTCTGGGGGAGGGAATTCATGTATTTCCATTTGTACACAGGAGAGTTGTGACATGTTAGGCACAACTGTAAACTTACTATTGTATTTGGAGACTAAAGGTGGTTTAAAGAGATGCATCTTGTCAAGTAGGCAGGGATGGTTGTGATTGTTAAGTGTGAAATAGATATAGGTCAGTAAATGTCTACTGGATTTGTGGAGCATCGTTCTGGGTGTGTCTGTGGATGACTGATGTGTGGACCACAAACTGAGGAGGGAAGACCCGCTCTGGATGTGGGTGGCACTGACCACTAGGCTTGTGTCCTGGATGGAATAAAAAGGTGAAAAAGGAAGTCTTCCCTTTTGCACCTTCAGAGGATCTCCAGTCTTTACCATTGCCGGTAGATGTTGCCCTCCAGTCCTTCAGGCTTCCAAAACAGACCCTTCAGCCTTCCTGTGCAGACTCTGACTTTCTGATGCAGACTTGCACTGGACTCTGCAGTGAGCTCCTGGATTTTGAACTTCCCCTGATCCTCCGGCTCCCAGCACACAGACAGGCACTGTGTACGCTACTCCCCAATTGTGCAGGTGGCCACTGTAAGGCTACTACTTTCTGTTAAACCTGTTCCTCTACTGAACCCTAATTGGCACAGGTAGGTCTGGAAAAAGGACCCAGATTCTGTCTCTAGGCATGGCCTATTTGGGATATTTCATATAAATGGAATCTCAGTACATGTGGATGTTCAGTGTCTGGCTTCCTTCACTCACCAAAATGTTTCCCAGGTTTATGAACATGCTACGTTGTAGTACTACTTCATTCCTTTCATTTTCAAAGTACCCCATCCACAAGCACCCAAATATAATCAAAGCCCACAGTTTGTAATGGATGATTTTGTTCCTTTTTTCCAGTACTAGCATTAACAAAATATTTAACATAACACATACACCACACAATTCATCCATTTAAAGTGTGCAATTTAATATTTTTTATTACTACCCACACCCAATTGGGCTACAATCACCAAACTCAATTTTAGAAATTCACTAGCCTGCAATCAAATGCTGCACCCTTAGTTATCACGCCCACATTTAATCTCCCTCCCACAATGCCAGGAAACCACTACCCTACATTCTGATCCCTGGATTTGCCTGTCCTGGGACATTTCATAGCTCGCAAATCTTATACCACGTGGTATCATTGTTTTCCTGGCTTCCTTCAGTCAACATAATGTTTTCAAGTTTTTCTATGTTTTGCCAGCATTAGCCCTGCATTCCTCCTTCTTGTCAAATATCATTTCATTATGAATAGCTCACATTTGTTTATCCACTCACGAGCTGGACATTTAAATGGTTTCCACATTTTGGCTTGCAAATAATGCTTCTCTGAACATTCATTTGTACTACTGGATGCATATTTCTCTTGAGTATCTAAGAGTAGAACTGCTGGTTACATGTTAGGGCTGGGTTTAATCTTCTGAGAATTGACCTGTCATTATCCATCCCCACAGAACAGGGGAGGGCTTCAATTTCCTCATTCTCAACAAGTTTGTCTTCAAGTCATCATTATCACTGTTACTAGTACCTCTTTGCCCTTCTCTACTGTTTTTACTTGTATAAATGTTCGGCACAAAGAGAGCAGACAGAGACTACACACACATCCAGGGTTGTCGTTCACCATCCTCAGCATCTTGTTCTAGGAGCCTCACAGGCTCCTCAGCTCTCCTTTACTCCACCCAGAAACCATGAGCTCAGTCAGACATGGGGTCTTGGTGCTGTCTTCAAGGACTGGCTCAAGGGTACTGTGCTGGGAGCCTGGGGGTATCCGTGTTTCTGCGAGAAAATGGAGCACTCTGAGCCTGGTGACCTAGCCTCAACCCAGCCAGCGTGTTCCTCTCAGGCTTCAGCAGGATGAGGTAGCACTTGGGGAGGAAGATGCCACCCAGCAGTCCTGCAGTGGAGGCCAAGATGGAGAAGACCTCCACAGCGACAGTGGCCTTGCCCCGTGCACTGTGGTACAGGGGTAGGAAGGCCGTCCAGACGCTGCAGAAGAGCAGCAGGCTGAAGGTGAGGAACTTGGTCTCGTTGAAGGCATCCGGCAGGCCCCGGGCCAGGAAGGCCACAGAGAAGGTGCCCACAGCCAGGAGGCCCAGGTAGCCCAGCACACAGGAGAAGGCGACACCAGAGCCCTCCTGGCACAGGAGCACAAGGCGGCCTGCCTCTGAGGCTGTGTCACTGTGTGGGAATGGTGGGGAGGTGCCCAGCCAGATCCCACAGAGGACGACCTGCACCACCAAGGCACCCAGTACCACAAAAGAGGAGGTGCTGGGCCCAAGGCACATGCGGATTCTCTGTCCCGGCCTAGTGACCCTGAAGGCTAGGACCACAGTGAGGGTCTTGGCGAGGACACAGGACACGGCCACAGTGAACACCACAGCAAAGGTGGTCTGGCGGAGGAGGCAGGTGGTGGGTGAGGGGCGGCCAAGGAACAGCAAGGGACTCAGGGCACAGAGGGCCAAGGACACCAGGAGCACGTAGCTGAGGGCCCTGTTGTTGGCCCTGACCACAGGTGTGTCCCGGAACCTCAGGAATACCTCGAGGACCAGGCAGGCCAGGCAGGCCAGCGCCAGCGCCACCGAAGTCAGTGCAAGGCCCAGGGGTTCATCGAAGGCCAGGAAGGTCTCTGTCCTGGGAAGGCAGCGGTCTCTGGCCTGGCTTGGGTACTGCTCCTTGGGACACTGGCGACAGCTCTTCATGTCTGTGGGAGACACAAAAACACCACTTCAGACACACACAGTCTATGAAACCAACTCTGGAACATTTCCTGGCCACCAGGCCCTCTTAGGAGCAGTTTGCTTTCATTGCTGTCTTTATGAATTATTCTTAGTCATCCTTGAAGTGTGGTGACATTAGATTCAGAGGCACTAAGAAAAATGCTGCAGGACATACTTATTTTATGAGGATTGGACTGTTTTGTTTTTCTGTAGTATGGGGGATTCGATCTTTACACTGAGCCACATTTTCAGATTGTTTATTGTGATATACATCCTTACTAAGTCACTAAGTTGCCCAATCTAGGCTCAAACGTGCTATCTTCCTGCCTCAGCCTACCAGCATGTTCAGATTGCTGGTGTGCATCATCATACATGGTACCTCAATTGTTTTTATTTCAACAGTTAATTTTTCCCCAAGTAGTAGCTGTGACTGTCCTTATTACTAACTGTTTTGTGCTGAGTTGCATCCTTCAAAATTTATTTGTTGAAGTCCTTACCTCCAGTGCCTCAGAAGGCGATTGTACTTTAGGTAGGTAAATTAGACCCACGGTAATTAAGGTTCACTGAGATCACTGAGGTGGCCCTAACCCAGCATGCCTGGCATCCTCACAGGACCAGGGAACTGACATCCTGGTAAGCCAGCAAGTACACAGCAAGATGGCTGCCTGCAAATTCTGGAGAGAGGTTTCAAGAAACACTCTCCTTCAGACACCAGGATCTCACCTGGCCTTGGTGCAGTAGACATTACAGTGCGAGTGGAGGATTCCTCATGAGCACTATCCCCACCAGCCCTGTCTATGGGGTGTACTTCATTAAGAATAAATTTCCTTAAGAATAAATATGAAACTTGCGTCCTGGCCAGTGTCTCACAGAAATTCCACAGAGAACAAAGACTTCCCAGTGCCTCCTTGGTATGGATCCAAAGGCAGTGTAGCCTCTAAGCCCTGAGTCACAGTCACCCCACTCACCTCTCTGATCTGTAAACTGTCCCTCGGGGCAGGGCCGGCACTCAAAGCAGCAGTGGGGGGCTCCCTGCTGGGGGATCTGACTGGATCCTGGTTCACAGCTGGTGCTGCAGACAGAGCTGGGCACCTGGTAACAGTTTGCAGGGCGACAGCAGAGACCCTGTTGCTTGGAGCACAAGGGTGACTTGACCCAGCAAAGAGTAGGCAGGCATCCTCCCCACTGTAACAGGCAGAGTGCAGGGGGAATGTCCTCTCTGCCATCAGAAACGACATGCAGAGGGACCACACATGGAGGGACTGAGCACCTGCTAGAGAGTGTGCCCTGGCTGGCTGGCATGTGGGAGCAACACTCAGCAAACCCTGCACACCTGGCCTTTTCCATCACACTGGGCTGATACATCAGGAACTGGAGGTGATGGGCCCACATTACACACACATACTCCCATGATACAGCAGGGGTCATTTGTCATGTGGGACCTAGTGCTGCACCACAGTGCTGCACCCTCTGCCCAGGCACCACCTCTAGACAGGAGAATCAGGAGGGAGAGGAGTAGAGATACCATGGGGTGGGTGTTGGATGCCCTCTGGAGGGACCAGGAGCCCTCAGCTCACTTCCATTGAGGGGATAAGGGATCCTCTGACCTCACAGCTGTGTCGCTGAAAGGAGTCAAGGGCATAGCCCTGTCTCTTAGCAAATCCTGAAGCCATCATGATAGAGATACCTCTGGGTCAGAGACAGGACACTCTGCAGAAAAGTAGGGAGAATGGGTCCTGCACCAGAGCAGCTCCAGGCACCCAACCCTGACAGCAACAGCATGTGCTAGTGCATGACAGGACAAGGCCTGCTCTGCATGGGGTGGGCGTGGAGAGCAGAGCTGCGACCTCCCAGGTCTCCATGGGCCTCCCAAACTATGAGAGAGAATGGAGAAACAGGAGAGATGTCTCACACAAACCTAATTCACTCAACTACTGTGGCTCTCCCATTTCACTCTCTTTTTCTCTTTACTGAAGATTGAACCAAGAACCTTCCCACTCAGCAACATCAGGAAGACTTTTTTGTTTCTTTTTCTGAGTCAGGGTCTCATTAAGTTGCCCAGGCTGGGCTTCAACTTGAAATCCTCTTGTCTCAGCCTCCTAAGAAGCTGGGATGATAGGTATGCACCTTTGCACCCAGCTGGAGAGTTAATTTGGTTTTGATGGTGAGTAAATGCTTTTCCACATTCACAGAAGAGTCCACTAAGGACAAACACAATGGCTGAGCTACAACTGCCCTCATTTATAGCCACATTCACTTCATGGCTCCAACAGTAACAAGAACCCTGAACCCGAGTTTCCCCAAATCCAGGGCCCAGCCTGAGACCATTTGTGTGGCCAGGAATCTCACCTGCACACCATCTTTCAAGCGAATCATAATTCTGTCCTCTGAAGAGCGATGAGGGTCCATCGTGCCAATGCGGACAAAGTGGAACTGGCCCTTGGGGCTCTGTTGCCCTTGGAAAACATCATATGTTGTCACCAAGTCTCCATTGGCATCGAACATGATGTGGGTCCCATCAGGGGTCTGGAAGCGCACCTTCCTGAGGGGGTGAAGGAGCTGGGGAAGGAGGGAGACATGTAGCCTGGCGAGGGCCCCACCTGGGGATGGCAGGTGGACCTCCATGCAAGGCCATCTGGTCCCTTAGGCATATGGGGTACAGCGCCCCAGGAAAATGTTCCACCTATAACTTCAGGTAAAATCAAAAGAAAAATACAATAATGAACAATACTTAATAATCCATCAAGATACCCTTATCCTCATCAGGCTGCCATCAGTTAAATTTTCATTATCTGTGTTGTGGAGGTGAGCACCCAGGACCATCATGGCTGCTGTGCCATCCTGAGCCTCCCAACCCACTCGCTGCCCCATCTCTCGGGTGTGTGCCCTCTGCAGAAGGCCTTACCATCCACACTCAACCCCCACCCAGCCTTCCGATATTACTGCCCAGCTGTTGCTTTTCCTGCACTCTTCTCCCATGCAGGGCATTTGCACAGGCTGCTCCTGGAGCCACCACTGTCTTTTCATGGCACAGGCTTCTCATAATCCTGGCTGGACTCAGATCCATCCTCACAGAAGCCTCACCTTCCCATCCTACCACTCACTCCCACAACTTCATCCACTTCACAGCAGTTATCACACCTTGTGAATTTCTAATCTGTCTGCCCTGCCCAACAGCCTGACAGCCTCACTGTCCCTCCATCCACAGCCCCATGTGTCTTTGGTATCCAACCAGTAGAGGCCGTGTGATCTAAGTGGAGGTCAAATCAGCATCCCCTTCCTTCCTTACCTCCCACTGTAGCCTCCCAGCCAGCCTGGTATCCCCAGAAGACACATGTGGACTCTGGGTCAAGCACATCCACCTGCACCCACAGAGGGTGGAAAAGACATGCTTTGTGGCCTCCCTGGCCTCCCACCTGTCCGAAGTTGGCAGTTCAGAAAAACCAGACATCACATGATGAAGAGGAAGGTTAAAAACCCAAACCTTACAGACACTTATGTTGCTTGTCTCCAGCCAGTAGCCTGATTACCAAAGGCAAATGGGCCCACACCATCTGGGTTCTACAGAAGAAGTCAGAGAGGACCCTACATCTGAGCCTTCCCCTCGGGATGGATACAAAGGCCCAATCCGGTACCACCTGGGTCATGGTGAGTAGGAGAAGCCACAGGTTAATCCTTGAGTGTCCTCAGGCACGTAGAGGTGGAGGGAGAGGACAATGACACGGTTACCTGCAGTGGGGATGGTCTCCAGGATAAAATATATTTGTAGAGAACAAGTTTAACAGAATGTATCTTTGTCTGTAACACTGAGGAAGAGCTAAGCAGAGGACCCCATATGTGCACAGCCTGGATATCCAGAAGAAAACTGGCCAGGAGTGCAGCTAGAAGAAACCAAGAGGGTAAGAAGGCTTGGGTAACTTGGGGACTTATCCAGACCTTGTCTCAAAATAAAACAAAAAATGACCTCTCCCTCAATCCACAGAAGCATGACTCTTTTTAGTAAAAGTGTAATTCATCCTATACTTGAAACACACTTATCCTAAAACTTATTTTTATCAATTTAAACACAGAAAGCTTTATTTGTTGAATTTCAAATTTTAAAAAATGACTCATAACGGGATATACTGCCAGTACTGAGAGAGACTGAGTCAAGAGGATTCTAAATTCTAGACTAAAGTAGGAAACATAAGGAGACATTGTCTAAAAATAAATAATAAAAAGGACTGGAAATTGAATTCAAGCATAGAGCATTCCAGAGTTCAATCCGAGGTATCACAAAAGAAAAATGTCTTCTTAGTACAAACATAATGTATTTAATATTTGGGACACATTTGTCCTAAAAGTTTCTTGCTATTATCTCACATTCAAGTTTGAAACATGCATATATACTAAACACCATTCACTGGTTACCTAAACTCAAATTTTGAAAATATATCAAAAATTCAATTCAATGAAGATGTGAATATTGAAATTCACCAGGCATCTTGTATTTACTAAATTGACTCACCCCACAGGGATGGGACAAATTGCAGCCCACATAGCCAGCGTGGCCCTGAGACTCCTGGTCCAGTGCTCCCCCCAGATGTCTCTGGGCTTCAGGCACAGGTGTCCTTACAGCTCCACAAAGATTGTCCAATATCCCTTCCCTGTGACCCCACTCACCTGCCAGGGCTGGAAGTGCTTGGGGTCTGTGCACATGCCATCCCCATGTTCACAGGACACCAGGTCCTGCAGGGCATGGGCTACACTGTAGACGGCTGTGTATGCAATGTCCACTCTACTCACGTCTTGGAAAGGATGTTCATGCCCTCTCAGACTCTCACTACCTGAGCACAGCCGTACTTCTCCTGACACTGTGCCATTCGCATGCAGCCATCTGCACCCAAAGGTGGCCTCCCAAAACCTCCCCAGGAACATGTCCTCTGGGGTCCGATTTGGGTGTAAGCTGGCAAAAAACTCAGGGAATCCATGTACCCGGCTACTGTGCCGCAGAAGGCCAAATGTGCCCCGCAGTACCTGAGAGATGCCAGGCATGGCCAGGGCAAGTGCCGTGTGCAGGAGGCCCTCACTGACCCAGACCTGGCCCAGGAGACTGAAACCCAGCAGGCTCTGCAGGATAAGCTTGAAATTGGAGTTGCTCAGGAAGACCAGGACCCCCGTGGCAGTGCTGGTCTGCATCTTCTGAACCACAGCGTTGATCTTCTCAGGGGAATGCTGGGAAGGGACTGGGACGTGGAATTCGATGCAGATGTCTGCCTCTCCCAGTTCTCTAGCAGCTAGAGCACCAGCCTGCTGCCCAAAGTCATCATCTTGGGCCAGGATGATGACCCAGGACCATCCCAAGTGCAGCACCAGCTGGGTTACAGCATAGGAGGACTTGAGGTCACTGGCCAGGGTGCGCAGGAAGGATGGGAACTGGGTCTTGTCACTGAGGCTGGGCAGTGTGGATGCATAACTGACCTACAGGGAAGAGCAGGGCACAGGAAAGAGGACAAGAACTCAGATACAGGCTTGTTGCAGGTCTGAACTCAGGATACAGACATAGTGAGGACAGGGGAAGGGGCCAACTCATCCAGGTGCCCTGGACATCCTCCCAGATTTGTCCCTCTAAGAACCACATCCCATGGTCATCCTCAGTCCTGGGCAGTGAAGCAGCTGGTCACATAGCTCAGACCAGAGCTAGGATTCCTTCCTCCCTTGAGAGACACAAGGGCAAGACACAGACGACCAGTTGGAATCAAAACCCAAACCCAACATTATACTGCCTGGAAGAGAAACACCTCATCCACAGAGACACACAAAGACTAGAAGTGAAAGGATAGGAAACCATACTCTCTACAGCCAGAGTCCCAAAGCAAGGAGGAACAGTTACTCTAATCTTCAAAATAAAACTGATCACAATAGATGAAAAATTTATATTAAATAGTAAGATAATATTAAACATTTGTTCAAAAACCCAACTCTTCAATTCGTTGATTTTTTTGTATCATTCTCTTAGTCTCCATTGCATTGATTTCTGCTCTGATCTTTATAATTTCCACCCTTGTTTGAGCTTTGGGTTTGTCTTGCTCTTCTTTTTCTAGGAGCTTAAGATTCAGCATTAGGTTGTTTATTTGACCTCGCTCTATTTTCCTACTGTGGGCTATGAATTTTCCTCGTAGAACTGCTCTCATTGTGTCTTATAAAATCAATAAACCCTTAGCCAACCTTATCAAAAATAAGGAAAGATCCACTGCCTGCCTCGCAAGTGCAAGGACCCAAGTTTGATCCCCAGTACCAAAAAAAAAGGAAAGAAAAGGCTCAAACGCATGCAATTAGGAACAAAAAAGGTGAAGTCACACCAGATCCAGCAGAAATCCAGAGGATCATCAATACCTCCTTCGAGAACCTGTACTCTAATAAAATGGAAAACACAGAAGAAATGGACAGATTTCTAGATACATATGAATTACCAAAGTTGAACAAATAAGGTATAAAAATTCTAAATATCCCAATTACAATCAGTGAAATTCAAAACATAATTAAAAATCTACCAACAAAGAAAAGTCCATGTCCTGATGGCTTCACTGCTGAATTCTACAAAACATTTAGAGAAGAACGACTGCCCTACTCTTTAAACTTTTCAATGAAATTGAAAGGGAAGCAATACTTTCAAATTCATTCCTGGAAGCAAGTGTTACTTTGATTCCAAAACCATGGAAAGACCCAACCCAAAAAGAGAACTACAGGCCAATCTCCCTAATGAACATAGATGCAAAAAATCCTCAATAAGATACTGGCAAACAATACAGAGGGTCATCAAGAAGATCACACACCCTGCCCAAGTCAGATTTATCCCAAGGATGCAAGGATGGTTCAACATACATAAATCAATAAATGCAATACATTATATTAACAGAGTAAAGGACAAAAACCATATGATCATCTCAATTGATGCAGAAAAAGCATTCCACAAAATTCAACACCCATTCATGATAAAAATCTTGCAGAAAATTGGAATAGATTTTCTTTACCTCAACTTGATAAAGGCTATCTATGAAAAACCAACAGGCAACATCATACTAAATGGTCAAAATCTGAAAACCTTCATGCTAAAATCAGGAACAAGACAAGGATGTCCACTATCATCACTCCTGTTCAATATAGGCCTTGAAACATTATCCACAGCAATTAGACAAGAGAAATAAATAAAAGGAATAAAGATAGGAAAGGAAGAAGTTAAACTGTCATTATTTGCTGATGATATGATACTCTATATAAAAGACCAAAAAAACTCTGCCAAAAGACTTCTAGACTTAATAGACAGATTCGGTAGAGTAGCTGGATACAAGGTCAACACTCAAAAATCAATAGCCTTCTTGTACACAAATGTACACACATGGAGACTAAATATTACATTGATGGTGACCATGGTTGCCACACTGATCATGATAAAAGCCACCAAGGTGTTCACCTTCAATGGGTGAATTTATGCTACACAAATTACATCTCAATTCCTCTTTTAAAAATAAGAACTGCAACATGTGGCAGAACATGTGGCAGCCTGACATGGCCACTGTTTTGGGAATAACATCAAGGGCCTGCCATTGAGCAACAATGATGGGATAGAGGTGAAGCTGGTGGCCTGATCCAGTTGCCTAGATTCGAACCCCAGCTCCAGCTCCTCCTGGCTGGGTGAGCTGGGACAGTAACTGAGTTTAATCCAAAACTTTCTGCTCACCCATGTGGTGGGATCCGAGGTCTCCCATCACAAGGTGCTGTGGAGGAGAGCAGAGTGGTTGGAATGTGACAGCAGGGAGCTGCCCAGAGCAGAGTAGCTCAGAGTCACCATCCCCTCAGCCTCACTGCCATCCTCCCTGGTTGCAGAGGGACAGGGCTGGGGAGGACTCACCTGGGGAAACTTGTAGAGCCCCAGCAGCCTGGCCATGGCCACAGACAGAGCCGAGCGTGTGTCCCCCACCAAGGCAACCCGGGGTGGACCAAACTGGCACACATAGTTGGGGACAGGATCCTCCTGGCCAGTGAGGAAGGACAGGGTCTCATGCAGGGCCCTGTGAATGGAGTCCCCGGAGTTGCGGATGGAGAAGCCCAGAGTCAGGTTGGGCAGCAGGCGGGTGCTCCTGTTGATCTCCTCGACAGCAAAGACGAAGCTCTGGGCCACCCGGTAGCCCCAGCTGGACACGCTGAGGAGAGAAGCACAAGGACACAGTGGGCAGAGGGCAGCTGGGGCAGGCGGGCACAATCAGCGATGCCTGTGCGCATGCCACACATAGGACAGGTGATGACATGCATCCCCACGGAACCTGTGCACAGATGTGTTTGGCAGCATCATTAGAAGATAACACAGGGGTGGGAGACAGGATCAGCGGTACCAGAAACAGGGACAGAAAGTGTCATCAGTAGGGCAGGAGGATTGCGTACTGGGGTCTAGTGCACAGCATGGGTAACTGTACTGCATGTGAATTGATGTGTATTTTCAAGTCGCTCAGTACAAATTTTTTTTGTGTGTGTGCCAGGGATCGAACTTGGGTCCTTGCACTTACAAGGCAGGCGGTGAAACCACTGAGTTAGATCCCCAGCCCTCAGTATAAATTTTAAATGTCCACACCACCTAAAATGATAACTATCTGATATCATGGATACATTGACCTTCATTTAATCATTCTATCATGTGTGTATATATGTGTGTGTGTGTGTGTGTGTTTCACATTTTACTCCACAAAATTATTATGAATTTTTAAAATAACATGAAGCAGGGTGTACTGGTACACACACGTAATCCCAGCACTCTCTGAGGCTGAGGCAACAGGGTCACAGGTTCCAGCCCATGCAGGGAACATAGTAACTTAGGGACAACCCATCTCCAAATTTAAAGGCGGGGGACTTGGTGAGATTGTAGCTCAAAGCAAACCCCTGGTTTCAATTCTAGGGGGAGGAAACACATTACAATACCAGTAACAGTCACAGTGGAACAATGTAAGTCTCACTGGCTTCATATTGCACTGCAAAGTGCTTCAGTTATTTCCACAACTTTTTATCAAAGCTAAATACATTCACTGTTTACAAACAAAGAGCCAAAGTGCTGCACTGGGTCCTGCAGGACAGAAACAGGCATAGGAATACAGGCAGAGGAGCCCTGGCCACAGCTCATTAAGTTGTGCATTAACCCGGATTTACTTAGTCAACAAGAACACTAACCTCTCACCTGACCCTGTTCTCAGCACCAGGGGTGAAGAAAGACAAGAATCAGTGCCCAAGCCTGGACTCATCAGCTCAGTCACCGCACTTGAGTATAAGCCCATCCAGAGAGAGATGCACAGAAAGTGCCCCAAGCACAGGGAGTCTTGAGAAGGCAGGCACAGGCCAGGGTTCTGGGATTGGCCCGCCACAGCTTTGGGGACCCCAGACCCCACTCACCCTGAAGAAGGCAGCCCCAAGGGTGGCACCATGAAGTCCATCAGGTGGACATCATGGAAGTGCAGAATAGAGAAGCTGCCACCCAGCACCATATCCCCAAGACGCTCAAATCGGGGACTTCTGCCTGGCAACCGCCAGCGCATGGGCCCTGGAGCCACCAAATGTACACCAGCTAGCATGACCAGCAGTGCACACAGCCTCATGCCCGTACTGGCTGCAACCAGAGCAACTTCAAGCCTGCACAGCTACAACCTGGGCCACATTAGGTCTGCAGGGATAGACGGCCTGGCTTTTATTACAATGCCCCTCACCTGGGACCACTAAATCCAAGGGCCATTAAAAGTCCTTTTGCTTTCTGGCTCCCTAACCCCCTACAAGGCCAAAGCTCGGGGCATCTTCTGTAGACCTCAGGGAGTGAGGTAGTTCCAGCTGCATGGAGGACCCATGGGTGGCTTCACAATGAGTCTGGAGATGGGGTGTCCCTAGAGCTGCAGGTGGCCCCAGCCCCAGGCGAGTCCCAAGGGGCAGGGCACAGATGCAGGGCTTTGGGTCAGACAGCCCTGGTCCTGGGAGGAGCTGGGCTGTAATGACCTGGGACAGAGCTGGAAGGTCAGGCTTCTGGCCCAGGAGCTGGGGCAGCAGCTCTGAGCAAGAGGAAGACACCCAATGTCATCCCCATAACAGGGCTGAGTGGACACATGGTCCTGCCCAGGTCACACCATGCTGTGCAAGGTCAACTGTGCAGCAAAGCACTGAACTGAAAATGCTGAGCATCTTGTACAATTCAGCAGGATCTGGGTCTCTATCAATGGGGACCAAGCAACATCCCTAACCTAACAACAAACACCTGAAGACGTCACCCAGCATTCCTCCTTGCATGAGAATTGCATACAAGGGGTAAGGAGGAGAATCAGCCCAAATTAAAACCAGTACCCCAGGGAACCCAGACTTCTGGCCTGGGCTGAGCTCACACACCACAGCTCTCAGACTGGACTCACACAGACAAGGGTGGGCACGGGGGCAGCCACCCCTCTGCAGGTCTCAGGACCAGGCTTCCTCGACCATCACAACCTAACCCTAGACACTGTCATCACCCTAAAAGGAACCCCACTTCCTGCCCTTCTGGTCCCTGGTCACTGCAGCAGTTCTGCCTTGAGATGATTTTTTTTTTTTTTTTGAAGCTGGGTTTTGTGTTAGATTTTTTGGAGAACTAAGGTTTCCTCTGTTTGCAAAACGTCTGGAAACCTCCACCTGCTCCTGCCATCCCCTTGTGGATCTAGGGGTCTGTGGGGTAGGAGCTGTCCCTCCTGACTCTAGGACACAGTAAATCGAGGTTGTCTAAGGGCCACTTCCCAAGGGAGTCAGAGAGTTATAAATGCATAATGAGCCACCACTGCCCTGAAGACCAAGCCAATTCCAACTCCTGAGAACAGGACTCAGGGAACCATCCACAGCAAGGCCTGCCTCACAAGGAGAATAACAGCCCTGGGCACACACAGCCCTCCTGGGCCAGCAGCCAGCAGGTGACAGAGGCCCAGCTGGGCCCCAGCACAGGTGGCCTCCTCTCCTCCAATGACTCTTTCCAGGCCATGTTAGTTTCTTCCAGGTGGTGCACTATTCCCTGTGCTGCCACTCGCAGCCGCTCCTGAGAGCCTCCACCACTGACTTCTTCTCTCTCTCTGTGCCTAGGACACTGGGATAGGCACACAGGCTTTCAGCACACAGCTGCCCAGGGAATGGGCGGGCTCTGCCACCTAAAGCCCGACCTCTGTTCCTTCGTACTACTCAGCTCCTGCTTCCTCCTGCCCCGCAGCAGCCCCACACTGCTCTGTTCAGGGCTGTGCTGTCTCCCTGAATCCTTTTCTCACACCAGATCTGAAGTCTAGTTTTTAAAATAAATACTTTAAATATATGTCCCCTGTATACTTTTACAATACACTAAAACAATGATACAATGTTAGTTATTTAAAAAGAGATTTGGTATTAGAATTAAGTATAGCTACGTTCCAAATATATCTTGAAACATAATTAAAATGTACTATTTGCACCTAACATGGTACTTGGTACTCAGTATAAGCATACCTCAGATAGACTATTGTGACACAGTTACTCTAAAAATTTATTCATCATTTATCTGAAATTTATATTTAAATAAGAATCGTCTTGTTTTTATTTGCTAATTTTGGCAACCCTATTCTCTATATATTACACCCATATTTGTATTTAAAATTACTTATATGAGCTGGTCACAGTAACAACTCCTAAAATCTCAGCACACAGAACACTGAGGCAAGCAGATCCTAAGTTTGAGGCCAGTCTGTGCAACTTGGTGAGTTCAAAGTCATCCTGAACAACATAAGCAAACCCTATTTCAAAAAAAATACAAACAAAATTTTTAAAATCAAAAATTAGGGCTGGGGATTTAGCTCAGTGGTTCCACTGCCTGCCTCACAAGCTCAAGGTCCCGGGTTCAATCCCTGGTACCAAAAAAAATAATACTAATAAATCAAAAAATAAAAAGTATTTATATATTTAAAATATTTTAAATATAGTAAATATGGGACACATTGGTAATTTTAAAAGTATTTATTGTTGATCTGGAATTTAAATTTAACAGGGCTCCCTGTTTTTTATTTAATCTCGCAGCAGTACTCTGGGGCACTTAAACTAATTACTCGAACACTTAAGTGATATTAAACTAATATATTTTAAGGTTTTCAATATATTAATACACTAGTATCCAAAATTTAAATCTCACTGGGTGTCATGGGTTTTAATACACTATTATCTGAAATTCAGATCTCATTGGGTGTCATGGGTTTTGTTTTATTTGTTGTTTGAGGCAAGGTCTTGCTATACGCCCCATCCGGGGCTCCAACTTTCAAACATCCTGCCTCCTCCTGTCTTCAACCTCCCAAAGCTGATATTATAAGTGTGTGTCACCATGCCCATCCGTAGGGAGGGAGGGAGAGAGAGAAAGAGACGAGAGATAGATAGATAGACAGATAGATAGATAATGATGATGATGATGATGATGATGATGATGATAAGATTTTTTTAAGCCAACAAGAGGGAGTTTAACACTGCCCCTATAAGCACAGAGGGCAGCATAGGTTCCATTCCTTCTTTACAGTGTTTGAGATTTTACCAAATTAAAATTTTTAACATGTCAACTAAATGTGACCCTTAAGTTAGGCTTTTGGGCAGAAGCTAATAGAATAGGGGGAAATGCCGAGAAAAGCACATGGGGAAGGTGCAAGGTAAACTTGCCACACAGAGGCAGGGCAACCAGTCTACTTACAAAGTCCAAGGGATACTCTACAGAAAGGCAGTGGGGGGGGGGGGGCGGTTAGGAAGGGATTGCGGTGACAAACCCCACGCGGCGCCTGACACTCCCTCTGCAGCCGCGATGCTAAGGTCTGGGTTTTTAGTCCGCGTCTGCAGAGCACGATTGCACTCATCCCGGGAGTCGGTACCTGCAACGCACAGGTCCTGCACCTGGAAGTGCTAAATCTGGGAAGTCTATGGTGAGACACACTTTTCCTAAACATATTTATGTTTACATTTTCAACAGGCATAGGAGAGTCACGTTTCTAACGCGCGGCTCCCAGGGACCAGGACTTGACAGGGTGACCGCACTCAGCGACGCCATTTGTTGTCACAGGGAAGGACCCTACCGCCCGGCGGTGCTCCCGAGGAGGAAAGACGAAGGAGTAGGAACCCAATTGGCGGCTTCGGATTGGTTCTAGTACCTCTTTGTCGTCCTCTCCAGGGAGTCCTGGCTGCCTGACGTAGGCCATAGGCGGAACCCCTCAAACCGCCATTGGTGTCGGGCCGCGCAAGGAGCGCCGGGAACTGTGGCCAGCCGCGCGCAGGCTGCTGGGAGATGCTAAGTGCGCGTCGCACAGGGCGCTAGGAGTTGTTTGTCCATTATAGGGGGGCGCCTTGGGACCCGGAAGTTGCAACGGATAGCAGTTCCAGGGATGCTGAGCGTTGTCTCCATTCACCGTGCGATGTGTGGTCACCCAGGAGCCTCAGAGCTTGCCCACTGGCAACAGGGATTTGGTAGTTGAGTTCACCCGTGGCCGTACTGGGAGTTGTAGTCAACAACTATGCGCGAGGATGCTGGGAGTTGTGGTCAGCCACAGCGCGAGGGATGCTGGGAATGGAGTCCAGTCCGCGTCCGCACACGCTCCCGTTAGAATTCACCACTCGGCCAAGCAGTTTTTGTGGCCTGGCCATTTATCTCTCCTTAGTCAGAGCTCCCGTGTGGCCTGGTGCCGCGCGGTAGTGCATAAGAATCAGGTTAGGCTGGGGTCCCTAGCGCCGTGGAGTAAGCGGAGCCGAGAGCCCTCCCAGTCCTCTCGCTGGGCCTGCGACACAGCGCGGGAAATCCTGGTTATTTTATCACCGTTTCTTTGGAGACTACACTGCAGCTGAACGATAAACCTGAGGTAGAACATTAACCGGCGTCGCTTGCAACCCCACGCCCTGCTCAGCGTCCTCCCCAACCTCCTCCCCGTCTAATCAGTTCGCCACTCAGTTCCCTGCTCAGTGGCACAGGGAACCGTTCGCAAGTTCGCAAGGCCCTTCAGTGAGGCCGGCCCCGGAAGCACAGGGGTGCCCTAACTGCCTGTGTCAGGAACCGAACTCGGGTTCCGAAGGCCTTCTGGAGTCCTGTTTCGGCACCAACCTGCGCAGGCGTAGTCCCCGCCGGTGCAGGGTACAAGGGGCAGACTGCCTGTGCGCTGCCCTCTGGGAGTTGTAGTTCTGTGCCGCTAGCGCAATCCCTGCTGCTGTGGGATGAGGCCAACGTCCTACCATCTACCGGGAAACGCGGAAGAGAGATAGCCTGGCTGGTCACAAAGGCCTCACCCAGATTCTGAGCCTTGCTGGCCATGGTTGGAGGGCCCAGGCTGGGTCGTCGTGAGCGCGCGAGCGGCCGGAGGTGTGCGCGCAGGCCTCTGGGAGATGTTGTCCCGCTCACGCAGGCGCAGTCCCAGCGCGTGGCGGGGCGGCCTTTGTTTCGCGGTTAGGCTGGTAAGTGAGGTGGGTAGGACTGGAAGGAGGAGGAAGCCCAGCTGTGCGGGTACCCAGGCTCTTCCTGAAGCCCCTGCCGGGGTCGGGTTGCGTGCCAGCCATGCGTTCTGCGTTCAGATCCTTTTGCTTTTTTAGGCTGAATGTGATTTGTCGCTGGGGGGCGGGGCCGAGAGGCGGAGCCCGATGCTCTGGGTAGGATCTGGTTACCGAGTCGGGTCTCAGGGTCTGAGACGAGGCGCCGGACAGGGGTCTGGGGAGAGTGGGGTTCCCTGCCTTGCGGCACAGGCCTGATCCTTCAGCGGCTGCACCCCGCCTGACCTGCATCCCCTGCCTTAGTGGGACATCCAGAGTTGAGGGATGGTACAGGCTGAGACCCCATCATGGAGTCATCTCTCAAGCCTGCAGCTTACTGCGAAAAGAGAGTGGGGGATACCGAAAGCCCAAGATTTTTAATCCCACGTTTCAGAAACCGCCAAAACAGCCTTATCATTAAACTCCCATTGAGTGTTGACTGAGTCAGGTACCTTCATGAGTGCGGCAAACGTGTTTGGATGTCCTGGGCCCAGGAGCCCCGCGCCCCCCCATCCCCGGTCTGCCACCCGTATCCCACTGAGGGTGGACAGGGAGACATCAGAAACCCAAAATACATATTTAAAGAGATAAATCCACTCCTAGAAACTGCAGTGAAGATGGTGATCAGGCTGAATTGTTAGTATTGGGCAGGATCCAGGGCGGGGGCTCACCTTACCTCTAAACTAAAAGTCTTTTCGGGAGTCAGCCGGCTCCCATGTGTGGTAGACAGTAAGCAGATGATCACTGAAGCACAAGATTTCCCTACCACCAGTTGCCACAGTACATGCTCACTGCAGCTGGGTTCCATTGTTTGCTTTTTCCTTACTTTTGTTCCTGTAATTCCTGCCAAGACCACCTAGGCTAGGTGCTGGGTCACCACCCCCACTTTATGAGGGTCACAAAATGATGCCTGGGATCACCAGAGCCATCTGGCTTCTTGTCAGTAACAGAATCACCCTGGAAATCACCTGTACAGCCAGAGGATGTACCCACCAGGCCCTCAGTATCCTGGTCTGTGGAATAGGGTGGGGAGATTCAAGATCAGCCTCAATGCCACGTGAAATGACACCAGGCACACAGCATGCACTCACAAAGTACCAAGCCGAACATCCACTTACATTCAGTTTGTCCTGGGTGTGGGTTCCAGGGTCCCACAGTTACAGCCCCTTTCTTCCACACTGAGGCCCGAGGTTTAGCATCTCTGGTCACTGCAGAAGCCAGCCTGGCCTCACAGCACCTTTCCCCCAAACTAGAGCAGGCTGTTCTACAAGAGGCCAGAAAAGCAGGGAATGACCCCTGGGCTCCTCACCACCAGGGCCCCCAATAAATATGCCACCATCCTCACCTGCCCAGACTTCAGGTCGAACCTGCCTTCTTGCAGCCCAGGCCTTTGCCCTCACTGTCCCCCATCCAGGAGCATTACCCAGCTCTACACCTATCTCCAGGCTGCTGTTACTTTGGCTGTAGCTGCTTACCTCAGGCAGGAGAATTTATCAAATATGAATTTATTGGCTCTCAGTTCCAGAGGTAGGAAACCCAGGGTGCTAACTGGTTTGGCAACTCTGATTCCAAGATGGCATCGTGAATGGGGCCTCTGCACTCCTTTCATGATGGCATTTATCCCACCCGTGAACCTGCCAGAAAAAACCAGCCTCTGGGAGTGTTAGAAAACATGGAGGTATAATAATCAGAAGTGCCCCGTGACCATCCTAGCCTTTCTCTGCAGATTGTATTGTTCCCCAACATTTAAATGTCCAGAATCAAGGACCAGGAGACAGGACTCCCCTGGGGCCCACTGGAAGTAGATTTCTCCAGAGCTTCCTGGTGACAATGTAGTATGGTTGACACCTTGGTCTTTATCCTGAGACCTGAGCAGAGAACTCAGCCTTACTGTGTTGGAGTTCTGACCTAAGAACTAAAAGGCAGAGGTGGAAGACACTCTGGAGCAGTTTATTATCAACAGTAGATAACTAATAACAGGTGGAGCAGTGAGTCTAGGTTTTGAGTCATGGCTCCTTAGCATAGCCATCTCATTTAGAGATGTTTTTTAATTTCTTACTTTTTTTTCCAAGGGCTTCATTTCATTAATTATGTGTTTACAGGTTGACCATGCCTAGTCTGAAAATCTAAAGTCAGAAAGTTTTAAATCTTGGAGCATGTTGGATTTTCTGATGAGGATGCCCAACCTGTAAAGTCTAAACAAATATTCCAGACTGAAATCAGAAACACTTCTGGTCCCAAGCATTTCAGGTACCAATGTGCAGATAAAATTTTGACCTGCAGTGGCAGACCGGGGTCCAGCTGGGCAGTTTTGCAGGTGTTCCTCTCCCCACTGCCCAGAGACAGCTGCCCACCACAAGGACACCTCCTGAGAGGCACAGTTCTTGGTGAACCTAGCATGCCCATGATGGTGTACACTTTGTTATTAATGCCCCAGTACCATTTCAAGAGACTTCTCTAGACTGTTAGAAGACATGGTATAACCTATTATCTCTTTAAGCTGCTGCCCCTACCTGTATACTTCAGGTCTCCAGGTCCTGTAGGAAAACCTGACCCCCAGTGCTGGGGATTTAGCTCAGTGGTTCTGCCTCCTGCTTTGCAAGCCCAAGGTCCCAAGTTCAATCTCCAGTACAAAAAAAAAACAAAAAACCTGACCCCGACGCCCAGCTGACATTCTACTTGCCAGCCCTCCACCAGCAGCCAATGGCAGGCTTGGCTCAGCGGAGGACACTTGCTTGTTTCAGAAGCAAGTGTCCCTTGACTGACTTTACCCAGGAGCAGTAGGGAAAACTGGAGCCTGCCTAGAGGACTCTACTGTGATGTGATGCTGGAGACCTTCAGGCTCCTGGTGTCTGTGGGTAAAGCTACACCCATGACCCTGATGGTCTTCTCATAGCATGGGTTCAAATTTTCCTGGGTTAAAGATGGAGGTTGGGCTCTACTTTAAGAGCAAATGCCTGAGCTGTGTCTTGGGCTTCAGGAACTTGAACATTGTAGTGTAGGAAACATTAAATACAATCCATATTAGTAAGTCCCAAACCCAGAAGCAGAGAAACACAGGGTGAAGGAGACATACTGAGCCCTGTTTGTAGAGGCCCCAAACAGACCCAGGTCTTCTAAGGTGTTCTCAGGAACCTCCCCACTCCTGTTCTTTGCCTTCTTTCTATATATATCTCTGTTGTAGTCTGTTCAGGCTGTTGTAACAGAGGAGTGACTGGGTCATTTATAAGCATTAAAAATGTGTTACTCAGGGGCAGCCCAGGTCCTGACAGACAACAATCCATTCCCCTTGTTCAAACAGTGGCCCATTGCCAGGTCCCTGAAAGATGGCCAGGGTGGGAGAGCGCCACAACAGAGTTCCCCGCTGCACTAACAGCCAACTCTCACACACTATGTTAGCTTCCTGATGCTGCTATAACAAATTACCACAAAGCTTTTGGCTTACAGCAGAGTATATTCTGAACACCAGGAAATGGGTCTTCCTGGCTGTGATCAGGATGTCCTGAGGGCAGGTTTCCTTTAGGAGGCTACAGGGAAGAATCCACTGTTCTCCATTTTCCAGCTTCAAGAGGCTGCCCACATTTCTTGGCTTTTGGCCTTGCCCTGACTGCCTCTCTCTCCACATCTAAAGACCCTGGTGGCTTGGGCCAACTGGGTGATCCAGGATCGTCTATCATGTCAGATGATTAACAACCATAATTGCTCCTTGCCATGTACAGTAACATATGTACACTGGGGTCACAACATGGATATTTTTGGGAGCCATTACTCAGCTACACCAGCTTAGCCTTGTTCTATTGGAGCTTCACATGATCATGGGGACTGTGCCTCATCACCTCTCCTGGCCATTACAGTGTCAGAGTGGGAGCAGCATGCAGCTGTACAGAGAGGGCTGCAGCCAATCCTGCCCAGGAGGAGGAAGAGCATCTGGTTCGTTCAGTACATCTGTTGAGTTCTTGTGGGCTGAGAGTGCAGCAGATACCAAAGTGGACAGAAGCTCCTCCCCTCCGAGTTCCCAGTTAGCAGCAGAAAAAAACAGGGTAGAGCACTCTAATACACCTAGGCCATTTGTCCCTCTTCCTAGTGAGGTACACTAGCTGGTGTAGATTGGTGATCCAATGGTTTCTTGCCACCTGAGTGAGGTGGTACAACAGTCCTGTGCTAGCCAGAAGACACTGGACAGGCTGCACAGAGCAGTCCTTCAAATGTGGTGCTCTTTCCTGCTGCCATAGAGCATGGCAGAAGCTCCCAAACCTGGTGCCTCTGTGGGCATCTGTGGATGTGTTTCCCTAGCACTGTCTTTCCCCACCCTCCTCTCTGCTCCCCTAGAAAATTCTAGCCATACCCGATACCACCCCTTCTCCTTTTCTGTTTCACATGTAAAACCATGTTTTTAAAGACATCAGTTTAATTCTTCTATCCCTACCTTACAAACTACAAACTCTTCCCCCAAAACAGGGATTAAGAGAGATTTCCATTTTGTTTGTTTCTTTCAGACTTGGAAACCAGACAAGACACCAAACTGTCAGCCCCAAACCGAGACATCTCTGAAGAACTGTCCCACAGTGCTGTTCTGGTGGAAAGATTCCGGGGGTGGGGGTGGGGGGGCTTGTGGCCCAGGGGCAAGGACACAGAGGGTACCTGGAAGTGGCAGCTTGGATGCCTTGTGAGCCCCAGCGTGCAGGCAGCTTTTGTGCCAATAAAGACACCCACGCACACGGGAGGAGAGGGGAATGGGCTTGGGGACAACCTGAGTCTGGGCCCCAGGTTCCCAGGTCACCAATGACTCCTGAGAGGCACGGCCCCCATGTGTGGGGGACACATGGAAGGGGAGAAGCTAGACACCAAGGTAAGTTCTCAACAGAAAACCTGTGCAAAGGAGAAATTCTATAAATGCCAGGAGTGTGGCAAGGCCTTCAGCCATAGCTCGGCTCTCATTGAACACCACCGAACACACACAGGAGAGAGACCTTACGAGTGTCCCGTGTGTGAAAAAGGCTTCCGAAACAGCTCAGCACTTACCAAACACCAGAGGAGCCACACTGGGGAGAAGCCCTACAGGTGTGCTCAGTGTGGAAGGACCTTCAACCAGATTGCCCCCCTGGTCCAGCACCAGAGGACACACACAGACGAGAAGCCCTATGCATGCCACGAGTGCGGCAAAGCCTTCAGCTTCAGGTCATCCTTCAGCCAGCATGAGCGGACTCACACAGGCGAGAAGCCTTACACGTGCCAGGACTGCGGCAAGGGCTTCCGGCAGAGCACCCACCTCACCCAGCACCTGCGCACACACACTGGGGAGCGGCCCTACCACTGTGGGGACTGCGGCAAGGCCTTCAGCCACAGCTCATCCCTCACCAAACACCAGCGCATCCACACAGGTGAAAAGCCCTATGCATGCCGCGAGTGTGGCAGGGCCTTCACCCAGATCACACCACTCATCCAGCACCAGAGGACGCACACTGGTGAGAAGCCTTATGAGTGCAGTGAGTGTGGCAAGGCCTTCAGCCAAAGCACACTACTGACTGAGCATCGGAGGATCCACACAGGAGAGAAGCCCTATGGATGCCATGAATGTGGAAAGACCTTCAGCCACAGCTCCTCACTGAGCCAGCACGAGCGCACACACACAGGTGAGAAACCCTACGAGTGCCAGGACTGCGGCAAGGCCTTCCGGCAGAGCACCCACCTCACCCAGCACCGGAGGACACACACTGGGGAGAAGCCATACCAATGCAGAGACTGCGACAAGGCCTTCAGCCACAGCTCTTCCCTCACCAAGCACCAGAGGACTCACACCGGGTCAGCCTACTCACCTGTGCTAGAGACATGGGGACTTTACAGGCCATAGTTCATTGTTGCAGCCTTCTCTCCCACACACACATCACACTTGTCAGACTGTCAGACACCCTCAGCATCCACATTGACAGAAAGGATCTGAACAGCAGGCAAGTGTGCAAATAATCGACACGCAGGAGCTTCAACCTTGAACACCCATTAATGTTACATCATAGAACCTGGAAATGGGAAATAACAGATGCAGCGAGTCTGGTGATGGCTTCTGTCCAGTCTTCACCGTATTCTACAGAGCTGCTCAAAGCGGTAAGAATACACCATATGCTTCTCACATTAAAAAAATGATGTGAGAATGTGCTGGTAGGGCACACTGTCTGCTCCAGGGTGGGAGGTATTTATAAATGGTTCGAGTTGACTAACATTCCTAAAAAACAACATGGCAGTGTTCCAGAAATGAGCGTGGCATCTACATAAACTCACCATGGATGCATGACTGTCTCAGCACAAAGCTGGTTTGTGTGTGAACTGTACCATGAGGATATGTGGCAGCCAGTCCCAGAGACCTAAACTTCATATGACACAGTACCAGCATGCTATATTTAGAATGTAAATTTGTTATCTCCTGATCATTTTGCAGTAAGTTGGTTTCTATGTACAGTGGGGTTGAAAAGCTTCTATGGGAAGTCTAGAAACATAAACCGACTTCCAAGGAGTCTCGGATTCTGAGGTGGCTTTTTTTTTTCGGTACCAGGGATTGAACTCGGGTCTCTCCCCTTGAGAGGGAGGCAGTGGAACCACTGAGCGCTTTTGTCACATTGTTCCATGAGTTTCACTAGAGAACTCACAGGGATTAGAGATGCAGATGCTTCTGTACAAAAAGGGGGAAATAGTTAAGCCATCATCTCACCCGATATTTTGCAATTTCTCTCTTTTGGAAACTGTACAAGTTAATCCTTTCCTACATTGGTTTTTCATTGACTTCATCTTGGTGTTCAGTAAGCTTTTGTTTTTACATCTAACGTGAAAGTCAGAGCTGGGGATTTAGCTCATTGGCTACCTGCCTAGAAAGCACAAGGTCCTGAGTTCTATTTCTAGTACCAGGGGGGAAAAAACTTGAAAGTCCACAGTAATTCATTGAACCTCGGATCTCCAAATAGCAGCCTCCTTGACAACGACAGCTCATAGGTAGTGGTTTGCCACCCTCTTCATTGGCTCCTTTTGTCTTCAACTGTCAGTTGTACCTTAAGACAGTTAGTTTGATTTTCCTAATCACAATGGTGGCCTACTGGAAATTTCTAATTGACTATAAAAATTTCTCTCTTGGGACTATGTTGCAAATAGTCTTCCAGTACAGTTCCTTGGTAGGCTTCTGGAATGCCTTTCTGGAGTTAGTTTCATTGTCATTTTAAAATTAAGAGAGTCAAGGTAAATTGTACATGGCAGCACTATCCAAGTGAAACAATGCAAGCTACCTGGGTGACTGTAATACTGGGTTAGTCCCATTTGAAAACCAGGAGCAGGTAAAGTTTAATATTTACCCCTAATATAGACCACATGTTCTGTTTTGACATGTCAATGTCAAAATTATTTTGAAAAAATAATTATTCAGAAATAATTATTCAAATTATTATTATTCAAAAATAATAATGAAAAAATTATTCAGGTAACTGCATTCTTTCTGTGCACTACATCTTTGAAACCTAACATCGACTTTACACTTGCACCACATCTCTGTTGTAGCTCACCCAACACACATGGCCATCCGGGGCAAATTGGGCAGTGCAGTTCAGTAGCTTTGATCCTTTGAGCAGTTGTCTTGACCTCCTTTTGTTGCATGAATCTGACCCCCTTTTCTCCATGCTTCTGTCTTTGGGTAGATGTGCTAGGAAATCAGATGCTGTACATGGCATGCTGGCTTCTGCTCCTAGATCCAGTGTAGAAATCTGTAGTATTTCAGAAACCTGAGTCCATTCCATTAATAAAGACAGCCAAGGTGCATGCTGGCTCAAAGCGGAATGCTAGAGGACAGCTGGAAGGCAAGGGAGGGCTGTGGTTGGAAAAATAAATCACTTTGTAATCACCATGCTGAAGACTGATTCAGGTAAAAATTATACATGGAGGCTAAATACAGGCAGAATTTTGATAAAGAGTATACTTGCATGAGCTTAAAGTATCTCCCCACAGATTGCGTAGTAGCTGAAAAGAGAGAGTAAATGGTGGGGAACTGGAACGTTGACCAGGTAAGCAAATGAAGCATCACAATAGGTGGGATATGGATGCTGCAGTCCCAGATGGCAGCCCCTGGGCTGCACACAGGCAAACCATGGGCTTGATGGATAGTGTTAGGAATAGGCACATCAAGATTAGCAATGTGCACATGTCCTTTGTGCAATTTTTATTTTTGTTCCTTTTCTATGAGTTTGAACTTGTTTCTAAATAAAGTTTTATAAGTAGTACAAAGCCAGGTATTATGGTACACACCAGTACTCTGGGAGGCTGAGGCAGTTGGATTACAAGTTTGAGACCAGCTTGGGCAACTGAGCAACTTGGTGAGATCCTGTCTCAAAATAAAAAAGGACTGAAAAAAAACAGGGCTGGTAGCTCAATGTGAAGCTTGTGGGTTCAATCTCCAGTACTACAAAAAAAAAAAGGCAGACATCTAGCAGTGTACTAAACAAGACAGGAGAAGGGAAACTGAAGAGATGGAGTGTTGGGCTTTACAGTAACAAAGGACTCATCTCTGGCTCCAAGTGTGGGATGTGTCACGAAATCAGTGGCAGTAGGCGAAGGCAGGCTGACAGGTCACAGAGGGAATTTCAGTTGAGAGGGCACACCTATGCTCTTTCTTATCAGAGCCCCACTCTGCTTGGATTCAGGGGTGAACAGGCTAATCGGAGAATTTAATGTAGAAACTGTGGCAAAGACAGACACCTCAGCAGGCCAAACCCAACCCAGCACAAGCCATGGGATCCTTTCTCTCCAAGGACACAGTAGAGATGAATGAATGGGGGCTTTCCCACATACCTCCAGGTCTGTGGACAGCAGAACACCAAAATAGATGGAGCCATATTCCTGAGTTACTGCAGAACACCCCTCCTACTCACAACAAGTAACACAACAGCCACAAAAGAGACTGTAATGTGAGTGAAGAAATAAATACTTTATTACGGTGAGCCTCTGTGATTTGTGGGTTGTTACACAGAACGCCTGCTCAGACACAGTGACAAAAAGAGGCAGTGACTTCTGTATCTACAGGGAGCAACTGAATTAATGCTCAGGCAACAGAAACAATGCTGTAATCAGATTCAATGTAAAATCAAAAGATCACTTTATAGAGCCCAAGGAGTTTAGTTCTCATTCATTTGCTCAGGCAGACAGATGGCTTCACCAACCTTTATTAGTATTTTCAACCCATTTTGATCTCAGCCCCCTAATAAGAAATACACTTTACATGGCAGCCGGTTTTCATATTTAGATACATAGCTGAAGTTTCACAAAACAATATTTGCCTTCACTACACAATGCATTCTGACCTATTCTACTCTACTTTGTGGCTTTGTAAAGCCAGTGGCCATCCACTAATTTGATTTCACAATTCACTAATAAGCTGGAGCCTACAGTTTGAAAACAGGCTCCAAGCATTTTGGGGATCTTTGCCAGCCACTCTATACAAGTAAAGACACATGAATTAAACTAGGAAAGTTTCCAGTTTTGAGGATTCAGAGATGAACTTGACATCATGTATGTATAAAAATGACAAAACATCTGTCAAGAATTCTGTTTGAACAAACTTGGAGAGCTCAAAGAAAAGGAGCAGTCAAGGCAAAGATGACTAGGAAGGCGCCAACAATCACACACGGTAAGGCAACTCTACACTCTGCACAACGTCAAATGAGCCTGCGTGTGGGATGGTGCTGAAGTGACTGGAAGAAAGCAGCTTACACTGTGAGCATCTGCCCAGGGGGGTTCTGGAGGGGAGGGAGGTTCCCCCAGGACTCTTCCCACTTCTAAGCACTTTAGTCAACCCTAGGAGAGTGATGTCAAAAGACATCACAGGAAGCCACCACCAAAGGACACACTTCTGGATTCACAGCCAGGCCAAACTCATCTCATGGGACTCTCACAGCACCTTCCCCACGTGGGCTCCAGGCCTCTCCCTCCTCCTTGAGGGCCCAATGCTCTGCAGCCAGGCCGAAGTGTTCCTAGCAGTCAGGGCAGGCACGGTGCTTCTTGCTGCTGTGACTGCTATGGTGTTCAGCAAGGTGGGCAATCCATGCAAAGACTTCCCCACACTCACTGCAGGGGTACGGCTGCCCACCGCTGGCTCCAGCCTCAACCACTGCAGGGCTGGATGCTGAGGAGGGGCCCGGGGCCTGCTCCACTGGCGACCCTATGCCTTGTGGGGCCAGCTCCTTCCCCGCATCGCTGGAGGCACTCTCCGGTCCCTCCAGCCCTTCACCCTCATCCTCATCCTCGTCCTCCGGATGGGGCCTCTTTGTTCCAGCACCTGGCTGCAGGCTGGCCAGCCCCACTGCATCCTTGTCCTGCTCTTCCAGTGGTGGCATGGCGCCCAGCTTGGATTCCTCTCCCTGATCATCTGGAACCTTCTCAGGCTGCCCTTCCTCCTCCTGGGCCACGTCCCCTGAAGGGCTCACGGGAGCATCCTCAGCAAGCCTGTCTGCCAGCACCTTATGCCCAGAGATGTCCTCACACATATCCCCTTCGCTTTCGTGATGCCCCCCGTCACCTGCAATGGGTCAGAATGTGAGCAACCTGCCTCTTAGGGCCCAAGAGATGGAAGCTGCTTCCAGCACAGAACTGGGGAGAGCGAGGCCTAAACCTGAACAATGGGAAGAGGAACTCAGAGGACAGCAACGACCCTCTTCCCAACTCCGTGAGACCACACTGCAGCCCAGTGCGCTGTCACAGCCTGGCTGGCCTGGAAGGTGGCCCTCTCCCCCACTCTGCTCCCCCTTTGCAGCAGGCTCTACATTTCACGGAGTCTCTCTCCTAGCCTGCCTTGCAGCCACAGTGGCCATGCAGCCGTCGGCACAAGTGTGAGGGTTGGGCAGCCTTGTCCTTCCTACCTCAGTGAGATGAGACCTGAGCAACCACCCTGCACCAGAGAGTGACATGGCAATGGACAGCCATGAGACAGGGAGCCCACCTGTCACCAGGAAGGACCACGTCAGCCCTTGGGATAAACCAGCTGGTTACACTCGTGCCTCCCCCCACCAGGTGGCCCACTGGAAAATAGGACATTATTGTGCACAAAGGTGGAGAGAGGCTGGTGTGTCCCTCCCTCCTGGAGCTCAGCCATGATTCCCTGTCCCTGAGGAAGCTAGGGCAGCCCCAGAGGCCTCTGTCACCTCAGGTGAGCTGCCTGTGAAGAGCGCAGTAATGGGCAGTGACTGAGGCCACCTGGAACTTGCAGCAGGGCTCAGGTCCCTACAAGACTATGACGCCCTGAAGGCCAGCGTAAAGCAGAACAGCCACACAGGTGAGCCAGTCAGCCCACAGATACTTGCTGCACTGTTTCACTGGGGATCTGTTTCAGGGTGACTGGTTATGCAGAAAGAGACCATGAAATAATACTGCTGCCTCCTGCTCTACTGCACAGGGTGGGACGGCAAAGAGGCTCATGGAGGCCCGGGCCTTACCTGGCCACCCTCCCCTGCAGCAACCCCCGCTGACCTCACCTGGGCCACTGTCTTCTGGCAGGTCCAGGTCCTCCAATCCAGCCTCCTCAGTCTCCAGCCTGGGGACAGCATCAGGCTGAGAAAGCTGATATCCTGAGTAAGTGAAGAGCACCAGAAAAGCTGGGGAAGCAGCTGATGGTCTCCTGTCCCCTCTACACCAAACCCCACTGCAGCTGCCCTCCATCAGAGCCCTGAAACCCAGAGGTCCTGAGGACGAGGCAGCAGAGACCAAGAAGAGGGTCTGCCTGGGTGAGGCTGGAAAGCCGATGGGGAATGGGGAGGTGGGGAGCCAGGGACAGCAAGTCACTGACCAGAGTGCAGAATCGAGTGGAGGCAACTCAGCAGCACAGTACTACCCTAGCCAGTGGGGGGCACTGGGCTCCATTCCCAGTGCCACCCAACCACATAATGACAACTATAAAGAGTTCAGTCTGTTGGCCCCCTCCCAAGGAGAGTAACAACTTCCACCAGGCTGGCAGGAGAGAGGCCATCTGCCACAGGGAGGGTGACAGGCGGGGACGATGTGGCTCAGGTGGATCTCCTAGGCCAGACTGTGAGGGTGAGCGGGGACTTGGCCAAGGATCCAGCACAGTCAAGTTCAAACACCCAGCCCTGGGACTAGAGGTACAGCATGGCCGCAAGGAGCCTCACCCCAGAGGAGCAGCTTCCTGTAGCTCTGCAGGTTCTCCTCTGCGGGATTCAGGTGATCCCACTCCACCAAGGCCAGGGGCTCCTCTGAGAATGACTGTGGCTTCTGGAACAGCAAGGCAGCCCAAGCTCAGGCCTGCACCCTCTCTGAAGGACACATGGCTCCTTGAACACCCACACCTCTGACCGCAGTTGCACAAGCCACTCCCTCCTGCAGGTGGGTCCCGGGGAGGGCAATGCAAGCCCTAGGTCCCACAGAGGCCGCCACTTACCTCCGGCTCAGCTCTGGCAGGACCAGCCTCCCCGGACTTTTCTCCCCCCACACTCCTCTGCTCCAGAAGCATGGACTCCAGGGCAGGCCAGGCTGGAAGGAGGGAAGGCAACTCTAAGGAGACAAGTTCTGTGTGACTCAGAAGTTCAAAGGAGGGGGCAGACCCCACTCCCTCCCCACACCAGCCCAGGTGGTCATATCGCTGCAGGTCCTGGACACTGTGTCTGTCTCCACTTTACAGAGCGGAGTGGCTACAGAAAAAAGCAAGTTCAGGCTCCACAGAGGCCCCAGAGATGCCAACCCCAGCCAGGAAAGGGGCACTTGTTTTACCCACTGCTTTGGTAAAGTGCTGGCATAGATGTGGGCAGGTGGGCAACTTCCTATCCCAGCACTGCAGACACAAAACTTTAAGGAAACCACTTGAGTTTCTGCCATACATAAATGTCAGTGGCTTGAGGAACCCATCCTCAGCACACAGAAACATCACATGCAGCACCCAGCCAGGACACCCTGTAGCCTGCTCCGGACAGAAGGCCAGGCTCAGAGATGCACAAGTCAGCTGCCGCCCAGAAACCGCCCCTGAACACCAAACACTGGGTCCAGACACACAGTGCCCAGCCTCCGCACACAGGCAAGGTGCAGACTCACAGCTTCCTCTCCACAGGCCACAAGGGCTGGGAGACTACTTTCCTCTTTGTATGTCAATGCTTTCTCGCCATCTGTGGAAAGCATGTGTGACCAAGCCCCCTTCTTAAGAGGAACTGAACTAAAAATCAGCACATCTGAGATGCAGAACCCATGAGGACAGGCCACCTGGAGCATGCACCCTGCCCTGCCTCCCCACCAAAGGCACCACCCAGCTTGGCTGGGTGTCAGGGGCCCCAGAAGCACCCAGCCTACCTGGCAATAGCAGTGGGTCTGAGTGCTGCTCATACACTCCCTCGCTGAACTCAGATGATGAGCCCCCAGGGGAACACAGCAGCATCCCTGTCCACAACCAAGGGAACAATGACACGGAGGCAGGAGGCCCCTGGGTTCCCAGGCTTCATTACCACCCATGCCTCAGACCTGACCCTCACCCAGAAGAAACCTACACCCAGCAGTGTCCCCACAACGTTTACCCACTTTTTAAGAGAATGGTCCCTGCCTTTGACTGTCCTCCATTTTGTCTCCTTCTAAACATCTGGAAAACAGATGCAAGGGCAAGAGCCCCAGCAGCTGTTCTGGCCCAAGAGGCAACCTTAAGGGAGAGGCCACTGGACAGCCTGGTTAGGTTCTGGATTACTCGCCTCTACACTTCTTACACACAGGAAAACTAAACTCTCATGACACCCAGTGCTGTAGATTCCAATCCTTCCAGACCCTCCTCCCTGTTTCCTCTTGGATAGGCTCTTCTGGGGTGGCAGCTTCACCTGGCTCATCCAGGACATCGGAGAGGCCCTCCACCAGGGAAGCTGCCTTCTTGCAGTTCTCAGGATACTGGGCCACCACCCAGGGGCGGACCCTGTCAGGTAGGATGCCCAGGAACTGCTCCAGCACCAGCATTTCTAGGATCTCCTCCTTGGAGCAGGACTCAGGCCGCAGCCACTGTCGGCACAGCTCATGGAGCCGGGCCAGGGTCTGGTGCGGCCCTGCTGCTTCCTGGTAGGCAAATTCCCGGAAGCGCAGGCGGGAGAACTCAAGGTCCACAGGGGTCCTCTCACAGCCAGTCTCAGCCTCAGCCTCAGCCTCAACTTCAGCTGCGTCAGGATCGACCTCAGCGTCAACCTCAGCAGCATCATCAGCCTCAGCCGCACTGCCATGGACCTCAGCCACATCGGCATCGACGTCGTCGGCCTTCACCTCAGCATCGATTTCAACCTTGGCAGCGTTGGCACTGACCTCAGCCATATCAGCACCGACCTCACCCACACTGGTATTGGCTTCAGCATCAGCCTCCACCTTGGCGGCATCGGCACGGCCCTCGGCCACACCCTCACGACCCTCAGGAATGGTCTTGGCACGGCCCTCGGCCTCACCCCTGGTCTCAGCAGAGGCCTTGGCCTCCAGCCCAGCATCGGCTTCAGCGCTGGCCTCAGCCTCAGCCTCAGGCTCCCCCTGCTGGGCTGCATCATCTGAGCCCAGCATGGGTGGTTCGGGAGGTGCTGGGGAGCTCCTGGGAGAGGCCATGGCCTTCTCGAGAGGCAGCATCTTGCCAGGCCTGCACTGGAAACGTGGCCGTGTCTAGCCAAGGGCAGAGCAGAGATGCCCAGGATGACAGGTGCCCAGGGGCAGTCGGCCAATGCCAGGACCCAGGACCTGCAGGGGAGAGCACCAAGACAGACACCACACAGTGAGTGCACAGAGGAGCACAAGGGGCCTCGCCACCCATCCGCGGGCCCATCAGACCCACCAGAACCCCAGCTTTGTTCTCATACAGATAAAAGTTAAGCACAAAGAACAACTCATTTAGTAAAAGTAGTGTTGCCACAGTTTTCTTTAAGATGTCAGGATATAATGAGAAAGAAAAATTATAGAGCAACCTCAATCACAAACCAAAGGAAAAAGCCTTAAAAGATCAGTAAACTCACCCCAAACCTGCATGTGTGTTAACACATGTAACATGCATGTAGGCCGCATCGTATCAGACTTGGGTTTGTCCCAGAAACATAAGGTCTGTTTCACATTTTAAAACATGTCCTATGGAGACTCCAGTTTCCAGTGACATGGAAGGACTAGGTGTCAAGTTGTCCCTCCCTTTAAACCACTAAAGACCTGAACTACAGCCTGAATTTAGGCAAAGGAGTGGGAAGGTCCCTCTGGGGCCAGGTACACGACCAACACCTACTTCTGAAAATGACAGAGGCCTGCAGACCTGGGCTGACCCATCCATAGAATCAGTGGAGAGGGATCAGGAGTTGCTGGGGTGGGGAAGACAGGATATGGAGGTGACTGAAGGGAGGGGAGAACACAGGTCACAGCCAGCCCCCCACGCACCCCAGCTAGATCCTGTGGGCAGGAGAGCACCACCTGCAAGACACATACCACTCAAGCCAAGACTCGGGACATTCAGGTGAAGTTTTACTGTAACTGTGGGCAAAAAGAACGAGCTAAATAGACCACAGGCAGCCAAAACCGACCTCAGGCCTATGAGGTCCACTACAACTGGCTCCTCTGGGGACCTGCAGGGCTGGCAGGAGGCAGACTTCCCACACACCATGGGACCAAGCAGAGAGCCACAACTGAACCCAGGGCAAGCACTGCTCTTTGTGGAACCACAGAAAGCAAACACTTTTTCTTCCAGACATATGTTTTTGAGGAATCCAAGAAAATCTCTGCATGACCACAGCTGCCATGAGGATGTGTTCTGAGCAACCCCACTTTTACAGAGAAAACTGACGAGGTGAACCGATACGGGAACAGGCATTGCTGACCATTTCCGAGTGCAGCTGGGGTCTGTGCTGACATTTCTCCACCAGTATCCGGGGTGCCAGGACCTCAGGGCTGGGGAGGTGAGATGAGATGTCCAGGACAGGCAAATCCAGAGAAGAAAGGGATCTGTGCTGCTGGCAGCTACGGGGATGGGGACAAACCACGAATGGGTTAGGGTTTCTTTTTGGCTTGATGAAAATGCTCTAAAATTAACTATGGCAATGGTCGCACAACTCTGAATATGCAAAAAACCAATAAACTGTCCACTTTAGAGAGGAAAACTTCATGGCATATAATTATATCTCAATAAAGTTGTCTTTGGAAATGTAGGCAGAGACTCAACTTTCAACTGTTTCCCGCTCCCTCTGTGGCTAGTAGGGAAGGGGTTACAGGTAAACGTAGACATCTAAATGCTTGGGAAGACTTCCCACACAGGGTTCCATTTCCCTCAAGAAAAAAGACCTGTACCACCACCACCACAATCATCAGCACTGTCTTCACCACCACCACCAACATCACCACCTCTCACCATAACCACTATCCTAACTACCACCACCAACTGTCATCACCACCAGGACCATCAGCATCACTGTCATGACCACCATTAACGATACCACCACAACCACTACCACTACCACCACCATGCCCATCATAACCATTAAACCAGCAGCAGCACCATTATTCTCCAGCAGCAGCACCACCACTCCTCCCTCTAATCCTCGCCATGACTCCCTCTGCCCATCTGTCCCATGGCATTTCCTTCATCCATCCTCCCCTGCCCCTGCCCCAGCCCACTCTCCAGTATTTTCTTACCTTCTTCAGGGCTGGGCTCTGAAGTGGACACCTTCCCTCCACTCCCTGTATGCTCTCTCCTATCCACCCCCAGCCCTTCCTAGCCCCTCCACCTTTTGACCACTTGCTAACTGCCTCCCCCGCTGGAACGTGAGCTCAGGAGAGCAGGGCTTTCCTCTAGGCAGGTCTGGGCCTGGGCAGTGCCTAGCTCAGTGACTGCATAAATTCTGATTTTTGACAGTGCATCTCTGTTGAGGACATGGCTATGCCTAATGGCCTTATGGAACCTCACATCCATCTACCTGGAGTCATGATATATTTGGAGATTGAATGGAGGAATACAATACCTGGGCTACAAGGTACAACCTCACCCCTACTACCCATTATAGCAGCACCCAGCAGGAGCCCCTTCCTTACACCCTGTCCCCCACCAGACACACACAGAGGACCTGGCCACTATCCACCCACTTCATACCTCAGTACTTTCCATGGTTTTTTCAACTCTGTGAGTGGCTGAACTACCTCAGTTGCTTCCCTTATAGCTCCGCCAGATAATTACTGAGTTCTCTGTCTCCATCATGCTTTTCACTTGCTGTTATCTTCTGACTATACCTGTTTCATACCAAACTTGACCATTTGTAAGATAAATTTCTGAATTCAGAAGCCTGGTTAAAAGGGCTTTCTTCTCTACCATTCATTCACTCTCCTGAGGGAGGAATGAAAAATGGAAAGGGTCAGGTAGAAAAGATCTGAAGCCCCAAAGGCAGAGAGTCCTGGTGGCAGCCACTCGACTCTGCCTGTCTGACAGCAGAACTTGGGCAAGTTCCCACACACTTTAAAAACAGCCCACTGACCAGGTGCAAATCTGTCTATCAGACTTTTAACTTTTTAAGCCATGTTTTGTTTTATTTTAGAACTAGTGACTAAGCCCAGGGTCTGCACACTCAGATACATTCCCAGCCCATTCTTGTTATTTTGAGACAGGATCTCAGTGAGCAGCTACATTGCCCAGGATGGGCTCAGAGTTGTGATCCTCCTGCCTCAGCCTCCCTGTGCTGGCATAACAGCTTGTCCTGCTTCTGATTCAGCTGGCAGATCTCTTGGTGCAGTGGCAATGCCAGCTCTAGCTAGTCATCAGGCAAAGGACACATAGAGCTCTTCATGATCATGTGGGCAACTGCTCTTCTTAGCTCCCACAGGCATGTGTGCCCTGCGAAGCCTGTGCACACAGGTGACTGTGACTTTCCCCACAAATCCCTGTACAAGGCTTGCCCAGCAGGCTGCACCCCAGCTCATGATTCCTCTCCTCGGAGCTCCAACATCCCCGAGGTAGGGACCAGAACAGCCCCAAGGAGCAGGTGAGGAAATAAGAGGTACAGAACAGTGCTTGGGCCCAGATTCTCCCCACTCTGAGCATGGAGATGCCATGGGGCCCTCAGCCAACAGCTGGACCGGTGAGAATAGGAAGCCATCTCCCTGGTCACAGCACAGGAGGGACACGTCATGTCTGGGGACCAGCAGGGCCATCTGTCTTCAGCATTTGGGGCTGTGAGCCTCCTGAGGACCCAGGCCACCCACGGATACCATCAGCAGCTGAGAGGCCTGAGAGATGCCCCCTGCAGGAAGCTGTTCACACTGGGAAACAGCCTGTCCTCCATCATACCCAAGGTCCCTGTCTCCCTCTCTACAGGGCCCAGTAGTAGAGTAATAGAGCCCAGTGTAGCCTGGGCTACACATGGTGAGATCCTTTTTCAAAAACAAACTCAACAAAAAACTCAAATAAGTGAAGTGGACCTTTTAAAAGGAAAAATTACAGAGTGAGGAATCATCATTAATATCTCAGCTGCCGCCGAGCATGGTGGCACACACCTGTAAGCTCAGCACTCAGGAGGCTGAGACAGGAGGATCATTGCAAGTTCAAGGCCAGCCTGGACTCCATAGTGAGTTCAAGGCCAGCCCGAACTACCTAGTGAGACCCAGTCTCAAAAAACCGAAATAAATAAAATAAAATCTCAGCTCCATCTCAGGTCCCTGCCAAGAACACACACTCCATCCTGTCATGAAGTCATGCAGGACAGATGGATGCTCTGCACAACTCCCCTGGGCTCTCTCCAAGGTCTCAAGGTCAGCTTTGCCAAGAACCAGAAGGAAAAAGAACTTGGTACAATCAGACAGAAGAGAGGCCACAGACACTATCAGGACGGGGACGAATGAAGGTAGATCCCAGGATGCTAAGACCCCCACCTCTGGCCTCAAGAAGCCTACTGAGGTACAGGTGGAACACAAAATGGGGGGAGTAAAGTGGGGAGGGGGCGATGAAGTCAGGAAAATGGCAAAATACTGACAGGTGAATGGGCAAAGGGTACACAGGAGTTCCACAACCTTCTAGTGAGTTTTAAAATTTTACAAGGAAAAGCCAATCCCCAGTAGTCTCCAGCCCCTCTGCCCTCCCTCTACCGCAGCACCGGGGAGGCAGAAACATCCATTCCACTCCAAGCCCTCGGGTCAGCACCAAGGCTAGGACTCCCACTCCTGCCCTCAATATCCCTCCTCCACCAGACTCCCCCCATCTACAGCTCCCCTGCGCTCTCCCATCCTGAGGCACCCTCAGTCGGGCCACCCAGTTACCCAGGAAGAGCGCCTCCCCCCAGCCTACAGCAGGGGCTCGTTACCCGCCGAAATCCTCTCATCTCTCCCAGCACAACTGCGGCCCTCTCCATTGTACCCCAACCCAGCACCCAGGGGAGAGGCGATCTGCAGCCACACCAACACTGCACCGCGGGGGGATCCCCCAGACCTCCCGACCTCACACTATCCCACCCAAAGGCACACAGACCTCCCTGCCATCCCACACGAGGGTGGGGGACGACAGCATCGGGGGCCACACTCCAGCCCGAGGGCCCCCAGACCTCTCCTCCTGTCCCCACACTCGGGGGCCACACCCGCCCACACTCCCCCAGGAGCCAGCAGCCCCTCCGATCCCAGGCCGCGCCCGGAAGCCCCAGCCCTGCGCAGCGACCCGGCCAGGCGCTCACAGCCCACTCAGGAGCGCGCCCGAGGCCGGACCCACCTGCTGCGCAGCGGCCCCAGGCGGGTTCCGGCGACCCCTAGCCCAAGAGGCAGGATGGCGGCCGGCTGAAGGGCGCGTGCGCGCAGGCCGGGCCCACGGACTGCGACTCCCAGGATGCTAGAGGGCCGCAGCGCGGCCGGGCAGGGACGAGGTCGCGCTGACAGGACAGACAGCCAATCAGAGGCAGGGACTCCTCTCCGTCCCACCCCACTGGCGCCTACGTCTCTTCCTATGCCATGGCAACGGCGTAAACAAGCGGATGCGAAAAGCGGCCAGGATTGCCCGACACCTGAGAGGCGGAGACAAAGGCACGAAGGGACTGAAAGACGGGACAACGCGTTGGCTGGAAGTAAAAGCAACCGGAAAGCCCTAGACGCTCGTGTCCAGACAGGCAGACAGACAAACAGAGAGAAGACCAAGAGTCAGTCCGAGCCCCAGAGATGGAGAGACGCGCGGGAACAGAGATGCAGAGGGCTGGACTGCGCGGGGAGACGCGGCGGGGAGACGCGGGGAGGGTCCCACTCAGGGTGGGGAACCCAGACACTGGGGCAGCCGAGGAGACAGAGCCGGAGGCTGAGAGGGACTCCTGAAGATGGAGAGACAGAGGCCCTGCTTCTCAGCCGAGAAAGAAGTCTGCAGGACTCGAAGCTCGCAGCACGGCTTCTGGAGCTGCTGCGCCGAGGGGCAGAGGGAGAGGTCGCTGGGCGAGGGAACCTGCATCCTCCCAGCTCCCCACAGCAGAGCTTCTGAGGAGGTCATGTTGGTCGTTTGGAATGATTTTTAAGACGTATAAGTGAACAGCTCCTTTTACTGTACAGACATTTTTATTTGCATGCACCAACACTCACTTTTTGTTCAGTTCTGAGAATTTTAACTCGTATACCACAAACACAATCGGGACAAACAATTCCACTGCCCCTTTGCAGTCATGCCCTCTCCCACCCACAACCCTGAGCACAGGTTTCCCTCTACAGAATGTCGTATAAATGTAATTATGTGGCATGTAGCCTATTGAGATTGGCTTATTTTACTCCACATAATTCTCTTGAAATCCACTTGTGTGGATCATGTTTGTTCCTTCTTATTGCTAAGTAGTATTTTGACGGTATACAATAAATATTCATCCACCGAAAGACACTGGATTTGTTCCCAGTATTTTGGTGTTACAAATAAACACGCTATAAACATTCATGTACAGATTTTTAGCGAACCTAAGCACTCACCATTTAGGGGATAAATGCCCAAGACTGCAATTGCCAGGTCATATAGCATATGCATAGTGTAGAAATGTGTACTCTTTTCCAGAGTAGCTGTACATTGTACATTCCCAACAACAACACCTGTATGAATCAGCTCCACATTCTTATTCAGCACTGGGTGTTTTTGTTGTTGCTGGTGGTGTTGGTAGTGATAGGTTTGGGGAGGTTTTTTCTTTTTTTTTCCCAATCTCCATTGTGAAATTTCATTGTGGTTTTAATTTGTACTTCCCTAATGGCTAGTAACATCCCCCATATTTTCACAGTATTTGCCATCTGTGTTATATCCTCTTCAGTGACATCTGCTCTCCTTTTGCCCATTTTCTAAGTTTTAAAAAATTATAGTTTTGAAAAGACCTTTATATTCTACATATAAGCTTTGTCAGATATAGACCTGGAAAATATTTCTTCCCAGCCAGTTCCTTGTCTTTTTATGTTTGTTAACAGGATCTTTGGCAGAACAAAGGAACAAGTCCTGAGGGTCCCCTCCTGTATTTTTCATCAAAGTGTTGTAGTTTTACCTTTTATGTTTAAGTCCATCATCAATTTTAATTTTTGTATAAGATGTGAGGTTTAGACTTAGGCCCATTGTGGTTCCCTGTGGATGCTGATGTGCCTTTTTCTCTGACGCCAACTGGGTGTCTAAAGATCCAACCCAATTCAGACACTGCCCACCCATAATTAGTGCACCGTAGACAAGTCAAGGGCTCAGACCCACTTGAGACACCAGTCACAGGCTACTCACACTTCTGCTAGGCCAGCTACAAATCCTAATCTCGGGCTTGATAATCACAGAGCACAGAAATGCACGTATGTTTGTCTATTAATGATACAGCATGTAAGTCAGGAGCAGCCAGAGGCAGGAGCTACATAGGGTAAAAGACACAGACAAGACTTCCCTGCCTCGCTGGACACACCACCCTCCCACAGGCCCCTTGAACCTCACGGGCAGAGAGTTCTCACCCTCTCAGTGGTGACCAGCCAGCCCCATCCTGGCACTTAGCCACCTCATTTGCTTAACTCAGGTATAATTATGAAAGAGCTTCTTTATGAACAAAAGACACTCCTATCGGGAAATGCCGACACTTTCAGCTCTGTGCCAGCAAAGGAAAAAGACCAAATATGTTTTATTACAGCCCAGATGTCAAGCTGCTGCACCACTGCATTGAAAAGACTAGCCTACCTTTTGTTTCCTCATCAAAAGCCCTGCTAGGAGCATCTCTGTGGTTCTAGTCCTGTGTTCTCTATTTGTTCCATTACCACGCTCTCTTGATAACCATAGCTATAAGTGTTAATTTTGGGTAGAGTCATTTCTCCTGCTTTTTTCCTTTTACAAAATTATTTTAGCTATTCTGTCTTTTGTATAGTTTCTATACAAACCAGAATAAATTTACATATGTGTACAAAAACTGGCTGAAAATTTGATAAGAATTATGCACATTTTTGTATCTCTTTCTTGCCTAAGTGCACCAACTGGAGCTTGTAGCATAATTTCTAAAAGCAGTGAGGAGAGTGGGCAGTCTTGCCTCTTGTATACTCACAGGTGGAAATCAGGCTTTCACCATTTATTACATTAATTACAGATTATTTGCACATAACCCTTTTCAGATTAAGGAAGTTCCTTTTTAGTGCTAATTTGTTGATACTGAACTTTGTCGAATGCTCTGTCTGAATTTATTAATAAGATTACATAATTTTGTTCTTTAGTCTATTAGTACAGTGGATTGTATTAGTTTTGAAAATCAAAGCCAGTTTTGTATTCTCAGGGGAAAAAAAAACCCTTTGTTAGGTTGCATTGATGTTGTTTGCAAGATTTTATTTGCTGATATTTAGATTTTTGTGTCTACATTCCTAAGGCCTGTCAGTTTGCAGGTTGTTTTGTTTGTACCTTTGAGTTTAGTAACCAGGTAATGCTAGCATCATAAAATGAACCTGGAGGGGAGGGCTCTACCTCATATGTGGAATTAGCACCCTCATAAAGAGGCTCCAGAGAATCTGCTGGCCCCTTCCACAAAGTGAAGACAGTGCAAGAAGGCACTTTTAAGGAACAGGCCCATGCCAGACAGCCCGCTGGTGACTTTGCCTTGAACTTTTCAGCCCCCTGAACTGCAAGCAATACATTCCTATTGTTTATAGTTTTTATAGTAGCTTAAACAGGTTGTGATTGCACCCTTATCCTTTGAATATCTGTGGCCTCTGTAGTAACAGCTACTTTTCATTCCTGATGTTGGTAACCTGTCCTGCTGACAAGGAGCTTTATTGTTTTTCTTTCTTTTCTTTTTTTTTTTTTTTGGTACCGGGGATCGAACTCGGGTCCTTGCTCTTGCGCAGCAGGTGGCGAAACCACTGAGCTAAATCCCCGACCCAGCTTTATCATTTTCGCTGGTCTTTTCAGAGAAACAACTTAAAGTTTCATTAATTCTTTCTTCTAGTTTTCTCATGTTTGTTGTATGACATACTATATAAGTATTCAGAAATACAGAAGTAAATGCCAGAAAAGGAAATGCCTGCCTCTGGTGAGCAGTGGAGCTGCCAGTTTCCCTACCCTCTTTTGTCATCATTCGATTTTTTTGTACCAGTTATGTATTACGATTTGACAAAAAGTTTAAGCATATTAATAGTTCGAGGTAAGGTGCAAAAATTACTTTATTTGAAAACGAACACAAACTCCCAAACCTGATACGTATGCATATGTTTGTAGAAAAATGACAGCAACAATTCCATGTTTACATGACGCATAGCAGCATGACGCACTGCATCCTTATGAGGCAGTTTCATCCACACTGGTCACTAGAGAAAAGTGAAGCCAAGCCCCTACAGCTCTAAGATGGCGAGAGAGGCTGAGCTCAGGTAGCCAGCCAGATGCCCTGCCCCCAGCATTGAGGTTGCACCTCTAACTTGTGCTCCACCTTCCTGCAGCAGCCACCTCAGGGCACAGTGGCAAAGGACCCTTGAAAGGCCCCCAGGGAGCAGGGTCACACCGTCCAGAAAAAGAGTAAAATGTACACTGGCATGTGGATTTGGACAGAGACAGAATTCCAGCCCATCAGGAAAAAAATTAATTGTTCAATAAATGGTCTTAGAACAAAACTATCTCTAAGTTCAATCCCCAGTACTGAGGGGGAAAATATTTGATCCTAATGCCTTATAACATATCAAAGTAAACTCCAAAGGGACCTAAGATTTTAATGTATAAAATAAAACCATAATATAGACTTAGAGGAAATACGGAAACTTTAAGTCTTTGTATGGGTTTTAGTTTTGTTTTCATCCAGGAGCTATTTTAATCTAAATACTATTTTGTTTCTTTTTTTTTTTTTTTGAGACAGGATATCACTTTGTAGTTCAAGCTGGTCTTGATCTGACTATGCAGCACAGGCTGGCCTCAAACTCATAGCAGTCCTCCTGCCTCAGCCTCCTGAGTGCTGGGATTACAGATGTGCACCACCATGCCTGGCACTTTTTATTAAGTACTGGGGTTTGAACCCAGAGGTGCTCTACCACAGAGCTACATTCCCATCTCTTTTTATTTTAAGACAAGTTCTTCCTAAATCATTAAGTTCCCCAGGCTGGCTTTGAACTTGCAATCGTCCTGACTCAGCCTCCCTTGTTGCTGGGATTACAGTCATGTAGCAGCACACCCACCTAGCATCTGAAATTTCTGAGAGATTCCTTTAAGCAAAAGTACCAAAGAGTTGGCTAAGTCAAGCTGGTGGAGAATCTGGCTTGCGGCTCTCGCCCCGTGTCCAGCAGCAAAGGGGAGGGGAGGTTCGGAAGGCTGCAGCTGCAGTCTGAGGACACAGCTCCCCGTCTCCGTGCTGGCAGAACTGTCAGAGCACTATCAGCGACATTTCCAGCCAAGACAGTGGCTGTGGCCTTGCGCACATCTTGTATAGACCTAAATAAGAGAAAATCCAGAAGCCACAATAAAAGAAAGTGTTAAGTTTAGATACATTAAAAACAAACTTTTAGCGGTGGCAGCAGCTGAGGAGGTAGAGGTGACGACAACTCCAGAGACCACAGTCCAGATCCCCGCTCTGGCCCCGGCCCACCATGCTGACCCTTGCTGAGCTGCTGGTGCTCCTAGCTGCTGTCCTGCCCACAGAACAGCTGCTGCTTTAGCATCAACGCACGTGCCAAGGAGTGCTTCTTCAGCGGGTCACCTCGCGCACCAGGATGGACCTAGCCTTCGAGGATGCCGAGGCCGGCTTCCTGGACATTGACGTGGACCTGATAAGAAACCAAAGCACAAGGAGACCACGAGTCCAGTAAGAAGTACACGTTTGAGGCTCAGAACATACAAGCATTATAACAGGATGTCTACCGTGACTCCAAAGACAGTGATGTTCACCACTGACAGAGGGGAGGCCCCAGAAGGACAAGACATGGAAACAGAAGCTCACTAGAGCAATAGAAGAGTCGATCGATGAGCTGGCAGTGGCAATGACAGCTGCAAAACACAAGCAGAAGTCTGAGGAGCTCTGAGAGAGGACGCACAGAGGCGCCAAGAACAACACAAACAGCAGAATGGCCCCTTGGTCCTTCTCGGAAGCTCTTGTTCTCATTGCCATTAAATTAGGACAGATCTACTTCCTGAAGAGATTTTTTGAAGTCTGGAGGGTTGTTTAAAAGGCCTTCTCCTCATGATCCCAAACTCATAATTCACTTGTTTACCAAACACCTTGGTCATAATAGTGTCCTTAGTTTCTACATTTTTTTGGACCTGTACATTCACAGGTTATTTTTTTGCATGATTAATAGATACTAGGGGGGAAACCTTTTTAGGAAAGTTATAGTGAAAATCTGACATTTGATCAGAATAAAATTTCTTATTTGAATGCTTCAGAATTCAAACATGGTAAACAGAATACAGGAATATAGTTTTTTTAATATGCCCTTGGTATAGCAATTTGTAACCCTAACATGCAGGTTCCTTCCCCCATTTTCTATTGGCTGAGAACTGTGGGAGGTACAATCTTCCCAAACAATGCCTATGAGTCCCCCCTGCCAATTTGAGTTTAGATTTCTTCACAGTGTATGAAGGCCTGGTTCAATCCCCAGTAACACACAAATACACACACACACCGTAGAAAACCCAGCCAGAGTCAAGGCCTGTTCAGTTGACCAGGAGCAAGACCCTCCTCAGCCCAGCCTAGTGACACAGGAGAGTCCACTCCTGCCCCTGGGGTGCCTCACCGCCTAAGTGGAGCCTGGCCTCTGGGGACTGTGTGGCACCTGCTCTCCACCCCTGCGCATCTTAGCCTCTCCTTTCCCCTGTGAGCCACAAGACTGTCTTTGTCCCCTCATCTGCGCCAACCTTCTTGCCTGTGGCACAAAGTGCACAGAAAAGAGGCAGTCCAAGCCTCCAAGACCAGTCCAGCAGCACGGCCAACCCTCTCGGGTCCCGGGACCAATTCCCCACCCTAAGAGAAGAGCCTCAGGGCCCCCAGCCTTCCCACCTCAGTCAAGAAAGGGAGGACACTGAGCTCCCTGGGTGCAAGTCTCTGTCAGCAGCTTTCCTGCCAACAAAATCTACCACCAGAGCCCTCACTAGGACTTGGTGGATGGAAGACAGCAATGTGCCAAAGGCCAGTGGGCATGCAGGCCCCTGGCACTGGCTGAGGATGTGATGAGATGAGCACAGCCTTGGGAACATGAGGGCATGCCGTGCTTCACAAACTCGGGTTGCCCGTGACACACTGGTTCCTGGCCATGGGGGCCAAAAGGCACACAAGGCCAGATGTCTCCCTCCTCTCGTTGCCCACAGAGGCAGCCCTCTCAGAGGCCAGCTGCTGAGGCAGTACCTCAGGAAGGCCTGGGTGAGTGGGAGGAGCTGTGGCCTGGAAAGAGTCCTTGTGGGCCTCGGTCCAGGACCCTGGAGCCCACACAGAACCGGGCCCTTTCCGACTGCTGTGGCATGGACATGTAGCTCCTTCCCATCACTCCAAGACAATGGCACCAACCCACCAGAACCTTGCCTTGGAAGCTGCGATGAAAGAGCAGTGATGTCAGTGGAAGGCATGGACGAGCAGCCAGTCCACACTGAACATGGTCATGTCTCGGGCACAGCGCACACCTCACCTTGATCCTACTGACAGGACTCAGCCACATTTTGTATGTGAGGAACTGAGGCACAGACAGTCTCAGAAATCCACCTGAGAAAACAATGTGGGCAAAGTAGACCCAAATCTGAATGCAGTCAGAAGATGAACTCCTGTCCTTAATGCTAGTACTTCCATGAACCTTGTCCATGTTTATGCAACCTTACACATTTCTTCTCTTTTACTGGGATTGGAGTTCCTGCAAAAGCCTCCTAAGAAGATGGGGATTTATCATTTCAGTGAGTATCCATTAGCTATCAGGCACATTGTTTTATAAACAAAAGTCAAAAATGCACACACAAATAGGTGTGCAAATTCATGACACTGATCACAAAGGAATGTCAACAGAAGCTCATGGGCCACACAGTGTTCCCCATGTAAGCAGCATAAGTCCCTACGAACACTTCTGTGCTCTCTGCTTCCCTCCACATTGTGAACGTTTTCAGTCCTATAATAAAATAGCAACAATGCTGGTTGATGTAGACCACAAGAAGAAACCGGGTAATACAGGACAAGCAGTAATGTGGGATGGACCACACCGCAGGGGGCACAGACTCACCGTCTCTGCTCAGACAGACCTGTCGGTGAGTCCCCAAATGGACCAATCTCACCAGTTCCTCCTCCTGGTGCTGCTGTGTCATCAAATCCAAGGCATCACTGATGACACACCTTTCGTGTGCTACTGAGAGCAGAAAGCTGCCAGGTTAAGTCATGGTGCTATTGGTTAACCTGATTTCAGAAATGGTCAAATGTGAAAAGATATATTTTAGAGTAAGTGAAATATGGTTAAGTCTTCAGGGTTGTGTGTCAAAAATAACTGCCAGATGCACACGCTCCTCGATGTACAATGCGATTATGTCCCAATAAACCCATCATTAAGTTTGAAATGGCATAAATTAAAAATGCATGTAATGTCCCTAACCTGCTAAAAACATTATAGCTTATCAAACTCAGCATGCTCAAAACATTTAGCAGAGCTTGCAGGTGGGCAGAATCACCTAACACAAAGCCAATTTTACAATGAAGTGTTGTCTACCTCATGTAAGGTATTAAATACTACAGCAATGGTAAAAAATAGAATGACCATATGAGTACACATTCACACCACAGCATATTTGAAGCATGACCAAGTCAAAGGATTGTTGGTTGGGGACTGTCTACAAACTTCTTTTCTAGAAATCTGTTGAAAACCTGAATGTGGAGTTGTACTCAGACAAAGGTCCCAGGCAGAGTTCTCTCCTGAATTCATTCTCTAGTGCCCTGGAGTTGTGCTACCAGTGCACTGGCCAGTGACACGTGTAGTTTCTTACAATCTGAAAGATAGACAGTGTCTTAGTTACTTCTCTCTCATTGCTGAGACAAAATACCCAACACACAAAGTTAAAGGGGGACAGCTTTATTTAGCTAACAAGTTTGTAGAGGTTTCAGTTCATAATCAACTGGCTCTAAGTCAGGGTAGATGGCAGGGAGAAGGCAGCAAAGCAAGCATGAGATGAGCACAGCTCTTTCTGCCCCTTCTAGCCTATCCAGGCTACTTAGGGCGGGCAGCGCTCACACCCTTAATGCTAGTGTCCTTGAGCCTAGCACTGCACCATGAATCAGTCACACACTCTACACCCAGCCACCTCTGAAAAAGTCCCACCTATGACTGCCTGAGGCTTTGGAGGCACGTCTAGACACAGCCATAACAGGTACCAAGTGCTATTCCCTTACACACTACTGTTTAGGGGATAAGGACAAAATAAACTGTTACTGATAATAACCTTTCCTGTTTGTTTTCATCATTTTAACATGGCCATTTGCATTGTACCTCCATCAGAGGGGTACTCTGGACATTCAGCTGTCCAGTTGCCTCATGGAGCACAGCGTGTTCTGTCTGTAGAATGAGTTTTCTTCCCACAGTAAGATGAACATTGTCTTAGGTTTTTCTATATTATCACTCCCTGTAAATATTGACTAATTCCAAACTCCATTCTTTTCATGCTAGGATTTCAGCAAGACATTACTGAAACTTCAAACTTACTATAGTAACTGAATCTCCCAATACAAAAAAGCAAAAGTTTCAGTTTAAATGCTTTGCACATTCATCCTATTCTTTTATTTATTTGTTTTTGTTAATGATCAACTGGGGATCTAGCACATGCTGGGCAAACTCTCTATCACTGAACTACATCTCCAGCCCCAGATTTTGATTTTTTTTTTGAAGCTGTGAACACAAACTCTGAGTTTTATTTAATTGCAAGGGACGCAGCCTGTGTACATTTTTTCTCTTCCAACTTCTTTAACTACTAAAATTGCCCTTATGGAGACTATAAACATTGTAACACGTATTTAATTAGTAATCTATTAAAATTACCTAGGAAGCAATACATTTCTACTGAGCCTTTTGAAATGATGCTTTGAAAGTTTATTTACAATAATTGAAAGCAGGTGGTTCTGTAAAACACACAGGTAATTACAGGCTTCTTAAATTCACAACATAATGTATTTCAACATTTAAGTAGAAGCCCATTTCCTTCCAAAGTAACTTTCTACTACTTTCTCATAAAAATATAAAAAAGACAACATCTGTACCTTTAAGAGCCTATGTTTAACCCAAATCAAGGTTATTCTACAAACATACTTCTTTCCAAAAAGTTTGAAAGGCAACACAGAATAATGTGATGTTAAACCAGTCTCACAGCAAGAATATTTTACTTTTGAGAAACACTGTGCAGAGTTTCCTTTTTAACATTTCATGTCAGATTTCAACTGCATACATACTATATAAACACTGCAGATTAACCCTACCTGTTCATTTATGCAGTAGACTTGTCATATACGACCAGTTACCAAACTGTCATACTATAATTGTAAAAATGGCAAAAGGTAATCTTTATGAAAGCTTCAAAAATCTTTTTTTTTGAGACAAAGTCTCGCTTTGTGTTTAGGCTGGCCCTGAATTCACTATGTAGCCCAGGCTGGCCTCGAACTCCTGGCGATCCTCCTGCCTCTGCCTCCCGAGTACTGGGATTACAGGCATGTGCCACCACGCCCAGCTAAAAATCTTTTTAATAAAGGCAACCAACAATGTCCTAACTTTGTGTAAAAAGTACCTTTCTTCCTCCTTTTTCTCCCCTTGAATGGTACCTTTTACAGCATGTTAAGACACAAAGATATTTAGAGTGCTTTTACTAAATTAGCCTTTTACATGGCTGCTTTCTTTTCTGATATGCTGAATTTTTAAAAAGTTACCAAGACTAGACTCCTTAGCTTCAGATTTTTTTTGTCCCTATTTAGGTTCCTCTAGAATGATTTTCCTCAGAAAAGGATAACTCTAAGAACTTAAGGAACCAGAAGGAAATGAATGATGAAACATAACAACTTGCAAATTATAACATTCAAAAGTTATAAATATATTAATACATTCCTTGAACTCTTATTCGGGACAAATAGAATAACTTTCTGAACATCAACATAAAAATAGAGTACAGTTCTTAACAGTAGGAAAATTCCCAAGCTTGCAGTAACAATGTACTAAATCTCACATAATAACACAGCCAGATGTTCTGATGATTTATCTTGAAAACCTGTCCAACACATACCATTAACATATAATAAAGCAAGGCATTCATTTAACAGGGAGAAAATATAGTGCTCATTACAAAAACAGATTTGCTTTTTTTTTTTTATGTTTCTGATTCTTTTTTTTTTTTTTTTTTTTTGGTATCAGAGATCGAACTCGGGTCCTTGCATTTTCGAGGCAGGTGGCAAAACCACTGAGCTAAATCCCCGGCCCCTGGATTTTCTTTTTTTTTGAGATAGGGACTCATTTGTCAGATTGGCCTCAAACTTACTACATAGCATAGCCCAGGCTGTCCTCGAACTCATGGCAATCCCCCTGCCTCAGCCTCCCGAGTGCTGGGATTACAGGCATGCACCACCATGCCTGGCGATTTGCTAGATTTTAGTTTTAAATTCTAGAGATACATTTTAAAAATTAAAAAAAAACCAAGATTCACCTCCAAATAAAAGTCTTTCTATATATAACTTATTATTATCTTTATACTCTCACAATGTGAAACACTTAGAAACTTCTGAACTCTGGAAATTTTGAACAGTTAATCTGTTTGGCTTTAACACTGTCTGAATTCTCTTCCAAGAATCACGTTGGTGTTTTTGGGTCCCTGGTCCAGTACGGATGAGAAATTCTATGTCGTCTTCTTCCTCCTCCTCCTCCACCTCCTCCTCCTCCTCCTCCTCCTCCTCCTCCTCCCCCTCCCCCTCCCCCTCCCCCTCCCCTCCCCTCTCCCTCTCCTTCTCCTCCTTCTCCTTCTTCTTCTTCAGTGGCTCACCCTCAGAGCTGCTCTCCCTGCTGCTGCTGCGAGAGCTGGAGCCCGAGGCTGAGTCCGAGGAGGAGCAGGAGGAGGCGGCTGAGGAGGACCAGCAGGAGGAGCTCTCGTCGGAGCCCCCGTCCTCGGAGGAGGAGGTAGCTGTGTCCTCGCTCCCTGATGAAGAGTCACTGGCTGAACTGTCACTGCTATCGCTGCTGGAACTAGTTACACTCTTGGACCTTTTTTTCTTGGTCTTTCTTTCTCTATTAGTTTCTCCAATGCTTTGCTGTAATAACAACCTGTTTTCTTTTTCTTTTAAAGCTTTTTTTAGTTCTGCTGTTCTTGATGGCCTATGTAGGTATTTTCTTTTTCCAGTGCATTCATAAGTCCAGTGTCCAAATTCCAAGTATTTCTGACACCTTACATGTTGCTTATTGACTTCAGCTCTTCTACGGGCTATGAGGCAATCCATGGGAGTCACCATCTTAGCCCAGATTTTGATTTTTTTAAACAGATTTTCAATAAATATTTGTACATCCTGTAACATGAGAAAGAAACACAATGAAAAGGAAGTCTCTCCTGTCACCAACATTCAAAATATTGCACTGTGAAGTTACACCATCTCATGTTTAGCACAGATTAAACAATACCTGAAGGTTTTAAAAATACCTACTATACTTCTAAGGCTCCTTTCCAACAGTGGTAGAAGAATTCTAATTTCTTTCACAAACACAATGCCTCAAGAGTCTCTTCCAAGGGCTGAGAGATGAATTGCTTTTATTTTCAAGTCTGTCCTCCTCGATATAAAGTCTATGACACTGACAGCATAAAAAGAACCAGAGGGTCACTGTGCCCTTTTAACTGAATCACCCTGGGGTTCACTCCAGTGTGCCAACTCTGGCGTCCACTCCAGCAGAGGGGCTCCTTCCCCACACAGTACACACCTATGGGAGGTCTCGAGCACACGTCTTCTGAGCTTGGCCACACTAGAGCTGTCCCGGAGAGCTTTGCCACCAGATTCCATGCACAGGGCTTCCCTCCAGTATGAATCCTTTAGCACTGGATGATGCTAATGGTGGCCCTGGAAAACTCGAGTTGCAGCCACATGGCTTCTCACAAGTCCTGTACCTGATGAGGTACCTGATGAGCTGTGCACCCGTGTCACGCTTATAGGGTAGACTTTTTGATGCACAGTGAGAGGACCATGGTGGCTGAAAGAGTTCTGAACTCCATGAACTTAGGTGATGTCTCTCTAGTGTGAATGCTCCCTTTCCACACTTGATTCATACTCAGAGCTCTGTCCTGGGTGAACCTTGGATGGATAGCACAGTGTGTGACTCCAGGAAAGGCTGCCCCACGCTACATTTGAAGTTTTTCTCCAGCCTGAGTGCTATGATGCAGAACCAAGGAAGAGTGGGGCTGGAGGACCTCCCAACCAGATGTATCCAAGGCACTGCACCTGCATGGGTGCTCTCTGGTCAGTGCTGAAGGTGTTCCCATGTTCATTACACTTGGAGGGCTCCACTCTTGCCTGGATTCTGTGAGGCACAGTCAGGCTGTATTCCTCCACCATGAGTCCTCTGGTGCCCGGTGAAGATTCCCTTCTAAGGGATCATGCACATTAGCCACAGTCATGGTGCCTGTTTCCAGAGTTAGGGCTCCTCTGTTCTCCAGGGCACCCCCTCACCACACACCATCTCACACCCCTCTCCATCCTGTGGCTGCCTTTCTCTGACCGCTGCATCCTGTCCACTGGGTGTGCAGATCAGCTGCAGGAGATCCCACTTCTGGTGCGTCTTTCAGGCAAACGTCCCATGAGTTCCCATGAAGGAGGCTGGGTAGACCATCCTGGCTGACAGGTCTAGTCACACTCTGTCAAGCACACTCGTCTCCAGGGCCCCTCTGACAGTCACACGTGGAGCTGAAACCACAGCCTTTACCAGCCTCTGGGTCCCCTGAGGAAGCTGAGGGCCTCTCCTGCTGCCCTGGACTCTGGAGCGTTTCTGCCTGGCCCTCACACACCCAGACTTCTCCTATTGCAGCTGAGCAGGAATCATCCCAGTGAACCTTTCCAGTCCCACACTATTGGAGGATGACTCTTCCTGAGCAAAATTCTAAGCCAGAGTTCCCATTTCATCTTTTCTTCCCAGGCTGAGGTAGGGAGAGAAAATATTTGAACTTATAGAAAAAATGGCTAGAACTAATGGTGGGGTTTAAATATTACAGCTGGCCAAGCCAGTATCTACTACCTGACCCTTTTCATTGCTGTGACACAGCGATTTTACTCTTGCTGCACAGCTATGAGACATAGACACATAGTTCCCAGCAATGCTGTTCCTAACAGCTGGCTATCCAGCACTGGCCGAATGTCCACCAAAAAGGGAGTAGATGGGAAAATAATAGCTTATTGACATGACAATAGTATAGATCAACAAAAATGAGTGCCTATAAGGATATGAAAGACTATGATCTTTTCTTCCTATTTCACATTATCTATTTTACATTTTCATCCTTATTTATACTTTTAGTTTCTCACAGCAGAGAAACTACTCAGTATTTACACATGTGTGTCTTTATTTCACTATTTAGCTATAAATGTCTCTAGTTTCTCGTTCTTTATGGCTGAGTAGTACTCCACTTTATAAAAAAATGCATCTTCTTTATCCACTCTCCAGTGGATGGGCACTTGGGCTGATTCCAAGTTTTAGCTATTACAAAGGTCTCAAGGGGAAGGGGAGGGAGGAAGAGTAGGGGAAAGGAAAGAAGGGAAAGGAATAAATATGAGAAAAGGAAAAAATTGAAACAAAGTCTCTGTAAATAGGGAGGAGTGGAGGGGTTGAAGGGAGGGCAGGGGAATGGAAAATAGTAAGAACCAAGATGTATCATGTAAAGGTACAAATTCCAAATGATGAATGTCATCATATTGTATACCTAAAATGTACCAATAAACTTAATGAATAAAAAAGACACTATGATCATATCCCTCAAGCACAATGTGTGAATGAAAGCAGCACAAAGTGCACAGTATCTTTACTCTGGGAAAATTTTTAGTCGAACATCCATGCACACACACAATTTGTTTGTTTGCAGTACTGCAAATTGAACCCAGGGGCGCTCTACCATTTGTTACATTCCCAACCTTTTAAAATTTTTTTCTTTTTAGGACAGACTCAGGTTTTCAAGGTGAGACCTGAACTTTCGATCTGCCTGCCTCAGCCTCCCCTGTAGCCAGGACGCTGGGATTACAGGTGTGCACCACCACACTTGGCCACCTACACATATTTTCATCATATATATTACATTATCTGAAAAAATCATATGCATGTACACACATACCCCACCAAATAAATTTTTTAACCATACACAGACCTGCAGACAATATGAAGATGGATGAAGACATTTACAGAGAATAAAATCGCTTAGAAATTTTTAATCTTAACAAAAGATGAATATCCACCAAAGAGAGCTGGCCTTCCAGAAGGGGAACAGGTGGCAAAGTTTTAAGAGGGACCCGCCCTTACCCCGCACAGAGTGAGCAGACTCCTTGGCCAATGATATAAATATACTTCACAGGTTGTCCCCTTCATCAGACATTTGCCCAGGGTTTCCTTGTTCTACAGAGATGTGCTCTCCCCACCCCAAAGCAAGGTACATTCTCTCCTCCAAGCTGATGCTGCTGCTTCCTGGGATAAATTAACTGTAGCCATTCTGCTTTCTCGTCACCCAGTGGTTTCTGCTTTCTTCCCCGCTGTGCTAGAGACCAGAACAGAAATCTGGTATTCTACAGAGGGTAATCTCAGAGGCTCTCAGAAAGCTAGTGAGACTTCCAGGTACTTCTCCTTACAGGGACTTCATGGACTGGGACTCAGGCTGACAGTGCCTGGAGAACCATCCTCCTGGGCTGTGTGATGGAGTCAGGGTCTCCAGAGTCGCTTTAGTCCCAAAGTAGGGGCAAGTAATGCCCTAAGCACTTCTCTCTACCTGTCTGTGTATCTTCCTATGACCCTTAATTACTTCCAAAAAAACCTGGAAAACAACACAAAACAGTGTAATGATGCAACAGCCATAGAAAGACTTGGCTCTAAAATAATAGTGATTATTTTATTATTAGGGACAATTGGAAAAATCTGAAAAGAGATGGAATTCCAGATGATAGTAAGAAAGTCCTGCTCATTTTCTTTTCTGCTCTCTCTCTTTTGTTTTTTCCACTTGTGAGACAGGGTCCCACTATGTAGTTCAGACTATGTAGTTCAATTCCTAGTACCACCTAAAAAAAGTACCTTCTGTCTGCATAGGACTTAATTTTACAAGCCAACATTTTCCCCAGGTACATTAGAACACTTAAACCATTTTCTAAACACTTTTGAGAAAATTTTTATTGAGTTCTTTTTCACCAAGTTAACAAATTCTGATCCTTGATGTAGTACATCACAGGAGGCTTTTATATTTCTCCTGCTTACTTCCTATTTTGACAAGTTTCTGAAATATTATAGAAGAAAAGTTGAAAAGAGAGTAATGGACACCCATCACCCACCTAGGTTTAGCAGTTAATACATGCAATATCTAACACAATTATGTATATGTAAGTGTTATGTTTGTGTGCATAGTGTATATATACATATTTGTATTACTGTATATATGTATATGTGCTGTGTATTGTGTGTATAAATATATATGTCTATTTATGTGTGCTGATATGTATTTTTATTTTTATGTGTATGGGTATATGTCTTGTGTTTATGTATATGTACTTATGTGTATGTATGTATGTACATATATTTCTTTACGTTCGTAACCATTTAAAAGTAAATATGACACTTCACTCCTAAATATTTTAGGACACACATTCTAAGGATAGGGACCTTCTTAAAAATGAGCAGGGTTGAGTGAAGTGTCACAGGCCTGTAATCCCAGCACTCAGGAGGCTGAGGCAGGAGGATCATCATGAGTTCAAGGTCAGCCTAGATTTCTGAGTTCAAGACCAGACTGAACAACATAGTGAGAACCTGTCTCAAAAAACAAAACAAGACAAAACAAAAGAACCAGGGAAGGACCACACTGTTCAACTACTCAGATTCTTCTGGTCAACTCCATAATTTCCTGACCCTCTGGCTGCTCCCAGAAACTGGCAACTGCCCCAAGTGTAGGCTATTTAATCTTTTTTTTTTTACAACACAGGATAACTTTTTATTTTGAAGTAGGGCTTAGGGCATTCAGCCACTAATTAGGTGCTGCGTGGCAGAGCGACATCCTCAGTTTATGCCATGAATCCTTAAGGAATCAGTTCCAACAGCTCAGGCTCCTTCCCACTGGTTCTCACAAAGTGTGCTTCTCTGGGTGGGGCAGGCTGGTGCTCAGTTGAACCCAGGTACCTTTCTCTTTGGCTTCCTTCTTTTTCTGATCATTTTCCTTGACCCGTTTCAGGAAGATATCTCGGCTCTTTGAGTGTTTAATATGCTCATTACGAACATTAATCCTCTTGGCAAGTATCTTGCCCTTAACCTGCTTGTTTACAACAATGCCAGCAGCATGCTGGGTAACACTGTAGACTCTTTCAGTTTTGCCATGGTAACATTTGTGTGGCATTCCTTTTTGAACAGCACCCATTCCCTTGATGTCTACAATATCACCCTTTTTGTAGATCCACATGTATGTGGCCAAAGGAACAACCCCATGTTTTCTAAAAGGCCTAGAGAACATATACCGGGTTCCCCTCCTCTTTCCCCTTGTGTTCGTCATTTTGGCAAATTACTGGAAGATAGCGGTTCCAGCCGAAAGGCGTAGGCTATTTAATCTTGTCACGCTATGAACTATGTTTCTGAAAAGTTGCTAGTAAATGAAGAGAGTAAACACATGATCTCTGTTGCTGCTGAACTACACAACAATTGTCATGCAAAAGCCACTGTAGACAATATGCAAGTAAGCACAAGGGTGATACCATGTGATGGATCTGAGAAATAAGACTCCAAGCTCTCGAGTATGGTGAGCAAAAAATTGCAAATGTACATCCGAAGGTAGAAGAAAAAGCAACTACATTTACTAAGGATATTGGAAAGATGTGCTCAGGGCAGGTCCATGCCAATAGAAACAAAAAGCTGGCACAAACAGAAAAGTGGTGTCAGGATGACAGGGAACTAAGAAGCACAGAAATAAATCAGGCTTTCTGACTTTAAAAGATGTGCACCCCCCTTAGGGGCCACCCACTGGATCTCTGGATAAGACTGACAAAAATGACTGGCAGGGTGCCAAGTTATAAGATCATGTGTACAACCTAAAATATCATCTTCTCTTACAGAAAAGTTTGCTGAGCCCTGGTATGAGATATGAACACTAGATTTTAACTATTTCAAAATGTTCACAAAACCATATCACTTCATACCAGTAGGATGACTATAAGCATGAAGGACTGTTTTTGAGTTTGTTTGTTTGTTTGATTTTTTTCTTGGTTTTTTTGAGACAGAGTCACTACGTGGCCCAGGCTGGCCTTGAACTCACTATGTAGCCCAAGCCAGCCTCAAAACCCCTGGCAATCCTTCTGCCTCAGCCTCCTGAGTTCTGGGATCACAGGCATGCACCACCATGCCTGGCTCACAAAGGTTTGTTGTTGTTGTTGTTGTTGTTTTAAAGCATTGGTAAGGACATGAAGAAGTTAGAATGCTCACACACTGCTGGTAGGAATGTAAGCTGGCGTGACAAGTCCAGCAGCAGTTCTGCAAAAGCTAACATAGAGCCTTCATTCCAGTCCTAGGGATCTGCCCAGGAGCACTGAAAACATCCACATCTGGATATGGTGACACAGGCTTGTGACCCTAGCAGTCTGGAAGACTGAGGCAGGAGGACCACAAGTTCAAGTTGAGCCTGGGCAGCTACGTGAGATCCTACCTCAAAATAAAAAATTTAAAAAGGGATGAGCACTGTGAGAAATGTTCACATATCCAGACTCCTCAAAAAATGAATTCCAGAAGAAGGAAGAACAGTAAAAGCGAGGTTTCAGTGCAGTCAGTCTTGCGAGCCTGGGTGTCAGGTGGACAGGCACACACAGAGTGGTCACAGAAAACAATTTATAACCCTAACACGCAGGTTTCTCCCCCCATTTTCTATTGGCTGAGAACTATGGGAGGTACAATCTTCCCAAACAATGCCTATGAGTCCCCCCTGCCAATTTGAGTTTGGATTTCTTCACAGTATTGTCTATTCATTATTTGGGGACTTAAAAGTAGATGTTTCGGGCTACCTTGGACCACACTGTGATTTCTATGCTCATGCCTACTTCTACCAAGGGTCTCTTACTAGGTACTTCTATCTTTCCCTCAGGGTCCTGCTTGCCCAGAGCCTTTCCAAATGCATGAACTCTGTCAGACAGAAAACTGCCTGTAATTCTTTGCTCAGGGTTTAACTACTTTATCTCCAAAAATGGACCACTTTATGTTTCTTTTTCTTACAACATGTAGCTCAGTGCAAAGGATTTGGGTTCAGTCTTCACTACTGCAAAATATTATGGATTGGGTTTTTTTTTTGTATCAGGGGTGGAACTCAGGACCTTTCGCTTGCGAGGCAGGCAGTGGCACCACTGAGCTAAAACCCTGCCCCGTTATATTATGAATTTTTATAACTTCATTACTCGAAATAGCCAAAAGTGGAAACAATCCAAATGTTCATCATCCCAATAAATGGACAAAATGTAGTATAGCGACATGATGAAATATTCTGCCACAAAGAACAAAGCACTGATACAGGCTCCAACAGAGGCCCACATGTTCCACGGCTTCCCTGGCCTGGAATGTCCGTAGGTGGCAATCCAGAGACAGAAAGGCTAGTAGTAGCCACCTGAGGCTGGAGAGAAAGGGCCTGGGGAGTAACAAAAACATCCTGGAGGGCAGGGCATGTAACGCAGAGGCACAGCACCTGCCTGGTGAGCACCAGGCCCTGAGTTCAATTTCCAGTGCAAAAAAAGAGAGAGAGAGAGAGAGAGAGAATTCTGGAATTAGAGAGTGATTGTTGCACAATCTTGTGAACATACTAAAAACCACTGAATCGTATATTTAAAATCATTTTCTTTGGAGGGGGCTTTGAGACAGAGTCTGGCTATGTAGTTCAGGCTGGCCTCCAACTCTTAGAGATCCTTCCACCTCGGCCTGAGGGCTAGGATTACAGGCATGCACCACCACACTGGGCTCTTCAAAATTCTAATTTAAATATTGAATTCACTTTACCAGAAATGACCATTCTGCTGGGTTCCTTTGGTTACCCAAACCTAGACAACAACCATATACTCAAACACTTGTTTTCTTCCATTCTTCTTCTTGTGTTCTTCTTTTAGCAACTTGGCTGCTAATGTTAACCGGTTTATCTCTCAGGTCTTAGGTGCTGCTCTTGTGAGTGTGGCTCTTTTACTTCACAAAGGCAGCTTGGACTCTGACCTTGTGATATTTGCACCCACAAAGTGGCTTCACTGGTCCTGCCTGGTGCGGATTTGCTGGAAAGGGTGCTCTCCTCCCTGAAGCCTCCCCTTCAGCCAGCACATCGCCCACCCCGGCTCTCCTCACCACTCTTCAGCCAGTGCTGTTCATCTGACTGCCTCCTGCCCCTGTGTTCCCAAATCCCAGATGCTCTTCTGTGCTCACCAGGCATAACCTGAAGTCTACCAGGCTCTGCATGTCCCGATCCCCTCGCTGCGTGCTCCCTGATGCCCTTGTGCCCCTCCTGCATCAGTGCACATTGTTCTCTGTGTGGGATGCCCCTGCCTCCTGACTCAGTGAGTTTCCCAACTCCTCTCAAAACCCAGCCTTCTGTTACGATGTCTGTGTCCCTCGAGTGGCTCACACACTAATATCCTCATCACTGGATCCATATCCATCTTGATCTGGTCAGCTCCAGGAGTGGAGCACACTGTCCACAAGGCCAACACTTAATCCCTACCAGGGGCCAATCTGCCAGAATCTGTGACACTCATAAAATGTTTCTCAATTGAATAAACAAACTGGAGGACACATTTCAAGACATTAATGATGATTGCTCATGACAGATGAGATTCTGGATGCTATTTTTCAGGTTCATACCTAACTGTAAAGTCCAGGGATAACTTTAGAATCAGAAAACAAGAAAGACAGAGCTAAAGTTGTAGCTGCAGATTTCCTGAGCTTGTTTACCTTCGTGGCACTCTTTTAGTTGAACAAATGTACAGTGGGCCCTCAAGTTATGACCGGCCTGACATGCCAACAACTTGGGTTAATTAGGTTAATGGAAGATTCATCTGGCTCTTGTTATCTATAGCATGTACCCAAGTAAACATCCAGATCTCAGCTGTATTGACTTAGTTACAAGCAGCCCTCGGGAACTGATCGAGTTCATAAGTCAAGGATCCACTATACAAAGACACTGAGTAGCTGCTGCAGTATTCTGGGGGCTGGGGACTCACTGAGAACAGAACAAGGTGCTCACCATTCAGCAGGGGGTGTAAATAAGCAAAAAGCATAACAGATTTGACGGCAGTCGATGCTTTGGACAAGAATGAAGCTGGAGGAAGTGTGTGTGTGCACGTGCGTGTGTGTGTGTGTGTGTGTGTGTGTGTGTGTGTACATGCACACAGCTCAAAAGCAGCTGCAGTTTGTCAGTGCAGACCAGGGCAGCCTCACTGCCAAAGTGATGACCTAGAGGTCCAGACAGAGCCTGTGAGACCAGGATAAACCCAAGAGACGCCATCTTGGCCTGTAGATAAACTCCCCTCATGCCCCTCCCCTTATAAAGTAGATGTTTTTGTAACTTCTTGTTCTGCTTCTGTAAACTTGCTTCATCGCTTCTCGGAAAGAGATAGTGCCTGGTGCCTCCCTTTACTGTAAATTGCCCTAACCTGACACAGCGAGATAGCTGAGTTGTGAAAAAATACTTTTGCAACTAGTCAAAAACATGTTAACCTCCCCTTGAACTTCTCTTCCTAAAATAACACCTATAAAAGCTATGCTGCTATGACACCCTATATAAACTGTGCTGTTCCTGGACTCAGGGCTTCACTTTGCTTAGGGAGTGGAGTCCACGCACGTGAATAAACTCCTTTCAGTTTAACTTTGTCGTTGGTCCCAGTGTTTGGTGATTTATTGGCTTGCTTGGCACAACAGAGCCCACAGGCATTGGAGAAGGAGATTTCCACAGAGGCAAAGCCATAAAAGAAGCCAGGACATAAGAAAAGGTCTGGATCATTTGAGGAATGACTTGCTGTCATTGTGACAGAGAAGAGCAACCAAGGAGAAGATAGAGACAGAATCAGGGAGGTGACAAGGAGCCATTAATTACAACATGATTGCCATGCAAAAACATAATACTTATAACCTGTGAAATGGTCAGAATATCTGCTGCCTGACCCCAAGGAAGGATGACACATCCCTGCCCCAGTGACTTCAGACATGTCTTGCTTTTGGAATGAAAGGTGGGTGGAAATGTGTGCAACTTCTGGGTAAAAGCATTGTCTTTTCCGTAGTGAAGATTGAATCCAGGGATTTGCACTGAGCTACATCCCCAACCCTTAAGTTTTAAATTGAGACAGGGACTTGCTAGCTCACTAGGTTGCCTGGACTGGGCTTGAATTTGTGATCTTCCTGCCTCAGCCTCCCAGAGTGCTGGGACTAAAGGCATGCACCAGCATACCTGGCTGGGTAGAAGCTTTTGTCTTATTTATTTGTTTTTTTGTTTTTGTTTTTTTGAGACAAGGTCTCACCACGTAGCCCAGGCTGTCCTCAAACTCACAGCGATCCTCCTGCCTCAGCCCCCCAAGTGCTGGGAAGTCAGGCATGCACCACCATGCCAGGCCAGGGTAGAAGGTCTTAAGTCTTTGGATATGTCTGTTCTTTCTTCTGCCAGGAGGCCAGCAATGCCCAGATAGGAGGAGGAGACCATCTGAGCCCTGGATTGAGGGCAGCATGGAATTAGGCAGCATCCAGTCCATAACAGACAGGCACCTTGGTGCTGGGAGCCTCAGACATTTACGGACATTTGTTACTGCATCATAACTCACCTAATGCTAATACAAAAAATTATCAAAATTACTGCCCTTTCACTGGTTAAAATTCCTTCCATGGCCTCCATACATGTCGGAAGAACTAAAATAAAATGAAATTGGTGAACCAAGTGCTGGCAAGGACACAGAGCAATGGGAACACTCATTTATTGCTAGTAGGACAACAAAAAGGAGTGGGTACTTTGGAAAGGAACTTAGTATGGTACAAAGTTAAACACAGACATGATATGGGCCAACATCAGAGTCTCTGGGGTTTACCCAAGAGAAAAGGAAACTTACAACAATATAACAATATTGAACTCTATCAGAGAGGTGGGCCTAGAGAAAGCTCCAGCCCTCTTCTGTTGAAACAGCTGACCACACAAGGGACAATCCTGCCTTTGGGGATTTTTGTGTTGTATTGTTTTGTTGTTGTTGTTGTTGTTGTTGTTGATTTGGTTTGTTTTTCGTGGCACTGAAGATTGAACTCGGGGCCTTCATACTGAGCTATATCCCTGCTGTGACCAGCACAGGTGGAGAACCTGAGACCTGGGTGGGGTGATGGGAGACAGGGAAAAGCGTGCAAACATACATGTAGAAAGCTGGGGTGAGGGGGATGCAGCCCTCTGGTGGGGAGACCGTGGCCCAGTGCCTGCTCAGAGTATTTATTTTATACAATTTCAGGGGTGGTTTCAGGAAGAACAAGCTCTTGCATTCTGTTGAGAATGTACAGAGTAGGGCATTCTCAAGGCCAGCCGGCGATGCTGCAGTTAGGGTCTGGAACACTGAGCTCTCCGGGCTGCTGCCTTGGCACCTGAGTTACTAGAGGTCAGGAGCCGAACACAGGAAGTCTCTGAAGACCCTCGGCTCCCTACATATCCCACTAATATTTTTAATTTTGAGATAGAGTCTTCCTCCATTGCTAAGTTCCTCAAGCTGGGCTTGAACTTACAGCTCTTCTGCTGCAGCCTCCCAAAGTTCTGGGATTCCAAGAGAGTGCCACCGAGGAAGGCAACAGCCGCACCAGGGGCTGAAGCGCCAGCGGCAGACCAGCAACCCCAGCACCAAGGTGAACCACGTCTTGTCCACGACCTCCCAAGGTGAGGATTATGAAGATGATGACCTAGTAAACTCTGATGAGGTCAGGAAGAAACCATGTGCAGTACAAATTGTTCTTGCTCATGAAGATGATCATAACTTGAAGCTTGATGAAGAAGCTTTGGAGCAGATTTTGCTACAGGACTACATATGAGATCTTAACATGGCTGTGGTGTCCATGGCAGGAGCTTTTCGTAAAGGAAAATCATTTCTACTGGACTTCATGCTTAGATATATGTATAACAAGGATTCTCAAAGTTGGATTGGTGGAAACAATGAACCACTGACTGGCTTTACATGGCGAGGTGGTTGTGAAAGAGAAACAATAGGCATACAAGTTTGGAATGAAGTATTTGTGACTGACAGACCTAATGGAACAAAACTGGCTGTGCTGCTAATGGATACCCAGGGTGCCTTTGATAGCCAGTCAGCTACCAAAGACTGTGAAAGCACTATGACTAGTTCGGTCCAGGTTATAATTTGTCTCAGAATATTCAAGAAGATGATGTCAACACTTGCAATTATTTACAGAATATGGAAGGTTTGCTGTGGAAGAAATCTATCAGAAACCATCTCAGACATTAATGTTTTTGATTAGAGATTGGAGTTATCCTTACGGACATTCATATGGTTTAGAAGGTGGAAAACAATTTCTTGAAAAGAGATTGCAGGTAAAACAAAACCAACATGAAGAGCTACAGAATGTAAGGAAGCACGTTCATAATTGTTTCTCAAATCTGGGTTGCTTCCTTTTGCCACATCCTGGTCTTAAAGTTGCAACTAATCCTAGTTTTGATGGGAGATTGAAAGATACTGATGAAGAATTTAAACGACAGCTTCAAAATCTAGTTCCATTGCTGCTTGCCTCTGAAAATTTGGTAGAAAAAGAGATAAGTGGATCTAAAGTCACTTGTAGAGATCTTGTAGAATATTTTAAGACTTACATTAAAATTTATCAAGGAGAGGAACTTCCACATCCAAAGTCCATGCTTCAGGCAACAGCTGAAGCTAATAATCTTGCTGCAGTAGCAGAAGCATGAGATAGCTATTGCAGAAGTATGGAACAGGTATGTGGTAGGGACAACCCTTACATTGCACCTTCAGACCTGAAGCAAAAACACCTGGATCTCAAGGAAGTGGCCATTATATAGTTTCATTCTGTGAAAAAAATGGGTGGAGATGAGTTCTGCCATCATTATAAGGACCATCTTGAAGCTGAAATTGAAGAAACCTATGCAAATTTTATAAAGCACAATGATGGCAAAAATATCTTCTATGCTGCTCATACCCCTGCCACGCTATTTGTGGTCATGTTTGCAATGTATATAATCTCAGGACTGACTGGCTTCATTGGTCTAAACTCTATAGCTGTCTTGTGTAACCTTGTCATGGGGTTAGCACTGACATCACTTTGTACTTGGGCCTATGTTAAATACTCTGGGGAGTTCAGAGAAATTGGAACAATGATTGATCAGATTGCTGGAACACTGTGGGAACAGCTGTTTCGTTTTTTTGTGTGTGATACTAAAACAACTTTATTTTGCATAACAAGTTTATTTTTAGGAGGCATATAGACCATACAAAGTAAACATTTAAACAGATTTTAACTTCTGCCCTAAAATTGTTCCATTAAGTGTCAGTCTGTAAACATTTTTGTTCAGTAATCATCATCTTCATCAGAGTCCATTACTTCTCTTCTGTTGAATTTAACTGTTTTCTTTTCTGCTTGTTGGCTTACTTCTTCAAGGATTTCTATTAAACCTTGTTCTGAGACCTTCCCACTTAGCTGTCCATACTTTACCATCTGTATAAGGTAATTCTCTACTGCTTTCGTTTTTTCAGGCTTTACAAGTGCTAAGTTACTTAGCCTGACCCGGGCTGATTGATCCAGAACTTGCGCTAAGATACTGTTTCTCACTTCTGCTTCCCTGTGCTTTGCTTCCTGTTGTGCTGCATCATTAGGATCCCCGTGTTTTGCCCGCAGCTCGGCCACCCTCTGCTTCCTCGGCGCCTCCAGCTCCTCATCCACCATGGCGCGACCGTCACGGAGTAGCAGCAGTAGTCCGGCCCACCCGGAACGATCTCACGCAGCCCCCACAGCGCGGGTCACTCGGGAACAGCTGTGTTTTGGAATTGCCCATGTACGGATAATTTCATTTAAGTGGAACTGAGGATGTCATTAAAATGGTCATTGTGAAATACCTGAGTATCAAGGATCAGAATGAAAGCAGTAGTTATTACTGATGAGGAATCCATATAAGAGGCATTTTCACATGCTGTTTCTGGAGTGGTGAGGTATTTACCTTACTTAAAGGTTTAGGATTTGCAGGTCCATATTTGTTTTGGATTTAAATTCAAAGACTGAAGAGGTAGGGCATTTTTGAAGAAAGTTGACTGAATATTGACTTTTCTTGTAATAATATCACATGACATTATAAATTGACCGATTATTTTGGATTTTGTCTTTTCTCTTTAGAGAAATGCTGTATTTATTAACATCTAACTTGGAAGTTTATATTTGGATATTTGTTAAGTTAACATTTTTATCTTTTAAAAACCTCACTATTTTGTGGTCCTTTCGTAATTTCTTTTTTTTTCTTTTTTTTGGTATCGGGGATCGAACTTGGGTCCTTGCGCTTGCAGGGCAGGTGGCGGCACCACTGAGCTAAATCCCCGGCCCTCGTAATTTCTAATAGAAGATGAATTAAAAGCCATCTCCACCTCACTTTTTGAAAAAAATATGATGTACTTTAAAATTTTGAATCATGACTAATTTTCTGCAGCATGAATTTCAGTAATTCTACAATGTCTTCTTTTGAAATATACTCATCTGTTCAGCATTGATTCTAAGATTTTAGAGGTCCCATTATTACAGAACAATTAAATGGAAGACTCTAAGGTGTGTAAAATTATTTTCATAATAGTGTAGTTGAGGCAAGGGGATCCTTAGAGATCTGCACTGTGTCAACAAACCTTGTCTAAATTTCTTTGCATTTCTCTTTTCTTTTCTTTTCTTTTGCTTCAGAGGAGTTCCAGGAAGATGAGAAACCTACAAAGTCTTAAATTCTTGTCGTCTTAACTCTTTAGCTTCAAGGCACTTTGAGTCATTCTCCTAACAAATCACTCCATGTTTTAGGTGTTTTCCAAACTGTTTTAAGTTACCAGCCATCAAATGGCTCATCGTGCTCTTTCATCAGCCCAGCTACGGAGACTGTCATCCAACAATAGCAAGAAGAAAACTTAGACAGTATTTTTAACTTTTTTCTCTATCTGAAGTGTTCACATTTATACATGTAGGACAATAAGCAGGACCATCTGGGCCGGTCTGCATAAATGCTGTATACACACCAGATTTGATGCTGCATATAGGGTATGGAATTGTACATCCATCTCATAGGATTTGTAAGTGGTTTGAATAAGAGGAAAGTAATTTTTGTTGCATATGTCTAATTGCATAATTTGTAACATCGTAACTTTTCTTTTGGGAGAAGCATCTTTATTTCTCACATTCCTGGGTTTTTTTGTCATTGCTTTGAATTGAATTTTTATATCTATTTTTATATATCACTCATTTTTTACCTCATGTTTTTGTCTGTTTCACACATTTCTCATACCACAGGTATTGAAGCCCCTGGGTGATAATTTGATGGAGAGAAACATAAGGCAGTCTGTAACAAAGTCTATCAAAGCAAGCCTGACTGACCAGGTATCTCATCAAGCCAGATTAATGACAGACTGACAATTCATCTCCTCATGGACTCCACTCTCCCTTTTTCATGCTTTCTATAAAATGAGAACTCAAATAAAAATAAATCAAAGTTTACAATCAACTGTAGAAGTAGTTTAGTATAACTGGCTTCACAGATGGCTGCCACAGAGTGTGAAATTGTTGTTGGTTTTAAGCATTCTTTTAATGGCTCCTTAGACCTGGAGATTGGCTGAGGAGCATTAGTTTATCATGCACATTTGTGCCATGTTTAATTCTTTTTTTCTTTTTACTTAATCTAATGTTAGTGAAATTTGTCTTATGTAAAAGGATATTTTATGGAAATATTTTAAGAAATCTATTTAGTCTCTTTAACAGTGTCCCACTGAAATTTTAATTTTTAGAGAATTTATGAATCACTGTACCAAGAATCAGATCAGAATGACAATGAAGCCTTTATTGAGTCACTACATTAAAAATATAGATTGCTTTACTGCCTTCAATACCAGTATTACATAAATCCATGTGTCAGAAACTTCACAAAAATTACATGACAACTCTCATAGCTGAGAAAGTAATTCTGAGGTGTACATTTGTCTTGCCTTTTAAAATTTATTAACCTGCCCTAAAAGGAGATGCGTATCTGGGAAAATCTGAACTGTCTTTTTGCAGGTTAGCCTTCATGTACATAAAATATGCCATTAATTTTACTGGGGAGAAATTCCATCCAAAACTGTTGCCTACAGCTATGAGTTAAGTGTCTGTACAGTGTGTAGCTTTTATTTTCTAAAATCACAGCTAGGGCATGCATATGAATTATGAATACATAAACACAATTTTGTATTAAAAGTTTTGCAGTTTATGGCAAAATCTGGTTCTGTGGTGGGCTAATAAGTACAGCTCCTGTGAAAGGAGTGTTTGTGGCTCATGTCAGTATGTGAGTGCACAATTTGAAGCTTTGGATATATTTGTGCTATTTCTCTTCCTTGAGCACTGCAGTCTCACCTCCCCAAGGGCATTCCATGGGAATGTTTATTAGGACTCATTCTCTGTTGCATTTTAATGTTGTTTCCTGTAATTTATTTTCAGTACATAATTAAAAATTTGTTGGGTATATTAGAAAGAGACAGAGAGCACCACCTAGCCCAGCTCATCTCTTTGTCTTGCTGTCGAGTATTAGGTAACTTTTCCTGAAAAGCCATTCTCAAACTGTCCTCTCTTTCTTTGCAGTACAGCCCTTTTTAAATTTTTTATTTCAAGACATTGAGGTGGGACTTGAATTTGTGATTCTCCTGCCTTACCTGGGATCAGTTTGCTCTTATGTATTTATTCCAAGATGAGACTAAGATAAATTTACCCTTCACCCCATCATCTTTCCTCATGTCTCCTATAAGACTCACAGGTCACTCACTTATCTGCATTACAAAACTCCCCCCCCCTCCCTCCTTCCCTTTGAGATGTTAGGCCTCAATGAATCCAAAGAAAGGTTTGGATCAGCAGGAAGTAGGAGCATGATGACCACAGTTCACACTGTCCCACCACCCCCATGTAAAGTTCCACACATTCTTAGGCTCTGGACTTGTTGCTAAAAGGGAACATCTCCTTGGCCAACCAAGGGACAGAGGTAGTCCAGGTGATGAGCATCTCTGCCTTACTTTTTCTGGTATTTTTCATGAATGGCTGCTCATTAATAAGATTTAATTGAATAGTTCTGGAATTCAGGACTGTGTGAATGCCCAGACAACACCATGCTGAGTGGACCATGTCTATTCACAAAATAGACCAAGACCAAGAGGTTTTTCTTTCTCCTTCCTTCCTCTCTTCCCTTTCTGTACTTCCCTCTATCCTTCCTTTTCTCCCTTACTCCCTCTTTCTTGTTAGGATTATTAACTTTTTGGACAAGGGAACAAATGGTTCAGAGTAAGGAAATTTATAGGTCTAAAGAAACAAGGAAGGGAAGTGTAGCCGGGCATGACGGCACATGCCCATAATCCCAGCTCTCTGGGTGACTGAGGCAGGAGGTCACAAGTTCAAGCCTAGTCTTTGCTACTTTGCAAGACTTTGGCTCAAAACTTAAAAATAAAATAAATAAAAGGTTGGGAATATAGCGCAGTGCAAAGCCCCTTAGTTCAATTCCCAGTCAATAAAATAACCAAGCAGCACAATGGGAGTCAATACATAAGAAATTATGGATCAACTCAACAGAATTCTTCTTGAGGCAGGCTAGGGAGCTAAGATAGCAAAGGTAGGGGATGAGGATTCAATTGAGAGAGGAATACAGAATTGGGCAACTATGGGTTAACTGTGCTATCAGGCAACTATGAGTTAACCGTGTTATCAGGCAACTATGCTGGTAACTATGCTCTTTGTAGAATGTACCTGAATAACCATGGCACTTCTGTAATCTGCCACCAAAGGAATGTAATGCATTCAGAAAGTCCTGCCAGAACTCTGCTCTACCCCTCTCTGCTGCTCCGCTTTGTGTAAATCCTGCTTGTTATATTCCCAGGGAAACGCCAATGGAATTAAGCTTTGTAGATGTAAAAATAGGTATATAAAGAAGTGCAAACTTCTATTTAGGGCTCTTGAGACTGACTGGAGTCACTCACTGAGCTGCCAGTATTAAAAGCCACTTTTTGCCCCTATCTTCATGTTGAGTGGTCTGTTTGAGGTCCTCACAGTTTCCTTCTTCACAAGCAGATACCAAGGGTGCTTGAACACTGGGGGTGGGGGCTTTTGCTACATAGACTCAGCAGGACCCTTGCTTAAAGTGGCTCCTACAAGAACAAAGAGGGTAGCTCAAAGTGAGATCTTATCAAGCAGAGGGCTCAGAGGAGCCTGATCAAAGTTGAATGAAGGAGTTATGCTCTTCAGTAGTAGGCTATACTCACACACACAAGTCTCTGGAGGACACAAGTCAGTTGGATCCCCTCATGTATCAGAATCACACTGTCCTGCAGCCAGAGTCCCTGGAATACAGCACTACCACCACCCAACCCACTGGTGGAGGTCACCAGCCTCCACCTCAGACCACATCCAAAAGCACAGTGGTCTCTCCAAATGCTTTCCTGTTGCCTCCATTACCCACCTCTTCCTCTCTGTCCCTGGTTCTCATTACCAGTGCTGGCACCCACCACCCTCTGGGTCACAGCCTCATTGACCAGGACCAGGTCACAGTGCTTACACTTGTCTTCTATTGTTCCAAAGTGTATACCACACAGGAAACAGCTAAGACTAGACCTACAAGAGGACATACTTAGAAGAGAGTGGCTTTCAGAATCCCCTCTCTAGTTGGCCCCAGTGGGTCAAGACCTCAGAATCCCAGCACTGGGGAGACACCAGGACACAGGAGTCACAGAACCCAGATGTTGCTCATCTCAGTCCCATAACTGTCACTAAATCTTCACACTCTGGTATGAGGATGCTTTGTCTAGAGAGCTACAGCAGCATGACTAATGTTCAGAAAATCCATAGTGGTATTCAAATCTCTTAAACCAGCTAAGACCCAATCCAAAGCTCTACCCGTCCTCTGGACCAAAACAAGAAATGCCTGATGGGAAGATCTAGGGACAGGACAGTTGAGAAGACACTGGGGTAGCAGAGAGGTTGGTGAGAAGATCTAGGACAAGATGGTTTAGTAGAGATGGTGGAGGATATCAGGCATGAGGCCAAGTATGCAGAAGAACCAGAGAACAGGGACAGTCGTGTGTTGAGGCATCTAAGGGGTGCACAGGAAGAGGAATGGACCTGACACTGTGAGAAGGCTCATGGGGCATTTCTTCCTCCCTTCAGTCACCACTGCCAGGAATAGTCCACATCAAAGCACTAAAAGGCATTAGTCAGGCTGACACATCCTCAAGGACACTCTGTCTGGAGACAGCAGCTCAGAACAAACCTAAGGCTTAGATTTCTTACCCATTCTTGGAGAATCTGAGGGAAACACTGACTGCAGAAAGAAACAAATCTATATGTACCAATGAAGCAATCTTTACCAAGGCCACCCTCATCCCTCCTTTGTGGCTCATCTGAGGGTTGTCATGAAAGGGCAAGCATACAGAGATGCCTGCCGTGGTTTATTTTTAATTTTTTGTGCTGATTGAACCCAGAGCCTTTGTACTGAGCTATATTCCCAGTCTTTTTAAAATTTTTATACAGGGACTACAAATGATAAGAGAAGTGCTATACAATAAGACAGGCCCTTGCCTTGCTTTTTTTTTTTTTTCCACAGAATGTTTCGTTTTGGAAATGTAAGTTGGTGTTGCTGGGCTCCTGCCCAACGTATCAAAATGGTGACTGTCTGAACTGACCTTTCAGGAAGGTTCTGTTAAGCCTGCCCCCTCTCAGAAATGTTCTGTAACTCCGCCCCCTGCTTCAGTGAGCATGCTCACAAGGCATGTGTTTCAGGAATGTTCTGTATCTCTACCCACCTGCTTCAGTGAGCATGATCACACGACATGTTTCATGAATATTCTGTGACTCTACCCCCCTGCTTCATTAAGCATACTCGCCTACCCTGTAGATCCCTATATAAGGAGGCTCTCATTTCTGGTAGAGCACTGACTCCTCTGAGCTCACCTCTCAGTGTAATAAAGGTTTTTTTTCTCCACCTCTTCTACTGACCATCTAATTCTTGAGTCTTCAAATTACAAGAGCTGTGTTCCAGAGCTGACAAACTGAGCTGTAAGGCTCAGCTGTGAGCCTTCCAAGCTATAGCACTTGGCTGCAACTCTGAGCTGCAACACTCAGCCCTGCCTCTGAGCAGTGCCACTTAGCTGTGACACTGAGCCATAACACTAGGCGATAGCACTGAGCTGCTCTGCTTTGGCACAACATTAAGTCACTAAATTGCTTGGGCTGGGCTTAAATTTGCAATACTCCTGCCTCAGTCTCCCAAGTGTATAGGCAGATACACTGTGCCATGCATTTTACTTTTTTGGTTTCTAATTCATGTAACTCAGCCTTCGTTAGCTCAGGGTGGCCTTCACTCTGACTCGCCTACCATAAAAGCCAGGGAATAGAATTTGGGAGTGGGTGGGCAGTCAAAATCCCCAGAGAATCCATTCACAGGGCTTGGAAGCCGCATCAACTCCCGTAGCTTTGTGGACTTCAGAAGGGCTATTCTACAGCTGTCCCAGATTTCTCTGAAAACTCCAGTTCCCATTCTCTGAGACCTACCCTCTCCTCCACAATGACAAAATCCTTAGAGTCCAAGTCCCAGTAAAGGAAATGATTCTGGTGCCCTGGGCTATCTGACCATAGGGACACTTCTGCCTTGATACTTACAAGGCCCTACAGCCCTGATTTCACCCCCAGATCCAAAGAAGAGAAGATCCAAAGAAGCCCCAAATCCATCTCTTCAGGCTTCATGCTTTTACCCATTATCAAGTTATTATACCAACAATGTATGATTTGTATTCAAGGAAAAAAACATACACAATTCTAGTCCCCTGACTTCTTTATTTCTCCATCACCTATTTCTAATCTATACCCATATGTGCACATACCTTTACAGTATTGTAAAGACTGTAAATCTCCTATCTTATGCCTTCTTTTGCCATATTATAAGCACTTTCAACATGGCAACAAAACCTTTGAAATTATGGGTCAGAGCGGCTGAGTGATATAAATTAGAAGTAAATTAGAAGCCCTCGATGAAGAACAAATGTGAGGCTAGGGAAATAAGGTAAACATAACAACTCATTATAGTTTCAACAACTAAAGCAACAGATCATATTTCTTGAAAGTACCCTTTTCAATTCTAGAGGCAATTTTAATCTTAGAAAAGATGGTATCACTCCTCCTTTAGAAGCAACTGTTCTGTCCAGTTTCCCCTTTCTCCATGAGTCCTAGAAGGACTGTAACACAGAAATACAAAGTGAACTCCAGCTCTAATTCTGTGGTTGCTGTAGGGTGACAGGTATGTGGGGCTGCTCACCAGGATGTCCTTGCTGATACAGGAAAGACAGACTGGTTAAAAGCAACTTCTCTTCCTGATTACACTTACAAAGTCTGATTCTTTTTTGTTTGTTCTTGGTGTGGGGGGGTTGTTGTCATTGTTGATGTTTTTCAGTACTGGGAATTAAACTCAGGACCTTGCGCTTTCGAGGCAGTCACAGTGCCACGGAGCTAAATCTCCAGCCCATAAGAAGCATTTGCTTCTGGACAGCAGGTGGACACTCCCTTTTAAAGGATTCTTCCTACTGATCACTGAGTACATTCATGAGTTCTTTCTAGCATGTTGAAGTAAAGATGAGTAGACATCTCAATGAAAGTGCCTTCACATTCCCATGTTTTATTCCTGTGTATGCACTATCATGTATGGGGATGGCTTTAATAATTCTTGAAGCTTTTTTCACATTTATCATCATCCAATGTTTTCTCCAGGAGTTCTCCAATAATGTACTTAACTGGGCTACAGAATGTCTCACAATGACCAATTCTCCATGTAGCTTAAGGACCAGGAGTCACATCTGAAACCATACCACCTTTGTGCAGGTTTTTGAAAAAGCTAGGAAAACAGTGTGGTTATCAGCATTATGTTTCCAAAGGCTGCTCTTCAGGGTGTGTTCTCTGATGTCGGACAAGGGATGAACTCCTCCTGAATGACTTCTCACACTGAGGACACTGGTAGGGGCCCTCCCTGTTATGCAGTCTCTGATGAACTGCCAGATGAGAGTTCTGCTTGAAGGACTTCCCACATTGCAGACACTGGTATGGAGATTCCTTGGTGTGAATCCTCTGGTGCTTGGTCAGACAGGAGCTATCCCGGAAAGCTTTACCACACTGATTACACTCATAGGGCTTCTCACCAGTATGAGTCCTCTGGTGCCGGATAAGGCCAGCGATGTTTCTGAAAAGCTTCTGACACTGGTTACAGCCGTAGGGCTTCTCACCAGTATGAATCCTCTGGTGTCTGATGAGGTATGCACTCTCAATAAACGTCTTCCCACACTCTTTACACTCATAGGGTTTCTCCCCAGAATGGATTTTTTGATGCACAATAAGGTGGGAATTGCGGTTGAAGGATTTCCCACACTCTACACATTCAAAGGGCTTCTCTCCAGTGTGAGTCCTCTCATGCTGGGTGAGGTACGAGCCATCTCGGAAAGCCTTTCCACACTTGCTGCACTCATAGGGCTTCTCACCTGTGTGGATTCTGAGATGCACAGTAAGGTGAGAGATGTCAGTGAAGGGTTTCCCACACTCATTGCATCTATATGGTTTTTCTCCTGTATGAGTTCTTTGATGTAAAATCAAAGATGAATTTCGGTTAAAGGTTTTTCCACATTCTAGACATTCATAAGGCTTCTCACCTGTGTGAATCCTCTGGTGTTGGGTCAGAGCTGACCCATCACTAAAGGCTTTTCCACACTTACTGCATTTATACGGCTTCTCTCCTGTATGGATCCTTTGATGCACAATCAGGTTGTAGTTCTTAGAAAAGGATTTTCCACACTCATTACAGGTATAAGGTTTCTCTCCAGTGTGAGTTCGGTGATGCAAAACCAGAGAAGAATTGCGTTTGAAGCATTTGCCACATTCAGTACATTTATATGGTTTCTCAGTGGGGTGATGCCTCCTGTTTTCACTTAGAGATGACCTCAGGGAAAAGATGTGCCCAAAGTCATTGCCTTCATACAGTTTCTTTCCTCTTTTCATTATTTTTTGATCATCAACATGGGTAAAATGGTTGATGGCTTTAACATTTTCAGGGTATTTATAGGGCTCGTCTCTCATTTGATGTCTTCCAAGCTGAGTAACTTCTGAGGAGTGGTGGAAGGCTTTTCCACAGGCATCACTGTCACCAGTTCTCTTGCCTACATACTTTTTGGAACAATTGTGTAAGGCTTGGTCACAGTCCAACATTTTGGCATCTGCATCATGGAAATCATTTGTTGTAGGAACTCTCTGTGATGGTGGAAGGCCCAACCTTGCACTCAAATGCTTCCCAAAGCCAAGATATTCAGAGACTGCTTCCTGAGCTCCTGGTTTCTCCTGTGGTAAAGTAGATTGCCTCAGATGTCTCTTCTGGTTCTCACACTCCCAGTTGTCACCCAGAACCAGCAAGCAAGGGTCATCCCTCACCAATCCTTCCATTTCCATACACAGGACAGTTCTTCCATAGGAACCTTCTGAGCCACCGTTGTCAGTCTCATGTCCAAAGCTGAGAAGGAAAGAGAAAAAAGGCAGAGTAAGCTTCACAAATCTGTTTCTTGAAGAGGAGTGGAAAAGATGATGGGCTCGATGTGGGACTGTGTAGTTTTACATTTTAAAATTCACATCTACGAAAGGAGGCAAAAATAAGAACTTAGAAATAAAGCCAAAACCAGTTTCCAAGAAAGAAACAGCATCTCATCCTCTCAGACAGCAGGCAGGATCAGCACTGGGAATAAATATCATCAAAAGGATTATCTTGAGAAATGGGAAACTGAGGCCAGGTATTATTACTCACACTGGTCACCATCCTGGCCCCTGCATGTGTGTCCACAGCACTGGTGAGCATACCAACAATCCACACACATTCCCAACACCCTGACTTCACATGTGCTGAAACAGCACAGACTGAGAAGGTCTTGAACAGCTCTGTTATCAGAGATCTGCCTTCACACTGGAAAGAATGCATGGGCTGTATACCTGAAAGTTAAGGATCTGAGTCCTGGATCTATTGGTGACTCCTCTGCTGTGTTATGAGGAAAACTCAATCCTATCTGAGGCAGATTCCAGCCTAGAGAATGGACAACACTCTCTGTAAAGGGCTCCTAGGATCTTCATCATTGTCAATCTTTTTTCACCACCCTGTCCCACTCCTACTTTATAATATTAAGACAACTTGGTCTCTATATTTTTTACCTTTTTAAAATTAAAATGTTATTACAGTAAAAGACATGACTATTTTACTTTATTCTGTGAGCCTCTGACATTATATTGTTTAAATATATCACCAACCACCAACAACATATTCTGTCCCTTGATCCTAGAGTTTCATTTATATGAAGAATTATTTGTATTTTAAGGTAGAGGTTTTATTTTACCCTACAGAGAAGAAATATTTACTTTGATGTTGTATTTAGAAGAGCTACTAAATCTCTAATATTCTCTTTATTATTCAACTAATCTGACTGATCAGCTGAATTACTGAAAGACCAGCTGCAGTGTTATTTGCCTAAAACACTATGTTTTACTATTAATATACCACTTTATGTATTAAGAATAGATTTTTGGAGCCAGGGATTTAGCTCAGTGGAGAAAAAAAAAAAGATTTTTTTTTCTTTAATTTCCTTTTTCAGTCTTGATAGCTTGAAAATGTTTGCCACCTGTCATCTACACACAATAACTTAAGGGTTTTTCCGTTGGTCAAAAGATAATATGTACAGCCCTTTAAAATATTTACTATTATGATTGGTTCTCTTATCTAAAATAATTGGGCTTGGCTTGGAGAAACTGCTGGACAAGACTCTCCTCAATGGATAAAAACAAACAAACAGACAAACAGTTTTTGTCCACTGATAGGACGTGGGAAATTTTTCCAGAGCCTTATGGTGGCACACCCCCAACAAACATTATTAAATATGTTATTGTAATATATTTATGTTGGCTATAATCAAAAGGTTAAATTCTCTATGTGAAAAATTAGGTTTTCTTAAGATATTGAGATGCTTTGGTTTAACTTACAAAATTAAAGAACCAAAGGTTCTTTTTTATTTATTAATACATTTGCAGTACATGCATTTTATAATCATCTTGGGGAGTGGGTACATGTACATAATACAACTTGCTTCTTTTTTTTAATCCTCTGCCCCTCCTTCCCTCCTCCTTTAATTCTTCTTTCCCCATTTTCATTCTTCTTAATATTATTAATCTTAGCTCATGTGTATGGCATATAATTTTACATTCATTGAGGTTTTAGGTTTATGGCATATCTTTATTCTACTTATTTCTCCTTCTGCTCCCCCTCAACCTTCAAAGGTTCTATATGGTACTTAGTTTCTCATGTTCTCCATTGTTAAACTATTGGTAACACTAATTATTGCTAACCTCATAGTATATTAAATGTATTTATGTTTCTCAAGCACCCAGGCCTTCAAACGTGCAAAGCTGAAAAAACTTTATGTTGGTGACTTTCTAACTAAAATTGTTTGTGGTGGTAAGAATTTTTATAATTGCTTTATGATTGTGTTTAAAAAGTATATAACTTATGGTTGCTAAGCGACATTTCCTGACTTTTTAAACCTTCCATGAGTTCTTTATATAGGTCACAGATCCCTAGACATAAAAATCTTTAGGGTAAATTTTTGGGTGAAAGTCCAGCTGTTGTGTACAACTCCTTTTTCCTGCCTTCCTCATCTGCTAATAAAGATTAAAATATCTATGTGCTAGGAACAAGGACACTTGTTCTGGATAGAAACAACAGATCTCTATATGACTGGTGAAGACACATAGGCAAGTCGTGACAAAAAGAGAGGCAGGCTGTGGGCCTGGGCTGGGTTGTACAAGCAATGTGACCTAAGATAAGGCAGGCAGCTCACACAGGACCTAAACAGGATCATATCTTTTCTTTTTCTTGTTTTCTTTTCTTTTTCCCTTTATCTCTCTCCAAAAATACACAAGGAGTGATATAAGGCTATCCCCCTATAAATTGCTATATGGGCTTTCATATTTGGGTAGAGCTACAGATCTCCATACTTTGGAAATCAAAGACCAATTTCTAAGAAAGTATGTCCTGACCATATGCCCCACTTTATCCTCCCTCAGGTTCTAAAGTCTCCAGCCCAGGCCCCACCTCTGGAGCTCACAGTTCATCAGTTTCAACTCAGTGATCTGGTGCTCATAAAGATCCAAAGAGGACTAGTTCCATCTGAATTGAGAAAGGCCTAATCAAGTGCTCCTGAACTGAGACAGCAATAGGAACAGAAGAAAAAGGGTGGACTCACTATACTTGAGCTATGAAGCTAATAGGGGAAACTTGGGAAGGGGTAGAACAAAGCCAATGGGATATGTATGAACCACCTGAGGATCCTGGGAGACTAAAATTTTAAAGAATCAAAAAGCTTCAATAATGAAGGATGCATTCCTTTTATACCTGGTTTGGCTGAGCAGTTTAATACTCTACAACCAGGGAAAAGACTGGAAGTTAATGATAAAATGATATCAAAATCCTAGAAAATGAATTACTATCCAGTTAAGCTGGTAATAAATATAACTAGAACCTCAGAACCTCAAACTATTAAATTTGATTCCTGTCAGGCTCTGTCCTGTGAGAATTTGTTAAGCCAGAGACAAAGCTCACAAACTGATAGATACTTCTGCCCAGTGTTAGGATGGGGAGGTGCACAGATACCTCCTTGCCCACTTGAAATGATGTATGATGAACCACTCAATACCAGGGGTAGACAGCTGATATAAAATGATTAGGAGTAAAATGGTTTTTAAAAGTTACACTTATAGCCAGGGATTTAGCTCAGTGGTCTCGATGCCTGCTATGCAAGTGCAAGGACCCGAGTTCAATGCCTGGTACCAAAAAAAAAAAAACAAAAAAAAAAAACAAAAAGTTACACTTATATAGGGCCAGGAATTTAGCTCAGTGGTTCCACCGCCTGCCTTGCAAGTGCAAGGTCCTGAGTTCAATCTCCAGTACCAAAAAAAAAAAAAAAGTTACACTTATATAAAGACTTTGTCCCCTCCAATTGTCAGAACTTACAATGTAATCTAATATTCCTATTAATAATCCAGCTTCATTGCATCAGAACCCTTAGGTAGCACACAGAGTCTATGGTCTAGGGGCAGATGTTTCTGGGGAGAACCCAACAAGATACCTAACCCTCCAAATTGTAGCCAACACAACCAAAGAGATTCCCACCTCAAGTCCAGAAGAGATGCCTCAAAATGACCCTTAAAGAATAAAAACAGTAGAAGTTAAAGATATAAGACAAACTTTAGAGACAGACCCTGGATATAGAGATGCAAATGCTTGGGTCAAATGGGTAGTCATCCACAGTCACAGTTTTTTCCCTTTCCCTTCAGTAGAGATATGCACCTTCAAGGATTGTGCTGCATATTGGCTCTGTACCAGGACAGAGATGAATGAGGAAACAAGATCTTTAGAACTTGCCATTGGTCTTCTCTGCACTGCAAAGGTCCAACCTGAGAGCAGGCCTCCACTATAGGGAATGTGAATCACTCCTCTTGCCTTTCTAGGCAAAGGGAAGAATTTCAAAACCCCATAGGAGAGCTCAAGACCTGCACCAACATCTTGAATGTCACTGGAGAACCAGATAGTGGCAATCACTCTGCTCTCCATGTACCCTGGGCTGATGTCTGGTGATTTTGTGGGAAATGGAACCTTCTTGTTAGACTCCAATCTGATTGGACAGGAACTTGTGCTTTAGTCTACCTGGCTATCCCATTCACCTTAGGACTCCACAGGCAGCCCAAAAAGGATCCCAGTCATAGGAGTAACAGTACCTGCTTCATTTGACTCAGATGTCTATATTGATTCAACTGGAGTCCTTCAAAGAGTTCCCAGTGAATTCAAGGAGTGGAATCAAATAGCTGCAGGGTACGAGTCAGCACTCTTCTGGTGGCCCACAATTAATAAAAATGTACAGTGGCTTAAACACACACACACACACACACACACACACACACACATATATTATAATAAACAAAGATTCATCAACTACACTGGAGATGCCCTACAAGGAGTAGCCAGGTAGCTAGATGCCACCAGTCAGATGGGCTGGGAAAATAGAATTGCCTGTTTTGTGATATGCACAAATATGTGATATGATACTAACAGAAAAAGGAGCTGTTTATGTCATGATGAGTGGGAAATGTTGTATCTTCATTCCTAATAATATAGCTCCTGGTAGAACTATTAAAAAGCCTTTACACAGATTAATGATCCTGGCCAATGAACTGGTGGAGAATGGGGGGATTGATAACTATTTCAAAATGTGTGCACTCAACAAGGTTAACAGATGTCCTAAATCATTACCACTACCATGGAAGGGGTTTATGTCAGTTTAATTTATAGAAGGAGCTCAGATGCCCAAGAATATTAATTTCCTAAGGAATAACTATTGAAACAAAAATTCAATTTTCTCCTAAAACAATACCCAACTAACAAGTCTATAAACATTTTAAAATCACAGTCCTGTAATCCTACCACACTGGCAGGCTGAATCAGGAGGATCTCAAGCTCAAGGCTAGCCTGGGCAACTTAGAGATGTAGTGAAACCCTGTCTCAAAATAAATAAAATGTAAAAATAGGCAGGGATTTTGCTTAGTGTGAAAGTCCTGGGTTCAACTCCCATGTTACAGCTTGTGTCTAGATGTCCACCCAAAGCCTTATGTAGTCATAGGTGGGGCTTTTTCTGAAGTGGCTGAATCTAGAGTATGTGATTGATTCATGCTGCTATGCTAGAATTAAACATGCTAGGATTAAGGGTGGGTGATTACTAAATCAGTCCACTGATTGGTTTGGCACCACCCTAATCCCAGTAGCCTAGATATAACATAAGAGACAGAAAGAGGCTTGTCTTGTCTCTTGCTTGCTTTGCTATCTTGTGCCCATCATGAACTATTTTTTCTCTGCAATGCCTGTCTGCTGGGCCATGCTGCCTTGGAACTAATTGATTATGGACTGAAACCTCTATAAACTGTGAGCTAAATAAACATTTCCCCCTTTAACTTTGGGGGTCAGGTATTTTGTCTCAGCAATGAGAGAAAAGTAACTAAGACACTCCAGTACCACCACAAAAAAAGAAATGAAATGAAAAAGAAAAGCTAAGAAAAATTATGCAGTATCTTTGTGGCAAGAATTTGAAAAATTATACTCAAGATCTCAAAAGATAACTTTGACTAAGGGAAAAGTTAGACCTGGTGCAAAGATGAGAAAACCCAATATTGAAACGACAACAACTATCACCAGATTAAACTATAAAAGCAATACCTTTCTATAAGAAACCTCTGGAGAAATTTTACTAGAGCATTATAAACAGCTCCTGTAACTCATACAAAAGAAGACAGCTCCTGAAATATCTAAGACCACTTCTTAGCAACCAAAAGAGAGGCTTAGAATTCCTCTGAGTAAAGCCTCTTTTAAAGTTCCAGTAACTAAGCAACCCAGTGAAGGAAAGGGAACAAGAGAAAGGTCCAAACATACTTTGGAGGCCTAATTTGGTAGGTGGTAAATGTGGCCTCAGACCACACTAGGAGTGGGTCTTTCTTACTGCCTTTTCAGATGAAAAAAACCTACGAACCCTAATTCATACACAGTCCCAAACACAATTATACAATCCAGATGGACAAAACATCAATAGGTGACAACACAAACATGCACACACATATAAAAACCTTGAGTATGATTAGAATACAGAACTAACGAACAGTTTTGAGTTATCACATTAGAGTGTCTTAACACATAAAAGGCACAAAACACAGATTTGAAACATCTGACTACATAAAAATGAGCAATACATCACAAATATGAGATTAAGAGAAAACAAAAAAACAAGGAATTATTAAAAGTACCACCACCAAGATGATTTCACTAATTACAAAGGAAATGTGGAGAGCACTGGCAAACAGCACTAACTACATGACCAGTCTGCCCACCGTCAACTTCACGTGACTCCTGATATGGTACACTACTTCAAAGGACATGCTTGCACTTGTATACCCTCCTGTGGAAGATGCAGAACCTGAATTATTTATGAGACCATCAAGTAAACACCAAGGGACAATGTACAAAATAACCCACCCACATCTTTCATTTTTTATGTTTTTCCGGTACTTGGAATTGAACCCAGGGCTTTGCCGATGCTATTAAAGAGCCTTGCACCACACTGCTTCCCCAGCCCTTTAAAAATTTTATTTTGAGACGGCTCTCATGAAGTTTGTCGGGCTTTTTTTTATGCTTGCAATACTCCAGCCTCAGCCTCTTGAGTAGCTGGCATGAACCACCATGCCCAACAGGTAGTTCTTCTAAAAATATCAGTATCATAAAAGAAAAAGCAAGAACAGTAAGATTAAAACTGATGAAGCTGGGCCTGATGGTACAAGCCTGCAATCCAGCACTCTGGGAGGCCAAGGCAGGAGGATTTTAATCATCCTGCTAATTTAGGGACTTACAGAAATCTTGTTTCAAAAAATAAGAAAGGCTGAGGATGTGTAAAGGCCCTAGGTTCCCTCACCAGTACAAAAAAAAAAAAAAAGCAGGAAACCAAAAAGACCAAACAACTAGATACAATACATGATCCTGAATTAAACTGAATATATACTGTATAATATCACACAAGAGCTCTTTATCAATAAGAAAGTACTTGGATATGATAACAGCATTGTAGTTTGTTCAAGAATGGTCTTCTTAGGAAAGCCAGGCAAAAGTATTTCAAGGTAAAGTATCATGATGTCTGCAATACACTTTCAGTAATTAAGCCAAAAAAAAAAAAAGTGTAATGATATGCCTGTATCACACCAGCCCTCACCACATGGAGGTGTGTAAAACATAGAGGTGTGCACATGTTTAAAAGATGGAAAAATGTAAAACTGATGTAGCGAGGGCTGGGGATTTAGCTCAGTGGTTTGGCCGCCTGCTTTGCAAGCGCAAGGACCCAAGTTCAATCCCAGGTACCAAAATAAATAAATGAATAAAATAAAACTGATGTAGTGAAAGTGTTAACTTGACAATCTGAATGCTTTTACAAGCATTCATTAGATGATTCCTGCAACTTTCCTGGAGAAATGAAACTTTTCAAAATAAAAACTGGGTGGAAAAAGAGGAAATAAGCAACAACATAGAATAAAGTAGCTTGGTGTGGGGGGGGAAGGACAAAGAGGGGCTTGGCATTCAAAACATACTTTTATAAGCCTGAGCTTCTAACAACCGTATTTTTAACATTGGCAAAGAAAAAGGGACCTTTCCAAAGTGATGGTGATTTTTTTTTTTTTGTACCGGGGATCAAACTGGGGACCTTGCGCTTGCAAGGCAGGCACCCGAACCACTGAGCTAAATCCCCGGCCCAGTGATGGTAATTTTTATAAAAGTTTATTCAACATATGTCAAATCTCTGCCAATTACATCATGAAGATGTGTGCATTCACAGTAAGCCAATTTTGCCTCAAAAATGAATAGGGCAGGGCATTTAGCTCAGTAGTTCTGCTGCCTGCCTTGCAAGTGCAAGGACCTGAGTTCAATCCCCAGTACCAAAAAAAAAAAATGAATATTTTAAAGCCAGCCAGGCAAAGTGGCACATGCTTGTAATGCCAGCTACTCCGAAGTCTGCAGCAACAGGATCGCAACCTCTGAGGCCAGCCTGACGAGCTTAACAAGATCGCCGCCTGCTGCGCAAGCTCAAGGACCCGAGTTCTATCCCTGGTACCAAAAAAATAAATAAATAAAAAATAAATAAAAAGGGCTGAAAGTGCTGATCAGGTGGTTCCATTCCCCAGTATGAAAAAATGCAAGAAAGAAAGAAAAATAAAGAAAACGAAAAAGCAATACTCAACTCTAATTCATGTTAAGCATAAGGAAATGTTTGGGGAGGAAATATAGTGATAGCTGCAACTTATTTTGAAATATAGTAAAAAAGAAAGATCAAGGCATGGCAAAAAGGATGGATAGAAGAAGAGACAGGACACAGCAAGTTCAGCAGAGATTGTCTGTTCTAATATCATTTACTCCACGGGTTTTCCACCTCTTCCATATGCAGGAAAATTTTTAACATAAAATATTGGGAGTAGGGAGCTCACTAAGGAAATAAAGCTGTAAACCAAAGGCTGTGAAAAAGCTGCTAAACAAGTAGGGACGAGGAATGTAATCATGTACTGCAAACATGTATACAAGTGAAAATGAAAAAAAAAAGAAATTTTGAATAACCTTTTAAACGAATAATTACTTTATTTCCCTTGGATTTGGAGGGTTGAATTTCTAACTTAATTTTCCCGATTAAGCTTTCAATTGCAATTAGATTCTAAAACCTACTTAGTAAATGTTTGAACCTGTTTTTGGCTAATAGAAAAGGAAACAAAATGTGTGGGGACAGTAAACACGACAGTGCCGCGACGTAGGCCCGGGCGACAGACACCCGCAGAACTCCGCGGGTCGACGCGGCGCCCACAGGAGAGGTAGCCCGGCTGGCGCAGAAGCTCAGGCGACGCGGAACACGGCGCCTCACTGGGGCCACCTCACCTGCGGGGCTTGAGGGCGAGGGGTCCACACTGGCGCGCGACCTAGGCGCCTTGGGACGTCCACACCCGCGATGACAGCTACGTACGTGCAGGGCCAACCCGTCCCGGACGGCTCGGGACGCCCACTTCCCGCGTGAAACCAGCCTGCAGATGCGCCGCTCACCGCCACACCAGCACCGGGCGGCTCCCCATCCCACGCTGCCCCCTGGGGAGAAACTGAGGCCACGAAGAAGAGAGGGGGCGCGGCGGGAGTCACCGCGGACGACCGGCGGCAGCCATATTGGCGGACACTACGCATGCGCGAGCCCCGCTACCCGGATGTGTACATCCTAGGCCGCCAGCGGCCGCACTGGGGAGGGGACAGAGTAGGGTGTCTCTTCCTGCTTTCACTGTTTCGCTGGCTGCCTTGTCTTTCCGTGTGTACTCGCGGAGGTTTCCTTCTCCAGCCACTGGTCGGCTGTTTCCTGAGGCGGGGCTCACTGTACGGCCCAGCTACCTGAGGCTCCGCTTCCTCCTCCCTCGGCCGCCCGGCAGTTCTCTCCAGGTGTTCTAAGCCATGCTGTCGGTGGTTGTAGTACGGCCGTAATTTCATTTACTGCATAATTTGCCAGAATGTTTTTGTCATAACTTGTTTGGAGAAAAATATGTTACAATTCAGCACAGGATATCTCATTACTTGACAATATAATTAATTTGCAATTGATGCAAGCTACATATTTTTAGAATAGGACAGCTAAGGATTGTAGCTGCAGCCGGACGTGGTAGTGCACACCTCTGATCCCAGCTATTTGTGAGGATGAGGCAGGATTGTGAATTAGAGGCCAGCCTGAGAAATTTAGTGGGGCCAGAAATATAGTTTATAATAGAAGCAGATCACAAATTAGTGAACTGGGTGGTTTTTGTTTTGGTTTTGGTGTTAGGCTTTTCTGTGGCTAGGCAGTGAATCCAGGGCATCCTGCCTTTCAGGCACCTGCTCAATTGGTGGGCTCCCAGCCCCAGACTCAGCCCCAGAAGTGCTTTTGGGATTTTTATCTTTTCTGGTTTTCTACTAGTTAATGACAAAGGAGTATGAAGCTCCAACTATAATAATGGATGTATTTCTTTTAATTTTACTAATGTCGCCTTGTTTTATTATTTATTTATTTATTTTGGTACCAGGGATCGAACTCAGGACCTTGCGCTTGTGAGGCAGGCGCCGGAACCACAAGCTGAATCCCCTGCCCCTATTTTTTATTTTTTGATAGAGTTTCTAAGCAGGCTATCCTGCCTCAGCCTCCCAAATACTGTAGCTGGGATTATAGGCATGTGTCAGATGTCCAGCATTGTTTTTTGTTTTTTAAGGCTCTGTTATTATGTGGATATATATTTAGAATTTTATCTTCTTGATGAATTTGACCATTTATAATTATGGAGTATTTTTTCCCATACCCAGTAGTTTTCCTTGTTCTGAAGTTCACTTAGCTTGATAATTACCTAGCTATCCCAGCCTTTTGATTTTATTTGCCATGTACCTTTTTCCAGACTTTTTCTTAAATTTATCTGTATCATATTTCAAGTTTAATTCTTATAGATGGCAGAAAGGTCTTGTTGTTGTTGTTGTTTTATCCTGACAATTTTTGGTTCTGTTTTTGTGTTTTTTGAGACAGGGTCTTGTTATGTACTTCAGGTTAGCCTAGAACTCACCATGTAACCCAAGTTGGCCTCAAATTCCAGAGTGCTAGGCTTAAAGGCGAGCACCACCATGCCTGGTGACAATTTGTTTTTTAATTGGTGTGTTTAGAACACTCACATTTAATGTAATTATTGATACAGTTCAATTTAGGCCTGCCATTTTTTCTTTTCTGTTTGTCACTTTTTTTTTTTTTGGCTGATTTCCCTTTTCTGCTTTCTTTGTATTATTATAAAATTTTGTAGTACTCCATATTAGATTATATGTTGGCATTTTAGCTGTATATCTTTGTATTTTTAAAGATTTCTATTACTGCACATTGGTTTTTAGAGCAATGGGTTTCACTTTGGCAAATTGGTACATGCATATAAAATATCCTTTGATCATTTTCACCCCCACCACCTTTCTTGCCCTGCCACCCCCTTATGTTTGTATGATTTTTTAAAAAACAATGCTCTACTGCCTCACAAGCACAAGGTCCTGAGTTCAATCTCCATACCAAAAAAAAAAAAAAGATTGCTCTGGGGATTGTGATTACAATAGAATGAATGTTTGTGTCCCACCAAAATTCATATGTTTAAGCCTAATTCCTCCTGTCAGTGAATTTAGTAGTAGGAGCTCTGAGAGGTGATTAGGTCATGAGTTTGATCATCTCTCATCAATAAGGTTCAGTTAGGGTTATGCTTCAGAGCTGCACACCTCCCTGTGACAATCAGTCCCTAGAAAACAGTTCCTTAAGTAACAATATGATCTTTCAGGAGAACACAGGCAACCTGGCCACTGACCAAGTAGGAGAAGATACCTGGGGAGGTTTCACCCACATCTACCATGGTGAGGAGCATGGAGTATGCAATAGGTCTGAGTTGTCTTAATAAAATCTGTCTTTAGGGCCGGGGATTTAGCTCGGTGGTTCCGCCCCCTGCCTCACAAGGGCAAGGTCCCAAGTTCAATCCCTGGTACCAAAAAATAAATAAAAAATAAAAAATAAATAAAATCTGTTTTTACATCAAGTTAAAAAAGAGAAATATGAAAAACCACAGGTGTTTCAAGGATATTTTCAAAGTGCTGAAGGAAAGATTCAGAACAGTAAAAGCAGGATTTAACTCCACAGATGATAATAAAAATAATTTAAAGTTCAGGTTAGTATGAGGATGTGATGAGCTGAGGTTGAATTCCACTCCCAGGCACTCACCTCTGCATATTTTTCCCCTAGTCCAGTCAGGCCTGATGCCCATGTGCTTGGCATCAATACCTAAAGGGCTCAGCAGACCACATCCACACAGCGCTCATAGGATAGCTATGGACTACGCATGATGACATTTACCTTACTCTTCAAACTGTACACACTAACAGAAACCATTTGCCACTAACTTTAAGCATGTCCTGATAAAAATCAGCCATTCAAGCTTCCTGAGTGTGACAGAGCTTGATTTCATTTTTGATGGCTTAGTGGTGACAACTTTTGAGACCACTCCTTTGCCCAACATCAGAGCAAATTACCAAGAAAGGTCTGGGTGCTTCCTACTTGCAGCCAGTGGAAGTAACCTCCACACAAGACCAACACAAGCCCCAGCCCCATGCTTTTATCACAGTAAGAAGCCACCCCGTTTCCTTTTCCTGCTTCCTGAAGCTATTTGAGGACCTGCTTGGGAAGCCGGTCCTGTTAGCCTTTTACCTTTTTCATCTGTGTGTATGCCATCATCAGTCTCAACCAGAACAAAATTTTGGGCAGAGGTCCATCCTGTCTCTCCAGAGTGGCCACAGCACTTAGGCATTTACTTTTTACTTCACACATTAAAGTAAATGGATAATTACTATTTAAAATGTGTGCACTCAACAAAGTTGACAGATGTCCTAAGTCATAAGCATTACCATGGCAGGGATTTGTGTCTGTTTAATATATATATAGAAGGAGCTCAGATGCCTGGCAGTAATCACTTGCTAAGGAGTAACTATACCCAAAATCAATATTCTAAAACAATACCCAACTAAAAAAATTTGAACATTTTAAAATCACAGGCCTGTAATTCCAACACACTTGGAGGCTGAGTCAGCAGGACCTCAAGTTCGAGGCTACCCTGGGCAACTTAGAGATGTAGTGAGACCTTGTCTCAAGATAAATAAAATGTATTTATTATCTTGTCTCAAGATAAAATTTATTAAAAATGAAATAGAATTTTCAGAGGGGTAGGGAGTAGATCAGTGTGAGGGTACTGGGTTCAAGCCTCAATACCACTACTACCCCCTCTACAAAAAAAAAAAAGAGAAAAAGAAGAAGCTAGGCATGTGGTACACACCTGTAATCGCACACTCGGGAAGTTGAGGCAGGAGAATCACCATGAGTTTAAGGCCAGCCTGGGCTACATAGTGAGTTCACAGACAGCTTGAACTACATAGTTAGACCCTGTCTCAAAAAAATAGAGAGAGACCAGACATGGTGCTGCACATTTGTAATCCAAGCACTCAGGAGGCTGAGGCAGGAGAACTGCCATGAATTCGAGGCCAGTCTGTACTGCAAAAGAAAAAAAAATGAAAAAATTATGCAGCATCTTTGCCACAAAAAGTTGAAAATTTTTATTGAAAATATTGTTGTTGGGTAGTTTCCTCAAAAATGGCTCACCAAATAAATTATTCCAGGTCTTTTTCAACTCAAACAAAGAACTGGATGAGACAAGCCAAAAACAGTGCCAAAAGTTTATTTCAAAGGTTAGTCGTGAAGAGGTAAAGGAAAAACTGGCCTTCAGAGCAAACTTGCGCTGATCAAAAGAGGAAAAGAGAAAAAGAAAAGAGACCCAGGGTGGGCTACCATGAGGAGGCATGATAGCAAGCTCCTCATGGCATCTGGTCTCCTTTACACCTTCCACACTTCACGGGAGCCTGCAGAAGTTCTGCATTTGAGGCCTTGAGAATCACCTGGCACTGCCACGGGGTCTTGCAATTTAGAGACCCTGCCCACTTTTCCAGCCAGCTTGCCATATCCTGCCTCCTACGCCAACAGCAAAAGAGTCTGAGTAAGTGGGGAGTTGGACCTGGTGCTGAAGTGGAAAGACCTGCCAAACATATGAGTAATTTCTGCAGCACATCTGTGTATGTTGTTTTTGTGCTCTGTGTAGGCTATTGCAAAGACCCCATCTGTGTCAACCTGTCCCTGTTTTAAAAATACTGGGTGGCTTTTCCCCTCAAGTGAGACAGCCTGTTCCCGGAGAGATAAAAAAAACAACCTTGAGATAGTTTATGTAAACCCCCAACCTTAGAGCCATAAAAAGTCCCTTGCTGTTTTGACCACTACTTGAATTTTTACTCTGTAAAAGGTATATAAAGAAGAAATTATCTGAACTCAGGGTCAGTCTATGAGGACTTGTTTCCTGGGACTGGCCATTGCCTGGCAATAAACCTCTTTCTTATTTTACCCAACTCTCCTGGTCTCTGTAAGATCATTTCGACTCCCAGATTTGCCACAACAGTGCAAGGTTGAAAAAACCCAATATTAGGGCCGGGGATTTAGCTTAGTGGTCCCAGCACCTGCCTCACAAGCGCAAGGTCCTGAGTTCGATCCCCAGTAGCCCTCTGGAAAAAAAACACACAAAAAAAACCAATATTGAAACCACGACAGTCATCATCAGACTAAACTATGAAAGCAGTATCTTCCTACAGCAAACCACTGGAGGAATTTTACTAGAGTATTGTTGTGGCAAAGCAGAACAGCTCAGTGTCACAGCCAAGTCCCATAGCTCTGAGGCACAGCTGAGCGTTACAGCTCTGGGTCACCGCTATCGCAATTTGAAGACTTAGGAATCTGACGGTCACTTGAAGAGGTGGAGAAAAATCTTTATTATACTGGCGGGCTCAGAGGAATTAATACTCTGAAGTCTGAGTGCCTCACCACAAATGAGAGCCTCCTTATATAGGGATCTACAGGCCAGGTGAGCATGCTCACTGAAGCAGAGGGGCGGAGTTACAGAACATTCCTGAAAGGGGCAGCCTAACAGAACATTCCTGAGAGGGCAAAAAGTTCAAACAGTTACAAAACATTTTGATACACTGGGAAGGTGTGCTGCCCAGCAGCACAAACTATTACGCTTCTGGACTAAAACCTTCTGTGGAAAAAAAAACAAAACATGGAGGCAAGGCAAGGGCCTGTCTTATTGTATAGTATTGCTCTATCAGTATGACAAACAGTTCCTGTAAGTCACACAAAAGAGGACAGCTAATGAAGTATACAAGACCACTCCTTAAGAAACAAAAGGAAAAGGAACTCAGAATTCCTCTACCAGAGTAAAGGCTCTTCTAAAATTCCAGTAACTAAGCAACTCAGTGAGAGAAGGGAACAACAGAAAGGTCCAAATGGACTTAGACTAGGCCTAACTTGATAAGTGGGAAAGGTGGCCTCATACCTCAGAAGTGTGTATTTCTCTTACTGCCTTTTTCAGATGCAAAAAAAAAACAACTGCAAATCTTAATGCATACACATTCTCAAACACATTATTATACATTGCAGATAAACAAAATATATGTGATCATACACATACACCTTGAGGATGATTAGAATATAGAATAAAAGAATACCTTCGATTCATCAGGGTAAAGAAGAGTGTCTTAACACACAAAAGGCACAGAACACAGATTTAAAACATGTGACTATATTAAAATGTCACTAATGGTTCTGTACACTTGAAACACAAAAGAAACACATTCAGGGGTATGAGTGAAGCATAGGGTCCCCAGAGTGGCTTTGTGGGCTTCCCTGTATAACCAATGGCCAAACACCTATTGTGGGGAACCACCCCATTGATCATGCCCAAAGCAGGCTGTAAGAAGTGCTGGCTATAAAGAGTTAACCCTGAAATTGGCATATTTTAAAAAGTGAGTCCAACCGAAACATGTAAGATAACACACAGCCAAGGTCAGAGTGATTCTTACCAAAATTCCAGTCCCAGTCTAACACAAAAATGCTTTGTCTCTTCTTTTACAAGCCTTGCCTGCATCAATAACATATCCCTAACAACCACACATAGCCTCCGTACCCCAACTTAACAATGATTGTGTCACCAGTAAATATCAGCAGTTCTGGCCTTTCAGGGTCTTTGCTGTTTGCTCAATACTGGCCATCCTGGCTCCCCTTTTCTCTCTTTAACTGTCTCTATGTTTCTTCTCACCATTCATCATAACACCAAGCAAGAGATTGAGAGTCACTGCAGGGGTCTCTGGTAACTTACTACTCCTAAATTCATCTGAACAAACCATAAATTCACATTCAGCATCAAATAACTGTAACATTCCAACACCAGAAGAAGGCTTAGGTATGGCTCCCACCTTTAGCAGGCAGGATTGCCATGAGTTTAGGCCAATTTGAGCTACCATGAATGCAAGGGCAGTCTAACTACACAGCAAGACCCTGTCTCAACAAACCAACAACAAAATTGTTTGACTGAAATTAAAAAAAAAGAACAATGTTGAGGTTAGTGAGGTCATTATTCCACTTAAGATTTAAAAGAAATATTACATTACACTCCATAAATATGTAAATGCCTATATGTCATTTAAAAGTAAAATATATACTTTTTTATACTTTTAAAAAGACAATATCCCCAGGACTCTGGGAGGCTGAGGCAACAGGATCACAAGTTCCAGCTCAGCTTGGGCAACTTAGTGATAACCTGTCTCAAAATTTAAAAATGAAGTACTGGAGATGCAGCTCAGTGCAAAGGCCCTGGCTTCTAACTCCAGTACCACCCCTTCCCCCCAGAAAGGTAAAAAATATAATTTTTAAAAGAAATCTTCAAGAAATATCAAGATTAAATAGCTGGGTATGGGGTGATGTATGTAATCTCACCACTCAGAGGGATGCCATGGGAGGATCATAAATTCAAGGCCAACATGGGCTACACAACAAGAACTGCAGATAAAACTAACAGGAGGTGAGAGGAAGGTGCTAAGTAAAATAGCAGAAATTCTGCAAACTGAAAATAAGGAAACAGCTAAGAAAATGAAGAAAACCAAATCTGCTAATTGAAGATTAATGAAGTAGACATATCTTCAGCAAGAATGACTATTAAAAAAGCAAGTAACAGAGGCCAGGGATTTAGCTCAGTGGCACTGTGCCTGCCTCGCAAGTGCAAGGTCATGAGTTCAATCCCCAGTACAAAAAAAAGCAAGTAACAAAGAAATGACATCAGGTGTGAAATGGGAACTAAACTAAGAAGCAGTAGAAAGTTACCAAAATAGCAAGGTTGGTATTACCTTAGGAATGCAAGGACCACAAATGTTAGAACATCTACTGATGCAACTGCCCATATTATCAGATTAAAGTAGAAGATAGTTCGACACATTCACAAAGTTCTCTGAAGAAATCTCATCTGCTGTGTAACTAGGACAATCTTTAGATTATACCAATGAGAGGGTAAGAATGATAGAAAGTAGATTATTCCCACCTTCCTAAAACACCAGCAGCCCATTTTATGGGTTTCTGTGCCCAGGGAGACAGTGTCTCTCCTGTCCTGGCCCTTTAGAGTGTAGCTCTACACAATGGTGTGTGCCTTCATGAGGAAAGAAGGGTGGAGCTGGGCATGGTGGTACATGCCCATAATCCTAGCTCTCAGGAAGCTGAGAGAGGAAGGTGACTGCCAGTTTGAGGCCAGACTGAATTACATAGTAATACCCTTACTCATAAAAACAAGGGCCAGGGATTTAGCTCAGTGGTTCTGTCACCTGCCTTGCAAGTGCAAGGATCTGAGTTCAATCCCCAGTACCAAAAAAAATTTTTTGAATATAAAAAATTTTTTAAATAAAATAGCAAGTAGGAGTGAAAAGAGGAAGAGGATTCCCTTGAATCTCTTTGGTGAACCAAGTTTCTTTTTTTTTTTTTTTCTCTGGCTAACAGTAGGATTCTGGAGTTTTTCTGACTTTACCTATTACATATTTTACCTGCTCTTGTGTGAAAGTGGGAAAAGCACTAGGACAAAAAGAAAGCCTCAACCATACCTTTTGTTTTGTTTTTTGGTACTGGAGATAGAATTCAGCATCTTTGCACTGAGGTATAACCCTTGCAAATGCCTCCTTTTTTGAGAGAAGGACTTAGCCACTGTTGCCCAGGCTGGTTTCAAACTAGCCATCCTCCTGCCTCAGTCTCCCAGAGTGGTGGGATTGTAATTGTGTCCCACCATGCCCAGACCACACTTGTATGAAATACATATCATTACTATTAACTATGATCAAAGATTTAACAATGATCTGTATTTAATATACCAATCTACCTATTATTTAATTTTCAAAGTTCTTAAGTAGTTGTTTTTAATATTCTGGTCATAGATTTCTATTGTAATCAGTGGGAGAGATGGGCTATAATTGGCTCTGTTGTGAACAATGTCAGAAACAACACTAAATTTTAAACAAAACCCCAATCACAGGGAGCAGACCCATGTTGCCCCTCAGTCTTGGGTGGGAGGAGGAAAGTCAGCTACCTAGGGGCATGAGGACCTTAGAGTTATGGAAACATTCTCCCTCTTGATTGTGTAAATGGTTGTAGAACTGTATATATTAATCAAAATACACAGAACTGTACACTTAAGGGAGTGCAAATTTATTTATTTTTGAGTACTAGGGATTGAAGCCATAGCTTTCACACTAAGCTACATCTCCAACTCCTTTATTTTTTATTTTGAGACCAAGTCTCACTAAATTGCTAAATTGCCCACATGGGGCTTGAACCTGCTACCCTCCTGCTAAAAGTGCTGGGATTATAGGTGTGTGCCACCATGGCCTGTTCACTCAGCTTCTTAGGCTTGTAAATGGTTCAATATGGAAAAACCTTACAGATGAAATCTATGTGGTTAATTTGAAAAATTTAAAACAAATGCAGGTTGATGTAAGGCATATGGGGAGCCCATTTAAATGTAAGGAATGTGGAAAAGTATATACAGATCTCCTGCCATCTTTGATTCACATTGCTGATCGACCCTACAGACACCCTTAAAGTGAGAACTGACTTCAGGATATACACATTTATACATCAGAGAAGTCATACTGGAGAAAGATCACATACAGGGAGTGTACATAAAGGTTGTTTGAATTATGAGTAACCCTCTCAGGAGATAGTCCTTCCATGTGTGTTGAATGTGGGCATCTTTCCCGAGAAAGGCTACTTTCAACATGTTTCTGAAATCACACAGGAAGAGAATCCCATGAATATAATCTTTCACACTTTGTTCCTCTATTACTTAGCATCATGGATGCACACTGGAGAACAGAGCAATGGATGCAGTCAGTGTGGGAAGGCTATAGACAGAGCTCAGCCCTGACAGTGCAGCATCAGAGAACTCATGCTAGGGATGTCTTCTGTCTATCCAGTGAGGAAGGGCCTTCAGTGTTCTCATGTAACCAATGTAAAAGGGTTTGCCCGGGAGAATGCCACGAATTTGTGTTGGCAAGCTCTCAGTAGTAGCTTTTATCTTATTTTACACAGGGAAATTCATACTGATTAGAGAAACTCATTGAACATAATCAACATGGAAAAACTATTGGTTGATACTTTATTTTATTGGACATCAGAAACCAACCATAAACAAAGCAAAAGCCACAAGTTCTTTTTGACCCATAGATAAATATACTACTCTCATATACTGAGGCTATGTGCACAGAACTTCCTGCAGTCACAGGGAGCAGCTGTGAACAAATCTACTCTATATGTACCCTTGATTTGCCATAGAAACACTATGTGATGGGACTTGGGGTTTAGATCTCATAATGTCTCACAGAAATGACTGCCATAGATAATCAAACAGCAGGTCCATCTTTCTATATCATATATCAATCAGAGAACCACCAATCTTGAAGACTTATGCAGAAAATCGACAGGTTTTGGAATCATGGAAACTAATATATACATAACTTTTTAATGTTCAAAGAAGGCTGAATGGTATGCCATTCATATTTCCCCTTTACACTTCACATGTTGTCACTTCAAAAAAAATCAGAGCTTTATGCTAACTTACCAATATTTTGTCAGTAGCATTCTGTTTAAAGAGAGGTATAATAAAGAACTGTGTCCAACTCATACTTCAAAGATCATTTCCAGTGTCCAGGCAGGATGAAAAAGACATACCACAGCCTGGAAACAGCTTCAAACTCCACAGATGATGCAAAGCTCACAAGCTTCACTGAAAACCCTCTTCAAAATGGAAGGCATAAACAGGATTAGTTTTCTCTTCTGAATCCTGGATGTTATAAGACAAGCAGCTGGGGATTTAGCTCAGTGGTACCATGCCTGCCTTGCAAGCACAAGGTCGTGAGTTCGATCCCCGTACCAAAAAAAAAAAACAAAAACAAAGACAAGGATTCCAGAAACAACAACAAAAAAACCCTTTAATTTTAGAATTTTATACTCTGTAATAAAGATATCATTTGTGTAAAGAATAAGTATTTACAGACTTGTTCAGAAAAATTCCAAGACAACATAATATTAATCATAACAGAAGTATGAGCCATGTCCCCAAAACACATGCAAAAGGATGTGTGAAGAAGCTTTAGTCTTAAGAAAAAACTGGATACATCCCAGAAGTCCCTTGATAGCCGGGCATGGTGGTGCACACCTGAAATCCTAGCACTCCAGAGGCTGAGCCAGGAGGATTGCCATGAGTTCAAGGCCAGCCTGAACTGAATTATGCAGTGAGACACTGTCTCAAAAAAAGTCCCTCAATAATAAGATAAATGGACAAAATATGGGACATCAACACAGTGGAACCCTCTCAAGCAGTTAAAAAAAATGAACTACTGGTACACACAGCAACTTGGAAGAAACTAAAAAGTAATGAGTGAAAATAGCTAGACATAAAACAAAAAAACTAGTTGGGTTACCTCTGTGATACTGCCAGTGAATGTATGGGGTTTTAGAAATGGAACAGTTTTGATCTGTGTGATGGATATGTAAAGGTGTATGAACATAAAAATCCACTAAGCCAGGTGTGTTGGCAGAGGTCTGTAATCCTAGCACTCTAGGAGGCCTGAGGAAATTAGTTGCTTAGTGAGACCATCTCAAAATAAAAAGGGATGAGGATGTAGCTCAGTGTGAAGTCCTGGGTTCAATCCCTAAGTACCAATAAACAAATATGGTGGGGATGTAGCTCAGTGGCAGAGTACCCATGTGTTCAACCCTCAGTATCACAAAGGGGAGAGGATAAGGATAGAGGGACTCTTCAGACAAATTTACTCTCAACATTCTGGAGGTGGGAAGTACCAAATCAGTGTCACTGAATAAATTCAGCAAGGTTGCACTCACTGAGAGGCTCCAGGCGATAATTCATTCCGTCTCTTCCAGCTTCTGGAGGTTGCTGTCATATTTGGCTTATGACAATGTAACTCCAATCTGCCACGCTGGTCACATCGCTTTCTCCTTTTCTGTGTGAGGATAATCAATGCTTCTGTGCCTCCCTCCAGTAAAGACATGTCATTGACCATGTTATCAAGGATAATTTCCTCATCTCTAGAGGCTTAAGTATTGCTGCAAAGACCTCTTCTAACAAAGTAACAATCACAGGATTCAGAGATTAGAACCTGACATCCTTGGAAGCCATTTTTCAGCCTGCCATACTCTCCTAAACTTTAATCAAAACCCTGGACTTCACTCCCAGATCAAATTTATTCCTTCAACCCAGTCATCATGGAAAGAATACCTGCACAAATTGCCATTGGCCAGAGTACCTGCATGTCCCTGGATTAGTCACTGAGGCAATGGGAACAGAATGAGAGGATACGGCTCCAACCCAGTGAGGACCATCCTCTGGTGCTGAGACAACCACATCCTACCTGCAGAGTTCATGGTGAAGGAGGAGCAGGGTGCTTCACACATAAACTCTGAAGACTTTCCTCTCACTCTGATTCTAGGTGCTAGCTTCTTTCCTGAACACAAGGGGGAGCTCATCTACCCTTACACTCCCTGGTGCCAACGTGGCTTTCCAACACTCACTGGAACTCCTACCAGGGTCCCCATCTCCTGCTTGCTCCCTGGATATTGAGTCTTCATTCCAGATCTCTATTAGCAAATCCAGAAATATCCAGCAAAGAAATGCATTTCTCTCCTAGACTTTGCAGAAGAAAAGCATCTTTGCTGATTTTTGTCCAGTAAGCAAATTTTGAACTTTTCATTTCCAGAGTTGTGAGATAATTTATTTTTATTTAAAGCCATCCAATTTCGGTATCTGTTACAGTGATAACTGAAAGCAAATACAGCTCCATGTCAACTTCCTCAGTCAAATGTTGCACAGCTACCTGATACTTGGAACTATGACAGCTGCCTTGAGACCATGAAGACCTGAACCTTGGAACTAACCAAGACAATACATTGAGCAAGGCTGAACCCAAAGTTGGATATGTCTAGCTTCAGACTACAGCTGAGCCTAGGAACCAGCCCTGGAGGCCCCTGCCTCTGGGCTTCACACAATTTAAGAAAAGAAGTGGTGGCACATTCTGTTACCTGCGACCAACAAAGTATCTTACATGATAAGCTTCCCTTGCTACCCACCAGTCATGCTGAGCCAGGATCTGGGCTTCCTAGAGGCATCCATCAGAAGTGACCAGGCCCTCCAAGCAGGCTGAGCCTCACTAGCCTGACTCAGAGTCAGTCCTTAGGAGATGGATACCACAGAGAATAGACACTCGCTGTGTTCAGCAGGAATGGCCCAGGAGCCTCAACTGAAATCTCAGGGGCACAGCAATGGGGTTGCAGACGGCAAAAAGACAATCCAGAGTCCTGTGTCTGGAGTGAAATCAAGCTGCAGGAAACAATGAGTTGCAGTCTGATTATTTTTCTGTGGTACTGGGGATTGAACCCAGGGCCTTTGCAGTGAGCTACATCCCCATCTTTTTTAAATTTTTTTAATATTTTGAGCCAGGGTCTCACTAAATCACCAAGTTGCCCTGGGTAACTCAAACTTCCAATCCTCCTGCCTCAGCCTCCTAGAGTGCATCACCACACCCAGCTGGAACACTTTTGAACTAGTAACTTCTGTGGACATTTCTCAAGTTTGAATCCAATTTGTTCCTTTGAAAACCAGCAGTTCCTTGCCTCAGATTTTGAGGAGGGAAGTACAAAGCCATATATAAGGTCCAGGCCTCTCAAAAGGCTCCATTGTAACTCTATTTGCTATTTATTGGGTCTACTAAACTTGAAAAAACTGACACTTTCAAACACTGGCCTTCCTGTCCTGGAACGTAAGCACCTCATCTCTGTGAGCTTACAGTTCTTCCCAGAAACCTGTTTTACATGAGTCCTCTGCATTTCCCAACAGACCAATCTCACTTTTCAATGATTCTACTATAAAACTATTTTCCCCACATATTTGTTAGTTATTGAGAAGACTTTGTGCATACATATTTGAGCGCTGATTTATATCAATTTGTTTCTCATTCTGCCTGGCTTATTTTGACCTCGGTGGGACTGTGTGGAAAAGTGAAAGAGAGGGAGAGAGAGATTGAACTCAGGGCCTTTACACGGAGCTACAACCCACTGAGCTCTCGGTAAGTCCCTAAGGTACCCAGGAGAAGCCTGAATTGGGGATCTGCCTGCCTTAGCCTCCCAGAGTGCTGGAATTACAGGCATGCACTACTTCCATCGTACTTAAGCCTGTTTCATAATCTTATTTGTAGCTAGAAATTTTAAAATTCAGATTGCTGAGAGCAGCTTTTCTTCTTTGGTTTGGATATAGCCTTGGTATATAGCCTTTCAGGGTTGCTGATCAGAATATGAAAAAGACTGAAGGAGAAAAATAGAAGTCAATTTTCATGAGAGAAGGCAGACTTCCTAAACAAGGAGAAATACTGGTGGGTTGTATTCAGGACCAGCAGTTAATATGTATCTAGCTTGTTCTTTGCATTATAGTGGGCAAAAGACAAGACATCCCCACACTGGGGACAGCGAGGGGGAAAGTGGGAGCCCAGTGCTCAGTGACATAAGTTCTGAGTGGTCAGAAGCAGCACCAAGAATCAAACACTTGCAGATTTTCCATTCTGTGAAGAAACTTTTTTATGTGGCTTTTCAGTCATTTGCAACTGATCAAAGCCTGGCAAATACAGTGCAAGGGTATGAATTGGATTATTCCAAATCCTCTTCACTGGTGTGTCCTGCATTCTGTGGACTTTGCACATTACACCTTCAAGCAGACCATTTTCTGGAGGGAGGTTTCCTCAGCCTCGCTCACAGCTCAAGTTCTTTACCCTTTCGCCTGCTCAAGTCCAGTGTACATTATTTTGTTGACCTGATCTTTGATGCTGGGGGTAAGCAGGTAAAGAATATACAAACAGCAGTAATTGACCATAAAGCCCCTTTTCTGAGAAACAACTATGATAACACTAGTTTCCATGTAAAATTTAGACTAAATGCAAAACAATCAAATGAAAAGGTGTAGCCCAAGGGTGGGTCATTTCCACTGTGGTAATAAAAATCAACAACACTCCCTTAACCACTTTGGCAGGGAGTGAGCAAAGGAGCATGGGCAGACGCAGGGCTCCTAAACCCTGCAAGAAACCCTAGGGCAGTGAAGGATGGGGGTCAGTGAGCCCTGAACCCAAGCAAGAAGAGAGAGCATTAGAGCGCCTGGTCTCGTGGAAGCCAAGACCACACCGGGCCGGGGGGCCTGCGAAGAGTACATGGAGAGTGGTCTATGGGAAGACAAGCGGACACCTGGCTGCCCCAACTACAAAGCGAGGTCACGGTCAGTGGCCCCTGCCACGCACACTTACTCACTTCTATCCAGACTGGGCTAGCTCCGCAGCCCTGAGACTGGGGGACACTCAACCCCATGCACACCTCTGCCCCGTTCTCCGCTCCCAGGAACTAGCAGGACACACAGCCCGGTTCTCCGCACACTTCTGGTCTCCCAAACTTCTCCCAGGCCCACCCCCGACCGGGGCGAAAGCCCGGAACCGCCCACCGCGTCCCTCCACTCCGGCTGACTCCAGCACCAAATCTCACCCTCTTCCGCCCTCTCCGCTCACCGCCAGCGTAGAGTGAAGCCTAGTTCCGCTCCGTCCTGGAACAAGGGTGGACCTTGGCTCCGCCCACACACTTCCCGTCCGCGCTGTCCCGGCCCCTAGAGCCGGCGCGCCGCCAAGTAGGCCCGCCCCGCACTTCCGTCCTAATCCCTCTGAGGGCAAGGCCTCCAGCTGGCCAACGCCTCCGCCTCTTCCGGCCCGCCCTTCTTCGCTCCTCCCCTTGCCTCAACTCAGGTCCGCCCACACGTGGTCAACCTTGGGATAAAACACAATTCCTCCCCGGCCTTAGTCGCCACCTACCGAGGTGCTGGGCCCTGGCAACCTGCTATAGGTACCTTCCACCCGAGTCCTCCCCCTCGCAGTTGGGCAGTCGATGACAGCCCGATCACTGCCGATCGCGGTTTCACGTGCCCCCCAGACGGCACGTCAAGATGGCCGCCACTGGGTGCGCAGGGGCGTCCGGGAGTTGTAGTCCATCCGGCGCGCAGACGCACTTAGCCGCGGCCGTCAGGCGCCATTGTGCGGCACGCGCCGGTAAGTACAGGGTGGGTCGTTACCGTCGGCGACCGCAGGTCGAGCGTAGCCTCGGGGATGACGCAGGGCGCGGGGAGGTCGGGCGTGGGCGACATGAACGGGGCGTTTCTGCGGCTGAGGGCCCGCAGCGCCTCCCGCCCTGAGCCTGCCGGCCGTCCCTTCCTCGGTTTCCCAGAATTCCGCTCGTCGCGAGGGTCGCTAAGGACGAGGACAGCATGGCTGCCGGGCTGCCGAAGCCGTGGGTCTCTGTGAGTAGCGGCGTCTGGGTTCTGAGCCCTCATCCCCGAGGGCAGCTGCGGGTGGAACTTCCCCTCACCTCTGGAGGCCCCAACAGGAATCCCGCCTGGGGGAGTAGCTGCTCTGCTCTCCGGGGGTGGATCTATGAGAGCGGGCCTGGACTTGTCCAGTCAGGGATTAGGCTCGTGCTTACTCAACATCGACTTTGGGATCGACCCGAAGTAACGTGAAGCTGTGCTGGGTGGGACACTCCTGTAATCCCATCAGGGAGGCTGAGGCAGGAAGATCGAAGTTACGAGCCAAGCCTGGGCAACTTGGGAATTTATGAGATCCTGTCGCAAAATTTTTAAATAAGTAAAAATTTTTAAAGGGCTAGTGATGTAGCTCAGTGCAAAGGCCTTGTGTTCAATCCCCGCGGGGGGGGGGGGAGTGCGTTGAGATCAGTAACAAAAGAGAAAGGTGAGATGGATCCCTAGCAGGTGAAAGAGGTAGAAGCAAGAGGACTGGAGGTGGGAGGTGAAAGCTTGATCCCTGAGAGATAAATATGTGCACACCAATTTTAGAATCAGATCCTCACATTAAATGAACAGATTTTCAGACCTGAGGTCTCACTTGCAGTCCTTACTGTGACCTGAATAGGACCAGGCTTGGGTTTCCTCAAGGTGTCAAAGATAGGAGCTCCAGATGAGACAGGAAGAATGCTCCTCAGTTATCATCCCCCCTCTTTCTGCCACCGTGGAGGAGGTTCTGCCCAGGCTGAACAGGATCCTGTGGGTTTTAGGAACCGGTGGTCTTTGAAGATATAACACTGACTTTTACCGCGGAGGAGTGGGGACTGCTGGACCTCAAACAGAAGTCCTTGTACAGGGAAGTGATGCTGGAGAACTACAAGAACCTGCTCTCAGTGGGTAAGGCTGGTGTCCATGCCAAATCTGTGCATTGTAGCAACAAAGGTGCTGTGGAGGTGTCTGCTGTAGCCTGAGTAGAGGGATTTAAGCATGGGGCCTGAGAGAGAGGGCTTTTCCTTATATCCACAGGAAAAAGGCAGTTTCTCAGTATGACTTCTCAAGCTTCACTGAATCTATCCCTGTCAGCCCCTGAATACTAGGGTTGGTTTATTGGGGATATTTTCAGCTGTCGAAGTGGATGTTTTTTGTTTTTGTAATGGTTCCAGGGGGTGAGGTATCAGTGTTCCAGAGCTCAGCTATATACTGTGCTCATCAAAGATCCTGATCCTTTTTGTATCTGTGGTTCTTGTGAACCTTTCTGTTGTCTGGTTAGTCATTACATAACTGGCTCCAAGCTTTGTGTCTGTGTTGAAGGCAGAAACAAGGGAAAGAGACAATCCTGTCCAGCTCTTTCACTGCTGTTACATTTAGCTAGAAAGCAGATGCTTTCCAAAACTGTCATACCTTCACCCCCAGCCACCTCTATTCTCTAGGGAATCTAGGAAGTCTGACAAAAAGGATGCATACACTGGTGTATGTGACTGCTGTAGGTCCAAGGTCATTTCATAACCTAGCAGGACAGAAGCCAGAGACAGTGTGTGTTGCACCAGGACAGTATTTTTTTTTTCTGAACACAGACCTCCCCAAGTACTATCTCTTTTCCCTTGAGCAGAACATCAGCTTTCCAAGCCAGATGTGGTATCTCAGTTAGAGGAGGCAGAAGACTTCTGGCCGGTGGAGAGAGACATTCTTCAACACACAATTCCAGGTGAGAACCAGGCACATGGGAGTTCTGCAGGGCACAAGCCTGCTGGTTAGACAGAGATTGGTGTCTTAGAAAAGAGATGGATAGTGAGAACCAGGTGAGGTGTTATGGCGAGACTCAAGCTGCAAGTTTTTCCTCTGACCTCAGTGTCCTGCTTGGTTGAAAGTGAACCTGTTGTTAGTGGCCAGTAGTTCATGTGTTGACCGTGGGGTCCTTTGCTTTTTCTATTCATTGTCTACTGTTCTTTCCCTGTACAATCATTTATAATTTTGATGTGTTCTTTTGGCCAGATTATGGGGGGGGGTTGTGTTTTTGAGACAATGTCTCACTGTGTAGGCTAGGCTGACCTTGAACTTGTGATCTTCCTGCCTCAGCCTCCTGAGTATTGGGACTACAGGTATGGGCCACTGTGCCCAGCTAGGCAGGCTTTTTTCTTACATAAGTGTGCATGTAAACACACGTTCACTTTTAGGTGTTATACATAATACAAGCAGGTCTACATTATTTCTTTTAACAGCTCCAATGTAGTTCATATTTGATTTCTCCTGTCTGTGTGGATATTCAAGTTATTGCAAAGAACTTCCTTATATACATTTTTCTGCGGGTACAAGTTGATTTTCTTATAGGTTGGATTTCTAGGAATAGATCCATAGGATTTACTAACATGTAAGTTAAAAATCTGGTAGCAATAAATTGCTAGCACTTGAGAGGCTGAGGCAGGAAGGTCACTGAGTTTGAGACCAGCCTGAACTACATAGTGAAACCCTGTCTCAAAAATTAAAAAAAGTTGCTGTCTAAAATCCTTCATAATACGGTTGTTGCTGAAGCAGCAACAAGCCTCGTCACCAGAAGTTTGTAATGGTCTTTTAAGGTTTTCCTATCTTACAGGCAAAGGAAAATGTTTTCAATTCAATTCATATTTTTGTCACGACTGACAAAATGACTCATTTTTGTGGCCTCATATATTTAACTCCAGCCCCTTTATTTTTCTTTCTCCCTCTTTTTCTTTTTTGTGTGGTACTGGGGATTGAAACCAAGGCCTCACATGATCTAGGCAAGTGCTGTACATCCCTAGCCCTTTTTAAATTTATTTTACATTTTGAGACAAGATGTTGTTAAGTAGTCTAACCTGGACTGAAACTTGCAGTCCTTCTGCCTCAGCTCCCTGAATAGCTGGGATTACAGACATGCACCATCATGGATCTTATTGGTGAGGGGGCAGGGGAGGTGTCCCCTATGTATTTTGGATATCAGTACTGAAATAATATATCTTAGACCAACATTTTTGTGTGTGTTTGGTTCTTTGGAGATGGGATTGCACTGTGTTCCAGCCTGGCCTTGAATTCACTATGTAGCCCAGGCTGGCCTGGAACTCATTGTGATCCTCCTGCCTCAGCCTCCTGAGTGCTAGGATAATAGGTGTGCACCACCATGCCAGCCCTGTTGTATTTTTAAGTATAGTAGTCTTTATACAGAAGATTTTGTTTTTGTTTTTGAGACAGGGTTTTTCTAAGTTGTCTAGGCTGGGCTCAGACTTGGAGTCCTCCTATCTCAACCTTCCTGAGTGCTGATATGCTGATATTACAGATGTGTGCCACCCTCTGTGCAGAAATTTTGTGATTCAAAGAACTTTTCCTTTTCAAATTTGCCCTTATATATTTGTTTTGATGGTACCAGAACACTGACCTAAATCCCCAGCCCCTGTATTTATTTTTGTACTGGGTTTCTTATGTAGGCAAATTGTACTTCCATGTATTCAAGCATTTTTTGCTTTTTATTTAGTTTTAATTTATCTGAAGTTTTCTTTAATATATAGTATGGGAGACAAGTTCTTTCAACATCATTTTCTGACAAAGATCTTCATTTATTGGAAACACTAGCTTTGTGTGGATTAAATTGTGGTCGTAGTGCACAGGCTCTTTTTGGGCTCCTTTGATCTTGTCTCTGAGGAGACACCACATTGCTGTACTCATTACAGCTTTATAATGAGCTGGGATAAATGTTAGTTCCCCTGGTACTGTGAAAACAACTCCTTAGCTGACATTGGCCATCTAGTTTTTCACGTGAACGCTTACGTTAACTGGTCTGGGTTGAGAAAATCCTGTTAGAGTATATCTTACAATTTTGATTGCATTGCATTGGTGTTATCTGATCTGTTACTTGATTCTGCGTCTTGCACAATTGTTCCAGATGAACTTGTCATACTGCTAAATTCTCTTATTTATAAGAGTTGTGTTAGATTCTCGTTAGATTTTCTGGTACAGAGTCATTTTACCAACGTGTATAAAAGAAGAGGCAGTTATAGTTTTATTTCTTTTGAATAGTCTCGTAGTGTAATTGGTTTCATCACCAGTGGTATTTCAAAACACGCTGATAGCATGAAGAGTAGGTATCTAGTCTGATGTAAATTGGAAAGGTTCTGGGTTTAAAGAGCATGATTTTGGATTCTCCTTTCTTTTGGATCAGTTTTTATCTAAATGATTAAGGTCATCTAGCTTTTTCTAATGAATGGAAGCAACTAACATTCCCATTTTCCCTTCCAGACCCTTTCAAGGTAGGTCTAAGGAATTTTACCTTTGAGTAGTTCTAGTGGTATTGATAAAATTAGGAAGGTGGGGGTTTTTTGTGTGTTTGCTATCTTCATCAAGTGTGCTGGCTGCAAAGCACACTGGCTACTTCTTTGCTCTGAGCTTGAGAATAAATGGCATTGGAAACACCTGCCTCTGGTATGTTTAGCTGTGAAATTTCCACTTGGTCCCCAGCTTTATTTTGCCACCAAATGGAGGGACTGGAGTCTCTGAATATTTGCCCCCTTTTCCACATTTTAACTTGCTTATACTGTTTCTGGGATTTTTTCCAGCTTGCCCACCACCCCCTCCCCTTTTTTGAAACAGTATCTCGCTATGTAGTTCAGGCTGGCCTTGAACTTGTAGTGATGTTCCTGCCTCAGCCTCCTGAGTGCTGGGATTACAGGCTTGCACCATCAGTCCCATCTGATTTTATTTTCTATTTAAAATACTTCTGTTCTTTCATTGAAATTTCTTGTTAGCACATATCCCCAAATTGTGCCTCATCTGCCAGACCTCCAGTAATACAAGCACTTCTTAATCTGCCTGTGATGGGTTCCGCCCCGTGATTGCTCCTCTTGCTCCAACCTCCTTGTGTCCCTTCCTCCCTGGAGCCAAGTCCCATGTCCTAGCAGTGTACTTTTGATGGTCTAGAGTTCCCTGAATCTGGCAACTCGGGAAGGGAGCACTGTGGGCATCTGTAGTTTTGCACATCTGAGGAGAGCTGGCGTCTCAGAGGAGAGGAGAAGGGGTAGTGTCCCAGGGTACAATCCAGGGAGAAGCTCTTCGGGATGGTTTCTTGGGGGCTGGGCCTGAGATGGGCACCCTGAGTCTTCTCTGTCAGAGGGTCCTTCATGAGATATTTTCCTTCTCTTTCCTTCCTTCCTGTTTTACACCTCACAAATATTTATGGAGGGCTTCTCCCTTTTTCTCTGATATAGTAAACAGGTGATAAACCAAAGGCCAAACAATCCCCGCAGCCAGAGGCTTCATAGACTAGTAAACGATGACCTACAAACAGGTTCCTCAAATGTAATGGCAAAGTGTGAGAAGCACCAAGGAGGAGAAAACATGTGGGCGGAGCAGCAAGGAGGAATTGTTCAGAGAGAGTATGTAAAGACAGTGCAGGCTTGACAGTGAGCTGATTTCTTCAGGCAAAGAAGTCTTTAGAGATTAAAAGTTTTGTTTGTTTGTTTTTCTTATTTTTTTGGTACCAGGGATCGAACTTGGAACTTTATTCTTGCAAGGCAGGCAGCAGCACCACTGAGCTAAATCCCCAGCCCCATTTAGACATTAAAAGTGATAGTGAAGAGAACTTCCAGACACAGAGACACCACTTGGGGTGGCCATGAGACGGGAAAGAGCTAGACACTTTTCAGCAAACAGAAAGTTGTCCAGTGAGTTCAGGATAGGTAACTGGATCATGAAGACATGCAAGTTATGTTTAGCAAAACCCAGAAGGCCTCATGAGCTGTGAGGGAGTTTGATTTTAGTTCTTGAGCAAGGCTGTGACATGGCTTTTCACAGCAGTTTGTGAGGAAAGAGCTTTGGAAAGGAACAGACAGAGGCAGACAGGAGGCTGTAGTATCATGTAAGGGAGAGATGGTAAGACTTGCTCTGAGAGAGTAGTAGCGGGACTGGGGAGAAGCAGTTTGGTTCATTCACAGGGGACTCAGTGGGGCTAGGTTAAGTAATTGGCCTCAAGGGACAGAAGAAAGCTGCTAGAAATTCCTCACTGGCAAGCTAAAACATTATAAAATTTTCTGTGAGCTTTGTAATCTGAAAACTTAAAAATGCATTCCTTTTTCTATATGTTTGTGACTTGTTTTGAAAATATGAGGGAGAAAACAATTCCTGAATTTTTGCATTAGCCAGTTACATAGAAAAGTTTGGCAAAGCCATAGACTGTTTTGTTGGGGGTTTTTGTTTGGTGGTTGTTGTTTTTTTTTTGCCCCCCACCCTGTACCAGGGATTGAACTCAGCACTCTTGCACTTTTGAGGCAGGCACACTGCCACTGACCTAAATCCCCAGCCCCTGCATAGACTGTTTTGAAGAGCAGAAATACATGGATTTTTTTTTTTCTTCTTACATTGAAATAATTTTTAACCAAAAGTTGCACTAATCATGCAAAGAACTCACAAATAACTTTCACCTTGATTTAAGTGTTTGAACCAGCCCATGTCATTACTGGTTCTGTCAGTGAAACATGACTGAAGGGATCATGGGGATAAAAAAAGAGGTTTGTAGAGCTATTTGAATGCATCTCTTTAGACCTCAGAAATGGGTTCATGGAGCACATAGAAATGTGAGAGTTTTAGAATGGCATACTTTACCATTAAATGAGACATCTGTCCCTTGCAGTAGCCTTTCCCCAACACTAGAGTGGCTTTGCCTCTCAATGCACAGAACTGGTTTTTAATGCAAAAATGGACCTTTTTGAAAACTCAGCTTTGGGTGCGTCTCAAGCTTTCCATCATAGCTAAGACAATAGCAGGCACTCTGTAGAAGTAGAAGGGAAAGTGGATAAATGCTAAGACAAATAGCATTTGTCCTCAGGAAAGCACTGTATTGGGCAAGATGCTATCAAGATAATATGATGGTCACTACTGAAATCAAAATAGACAGTACTCATATCTGCTGTCATTTAGTGTCCCTTCAAGAAAATATTGCCACATGCATGACTCTTCAGTGGAACACTTGAAAGTAAACTACATTTAATCTTTAGGAAAGCAGTGCAGAGAAGAAATAAGCTAACAGATCATTTAACATTTTCAATTTAAAATATTAAAGAAGAGTAATCCTGGTACTCTGGTAGGTTGAGGCAGCAGGATCACAGTTGGACCCAGCCTGAGCAACTTAGTGAGATCCTATCTCATTTTTTTATTTTTTTATTTTTTTTGTGGTACCAGGGATTGAACTCAGGTCCTCACATTTCCATAGCAGGTGGTGAAACCAGTGAGCTAAATCCCCGGCCCCCTGTCTCAAATTTTTAAAAAAAGCCCTGGGGATGTAACTCCATGGGAGGACTCTGGATTTAATCCCCAGTAGTGGGGTTGGGGGAGAAAGCATGAAAAAAGCCTTGTAAATATGAATGTAGCAGCTCTTTTAAAAATAACGGAGAGGACCATTTATTTGTGTGTTTTTGAAAGTAAGACAAATCCTTCTCTGGATTTCATCCTTCATGTACCTGAGGGGATTCCCATAGGCTACAAGATTAAACTTGTGGAGATTGTAGAAAATCAACAGAACACAATTTATATGTATAAACAGAGGTTTGTATAAACATGGTTTTATATAAACATAGTTCTTCAAAGAACAGGATAGAATAAATGTTTAATGTGAGAAAGCCTAACTTCAGTGCAGTGTGGACTTCCTTATTTAAGAGAAAGCTCATATAAGAAATTAACCTATAAAGACCTTGGGTAGAAGTACTTTTCATGAGTTTTTCAGTACCTGAAAAGCACACGGGGAAGAAATCTCAGGAATGATTGTAGCAGGAGACTTATGACCTAACTCATTCTTACCTTAAGAGAATTCATACTGGACCAAAAAAAAAAATCCCAGTTGAATTGAATTTGGAAAAGTTCTTACACCAAATACTGTAATTAACATTTGAGAATACTAAACCATGAGAATGTGGTTGGTGTGGGAATGTGCATCATTTCCTTACCCACCATCAAAGAGTGGTATGGCAGAGAGCCTAAGAACAGCCTTAGGATGGGTTCCAGTGTCAAAAAAACTCACAAGCATCCCTGCGAACAGAACAGCATGGAAGCCCTTCAGTAGGAGTCCTCATTGTATTCTGTGTCAGAGAACTCATATGGGCAGGTACCCTTGGAATGTCATCTCTGCAGGCAAATCACCAGGCTCCTACCTTACTTGACAAAGTGAAAAGGCCTCATCTGTTTTTATATCAGATGTGACACAGATGACAAACCACTACCTAAAGAGTATATCACAATAGTAAAATAAATCCTATCTTTAAAATTTTTTTCTTATTACCAGATCTGAATGTCTAGAACAAGTATTAAATAATATAGATGAGAAACAAGTACCCTTAGATCTGAGTGTGTCCCCATTGTGAGCACAATGATGGAATTACTAGGAGTTCATTAAGCTACTACTAAGTGAATTAATAGCTCCACAAATTATGAAAGACAGGAGTTTCTTCAAGGAGAGTGTCTTGCTGTGGTGATCCACACTTGTAGTCCTGGCACTCTGGGAGGTTGAGGCAGGAAGAGCAGGAGTTAGAGGTGTGGAAACTTCATTGGATGTTCAGTTACTGCTGGGTTGAAGGCCAGTGTAATACCTGAAGCTGTGGATATGTTATCAGACCCTATGCAGTACACATATGCTGGTTTTCCCCCATACTTGTATCCACAAGATAAACTTCTTACCTTTTCACAGCTTTGCTGGCATATCCAAATGGCCAGCATCACTTTTTTTGTACTTTGAGGCCATTGGTTAAGTGAAATAAGGCTTACCTGAATATAGCCACTGAAGTAAGTACTACAGTAGTCTATAGTTGGGAAATGGTTGCTAAGGGATTAAACTAGTAAGTGACAGCTACTATATAGCATATGCAGTGTTTGATAGACTGGACAAAGGAATGATTCTTGTCTTGGGCAGGAAGGAGCAAAATGGCATGAGATTCTATTACTAAGAATGGCATGCCGTTTAACTCTTAACAAATTATTTCTGGAATTTTCCATTTAATACTTTTGGACCATTACAGTGGACACCATTTACTGATAAGAATTATTATACAGCTCCATGTGGGTGAGTGGGTAGGTTAGTCACAGCTGTGGCCTGGGTGGATCAGAAACCAGGTTGACTTCTACAGGCTGTGAATTTAAGTCCTACCATTTTCTCCTCCATGAAGTGGAGCAACTAGTTTCCAGACATAGAGGGTGGTAAGGATTACCTTGAAGGGCTTGGAGTGTGGTTCTTGGGTTAAGACGACTGAAGTGCATAAAATGACTGGGGCAGTCACTTCACCACCAGTTTCTAGGCCTATTGCTAGTCTCACCGACTGTGATGTCCTTGGTTCTACCACACCCGGTAGGTGTTTTATGATAACTGTGGGGCTGTAGGATTACACAGGGCAGAGGAGGGATGGTGGCTGCATATCCACTGTGCCCCCAGCACCTGTAGGACAGAGGGGCAGAGTCCCTGACATCCACACACAGACTCAGAGGCTCTAGCAGGACGGGCTTTTGTGGACACTCTTCAGCAAGTGACATTTCTGAGTGAGCCTTCAATGGAAGATGCTGGAAAAGGACCTGAATGCCCCCAAGTACACATGATCAAGATTAAAAGACCAGAAAACTAGATGAAATACAGTAAAGAAACTCCCAACAGCTGTTTTCCAGGAGGTAATGCACTAAATAAAAGTCCCCCTTGATTAAGGAAACAAAATCTTCAAAGTTACTAAGCTATGAAGCAGAGGAGAGTTAAGATTAATTTTAAGTGCCATTTATAATGGTCACTTAATGATACCTGTGCCCTGGCCCAGATCTACCAGGGAATCCAGGTTCACCCAGGTACTTAATCTTGTGCTATTGGGTCTCTAATAAATTCCTATTCCTGGCCTCCTGAGTTACCCTTAGGATAATTAAGCCTAAGAGCTATTAATTGAAAGACAATAAATAAACAAGCTTTTTAGTCATCAGGGATGTGGATAGGGGAGTAAACCCCTAGGAATCATAACAGGAAGGGAACTGAGTAGCTGAGAAGTAATTTGGGGAGACAAGCCTCCAAATGAAAAGAGCTTATTTTGGGGGAGAGGTTATCTAATTAATCTTACCAAATGTAGACAAGAGACTTGCTGTGGCTGAGAGTTAGATGCTCACCTCACCTGTCCATTTTGCAGCAGTTTCCATCACGTTATGGTCTGTGAAGTGAGTACCAGGAAGCCAATCCAGGCCACCATGGAGAGTCACAAAATTAGGGAGGGGAAGAAGGGGAAGGATCTAGACTGGGGAAAAAAGGGATTGAGGATCCAAGGCAAAGCACTAAGGGCTGCACTCCCTGACCTGCACATTTATACAAGGGTGAAAATACAAGTTTACTCTTGACGTCATTTATGCCATTGAGCATTGCAAGTATAATTAGGAGTCATATTCTGATTATTTACGTTTTTCTGCTTTTAAAGTTAGCATTTCTTTTTTCTTTTTTTTTTCTTTTTTTTTTTTGCGGTACCAGGTATTGGACTCAGGACCTTGCACTTGTGAGACAGGTGTGGTGCCACTGAGCTAAATCCCTGGTCCAAATTTTGGGGGAGGTTAGAGAGCTTGCTTCCAAAGCATTTAGGACTGGCTTGGAGTTCAGTTCATCAGATGTGCTCTTGTAGATGGCTGTGCCAGGGCCCAGAGCACCTGCCTTTGCCAGGGATATTTGTTCTTAGTCCCAGTGGAGGCAGAAGTGGGTTCTTCTTGGGCTTTGTGCATATGCAGTGTTTACAGGTCTTAACCCTATGTACTTTTGATGTAATGTTTTAAATACCCTAAAGTTGACTCTTATAAAGTGTTTGAGTGGTTTTTAATATGTTCACAAAGTTGTGCAACCATCACTACCATCTAGTTCCAGAAGACTTTTTAGCACTTGAAGAATTACATATTTGCTAGCTGTTATCTTCCACTTGCTTTAATTCTTCCACCTCTTGGCAACTTGTCTATTCTGGACATTTCATATAAACATAATTATACCACATGTATTCTTTCATGTCTGGCTTCTTTTACTTAGATATTTTCAAGGTTCATCCATGTGGCATATTAGCACTTCATTCCTTTTTATTGCTAAATCTTTCATTCTACGAAAGACCACACTTTGCTTGATGGTAGTCTGATTTAATGATTCTATGACTTTATGATGGTGTAAGCCTTGTCTGTCTGATACAAATTGTAATGTGATGTTTGATAGGTTAGATGAATTAAATGCATTTTCAACTAATGAAATTTTGGATTTATCATGATCATAAGACAAGAGGTTTTCTGTATTCACCAGTTAACAGACATTTGTGGTGTCTCATTTTTAGTTACTAGAAATAATGCTGTTGTGAACATTTTTAGTATAAGTTTTATTAGGTATATATACATGGGGACAGTTCCTGGGTTGTATAATAACTATGTGAAACAGTTTAACAGCTCCTTAAAAAGTTTAAAAAGTGTCACAGCATTCTGTATTCCTACAAAGTTCCTTTTTTTTGAGTGCTGGGTATTGAACCCAGGGCCTAGTGTATGTTAGGAAAGTGCTCTACCACTGAGCTACTACCCCAGCCCCACCATGTATCTTTGATAGTAGCCATCCTGGTGGGTGTGGTTTTGATTTGCATTTTTTTGATAGTTACTGACCTTCAGCATCTTTTCTTGTGCTTGTGGGACATTTTGTGTTCCTCTGCTTTTTGTTTACAGAATGTCCTGGTGCTGAGGCTCCACTGGACTCTCAGTTGAGTCCTGTTCCTACTGAGAATCCCCTAGTAAACATCAAGGTTGTTGAGGTCCTCACCCTGAACCAGGAGGTGGCTGGTCCCCGGAATGCCCAGATCCAGGCCCTTTATGCTGAAGACAGTGGCCTGACCACAGACATCCTCAGGAAGCCAGCCCAGCAGCTGAGAACATATCCAGCAGACCCTGAAGTCGCTCACCAGAAGTTCCGGCAGTTCCAGTATGAGGAAGCCATGGGTGCCTGGGAGGCTGTGGCCCAGCTCCGTGAGTTGTGCCAACAGTGGCTACAGCCCAAGGTGCACTCCAAGGAACAGATCCTGGAGTTGCTGGTGCTGGAGCAGTTCCTGGGTGCACTGCCTGGGAAGTTCCGGACGTGGGTAGAGTTGCAGCACCCAGAGGACTGCCAGGCAGCCATAGCCCTGGTAGAAGATGTGATCTCAATGTCCAAGGAAGGTGGTGAGTATGGTGAAAGGGTGTGGTGAGAAATATCTTCTAAGAGGAAAGACTGTTCTCACTCTGCAGACCAAAGGTGTCTGGGTCTGTGTGTGTTACCCAGAGTAACTGGAATCCCATGATGGCACCCCACGCTGTGATGTTTAACCTTTCACAGGCTTCCAGGGAAGCTCATGGATACAGTACTTTGCTGTCATCCCTTTGGGGTCCAGGCCACACATAGCTGTCCACCTCTCCAAAAGGGCTATGGATAAAGGCAGAGCTTGCTAAGTCTGAGGCCCAGCAAGAAAGGCAAAGCTGTGACAAACGAATATGCATGTGGCGTTGATGGGGTGGAAAAGAGGTCAAGGGCAGTGGCAGGACTTGTGGAGGCTTCATCTCTGCAGCTGACACCTATGTGAACTAGAACTTGGCCGGGTGAAGAAGTGGGGCAGGAAGGATATGACAAGCAGAGGCAGCATCAGCATGAGGGCCCAAGATGGAAGTGATCTCAGTACAGTGTCCATAAGTCAGGGAAATGTTGGGTAGATTTGTGGTAGAAGGAAACAGGATGGGGCTGTCCTGTTAGGAGATCTTTTTATTCTTTAAAAATGAGACAGCACTTGCATTGTTGCCAAGGGTGGCCCTGAACTCCTAAGGTGCAGGTGATCCTCCTATCTCAGCCTCCTGAGTAGTTAGAACTACAGCACACATCACTGTACCAGCTTATAGGGGTTTGCATGTTGCCTTATAGCATTGGGGAGTCTTATGCTATGGCAGTGGGAATTGTCCCTGAGTTGTAGGTGTGAGCAGCCCATTCTGATGTGAGCTTTAGTCTCCTGGTTATAGCACGTAGGGGTGGTTAGACGGGGCAAGGCTAGAAGGACATTGGTCATCTCAGAACCAATGCTGTGCACACTGCGAAGGGCAGTGATTTGTGCAGAAGTAATAGTGGTGAGTGGGGCAAGGGCACATTGGGATGTGTTTACAGATGAGACTCTGAGACTTGACTCCTCCATCAGGCTGAGCTTTAGGAGCATGAGGGCTCTTATGTTGCTCACCTCCATTTTCCACGTGCCCAGGTGCCTAGAAGATGTTTCTGGAATGAAGAGATAGTTGACTGGTTGACATTTGTATTTGCAGAGGAAGGAGGAAGCAGGCAGGCAGGAGCTGTTCATTTCAGATTCACTAAGTGCTGTGGTTGGCAGAGTCATTGCCTCAAAGCTGCCTATGTCTCAGAACCTGGACCAATAGAGGATGTTACCTCACATGTCCACAGGGACTTCATGGAGTTGTGAGCAAAGGTGATACAGAGAAGGGCCCATGAGCCAAGATTTTGGAGCAGCCTGTAGAAGCTGACAAGGCAAGCAATAGATCTTCCCCTTGGACCTTCGAAAGCCCTGGTAACTCCTTGACTTTAGCTTAGTGAGGCTCATATCAGACCTCTGATCTCTAGAAATTTAAGGTGATTTTTATTCATTCAATCCACTAAATTTATGGCAACTTGTCATAGCAGCAGTGGAGTATCTGAAGCAGATATTGGGGAGGTAGTTGTAGAGCTCCTGAGATGGTTCACCCTGAGCTTAACACCTGTCACAGAGAAAGACAGGAAGAAGCCTCCTGGGAACTTTGAAAAGAGTGCATTTGTGTTCATTGTGTTAGTTGGGACTCAATGGTGTGACTGCCATAAAACCTTATAGTGTCTCTACGGAGAAGCAAATAGGCAAGTTCCAGGAGGAAGAGATAGTAGGCCAGCCTGGGTCACATCATGTGCCCCCTTGACAGTGGGTAGAAGTCCACGGACCATGTAGGGACACATGAAGGCCAGATGTGAAGGAACAAGGTTGGATGTTGGGTGGGGCAGAGTAGATGTTTCATACGGTGGAAGTGATGACTGCACTAGTGGCCAAGACCCACCTTTCATGAGGTGGCAGTCAGATGGAGGGCAGGTAGGGGTGCCCACAGGAGGGGGCCTGAGGCATGAGGAAGGCTGGCTGTCACTGAGGAAGTCAGGGCCCAAGACAGTTCCAGGGGTGTGTAGAGACAAGAGAGGGTCTTGGCAATGGGGAGACTGCCCTGTGACCTTCTGAGTGTAGGGGCTTGGTCATAAGCTGTGAAAGGCAGTGGCTAAAGGAGTCTGGAGACCCAAGACATCCTGTTGTTAAGCCCTCCCCACCCTCACCCCACATGCGGTGTCTCCTCCAGCACTGCCTTCCCAGGTGTCTGCCTGCTTTCCCAAGGCTACCACTCAGCAGCAGAGGAAAGAGAAGGATACAGCCATCTTGCCAGTGGCAGAGCTGCCTGAGGTGAGTAGGCTCTCACCCTTTGTTCCGCTTGGCACAATGTCCCCATGATGCATTCCTCCTCTGCCTCTGGCTTTCTAAGGCCTCCTGAAGGCTGGGCTACTCTGAAGCAACCCACAGGCTAAGGACAGCACTGCCTGTGGCCATTGAGGTATACTTGAGGACCAAGACAGGGCACCATAGCCTAGAGTAGAGAGAACCCCATTATAGGACAAGAGGGCTGACATAGAAGAGGAGTGGCTACCAGCTAGGTGTGGGGGAATGTGAAAGCCCTGCTCCTACAGAAAACACTTGGGGTTTGTGAGTGAGCCGTTAAGTCTAGGATTCCTCTCCCACAGGCTGGGATGTGGATGCAATAGGGCTGATGCTGTCCAACCAGCCATTAGAGTGGTGGTGTATATGGCATTGCTTAGTGCTGTTTGCATTGTAAGTGGCTTGCCCTGGCTCAAAGATTTGAGTGAATTCATTGGCTCTTCTGCAATGAGTAGTTGAGTCAGGCTTCAGGCGAGGCTATGTACAGGTGGCCCAGGTAGTGGAAGGATTACCAGCCCATCTTGTGGCTCCTCTGTTTTTTCCCATTCCTTCTCAGGCAAGCTCTTCTACTTCTGGGCAAAATGCCTCCCAGATCCAGGCAAAGAGGGTGGGAAGTCCTGTCAGCTACCCAGAAAGGACTCATCATGGCACAGCCTGGGTCAAACTGTCCATGAAGCCAAGGGCTTTGTCCACCATGTGGGGCAGGGCAGCACTCAGTGGGATACCTTGGATAAGATACAGGCGCAGACCTGGCTGTTGTGCTTGTAGTTCTGTCTCCATCCCTATGGGGATCTGGTTGTGTAAAGGGTCTTGATGGACTTGTGGACCCCGAGTCATTATCTGAACAAGCCCCCAAGGCACAGAGTCCCTGGCACAGGAGACACACATGTGACATTACAGGAGCCGGTGACCTTCCAGGACGTGTCTGTGGACTTCAGCCAGGAGGAGTGGGGCCTGCTGGGCCCAGTGCAGAGGACTGAGTACCACGATGTGATGCTGGAGACCTTGGGAAACCTAGTCTCCGTGGGTAAGGGTGCGCTGCCTTCCGGGTGCTGTAGGTCTCGTGCCTCCTTTGGGACTGGCTGTGCACTCAGGGTGCCTTGTTCTATCCAGGGCCTTTAACTGGAACCACAAGCCTGCAGAGTAGATGCTTGGACAGATAGAAGCCTCAGGTCTCTCATCCCCAGGATGAGAGAATCTAAGGGCATTTCCTGCCCCCGACCATCTCTTGGGCACCAAATTGAGCCCTTCCCTCTTGGCTGCTTCTCAGTTTCTCAGTTGCTCCCCAGTTTGAATGACTGTGTGTGGATCCCATCCTGGCACCATCTCTGCACTGCACACCTTCTGGTTTCTTTCAGGGTGGGAGACTGCAGCAGAAAACAAAGAGTTAATTCCAGATTCTAATGTTCCTGCTGAAGAACCCATTTATGACCCAAAAGTGAATGAATTGTCTAGGGAAGGCACCCAGCCCTCTGCCTTGGAAGATCTCTTGCAAGATGGCATCACAGAAGTCCTGCATGCAGCATTTCAAGAAGAGGAGTTTGCTGAAGACAAACCCATCCCCCAGAAGCACCTCACTGAGAACCCTGAGTCAAAAGCAGACCCTGGTCTCGACACAAGCCAAACTTCACCCCAGAAAATTCCTCCTAGGAAATGTTTCCGCAAACTACTCTCACAGTGTAAAAGTGTAACCCATAGTTCACACATAAAAGATCACCAGAAGGGCTATGAGCCAGGCAAAGCCAGGGACAGCATTGGTCACATGAGCCAAAGTTCACATGTGAAGGTTCAACAGAAGGGCTGTGAGTGGGGCAAAGCTGGGGAGAGCAGTGGTCAAGTGACCCAGCATTCACAAGTGAAACTTCACCGGAAGGGCTGTGAGCCAGGCAGAGCTGGGGAGAGCAGTGGTCTTGTGATACAGAATTCACATGTGAAAGCTCGTCAGAAGCCCAGTGGGCAGAACAAAGCTGGAGAGAGCAACGGTAGTAAGAAAACCGTTGGCCAACGGGTTCCACAGGTCATGTTTATAAAAATCCATAGTGGGAGCCAAATTTGCCGATGCAGTGTATGTGGGAAGTTGTTCCGAAATCCAAGGTACTTTTCTGTACATAAAAAAATCCATACAGGAGAGAAACCATATGTCTGTCAGGACTGTGGGAAAGCCTTCGTGCAGAGCTCTTCTCTCACACAGCACCAAAGGGTGCACAGTGGTGAGAGGCCCTTCCAGTGCCAGGAGTGTGGCAGGACCTTCAATGACCGCTCAGCTGTCACCCAGCACCTGCGCACCCACACTGGTGCCAAGCCCTATGCCTGCCAGGACTGTGGCAAGGCCTTCCGGCAGAGTTCCCACCTCACCCGGCACCATAGGACACACACTGGAGAGCGGCCCTACGTGTGCCACAAATGCGGGAAGGCCTTCACCCAGAGCTCCCATCTCATCGGCCACCAGAACACACATGGCAGGAGGAAGCATAAGAGGAAGCACAAGAAGCAGCCACCTCCTGCCTCCTAGCCCTCATACCACTGGGAGCATCCATCCCACCATCTCCCGTGATGCTCCCATCTAGGGATAACATGTGACAGGGAAGCTGAGGAGGACAACCTGTGATCAGAGGATACTGACACCTGCTTAGCACATGAGTAAATAGATAAACTGTGGGGGACTTGCTAATGAGTACATATTGGAAAGAGATTTAATTTTTTATTAAAAGTAATATTAATGAAATCTGAAGATGCTTATAAATTTTAAAAGTTGGGTACCAAATAATCTTTGCCCTGATAATTATATCTGTAATAAAGTATTTATGTGTCAGCAAGGTCGAAGAGAATATGGATAAACTATATATTTTTGTTTAGAACTTGTTTCCTACCTAAACAATGATTTGATGTTTAAAATAAGCAACATTAAAACATGAGGTTGTGAGATAGTTCAAGCAGATCTGTACACAATTGCAGCATCTTAGCCCAGAGGTCCAGGTAAGTCCAGACAAGTGAGTCATTCCTTTGCTGATGAGTTATCCCACGGGGCAGGAACCCCCTGAGCATGGAACCTCCTGGAAATGTGCAGTTGCTTTGTTTCCAGTCTCCTGAGGGACTCCAGGGAAGGAACCTCTGGCCATTTGCCCATCACCAAGTTAAGCAACAAGATGGTGGCTGTACTAGGTGTGTATTTGATGCCTGCATTCACAACAGATGCACACTGAGAATCTCCAAGTTGCACAGCCTGTGGCATGGAGAACACTGCATCCAAGAGCTCTACCATTGCTCTTTGCAGTTGTTTTGTTTTGTTGAGGCTCTTGCTGTGTAGTTCAGGCTGACCTTGAACTCACTATGGAGCCCCAGGCTGGCCTTGAATTTATAGCAATCCTCCTGTCTTAGCCTCCCAAGTGCTGGGATTATACAGGCCTATGCCACCACACCTGGCCACTCTTGCAGTTCTGCATGACATTTAAAAACATTTTAGGGCTGGGGTGTATCTCAAGAGTAGAGTCTGTACTTAGCATGCACAAGGCCCTGGGTTTGTTCCTAGCCTCCCCAAAGTAAAAATATTCTATAGGTATGGTGAGCACATACCTATAATCCCAGAACTCTGGGAGGCTGATGCAGGAAGATCACACGTTGAGAGTGTAGCTTCAGCAGTTTAGCAAGATACTGTCAAGGTTTTTTTAATTCCAAAAATAGAGCAGAAATACACATTCACCAGCCATTGGTCATGTGCTGCTCTGCATGAGCTTGTACATCTGAAACAGGTACAGTTAGGTCCTCCATACTTAAGCCCTTTCTCTGAAGACATGGTTCAGAGTGGCATAGGGGAAGATGTACTGCGGATGCTCCTCCTGGCTACACACTGCTAGGTCAGTTCTGGGCATGTCTTGAAAAAGCTAATACTCATTTCAAGATACCCTGTAGCAGTCACACTCTGCCTGATAAGTGAAAAGTAGTAGGGCTGCTGGTGCTCCCTTAGCACCTGGCCTCTCTCTCTTCTGAGATTTCTGGGGCCAAAGGGGGCCTTCCCAAAGTGGGTGCTTGTGGACAGATGGAACCTGGACCTTTGGTGCCTTCATCCTCTGAAAATTGCAAAAAAGGCACAGCCAAGTTTACAGCCCTGTCTGACTCGTGTCCACCATGTCTGCTCCCACATATGCAGCCTGTTTGTCTTCCTCATCCCTTGATGCACAGAATCTGCAGGTTGAAGCTGAAGACCTTCCTGTGTAGAGATGGGCACTGTGCTCTCCTGCAAACCTTTCATCTCCCTGAAAGACAGTCTCATTGTCCACCAAATGTGGGCATGATGCTGGTTCAAGAAAGAGTGAGACCTGGGGGATACTCAGTGACCTGCCAAGCTAGGTCAGAGGCTATAGTACCTCTGCCTGTTCCCATACAGATCCCAAGCACAAACACCAGCCTTTAAATCACCTTAGCCTGGGGCCAGCAGTTGGTCAGTGGTCCTGGCCAAGAAGAGCCTACAGTGTTATCTCAGTCACATGAGGCCAGACTAACCCCAGAAGTCCTCCATTGTAGGCCTAGGAGCTAGCAAACTACTTCAGGTATTCTGTGCCAGGGGCTGGGGATGCCCTGTGGGAAGATTTCCAGCTGAAACGGTTCTCCTTTGTCTTTGGACTAAACATGAGAAAGAGTTAACTGCTGAGGTCCCCAGGATGGCGAGACTAAGGCAGAGATGGGATCCAAGGCATGGTTAGGTTGAGGAGCTGCCACCAGGGGCACTTACCTTGACCTGTGTGCCATATGCCCCACCCACTGGCTCTGTGGAGTAGACCAGGGACAGCTGCTGAAGGAGAGCTGTGCTTCCCAGCTATTAGATGATAGTGGTGGATGCTCACATGCCTAGAGTTGGCTTATACCTGCATCAGACCTTACACAAAAGTCATTCCTAACAAGCTAATGATTTCCATGGGGGTTTTTTTAATGCAAAATTTAAGATAATTTATAAATATATGGGTTACAAAACTTGTAAAGAAACTAAGATGTATTCATTTATAAAAGAGTAGATACAATGTATTCTATATAAAAATGAGAACTTTTCTTGTATGTCAAAAAATATAGAGAAGAGAAAAGAATATGGGCTGAGAAAAGTATGACACAAGTGACATACAAGATTTCACATTGAAAAAAGCTGTTAAAAGCAATAAATCAGTTATAAAGATAAATCTGTTAGAATTACAACAGATTTCTCAATACAAGCCTTAGAGGTCAGGAGAGCTTGAAAACAACCTCTAACCCCAAATTATATATCCTAAACTATCTTTCAAAATTGATACAGAATTATAGTCTTCCCATGACAAAGAGTACCTTAAAAATTAACCAGCATTCCAAAAACTTATCTAGGATGTCCTAGAAAGAGACAATGAAGCTAACTGTGCCAAAAGTTTCAATGAAATGAATATACCAAGTAGGGTGAGAATTTAAAGGGTAGGGGTCAGCAACAGGAAAACAATGCAATGACAGGAATAAGTCAATACTGTACCTTTCAGTAATAACTACCAATGTGAATGGTCCCAACTTCTCCATCATAAGACAGGTTGGCAAGTTGGATTCAAAAACAAGACCCAACAGTATGCTGTATAAAAGAATGCACCATGTGGCACCCTGCCTGAGAGCCAGTTGGTTATGGACTGAAACCTCTACAAACTGTGAGCTAACTAAACTTTCCCCCTTTAACTTTGGGAGTCAAGTATTTTGTCTCAGCAATGTTTTCTCAGAAAATTAAGACAAAAAGTACCAGAGAAGTGGAATTGTTGCAGTGACTATACCTAACCATGTGGGTCAGGCAACTTTGGGACTGACTTGTGGGAAGAGTTTGGAAATGTTCACAGATGCCAGCTGAAAAAGTAGTTGGACACCTTATGCTATACTTTATGGGAGAGTCTGGTCAGAGCTCAGAAAACCAGAAGGCTGATAGAATGCTGCTTGCTGGTAAAGACCAGGCTCAAGAGGTTTCTGTTGGGTAAAAGGACTGCATTGGCTGTTGGACTACAGAGGATGTGTGTTATGGCTTGGTAGAAAGTTTGTCTGCATTTCACTCATGTCCAGAGACTGTGCCTGAGACTGAAATTAAGGGTGGCAGACTAATCTGGCAGAAGAAATTTCCAGGCAGTCTGCTATTGAGGTTGTGCCATGGCTACTGTTGGGGGCCTTTAGACAGATCAAGAGCCAAGCCAAATGAATTAAAATATTTTCAGTTTAACCAAGAAGAAAGCTCCAGTAAAGTTGCAGCCTGCGAAGATAGAGCAGAAGAGATCTTGATTGTTGAGAAGGAACAGGAGAATAGAATAGATGGCCTGAGGACATCACAAGAAACACCAGGATTCCATCCTTTGCAGTCTCAGATTGCAAAAGTGAAAGACTTTGCCTTGAGATGAGTGTGCCAGAGCACCATTGTCAGCCATTCTACATAATTGGGGGGGGGGGGGATCATTTCACAGTTAAACTATGATTAGGCTTAGTCTTACTGCCTACAGGCCAGCTATAACATACAGAACTCCATTTTTGCCTGTGGTCACAGCTGAGACCTCAGTGGTCCTGTGATGCTGTGACACTCAAGGGCAAGATTACATCAGCTGAAGATGCCCTGGTTCTTTGAACACCAAGTGGTAAGAGAAAAGTTTCATCTGGGAAGGGACAAATTCCTTACTAGCTTAACTCAGCCCACCTACTGTTGTAAAAACATCTTTGCTCATCTTATTGTGCTAATCAATTTAAGCTCATCGACCTAAAATCGTCATGGTCATAGGATTGCCGCCACCCTCCAAGACATCTGATACTTATTCTAATTATAAGATCTTCATCAGTCTAGAATTATCGCCACCCCCTGAGTCATCTGTTACACCTTACAAACCCAATAAATAATGGTAAGCTCCGGATGCCTTGTCTTTGCTGCTCAGAGCAGCATTGATGAGGCCTAGAACCCAGCTTCTTTGCTTGTCTCATTTGCTGTCTTTATTCTTTAATTTCCCTTGCACTGTCCTGGCTCACAGAAGACCAGGACCCACAACAAGGATTCTGGTAACATATCTTTTCCCAGTTCCCTACATACCATGTTCCAGAATAGCAGTGGCCTAGGGCAGTTGTTCCTCTGGATTTGGTTCATAGGCATTGGACCCTACAGTCAAAAGAGAAGGAAACCTGGCTACTGCTCCAGTTGGTGGCAGACTTTTGGCATCATCCACGTGGTGTTGGTTTTATGTGCATGCAGAATGAGGGCCGGGGATTTAGCTCAGTGGTTCTGCCACCTGCCTTGCAAGCACAAGGACCCGAGTTCAATTCCCAGTACCAAAAAAATAGAATGCAAGAGTTGTGGGGTCAGGAAGGCCTCCACAGATTCACAGAATTCAGAAGAATTCCAAAGATTTCAGAAGAAGGCCTGGGAGGCCAGGCAGTGTGCCCCTGAGAGGACAATGTGTGAAGCTCAGAATATGAAGCCAAAGGTACAGTGGAGATCCCAGAAGGTTGGAGAAGCCAGGAATCTGGATCATCCAAGGAAAGCTGCAAGGAGTGAGCAAAGTCAGCCACAGAAGGAACCTATGGGAGGCACAACCACAGGGAGTACCACCACGGCTGGGCCACCCAAACCCTTTGGAGTTCACAACTTGTCACAGATTGCTGGGGGTGCTGGAAGTGGAACTGTGAGATTTACTGTTTGCCCTGCTGGATTTTGGACTTGCCTTGGTCCCATTCCTTTGTATGCTCCTGTTTGTAACTTTTGGAATGGAAATGTCTATCTTATGCCATTGAATGTTAGACATGTTTAACTTTCTTTTCATACAAAAAATAGGGGCTTGCAGCTAAGAATTTGCCTTAACTTTCAGGAGACTTTGGACTTGGACTTTTCAGCAATGCTGAAACTGTTAGGACTTTGGCAACTCAGAGATGGACTAAATGGCTTTTGCATAAAGGGATGTGCACGAATCTTTGGGGGTCCAGGGGCACAGTGCTGTGACTTATGTTTAGATGCCCCCCCCAAAGCCTCATGCCAATGAGGTGGGGCTTTTTTGGAGGTGGCTGGATCTACAGTGTGTGATGCTGGAAATGATTCATGGTTCATTGCTAGGCTCAAAGGCACTAGGATTAAGGGCATGTGTTACCCACATAAGTAGTCCAGATAAGATAAAAAGAGCAGGAAGATGCTATTAAGGTTCCCTTGTTTCTTTTGCTACTTTGTGCATTCTGTGTTGTTTCTCCTCTGCAATACCTGTTTGACAGACCTCTACAAACTGTGACCTAAATAAACCTTTTCCTCTTTAAAAAAAATAAATAAATACAAAAAGATTCATAAACTAATAACATTCCATACAAAGGAACTAAAAATAGGTTATTTACAGACAATAGAAGCTCTATTCTTTGAGACATCCCTAGTCTATAATAAATGGGTTAATTTATGTAATAAAAAATTACAAAAATGCATGTGGATTAAACAATACACATTTGAGTAATCAGTGGGTCACAAGAAATCAAGAAAGAAATTACTTCCAGCTAGGCATGGTAGTGAATGCTTGTCCCAGCACTTGGGAGGCTGAGTTAGGATGATCCTGGAGAGTTCAAGGCCAGACTGTGCTAGATAGCAAAATTCCATCTCAAAAAAGGAAAAATAAAAAGGAGAGGCCCAAGAATTAAATTATATTGCCAGTACAACATACCAGAAAATATGGGATCTGTCCTAAGGGAAATTTATAGCTGTGAACATCAGACAGAGCAAGCCCAAATAACTTAGTGATGTACCTCAAGGTTCTAAAAACAAGAAAAATTATAATCCAGTGTTAGTACAATAAATTATAGAGAACAGAGCAGAAACTAATAGAAAACAATACCAAGGAGACCACTTCCTCCCCACACCCCTGCCACTCGAGTCTGCGACACACGATTGAAGAAATTGAAGAATGTCCCGGGTTCCGCTGGGGAAAGTCCTGAGAAATGTCATTCGGCATACAAATGCTCACAGTAAGGTCCAGGAAGAATCAGATATGTGGAAAATTAGAGAAATAGAGAAACAGATGGAAGATACTTACCCGGAAACCAAAAGGAAAATGTTACGCAGAAGTTCAAGTCAGATGTGTAGCAATGGTTTTGATGAAGAAAGTCAAGAGAGAATAGTGGAGGCCAAAGACTGAAATTTCTGGGACACTGGAAGATGATTTTCTTAAGGCTAAATCCTGGAACAAGAAGTTATATGATTATGAAGCTAACATGCCGGACAGATGGGGATCACAGTGATTATAAGGAGTTAAACCCTGAAGAATTTGAAACAGTAGTGATCAGCAAGATATTGCCAATGGGAAGAAAACATCTCCTCAGATAAAATCATCTACCCATGAATCCCGCAAACATAAAAAGTCAAAGAAGTCCCACAAAAAGAAGCAGAAAAAAAGGTCACACAGAAGAAAAGCAAGAAGGAAGCCGTAGATGTAACAGCAGATTCCTCAAGCCGAGTTCTCATTAGAAACTGGTGGTTCTAGTACCAGAAAAAGGAAGCAACCACATAAGCACAAGAAAAAAATCCAGAAAAAAGTCTCTCAAAAAACCAGTTTTATTTTTAGGGACAGAAAGTCACACTTCCCAGTCAGATGATTCAGCATCCATTAGTTCTGAAGAAAGTGAGGAAAGAAACACTAAGAAAACCAAAAGGAAAAAGAGAGAGGGAAAAGTCCATATTCCTGTAGCTAACAATGAAATACAAAAAAAGGACAAACGCACAAATTGGAAAGTGGCTACAGATGAGAGTTCTGCTGAGAGCTCCAAGGATGACTAAATGGGAAAGAACACATTGTTTCCTTCCTGACTCTGGATATTTACAGCTCTTATACCTAGTGACTCCTTCAGCACAGGGGATCTGAAGTCAGAGCTATTCTATGCCAGCTATACATGTTTTGACAGATTCCTTGTCTTCTATTTTGGCCTGTTAAACTTGATCCCCTTTTCTTGTTAATGGGAAATCTGGTATTTGTTGTGAAGGTTTCTTCAAGAGATTATTTTTTACAATTAATCACATTTAATGTAGAGTACATATATAGCAAATTAAAGGACCCAGAAAGCTAAAAAAAAAAGAAAGAAAGAAAGAAAGAAAAGGAAAACAATACAAAGAATCAGTGAACCTAAGATCTGGTTCATTCAGAAACAAAATAGCCCTTAGCCAATCATATATATTGGGGGGGGGGGTTACTGGGGATTGAACTCGGGACCTTGAGCTTGCACGGCAGGTGGCACGGTAGGCAGCATTTTTTAAAAAGGAATGAAAGGGCCAGGGATTTAGCTCAGTGGTTCTGCTGCCTGCCATGCAAGTGCAAGGTACTGAGTTCGATTCCTGGTACCAAAAAAAAAGGAATGAAAACACCCATGTCAATGCAATTAGAAATGAAAAAGGTGAAATCACAACAGACATCGCTGGAATCCTGAGGGTTATAAGTAACTACTTTGAAAATTTGCACTTCAATAAATTGGAGAAGGGCCGGGGATTTAGTTCAGTGGTTTTGCAGCCTCCTGTGCAAGCACAAGGACCCGAGTTTGATCCCTGGTACCAAAAAAATTTTTTAAATATAAAATAAATTAGAGAATCCAGAAGAAATGGATAGATTTCTACATACATACGAATTACCAAAACAACCAAGAAGATACAAAACTTTGAATAACAAAAATGGGCAATGAAATTGAGGTAGTAATAAAAAGCCTACCAATTAGGAAAAGTCCAGGACCCAAATGGAGTCACCACTGAATTCTACATGAACTTCTGGGGAGATCTAACACCGGTATTCCTTAAACTTTATAATGAAATTAAAAGGGAAGGGGTACTGTCAAACTCATTCCTGGAAGTTAGCATTACACTGGTAGCAAAACAGACAAGGGCTCAACTAAAAAACTACAGGGCCGGGGATTTAGCTCAGTGGTGCTGCCACCTGCACACCAAGCTCAAGATCCCAAGTTCCATCCCTGGTACCAAAAAAGAAAAACTACAGGCCAAACTCATTAATCAAATGTAGATATCCTCAAGAAGATATTAACAATGCAACAAACCTTACACATCATGACCAACTGTGCTTTATCCCAGGGATGCAAGGTTGGTTCAACATAGGCAAATCAATATGTTAATCACATAAATAGAAGCAAGGACAAAAATCATATGATCATGTCAGTAGACTCAGAAAAAGCTTTTGACAAAACCCAAGCATCTATTCATGATTTTAAAAAAAAACCTTTGTGCACCCATGTTTATAGCAGCACAGTTTGTAATTAGCTAAAGCTTGGAAACAACCCAAATGCCCATCAACTAGAGACGGGATAAAGATGTGGTTTTTTTATAAAATGGAATACTACTCAGCCATAAAGAACCAGAAACTAGAGACATTTATAGCTAAATGGATCCATATTGAGGCCATCCTCTTCAGTGAAATAAATAGGACACACGTGTAAATACCGAAGTTTCTCTGGTGTGAGAAACTGAAAGTGTAATTAAGGATACAAACGGATGAAATTGCCTAATATATTTCTTGGATTGTGTTTCCACTGCGTGTCATATGACTATCAAAATTTAAATTAGGCAGAAGTTTGGCTTATATGGAGTATGCTAGCTAACTGGAGTTTTTTTCCAGACCACTATTTGCTCATTGTTGGTTTGGGGGATCTTTCTGAAACAAATCACATCCTCTGGTGTCTTGTTGGTGCTTGAGATGTTTTATTAAGTTATATGGAAAAATATTTAAGTACTCTTCAGTTTTGTTTTGGTTGGGTTCTACTGTATTTGAATATAATTGTAGGGTTTTTTCCCCTTGCATTGTTTTTCTTTGAATGGTTTTAATTTCTGTGTGTGTGTGTGTGTGTGTGTTTTTGATAATAAATTTAAAAAAAAAAAAAACCTGAATAGGGCCAGGGATTTAGCTCAGTGGTTCTGTCGCTTGCCCTGCAAACACAAGGACCCGAGTTCGATCCCTGGTACCAAAAAAAAAACCTGAAGAAAATAGTTATAGAAGGACCTTGAAAGTCATTTTGAAATATCTATGATAGGTATTCCTGAACATGGAGTTCATTTGACCTGTAGAATGAAGGCACTAGTTACGGATTTCTAAGATTGCTTACTATTGCATTGCTTATGTTGTATATATTTAGAGATGATGGAAACCGTAAGAGATTGAGGAGAGTAAATGGGGAGGGGAAAATAGCCTGGACCAAACTAAAAAAGGTTATGTCTGCTGTACGTTGTTATTGCATGTGACCAGTTAATTGTGATTGTCAGCGTAACTGGGTCAAGAGATATCTACCAAATTAGTAAAGCACATTCCAGGGTGTGTGGAGTAATAGAAGCATGACCTTCAGCTCTCTAGTTCTTACCCCGTTCTTATCTGGCACTCTTCCCCCATGCTCTGCTTCCTGACTGCCCTGAATTGAGTAGCTTTGCTCTGCCACAGCCATCTGCCATGATGTTTCTGCCTCGGACCCAGCTAAACATGGACTGAAACCTCTGTAACCATGAGCCAAGTAAATATCTCCTTCAAATTGTGGATGTCAGATAGCCCCAACAATGGAAAATCTGAGTAATACAATGGGTGTGTAGAATTTATGTGTTTATGTAAAGTTTTTAAAATATGTTTAAATTGACTATTCACTGGGGCAAGAACTACATGAAATTATCCATGGGTGGAAGCACTGGTTTGATTTTAGGATGGTAGTCTAGAACTGCTTGCATTTTCTCATATTTCCTGAATACCAAATTTATAGGATACAAATGTACATAAACCTGACCCTCAAAATAAGTTTGAAAAGTGACTTTTTAAGTCATGAAGCAAGGTATAGAAGTAAAAACAAGAATTTTGTACAGCTCTCTGCCAGAGCTTTTCCCTTAGTGAACTAAAGGGAAATAGAAAAGCTCTACAAATGTAATGAGTATTCTTTCTGCAATGATATAGCCTTTAATAATCAGAAGGAGAAAAAACTTTTGACTATAATAAATGTGAAAACCTTTAACATAAATATTGCCCTAATGAATACCAGCCAAGCCCTATTGAAAGCAACCCTTACAATTGTAATAAATGAGAAAAAAGTTCTTTAAAAGTTTTGCTTTTCTCACCAAGGGAGAAATCATACAGGAAAAAAACCCTATGAATGTGGTAAATTCTTTAACTGGAGCTCCAATTTAGTTTTACACAACAGAGCTAATGCTGGAAAGATGCTCTCTGAATGTAATGATCTGTATGAGAAGTGTCTCAGCCAGCACCCTCAATGCATGAGATGTTACAAAACTAATATTTAAGTGACACTTCTTGAATGTCATGAGCTGGGACAGTTTAGGAGGAGTGCTCAGCTAGCTAGGCATCATTGAACTCACTGAAGAAAATCTTTTCCTTGTAATCAGTGTGAGAAATCTTCCCATTATATCTTTGATTTTAATGTAAATCAAAGCATAACTTAAAGAGGCCTTAAGAGGGTCATTGCTGAGAAGTCCTATCAAATGTCAGGGCTTATTTCCCATCAGATTCACCCAAGAAAGAAACTGCATGAATGTAATCAGAATGCAAAATACTTCAGTTGGAGTTCTCACTGTGCTGCATCAGAGAATTCATACCACAGAGAAATAGCTTGAGATCCAAAGTGTGGGAAGTCATTGGAACTCTTTCTTACTGGGGTTCAGAAAATTGACACAGAAACCTCAAGAATAGCATCAGGTTGGAAAAACTGTCAGCCAGGGTTCTCCCTTTACAGAACACCAGAGATCTCGTAATCTCATAATAGACAGAAACTCAATAAATGTAGTTAATGTGGGAAATCTTTCAGGTGGAATTTTTACCTTATTGTGTGTCTTAGTTACTTTCTATTTTCTGAGACACAATACCAAAACCTACAGGTTAAAGGAAGAAAGGTTTATTTTGGCTCATGGTTTGTAGAGCATTCAGTCCATAGTTGGATTGCTCCAAGCCAGAGTGGCATGGTGGAAGGTTAGAGGAAAGCTTCTCATGGCATGACAACTGGAAAGCAGAGAGAAATCAATCGAGAAGCTATGGAAGAAGAAAACCCTCCGTGGCCATACCTGGAAGGCTCGCTTTGGAGGAGCTCCATTTTCACTTTCACCTTGAACATTGTCTCCTGGTTTCCAGTGCATACACTTTAGCCTTCCAGCACAGACCCTTTGGTCTCCTGATACTGACTCCTATGGAACCCTCCATTGAGCTCCGGGCCTTTGACACTTGGATCCTTTGGATCTCCAGTGCACACATACCCCTTTTGTACTCTGCTACATGTGACTGTGCAGGTGGCCATTGTAAGCCTACTTTTTAAATCCTGATATGTTTATATGTCTTTTAGTATGTGTTTCTATAGTGAGCACTGACTGATACAGGAAGAAAGCTTGGAAAAGCCATTGGGGAACCCATCAAACTGTGGAGAATGTCTGAGTGTCTGGGTGGGGCATAGGGTATATATGAGCTCAAAATGCACAGAGCCAAGGGAAGAGAATCATACATTTGAGTCCAGACTGAGAAACTTAGCAAGACTGTCTCAAAAAATTAAAAAAGGGCTGGAGATGTAGCTCAGTGTAATGGCCCTGGATTTAACCCCCAGTACTGCAGACAAAATAAAAACCATTGCACACAATTGTGCCATTTACCTGGAACTTTTTTCCATCCTGAATTCTTCCTGGTGGGAGTGACCAGTGATGTAGGAAACATCAAAACTGGAGGGAACAACTTCAATCCATTGCTCATTCTCTGAGCCTTATCTCACATGAGTGGCTGGAATGAAACCACAGCAAGATCCACTTCATGAGCTAGGTATAGCCTTCCTAGTGGAGGATATTTTCTGCTTTCTGCAGATCAGAGGACCTTAATCTGAATTTTATTGATCCTAGAGGTTCATGAAAGGGTTTCCTCAGTGAATGTAGAAATGCTGGGATATGTGATGTAAGCACATGCCTGGCAGAATTCTCAAAATAGACCACTTATTTGTTAATTTCTTAAGGAGAAAATCCTTAAGAGACTGAGTATGAGTCAGACAATTTCGGATATTTTGGACTATCAAAAACAAATGACTCGGGCCAGAGATTTAGCTCAGTGGTTCTGCCACCTGCTCCACAAGCACAAGGACATGAGTTTGATCCTGGTACCAAAAAAAAAAAAAGTACAAATAACTCTACACTCTCCATAATTGGCTAGATGTCTCTCCTCTTTTGCTGCTTTAATTGAAATCTCGGTCCATCATGACCTGACCCCACAGATGTCATGCTGTGTTTTCTATGAAAAGTGGTCACAGCATGAGCCAGGGATGTAGCTCAGTGATACAGTGCTTGGCTGGCAAGCGTAAGGCCCTAAGTTCAATTCTCGGTACTGATAGAGAAGATTTGAGCTATAGGTTAGTTATTAAGGTAGCTGAAGTAGAATAAATAATGCATTCCTTTAAGATTTACCTTTCCCATAACTCTTATTGTTTAAGATGATGGCTAACTGAACCTGACCTGTAACCTAGCTGTAGATAACATTTAACCTAGAGAAAAGCAAAGTAGAAATGTTTGGGTAGTTTACAATGTATGTGTTTTAAGCACCGTTTGTTACATGTCTGTGACTTTAACCATTAACAGGAACTAGTTGTAAAAGAGAAACAAATTTTATGGACTAAGACCACCAGGAATGAGGTAATGGCTAAAAGAAGATATAAAACGAAATGTTAAAACAAAGAATGGGGCAGACATTGATCAGACGAGTTTCTGGCAGTCCTGCCCTGCTAGCAAGTAAAGGCTTTGTTTCTTTTACCCAACTTGTGTCTCCATACATTTCTTTCTGAGATTCTGGAACATTTGGTTCCCTGACAGAATTGGGAAAAAAGTGGCCCTTTTGGGCATCAGCCTGAACTCCACTGGAGGGAGTGGCTCTCTGTCTCCTCGAGAGGAAAGGTGTGCCCCTGGGACTAATTTCCTAGGCTCCCCAACAGGACACTGAGATCCGCTCACCAGTTGCAGATTGCCTGAACCCGAGATGGAAGATGACAAGGAGGGCTGCTGCTCTTCCTGTCTCATCTGTCTCTTTCCTTTGCTGGGTGAGAAACCCCGGGAAACCCCCTAGTTGTTAACTTTTGGTTTTGCTTTGGATTCACTTTGTGAATTTATATTTTGTAGCTTTGGGAAAATATAGTGCAGGGGCCTGATCACCCCTTGTGCTTTGCCATTTAGAAAGAAAGCTCCTCCCATTTGTTTTGGTTCACTTTGTGAACTTTGGGCAAAAATAGTCCAGGGGCCCAATTACCTCTTGTGCTTTGCTATTTGGGGAGGTAGCTTCTTTCATTTGTTTTGGTTATGATTAGGGAGTCACTGGAGGGAATGGGATAACTTCTGAATAAATGTGTGAGTGAAAGGGTTCTGGATTGGAGAGTGAGTGGAACTAGCTGCTGAACAAGACAAAGGGAGGAGATGCTTGCACTGCTTAAGGAGTCCTCCCTGAGTCGCAGAATTGGTGTGGTCACGTTTAAAAAAGGCACCATGGTGAGCTTAAGTGACAGCTCACCTTAGCCTGAACGGACCTTAAAGTGGCCGAGAGGCTCGCAGGTGAGAGAGTGATCTCCCACCTTTGTTTGTTTTGTGTCTCTGTACAAGGGTACCCATACATACACCAACACTCTGATCGGCCAATCATGGGGACAGAAATATCTTGTCCTACTGTCTTGAAGTGCATGCTTAAGAATTTTTTTTAAAGGTTTTACTTGAAATTATGGTATTAAGATGAAACCCCAAAAACTTAAGAGCCTTTTATGAGTTAGAATGGCCCACACTTTCCCCAGCTTGGCCAACTGAGAGATCCCTAGATGAGGGTCTTGTCTGGTCTGTCTGGCTAACAGTCACCACCCCTGGATGGAAACATCCATATCAGTTTTCTCTATATTGATTTATGTCTCAAATTGTGCCACAGAATGCCTCCTTGGCTTCATATGTGCACCCTGGAAGAAAAAAACAATATACTGGTCCTCCATCAGAAAGAGGACGAGGCTGGAAAGAAACCAGTCCTTTCAGATCCAGACTGAGAGAATTTTGACTTTCCCCCTCCTTTTGTGTTGCTAAATTCACAGGTGTGGAGGAGGTGGGAACAAAAGCATGAGAACTGCTTGACTTTAGTGCACCAGAGGATGCATGCTGTGGTCAGACCCAGAGAGGATCGAATAGGGCTTGAACTCAAGTTAAAACAAAGAATTGAAAATAGTAAATAAGTAATGGATTGAAAACAGCTAAGAAAGCTCTGAAGGTCATAAAACAAAGCCAGAGAAAGTAAGAAATTTTACAAGAGAAATCAAGTTACAAATTTTAGCTAATTGATAAATGTATCTGTGTTTCAGTTTGAATTGATGTCTAATTGGTGTGCTTAAAATATTTCTTGTACATTGCAAATTCTTCAATTGTAGTTATAGGGTTAACTTGCTCTTTTCTGTACTTTGTTGATAAAAAAAAACCTCAAGGTCACTATGGTTCTATTGTCAGCCAACCAAATTTAAAATGTAACAATCTGAGAACAAAAAAGGGACACTTTAAAATTTTAACAGCTAAAGAGAAGTTTGTGACAAAAGGTCTACAGTAAGTGAGATAAAAAATATTAAAAAGCTATAAGTAAAAGAGATGCAATTTTGATATAAGAAATTGTGCATGTTTGTGTTGTTAGAAAGATAAAATATATATATATACAAGACCAGAAGGTTTAGGTATGTCAAAAAATGTGCGAAAATTATTTATCAAGAAAATATGTATTTTTTTTTGTTGGTTTCAAATTTGTTATGAAAAGTTTAAATATATTTACATTGGTTGTCATGAAAGGGTTAAATTCTAAGTATGTTACTAATATGTGTACATTGGTCATCTTCAAAGAGTTTAAGAGCCAACAGGTTATGATATGGCCTCCTCCTTTATAGTGAGTTAGAAAAAAAACTGTGGGGAAAAGGCACATATATGTCAGACCAAGGTGCAGTATTTGAGATTTGATTTAAAAAAGGACAAAAGGAGGCTAGGTCCAGAGAAAAAAAGCCATTTATTCTCTGCCAAGACCCCTCCAAAATGCTTCAATTATTTGATTCCATCTTTGCTACTCATTGTCCTAATTGGGAGGACTGTAAAAAACTTTGTAGAACGTTGTTAACCTCTAAAGAAATGCAGAGACTTTTAGGGGAAATTAAAAAGATTGATGCCACTAGAATGCTGAGTGATATGCAGAATCCAGACGCTTAGCATGAACAACAATTCCCAGTAAATGTGCGGCCCGATTGGAATCCCAATACCCAAGCAGGACAGGAAAACTTGAGAAATTATCAGACAGCCCTTTTAGCAGGAATGCGGGCTGCAAGTAAAAGACCTACTATTTATGATTAAAGTGTCAGAGACCCATCAGGAGCCAAATGAGAGCCCTGAGAATTTTAATGAGCAGCTTTGTGAGGTCTACAGAATGTACACACCATTTGACCCGGCAGTTCCAGAAAACCACCAGCTAATTAATTCAACTTTTGTAACCAAGTCAGCACCAGCCAATACAAGGAAAATCCAAAGGCAAGAGACTTGGGAAGGCATGACTATGACACAGTTGTTCCAGTTAGGTAGTAAAGTGTATGTGAATAGAGAGACAGTGAAAGAGAGAGAGCCAGGGAGGAAGATAAGCAGGATCAGAGGAGAGCTCCTTATATAGCAGTAGCTGTGGAAGCCAAGGAAAAGAAGGAAAAGACAAGGAGCAAAAGTAGAAGGAAGACAAGAAAGGTTTTTGGCATGCGGACTTAGAGTTTGACCAGTGTGCATATTGCAGAGAAAGGACATTATAAGAATAAAGTGCCCAAGGCTCAAGAAAAAGAAAAAGCAGGACTTGAAGGAAAGGAAGGATACTGGCACATTGTTGCCTGTGATGGAAGACAGTGACTGACACAGACCAGGCTCAATGCAGCTAGGCCCCCATGAGCCCATTGTCGATATAAAGATAGGGGGCCAAAATATGTCCTTAATGGTGGATAGTGGCACAGAACATTCAGTAGTAACAGCTCCAGTTGTGCTTCTGAGCGGAGAGCGCATCCAAGTGATTAGTGCTACTGGAATTTCAGAAAAGCACCAGTTTTGCTATGAAAGGACATGTGAAATTGGAGGACATAAAGTAAAGCATGAATTTTTATATATCCCAGAGTGCCCTATTCCCTTACTAGAAAGAGATTTGTAATCTAAATTGAGAGCTACAATAACTTTCACCCAATGGGAAAATGCATCTCTGCATCTAGACCCTGGAAAAGATCTCATCATGATGGTAACAACTAAAAGGGAGGATGAATGACAGTGTTACAATGTGGATGATGTTTACCAGGCTCCACAAGAATTAAAAACTGTTTCCTGGAGTATGGGCAGAGGAATCGCCCCCCAGGCTTGGCTAACCATCATCCACCCATAGTTATAAAATTAAAAGACAATTCACCCCCCATTGCTGTAAAACAATACCCGATGTCCAGGCAAGCCCAAATTGGAATTAAACCCCGTATCATGAGATTAAAGGAATTTGGAGTTATTAAAGAATGTAAGTCACCTTGGAACAACCATTTGCTGCCTGTTCAGAAACCCAAAGAGGACTATAGGCCAGTGCAAGATCTACAGGCTGCAAATGACAGAACAGTAATGCTGCACCCAGTGGTCCCTAACCCCTATACTTTGTTGGGTCTAATACCCCCAGAAGCAGCATGTTTTACTTGTTTGGATTTAAAAGATGCCTTCTTCTGCATCTCTCCCCTCAGTCGACCCATCTTTGCGTTTGAATGGGAAGACCTGAATGATGGGAAAAAGACTCAGTTTACTTGGACTAGATTGCCACAGGGATTTAAAAACTCACCTACGCTTTTTGGGGAAGCCTGAGCCAAGGACTTGCTTACCTTCCCTTGGAACAATATAGCTGCATCCTATTGCAATATGTAGATGACTTTCTATTATGTAGCCCAACCCAAGAGCAATGCTGGGAAGGCACAAAAAAAAGTTGTTGCTGCACTTACAAGAAAACTGGATATAAGGTATCATGGAAGAAAGCCCAGATTTGTGTACAGCATGTTAAATATCTAGGATTTCAAATAACACAGGGCATGCATTGCCTAGGAAATGAAAGGTTATTAGTGCCATCCCTGAACCCTAAACAAAGAAACAGCTGAAAAAGTTTCTTGGGGTGGCAGGCTTCTGTAGAATTTGGATTCTGGGTTTTGCAGAAATCTCTGAACTCCTTTATGAAGCCCTAAAGGGACAGGAGGAGAATATCTGCATTGGACTGTAGAACAAAAGGAAGCTTTTAAAAAAAAATGAAAATTGACTTTGACAGCTGCCCCAGCCCTAGGCATACCAGATGTAAAGTGGCCTTTTACTCTATATGTGACTGAGAAAAACCATGTAGCCCTTGGAGTGTTGACCCAAGAAGTAGGCCCATGGAATCAATCATGGCATATTTGTCTAAGAATTTAGATCCAGTAGCAAAAGGATAGCCTCCTTGTCTTTGGGCCTTAGCAGCTTCAATTCTGTTGATCCAAGAAGCAGACAAGCTGACTTTAGTCAGGAACTGACTATGCAGGTTCCACATGTGGTCCTAGACTGCTGTACACAAGGGAGCATCGTTGGCTCTCAAATAATCAGGTTACTCAGTATCAAGCCCTCTGTGAGAACCCCTGCTTGTGGTTTATTCCTATAAAAACTTTATAAATCCTGCTATCTGTTTGCCCATGGAGACAGGCCCTCCCAGTCATGACTGCTTGAGTGTCACAGATGAGCTCTTTTCCAGCCTCCCTGACTTGCAAATGACACCCTTGTCCAATGTTGACCTTGTTCTGTTCACAGATGGGAGCAGCTTCATGGAAGATGGGGTTTGTCATGCTGGAAATGCAGTAACCACAAAGGATGGGGTGATCCTAGCTGGGGCCCCTTCCTTTTGGCTGGTCGGCACAATGGGCTAGGTTCTGGGCACACTCATACAGGCACTCCGATGGGCAAAGGGTAAAAAGGTAAATAATATATACAGACCCTCACTATGCATTTGCTCCATGGCATGATTCATTGAGAGTGAGGTCTTCTCACAGAAGAAGGGAAGCAAATCAAAAATAGGAAATTGTACAGTTGCTAGAGACAGTGTGGGAACCTAGCAAAGTCACAGTAATACATTGTTCAGGACATTAGAAAGGCAAAGACTTCATTGCACAAGGTAACAAAGCTGACACTGAAAGCCAGGAGGCAACGCACTCAAAGCACTGCTCTCACCACTCTGGAGGCTGGTGAGTCAATACATGGCTGAAGAATGGGAGTGCTGGGAAAGGCAGAATGGACTCTTGTGCTGTGCCAGATCACTACTGCTCTGAGTTTCTTTGTTTTTGAACTGCGGGTGTTTAAGCCCAATGATGAACATTTTGTAACTTTCGAAATGCTAAAATGGGAACCAGAGGACTATCCATTCACTGTATTCTCTGATGCTTGTCCAAAAGAACATTATGGGGAGCCTGGGGTAGCTTCTGATTGTGAGGGATACTCGGTTGAAAAGTCATACTGTAAAGGAAAAATCAGGGTTTGGCTCAACAACTCGATTGCTGGATGTGTCACTGGCAATTGTGATAAGTGTGAATGAGGTCAGTATAATCCTATATCAATGTATGTGCCAGACCCATGGACTCCCATGTGGTTGCAAGGAAAAATATTTCAGGTTTATATAAGGTATCAGTCCACCGCCAAACATGGACCTCAAAAGATAAAGCGATGGACATTACAAATCAAAAAGGTGTGGAAAACTGCACTCCCTGAGATAGGAAAGACCCATTCCCTTCAAGAAATCCAAACTATGCTGAAAGGGCACTCTCAGAACTATACTGGAATAGATATGATAAATCTAATTGCTGATGCAAGCAGCTGGCATCAGATTGCTGGTTATGTGCCCCCTAAAATTTGATGAATTATGAAGCAATAGGAATATACACCAACCTAACACTTAACATCACCAGAACAGACATGCACTCACTTTTGAGATACCCAACTAGGACAGTCAGAAATGGGACTTGTTTCCTAGGACAGAATAGGAGTAATGAGGAAAATAATGAAACTTGCACCAACTTAGTCTTGTTGAATAAGGAAAACAACTATCTGGCACCTAATGGGACCTTTTCATCTGTGGAGATGGAATGTACAAGGTGATCTCAGGAAAAATCACCACAAAGTGTACTTTGGGGATTCTAATCCCAAATTTATCTGTTTACACCCTGGCATCCATAAAAAAGAAAAAGTGCCTTTACAAATCACTTCCCCGGTGCAAACAATTTGAACAAAGAGAGACCTGGTGGTGCTACCTATCCTAACTGGACTTGCAATCACCAGCAGTCTTGTTTTAGGTGGGGGACAGCCATTGGCCCAGGGCAAAACAGTACATTTCATTAGAATAGAGATTAGAAAAGACCTCGAGGAAATCTGAGATGCACCCCAAGCCCTAGAGACTCAGCTAGATTCTCTATCCCATGTGGTGCTGCAGAACAGATGAGCTCTTGATTTGCTCACAGCTCAAAAAGGGGGAACCTCTTTATTCCTCAGTGAAGAATGTTATTATGCTAACAAGTCTGGTGTAGTGCAAAAATCACTGGATAAATTAAGAGATTGAATTAAGACTCTTGATAATAAATTTGGTACAGGAGAGCCATCTTATAGAATTGACTTCACTTGGAAAGAATAGAAAACATGGATACGACCCCTTTTGGGCCCTCTCCTTGTTATCATATTAGTGCTGAAATTTGGCCCTTGTGTTGTCCAGTGGATTTCAAAATTTATCCATCAGCATATTGCTGCTGCTCAACATTATCAAACGATGCTAATAAAAAATTAGATAAATTTGGGCCAGGAATTTAGCTCAGTGGTTTTGCTGCTTGCTGCATAAGCACAAGGACCTGAGTTCAATCCCTGGTACAAAACAAAAAACAAAAAAAAATAGATAAATTAGATAAGACATATTAAGGATAGGAGAATCATCCTGAAGCAGATAAAGGGAGGAATGATAGAGAAAATTTGAACTATAAGTTAGTTATTAAGGTAGCTGAAGTAGAATAAGTAATACATCCCTTTAAGATTTAACTTTCCCATAACTCTTATTGTTTAAGGTGATGGCTAACTGAACCTTTGACCTGTAACCTAGCTGTAGATAACATTTAACCTGTAGAAAAGCAAAGTAGAAATTTTTGGGTAGTTTACAATGTATGTGTTTTAAGCACCACCTGTTTGTTATATGTCTGTGACTTTAACCATTAACAGGAACTAGTTGTAAAAGAAAAACAGAAATTTTATGGACTAAGACCACTAGGAATGAGGTAATGGCTAAAAGAAGATATAAAAGAAAGTGTTAAAACAAACAATGGGGCAGACATTGATCAGATGAGTTTCTGGCAGTCCTGCCCTGCTAGCAAGTAAAGGCTTTGTTTCTTTACCCAACTTCTGTGTCTCCATACATTTCTTTCCGCGATTCTGGAGCAGTACCAAAAAAACAAACAAAAGGTGTAGTCACAGCATAATCATAATATACCATCAGGAAGGAAGGACCACTGTATTTCAGATGCTCTGGATCCACTGCATAATGCTCATCTCCAAGCTATATATCCTTAACCAGGTGGCTGCTGAGATTAGTCAGAGCTTGAGGTGGAGCAGGCTTGTATCCCTGGGGTGGGTGTTAATTAAACAAGAACATCTGAACAATACTCCATGCAATGGGGACTCAAAGCAGGAGGAGCTATCCTCTTTGCAGATCAATTGGATTTCAAACCAACAACTGACTAAGACAAAGACACTACATCCTTTTAAAGGGAACAATCCAACAGGAAGAGTTGGCAATCATAAATATATATGCACCAAATGCTAGTGTCCCCAACTATATAAAACAAATAATAATAGACATGAAAAGTCATATATGCACTAATATAAATAGTAGTGGGGGTCCTCAGTACCCCACTGTCACAAATAGATCAACTAGACAAAAAACAAGTAATGAAATACTAGAACTCAATCAAACTCTTGAACAAATGAACTTAACAGATGTTTACAGAGTGTTCCACCCCACAAAATCAATACACATTTTCATCTGCACACAGGTTGTTCTCCAAAATAGTCCACATACTCACTCATAGAACATGTTTAAGTGCAAAGGAATTGAAGTTATCCCCTGTATATTATCAGACCATAGTGTGATGAAATTGGAGATCTATAGCAAAAGAAACCACAAAAATTTCATAAACACATGGAAATTGAACAGCACATTTCTGAATAACCAATGGGTCACAGAGGAAATTAAAGAAGAAATCAGTACCTTAATTTAAATGACAATGACAATACAACATATCAGAATCTATGGGACACAATTAAAACAGTCTTACAAGGGAAATTCATAGCAGTAAATACTCATATTAGGAAAACAGAGTGAGCCCAATTGAACAACCTGATGCTGAACCTCAAGCTTCTAGAAAAAGAAGAGCAGGACAAACCCAAAGCTCATACAAGGGAGGAAATTATAAAGATCAGAGCAGAAATCAATTCAATGGAGACAAAGAGAATGATACAAAAAATTAATGAAGCCAAGGGTTGGTTCTTCAAAAGAATCAACAAAATTGACAAACCCTTAGCCAGCCTCATCAGAAAAAGGGGGGGAAAAGGCCCAAATCCATGCAATCAGGAATGAAAAGGGTGCAATTACAACAGACTCAGCAGAAATCCAGAGGATCATCAATACCTACTTCAAGAACCTATATGCCAATAAAATGGAAAACACAGAAGAAATGGACAGATTCCTAGATATGTATAAATTACCAAAGTTGAACGAAGAAGACCTAAAAATTCTAAACAACCCAATATCAATTGATGAAATTGAAAATGTAATTACAAATTTAAAACTAAGAAAAGCCCAGGTCCTGATGGCTTCACTGCTGAATTCTACAAGACATTTAGAGAGGAACTACTGCCACTACTGTTTAAACCCTTCAATGAAATTGAAAGGGAAGCAATACTCCTGAATTCATTCCTGGAAGCAAGCATCACCTTGATCCCCAAAGCAGAGAAAGACCCAACTGAAGAAGAGAACTATAGGCCAATCTCACTAATGAACATAGATGCAAAAATCCTTAATAAGATACTGGCAAATAAAATGCAGAAGATAATCAAGAAGATCATACACCCTGACCAAGTGGGATTCATCCCAGGGATGCAGGGATGGTTCAACACATGCAAATCAATCAATGTAATTCACTATATCAATAGAGCCAATGACAAAAACCATATGATCATCTCAATAGATGCAGAAAAAGCATTTGACAAAATCCAACACACATTTATAAAAACCCTACAAAACACTGGAATAGATGGCCTCTACCTCAATCTGATAAAAGCCATTTATGAAAAACCAACAGCCAATATCATACTAAATAGTCAAAAACTGAAATCCTTCACACTAAAATCAGGAACAAGACAAGGATGTCCACTATCACCACTCCTGTTCAATATAGTTTTGGAAACACAGCCACAGCAATTACACAAGAGGAATAAAGACAGGAAATGAAGTCAAATTGTCATTATTTGAAGACGACATGATACTCTATATAGACGACCCCAAGAATGCCACCAAAAGTCTTCTAGACTTAACCAAATTCAGTAGAGTAGCTGGATACAAGGTCAACACACAAAAATCAATAGCTTTCCTCTACATGAACAACAGACTCACTGAAACAGAAATAGGGCAAACAATTCCTTTCACAATAGCATCCAAAAAACTGAAATACCTAGGAATCCACCTAACAAAAGAAATCAAAGACCTCTTCTCTGAAAAATATAGCACTCTGAAAACAGAGATTGAAGATGATATCAGAAAATGGAAAGACATCCCCTGCTCCTGGATGGAAGGATCAACATAGTGAAAATGGCCGTACTTCCAAAACTGCTATATAGATTCAATGCAATCCCAATTGAAATCCCAGCAGCATATTTCATGGACCTTGAGAAAACAATCCAAAAATTCATTTGGAACAAGAAGAGACCCAGAATAGCAAAAGCAATTCTATGTAACAGAGACATGGCAGGGGGTATCACAATCCCCAACTTGAAACTATACTACACAACTACTGTGATAAAAACAGCATAGTACTGGCAAAGAAAAAGACCTGAGGACCAGTGGAACAGATTAGAAGATGCAGAAGCAACTCCAGACACACCAGCCATCTCATCTTTGATAAAGGAGCCAAACACCCTCACTGGAGGAAAGGTAGCCTCTTTAATAAGTGGTGCTGGAAAAATTAGGTTTCAACTTGTCAAAGATTAAAATGAGACCTATATCTCTCACTATGCACTAAACTAAAATCAAATGGATTAAAGATCTAAATATTAAAATAGAAATGCTGAATTGGCTGGAACAGAGGTTAGGTAGAACTCTTGAAGACATTGGTGTAGGAAAAGATTTTATGAACAAAACCTCAGTTGCCCGTGAACTAGCACAAACAATCAGCAAATGGGATGTCTTTTTATTAAAAAAAACTTCTGCACAGCAAGAGAAACCAACAACAGTGTGAAGAGACAACCCACAATGTGGGAAAAAATCTTCACCTGCTGTTCCTCAGACAAAGGTCTACTATCTAGAATCTATAAAGAACTTAGAAAAATCAGACCTCTCAAATTTAAAGACCCAATCCAAAAATGACCATCTAAAATGAATAGACATTTCTCAGATGAAGTAGAAATAGCAAATAAACATATGAAAAAATGTTCAACATCACTGGTCATTCGAGAGATGCAAATGAAAACAACGCTGAGATTCCACTTCACTCCAGAAAGAATGGCTGCTATCATGAAATCAACCAATAACAAATGCTGGCAGGGCTGTGGGGAAAAAGGAACCCTGCTCCACTGCTGGTGGGAGTGTAGACTGGTGCAACCACTGTGGAAATCAGTATGGAAATACCTCAAAGAACTAGGACTGGAAGTTCCATTTGACCCAGCTATTCCCCTGCTGGGTATCTTCCCCAAAGAATTAAAAGAATCATACCACAATGATATATGTGCACCCATGTTCATAGCAGCACAATTTGTAATAGCTAAAACTTGGAAGCAGCCCAGTTGCCCATCAACTGGAGACTGGATAAAGAAAATGTGGTTTTTCCAATAAAATGGAATACTACTCAGCCTTAAAAAATGGGAAGTTAGAGACATAGCTAAATGGATGCACATTGAGGTGATACTCTCAAGTGAAATAAACAGGACACACGTGTAAATACCAAATAGTTTCTCTAGTGTGAGAAACTGAAAGTGTAAATAAGGACTAAAAGGTATAATAGATAATGTGAAATAGGAAGAAAAGGGGCAAAGGGGAGGGGGAAGTGGGAGGGGTAGGGGAAAGGAAAGAAGGGAATGGAATTAATATGAGAAAATGAAAAAATGGAAACAAAGTCTTTATAAATAGGGATGGAGGGGTTGAAGGGAGGGCAGGGGAAGGCGGAAAAATAAGAACCAAGAGATTATGTAAAGGTGCAAATTTCCAGTGATGAATGTCATTATATTGTATACCTAAAATGTAGCAATAAAATAATATTTTTTTAAAAATCTGAGTTCAAGGCAAGGACAGGACAGGGGTTCAGGTCCCAGGAAATGCTGGAGCAAGAAGATGGTTGGTCTCTTCTGCCACAGATTGTCCCAACCCCACATGATTTTAACATACACACACACAAAGCAGTTTTGTGAACTCTTAAGACATTACTATAAAGGATTCCCTATTGCTGATATGGTAACATTTACTCTGAAATTGTAAATAACGTGAGGTAACCTTTAGAAAGATTTTCTTTTTTTGGTTTTTTGAGAAAGGATCTCACTGTGTAGTTCACACTGTTCTTGAACTCATTGTGTAGCCCAGGTTGGCCTCAAATTCATGGTGATCCTCATGCCTCAGCCTCCCCAGTGCTGGGATTATTGGTGTGCACCAGCATGCCTGGCTAGAAAGATTGTTTTAATGGGACTCTCTGAATAGGCTTGCTGGGCTGTTTGTGCTAGCATTTGACTGCTTCATTTGCTTCTTTGCAATGTATCTCTTCTCTGCATCAATCAGACTCTTCCTTGCACACACAGTGTGGTCCCTGGACCAGCTATGTCCATCTGGAGATAATCTTTGTACTTTTACTTTACAATTATTGACTTCAACTTGAAAGACCAAGCTGATACATGATTTGCAGCAAAGACCTATCATTGATGATGGACAAAGGCCAAAACGGTGACTTTATTGTCATGGATTGAGTGTATCAGAAACAGCATAGACCTATGCATAGTTGGCTGCTCAATAAATATTTGTTGAATGGATGAATATATGATTATACCCAGCTAAAGATGGAATCCAGATGGTCTCTGTAGGTCACTGGATCATTGGGTTGGCTGGGGCAATTAATTGAGATGACACTCTGCACAAGCATCCTGCCTCTCTGATTTTGCTCATAATGCTCCCCAACTGTCCTGCCTTCCTCACTTCCCCATGTTTTACTAAATAAATGAAATGTTCCTCTGAGGTTACAGCTGAGATCTTATTTGTAACCAAGCTAATAGTTTTCAGCTACTAGAAATAAGCTACTGATTCAGAAATTCCTTATTTTAAAACTCATGAAGATTTTCTACCCAAAGGTTCTTTCTGGTGGGCTGAAGGGCAGGGTCCATATCTCAAAGCCTGTAACCCTTCTTCTGTACTCAGTTACTGAAGGTGAATGAGTCCATGAGGCAGAAGCAGATCTCAGCCATGCTGCTTCCACCCAGTTTGTCACTTTGTAATTCCTTGTGTTGTGGGAATTGCTTCACTATTAGATGGGGAAGTCAATTTCATTCTTTAAAAGACATTAGGCAAGGATTGTATACAAGTATCTGACCAGACCTTGGGAAGAGGACCTGACAAGCAGGTGAAGGAGGACCAGTGAGTGGGTGGGAGGTGTCATCTCTCTAAACCTTAGGTTTCTCGGTTATAAAAAGCAATTTCTTTGCCATAATTATGAAGACTTTAAAAAATTTGTTGCATCATTCTTTAAATACATATATGTATATGATTCAGAATTTAAAGGTGAAAACCCCTTCTACTCTATTCCGGAGCTATCCACCTCACCCCTAGGTGACCATGTTCACCATTTCTGTATGTGGCCTTGCAGAAGTATTTGGCTGTGTCTATGAGAACACTGTATACTGTTCTGCATCTTGTTTTTCTAGTTAATATGTCTCAGAGATCCTTTCCATGGATGGTTTGTGACTTAATCAGTGCCCAACTGACAATTATCATTGTTTCTAAGTTTTACTATACTGCAAGTGGGCTAGCATAGCTGTGGGATGCTGGATTGAGGAATAGCCGTCTCCAATTGTGATAACTACTCTGACCAGCAATGTAAGAGAATACCTCCCCTTGTCCTGTCAAATGAGACCTATGAGGGGAGCCTAGGCCTGGCAATAGGAAGAGTCTATCCCTGTGCAGGGGGAGACAGCTGCCATCATACAATGCCATCTTCAGGTTAAGTCTCAGAACACAGTGGAAGAAGGTGTGAAGTTTATGTGAGGAATTCAGAAACTTTCCCAAAGTTTGAGCAAAAACCATCAGGTCTCTATAGTATTCTTGGGGAGGATGGAAGTCTGACCTCATTCTTGGCTTTGAAAAGCTTAAAATTGGCAAGTGTGATGGCACTGGCCTGCAATCCCAGTCATTGAGAGGCTGAGGCAGGAGGATTGCCATTGAGTTCAAGGGCAGTCTGAACTACATAGACCCTGCCTCAAAAACAACAAAAACCCTTAAAATCAAATTGGGAAGGCAAGAATGACTTGAGAAACAGTATGATGAACAAGAATCCTTTTGGATTGTGATTTAAATGTGTGGTAAGAGTTCCAGAGCAAGGGATCAGCTCTGAGCTACAGCAAGAGAGAGCTGGCAGTGCAGGTGCAGTGGAGCTGTGCACACTTTCCTCTGCAAGAAGCATCCTCACTGCTACCATGGCCCTTACAAATGGCACCTTAGTGCTTGTTTCAAATTGTGTCTGCTTGGAAACTTTACCATTGTTCAAATTGCATGTCAAATTGCAGTCCCTGTTGAAGACCTGTATGAATTGCACATAGGCACTTTGCTATGATTAACACACCTGCTCTGCTGTCTGTGCTCCTGTCTAATTTACCGTGGCCTCCATTCAAGTTCTAAGTGTTCTTTCCCTAACAGACGTGTAAACAAGGGCAGAAATTCTCACTTTGTAGCTACTCAAGCACTCCTTCAGCCCCAGATCCTCCTAGGGCTTTGATGAGCAGAAACAGGAAAGCATTTGTCCAGGCTACAGTGAATTTTGCACAAGAGAAATCCAAAGATCTGGGTACTTCTGGAGATTCCAGTTTTCACTGGCATGACCTTGTGAAATGCCTCTCACCCTGTAAAATGACAGTGTTGCCTCATTGACTTCCAGTTAGTGTTCTGAGGGTTCATTGAGATCACACATGCAAAGATCACTCATACCATGTGTCAGGGCTCTTAGTATTTTGAGAGAGAGTGGAAAACAGGTTTGAACAGGTAGGTTGGGATCAGATCATGGTGGTCTTGACAACCACATAGAGGAGTTCAGTTGGGATAGGGAAGTTGGAGCAGGGAAACGATGTACCAAAACAGTGTCAGATCGAAGAAATATTTGCCCAGAAATGATCTAAAAAATGGAGCTGGGGTGTGGGGAGGGGTGGAGGGGAGAGGAGACAAATACTCCAGTGTTACAAACCTGAGGACAAAAAGACTAGCAGCAGCATCAACAGACAACCAGGGGCAATGGGGAAATGATGTGCTCAGGGAAAAGAGCTTCAGTTGTTAGTTGGAAGGGAGGTGCAGTGTCCCAGTGGCAGACAGCTATGGAACATGAGTCTGGGAGAGAGAAGGGAAAAAAAACCCTAAGACATGATAAGATTGAGGGCCAAGAGAATGAACTCTCGAAGGGAGAGGGAAACATGTCAGTGGCTGGCCAGGGGAGTGGTCTCAAAGGGTGGAGAAAAGAAGAAAAAGCTAGCAAAAGAAACTGAAGAAACCTGTTCCATCATCTATAAATACTGACATTACTTAACCGGTTCTAGATTCACCAGAATTTAGACTTCTGCCTCTGATTTTCTTGGGTAGACTTGATCCCTGGTTAGTGTCCTTTAAAATTAGCCCAACTCTTTGTATGGTTTTGTATAATACTTACCATCATGCTCTATGAATCCAAAGGGTTCCTGATAACTTTCCAGGTAAAAAATGGCTTGCCAGCCAGATAAGGTGGTGCATGCCTGTAGTTCCAGCACTTGAAAGGCTGAGGCAGGAGGATTACCATGAGTTTGAGGCCAGCCTGGGCTACATAGTGAGTTCAAGCCCAGCCTGAACTGCATAGCAAGACCCTATCTTAAAAAAAAAAAAAGAAGAATAGCTTACTACTTAAAAACATTCTGATGCAGGGAAGGGAGAGGGGAATGAGATGCAAAAAAGAAATAAGATGTGTTATATACATGTATTGACTATCTACAATAAATACATTCATGGTGTACCGCAAACAAGTACTAATAAAATTTTTTCAAAATTAAAAACTCAGCTGAGGGTGAGAGAGGAGACCACATTCCAGGTTGAGACTCTGAATACAACTCATTTCTGCCTCTGTTGCTAGCCTTGCACTGTGCAGTGGAGAATTCTCAGTTGTGATTTTTCAAAATCTGGGTTTGGATTCTTGGAGCAACTGAATTGCTATTGCTCAGCACTCTATTTTCCAGCACTAGTGATGTGAAGGCTTCTGATCCTCAACAAGTTCTTGCTGTCCTCATGGCTTCCAGTCAAAGGTGTCAATCCTGTGAGGGTTCAAGCTCCTCGCAGGATGCACACTTCTCTCACATCCTGCAAAATGTGCTCCTAAATGGCAAGTTATGTAAGTTGATGTCATTTCTGCTCCACAAATATCAAAAGAAGGATCAGGTCACCATGAAAGAAATGCTGCATGTGCTGCCCCATGATTACTGTCACAACTTCCCTCTCAACTTTTGGGAACTCCGTGAGTCCATGTATCTGGGCTTTGGCATTAAAATCAGGAAAGTGAATTACTCTGGCAATACATATGAGCTAGTCCCCATTTTGGGTCTTACATACAGTGGGATACTAGATGGTGATGATGAAAGAATCATTATCAAATTGACATCATTGTATTCATCCTGTCTCTAATCTTCATAGAGGGCAACCGTATCAATGAGGAAGACCTAACTGAAAAAGTGAAAAGATGGGACATTGTAGCTCAGTCTGAGCATATTCCTTTTGAGGAAGCCTGGAAATCCATCACTGAAGATTTAGTACGGTAACAGTACCTGATGCACCAGCAGATTCCTAACAGTGCTCCTGCTCGCTATGAGTTCCTGTGGGGTCCAAGGGCCCACACTGAAACCAGCAAGATGAAACTCCTAGTTCATATGGCCCATCTTAAGGGAACAGATCCCAAGTCTTACCTAGAACTATATGAAGAGGCTTTGTAAGCAGAACTAGGTATAGAGCCAGGGTTCCTGAGAAATGGGATATTGCCCAAAGGTGTCAGTGAATTTGTTCTCACCCGAGAAGAAATGAGGCCCATTTTCAGTCTCTGTGGAGAGCAGGCAGTTTTCTAAGTAGTGAAGGGCCAGGGGATGGGTAAAGTAGCATGCATAGCATCTTGCTGTCTCTTGAACTTGGGTCACTTGGAAATGGACAGGGGTTTTCTTTATGGTTTTTTGAAGTATTGGTCCTTTTGGGGGGAGACTGAAGTAGCTTGCATATTTATTAAATGGTATTGATCTGTGTATTTTTAGTTTTGTGATGTTGATGTTTGTGTTTTCTGATGGGAATGTGATTTTGTGTGACATTAATCACAAATGGAGTGCCTTTTCCATTCATATGGAAGAGTCTTTCCTGTTTTATCATACAAACAGAAAAACTATTCAATTTATTTATGATAGAATGGGAGTGGAATAGGAATTTCCTTGAAAATTGTAAGTTTACATCAAGTTAGAGAAACCCTAGAAAAAGTGATAAGGATGAAAATCAAATATTGGCTGCTTCTTATTTCTTTTCCCCTGTTGATCTGTACTATTAAACATATTTATTGGAAAAAAATAAAAACTCAGAAATGCACAACCAGACTTTATGTGCCTTCTAATATGATGCAAAAGGAAACACAGCATCACCTATGAAGCATTCCTGTTCAACAAGCATACAAATTTGAATGTAATTAACCCTCTAGATCAAACTAACAGTTTACAAGAAAAATGAGGGGAGAAAAAACACCAGACATGGGTGCACACCTATAATCTCAGCACTCAGGAGGCTGAGGCAAGAGAATCACCATGAGTTCAAGGCCAGCCTGGACTACACAAGGAAAGCCTGTCTCAAACAAAAAAAAAAAGAAAAAAGAGGAGCAGGAAAATGATAACATAAAGATATCATCAGCAAAATCTAGAATGTGGATGGGGATTTTTCCCAGTGATAATGCTCCTGCCTCACAAGTGCAATGTCCTGAGTTTGATCCCAGGTACCAAAAATAAATCTAGAATGTGATAAATTCTATTCTTAAAATTATCTTGTTTCACTTTTATTCAATATTGTACTTGAAATTTTAGCCAGAAAAATTAAGAGAAAAAATAAAAGATACACAAATAGGAAAGGAAGATATCAAATTATCTTTCTCTATAAATGATATGATCCTACACTTAGAAAACCCAAAAGACTCCACAAAAAGAATTTTCAATCTGATTTTTAAAATCAAGAAAGCACAATACAAAACAAACCTTTAAAAATAACTAGCTGGGTGTGATGATGAATTCCTATAATCCTAGCACTCTGGGAGTTTATGGTAGGAAGATGGCAAATTTGAGCCCAGACTGGGCACATTAGTGACTTGTTGAGACACTGTCTCAAAATTTTTTTAAAAAAATTAAAAAGGGCTGGGGATACAGCTCAGTATGAAGGCTCTGAGTTCAATCCCCAGTACCACAAAATCAATCAACCACACAACAAATCAACTTTTTTATACACCAATAACAAATTCACTGAAGAAGAAATTAGGAAACTGTTCCATTCACAGTAGATCCAAAAATATAAAATAAAATACCTAGGAATGAATCTAACCAAGGAGATGAAAGACCTCTACAGTGAAAATTACAGAACACCAAAGAAAGAAATTGAAGAAGACCCTAAAAAATGGAAATACCTCTCATGTTCATGGATGAACAAAATTGAAATTGTTTAAATGGCCACATTAATTGAAAGCAATCTACAGATTCAGTGCAATCCCAATCAAAATACCAATGACATTCTTCACAGAACTAGAAAAAGCAATCCTAACATACATACTGAAAAACAAACACCCAGAATAGCCAAAGCAATCTTGAGCAAAAAGAACAATGCTGGAGGTATCACAATATACAATTTCAAAATGTACTACAGAGTCCTAATAATAAAAACAGCATTGTAATGAGATTTAAAAAGACACATAGACCAATGGAATAGAATAGAGAACACAGAAATAAATAAATCCACAGTCATTTGATTCTCTCTCTCTCCTTTTTTTTTTTTTTTTTTTTTTTGTACCAGGGATCAAACTCAGGACCTTGCGCTTACAAGGCAGGTGGTGAAACCACTGAGCTAAATCCCCAGCCCAGTCATTTGATTCTTGACAAAAGGGCCAACATTTTATGTTGGAGAAAAGATAACCTCTTTAACAAATGATACTTGAAAAACTAGCTACCCATATCCAGAATATTGATGCTAGCTCCCTTGTATAAAAATCAACTCAAAATGGATCAAAGAACTTAACTATAAGATGTGAAATTTTGAAGAAAACATGGGTGAAACACTATAAGCAGTGACTTCCTGAATAGGATTCTTAGTAGCTCAGGAAATAATGGCATGAATCCACAAATGAGATTGCATTAAATTAAAAAACATCTGCCCAGCAAAGGAAATAAGACCATAAATGAACACCCTACAGAATGGGAGAAAATCTTTGCCTACTACTTACTATTCTGATGGAGGATTAATATTTAGAATACATAAAAGTTCAAAAAACTTAGCACCAAAAAAGTGAAATTGCACAATCAATGAATGGCAGAAGTACTGGACACTTCTCAAAAGAAGTATGAATGGCCAATAAGTATATGAAAAAATGTTCAACATCTTTAGCCACCAGGGAAATGTAAATCAAAACTACATTAAGATTCCATCTCATCCCAATTATGATAGCTATCATCAAGAACACAAAAACAACACTGAATAGAATGGGGGGGGCGTTATATACTTATGGTAGGAATGTAAATTAGTACAGCCACTTTGGAGATTCTTCAAAAAACAAAAATTCCCCAGTACAAAAAAAAAAAAAACCAAAAAAACTAAAACTAGAACTACCATGTGATCCAGCTATACAACCACTTGGTAACTACCTAAAAGAAGGAAGGTCAGATTTTTCAGGATCTTGTCCTGATCTAATAAGGTGCTCTGCACAAGCAATTTCTGATGAATGGTTCTTTTTCGGTGAATGATCTGTAGCCATTGTTTCATGTTACTTACACAAAGAATCTTATTTCAGACTGAAATTGGAACTCCTTGTTTCTCATATTTGCTATTCCTACCACTTTAGTACTGTTTGAAATTCATGTTGTCCATATATTACCGTTTATTGACTTGTTGATGCATGTAAACTGGGTGCATTTTGTTGCTGCTGTGTGTTAAATGGTGACCAATGTTTTTACAAAAGAAATGAACAAAAAATATCTTTTAAGAAATTTGGAAAAAAAAAAAAGAATGAAGGTCAGCACACTATAAGGATACCTGCATACCCATGTTTATCACAGCACAATTCACAATAGCCAAAGTAGAATCAGTCAATGTGCCTGTCAGTGGATGAATGAAGAAAATATGACATGTATACAGAAAAATATTACTCAACCATGAAGAAAAATGAAATCATGTTATTTCCAGGAAGATGGATGGAACTGGAGATCATCATGTTAAGTGAAATAACCTTGATTCAGAAAGACAATATCGCATATCACATGTTTTCCTAATATGTAAAATCTAGAGAAAAAAATGACTTGAGAGTAAGGAACATGGTTGAAAAGAAGGGGAAGGTAGTGTAGTCTAATTAAGGGTAATGTGGGGAAGGACCCCAACATGCTATTCCACCCAGGACTCAGAAGTCAACTGGGTTTGGTGGTGCACACCTGTAATCTCAGCATTCAGGAAGGCTAAGTTGGAGGCTAACCTGAGCTTAATAATAAAGAAATGGAAATAATACATGGTATAGCTTCCTAATCACCAAAAGAATTTGATTCCTGTGGAAAACATAAAGGAAGAAGAAAAGTAATGTAAAACATAAAAGGTAGTGGTAGAAAGAAGACCAGCTCTCACAGTAAATGTGATGGTTAGAACAGTGTTCTAGAAGGCACTTCAAGATTGAATTAAACATAAATATTTAAAGTTATATGATGTTTATAAGAGACATACAATCTAGGCTGTGAAAAAAAGTGTGGGATGGGCATAGATCTGTCAGTGAGAGCAAATGAAGCATTGAGGGTAAGATAATGTCAGCATTAAAGAAGACATTTTTAGTGATTAGAAGCTGGGCTATATGAAGAAGATAGAACTCCTTTTTTATTCATTAACTGTACTGGTACATTTTAGGTATACAGTATGTTGACATTCACCATTGGGAAATTGTAACTTTACATGACATATCTTGGTTTTTATTTTTTCCCCCTTCCCCTGCCATCCCTTCAACCCTTCCACCCTCCCTATTTACAAAGACTTTTTCCATTTTTTTCCTTTTCTCATATTTATTCCTTTCCCTCCTTTCATTTCCCTACCCCTCCCACTTCCCCTTCTGCTTTGGACGTTTTCTTCCTATTTCATATTATCTGTTTCTTCCTATTTCACATTTTGATCCTTATTTATACTTTCAGTTTCTCACACCAGATAAACTATTTGGTATTGACACATGTGTGTCCTATTTATTTCACTTGAGTATGGCCTCAGACAAGACAAGCAGCTTGAAGCTCCCCTAGCTGTCCCGGGCCACAACCATGGCACGGTGAGGTCTGCTTAGATGCACGGGTGCCTCCAATGCTCAGTGCCCCCACCGCCATGTGCCGCCTACCTTCTGGTTTTTCTGCTACCTGGTCCCACACTACAGAGGCACAAGAGATTATAAAGACCCTTGTCCTGAGCGCCACAAGATAGAGCAGAAGTTAGTAACAGAAAGAGGGCTTCTCAGGCTCCTCGAAGAAAACTGAAGCTCAGCAGAAAAGTAAAGAGAACCTCTACAATAAAGGCACATCAGACCACTGTACTTGGTCTGCTGCTGGCTGGCTGAGACTCATTGACTTGTATATGCACAGGGATTCCTACATTGCCTACTGTGACAGCAGAGACATACCCTGAAGGAGGCCCATAATTTCTGTTGCTATCTGCAAAAGAAGAAAAAAAAATTTTTTTCTTATTTTTAATTCTTAATTTTTACTTTTTTTCTACTCTTCAAAGTTTTACTTTTATTTCTTTTATCTTTTCTTTCTCTCTCACTCATTCTCTCACTGTCCCACATTGCTCTTCATCTCCCCATTTGTTCATTTCTGCACTGAATTTGGATTTCTCCCTTACTGTTCTTTTCTTCTCTTTTTCCTTCTCTTAATTATCATTAGGTTTAAAGGAAAGTAAATTTGGTATCTAGCCTCCCTGTTGCTGTTAGGTGATTCTATTCACATCTTTGTTCTTTCATTCTGCCATTTTCTCTTGCCTTTAACAACTTCTTAGAGTATGTGTGATCTTTCTGTGTCTTCTGGCCTCACCACTAATCTTACCTGTTTTTTCTACCTGTCCCTCCCTCCCCAACTCCTTTTAACTACCCACTCCAAAGGGGAAAGATGCTATATTGAAGAGTTTATTCATTATAAATTTATGTTGGGTTGGTCTTCGGTTTTAATTTAACTCACAGTTAAAAGTGATAGATTAATAACTACCACAAATTGTCATTTTCTAAGCTGTGCTTGATGCTATGGTATTGCTGACTATGTCATTTGTGCTAACATGTTGTGATTGATCTAATTAGTTTTCCTTCCTGGTATACAAAAAATGTAATAGCTTCAGAGTCATTAGAGTCTCAAAACCCAAACACAAGCTATATCTGGAAGACACCTCTGAAAAGCAATCATTCCACAAGGAGTTTTTAAACACAAGCAACAAAGATACCTACATTAAGCGATCTTGAAATATCAACCCAGGAATTAAATCAAGGACAGTACCAAAACAAAAATGAGAAGACACTTAAGCAAGGCACAAATGCAGGCTTCCATGCCACATAAAGGAAATTCTGGGGGAAATGAGGTGGAAAAGTCTGATAAGCAACTACTTGGACACCCTGAACTGATAGCACAAGAAGTAACAAAGCAGATGCATGAGGCTCTAGAAAATTTCAAAACAGAAATAATCTCCCAGATAAATACAGACATGGTGAGCAGAGTGAAAGACATGATTAGAAGCTCTACAGCAGAAACAGATAAGAAAATAGATGAGATCAGAAACATGCTGGAAGCCATGAGTGCCCAACATAAGAAAGAAATGGAATTCATGAAACAGATTCAAACAGATATTCAGGAGATTAAAAACTCCATTGAAACCATGCAGAGCAGACTAAGAGAATCTTAAGACAGAATATCAGATATAGAAGACAGGATTGCAGTTAAGGACCATGAAAACAGAGATTTCTTAAAGATAATAAGGGACCATGAGAAATCAATCCAACAGCTGCTAGATGATGCAAAGAAGATTAATATAAGACTCATAGGAGTCCACGAAAAAACATGAGAAAGTACAATTGACATTAAAAAACTGTTCACAGAAGTAATAGTAAATAACTTCCCAGACAGAGGTAGAGAGTTGGACGTACAAATAAGTGAGGCATATAGGACTCCATCCAGCCATGATCAAAAAAAATATACACCTAGACATATCAAGATCCCAGAAACCCAACAGAAGAACAAAATTCTACAGGCAGTTAGAAAAAAGAAACAAATCACCTACAAAGGAAAACCAATCAGAATCACATCAGATTTCTCAACACAAACCCTCAAATCAAGGAGAGCCTGGAGTGAAGTATTTCAAGCCCTAGAGGAAAATAACTTCCAATCTAGACTGTTGTATCCAGCAAAATTATCTTTCAAAATCGATGGGGAAATTAGATATTTCCATGACAAAGAACACCTGAGAAATTTCGTGAACACCAAACCAACACTCCAAACAATTTTAAGCAATATCCTAGAAAAAGACAATGAAGGTCACAACTCCATGAGGCCCAGCAGAGAGAAGGCTCCATGCAAGGTAAGACCCTAAAGCGAAAGGGGGGAAAATAAGAAATAAAAGAGCCAACAAGAGTAAAACATCATGACAAGGGTGAGTCAATATCTGTCAATTATAACTATCAATGTTAATGGCCTCAATTCACCAATCAAACAAAATAGAATGGATTAAGAAGCAAAACCCAGCAATATGCTGTATACAAGAAACACACCTAACTCAAAAGGAAATCCATAGACTGAAAGTAAAAGGATGGAAAACAGTTCTCCACATGACAGGAACCCAGAAAAAAGCAGGCATAGCAATCTTATTTGCAGACAAAGTAGATTTCAAACCAAAACTAATTAAGTGAGACAAAGATGGTCACTACATCCTTGTGAAAGGAGCAATCCAAGAGGAAGAGATGACAATCCTAAATATATATGCACCAAATACAAATGCCCCCAACTACACAAAACAAATATTAATGGACATGAAAAACCAAATAAGCACTAATACAATTGTAGTGGGGGACCTCAACACCCCTCTATCACAAATAGACAGGTCAACTAGAAAAAAAATTAACAATGAAATTCTAGAACTAAACCAAGCTATTGAACAAATGGACTTAATAGATGTTTACAGAGTGTTCCACCCCACAAAATCAGAATACACATTCTTTCAGCTGCACATGGGTCATTCTCCAAAATAGAACATATGCTAGCTCATAGGACATATCTAAGTAAATGTAAAAGAATCAAAGTTATCCCCTGTATATTATCAGACCATAGTGCAATACAATTGGAGATCAATAACATAAGAAACCACAAAGCATCCACAAACACATGGAAATTGAACAACACCCTCCTGAACAACCAATGAGTGACAGAGGAAATTAAAGAAGAAATTAGACAGTTTCTACAAGTAAATGAGAATACCAGTACAACATACAGGAATCTGTGGGACACAATGAAAGCAGTTCTATGTGGGAAATTCATAGCAGTGAATGCCCATATTAGGACAACAGAGAGAACTCAGTTAAATAACCTAATGCAGAACCTCAAGCTCCTAGAAAAAGAAGAGCATAACAAACTCAAATCTCATACAAGAAAGGAAAGTATAAAGATCTGAGCAGAAATCAATGCAATAGAGACTAAGAGAATGATACAAAAACTCAATGAATCAAAGAGTTGGTATTTTGAAAGAATAAATAAAATTGATAAACCTTTCGCCAACCTTATCAAAAAAAAGGAAAGAAAAGGCTCAAATCCATGCAATTAAGAATGAAAAAGGTGAAGCCACAACAAATCCAGCAGAAATCCAGAGAATCATCAATACCTACTTTGAGAACCTGTACTCTAATAAAATGGAAAACACAGAAGAGATGGACAGATTCCTAGATACATATGAATTGCCAAAATTAAGTGAAGAAGATATAGAAACTCTAAACACCCCAATTACAATGAGTGAAATTGAAAATGTAATAAAAAATTTACCAACAAAAAAAATCCCAGGTCCTGATGGCTTCACTGCTGAATTCTACAAGACATTTAAAGAACTATCGCCATTACTCTTTAAACTCATCAAGGAAATTGAAAGGGAAGCAAGGCTTCCAAATTCATTCCTGGAAGCAAGTGTTACTTTGATTCCAAAACCAGGGAAAGACCCAACCCAAAAAGAGAACTACAGACCAATCTCCCTGATGAACACAGGGTCATCAAGAAGATCATACACCCTGACCAAGTCGGATTTACCCCAGGGATGCAAGGATGTTTCAACATCCATAAATCAATAAATGTAATACACTATATTAACAGAGTCAAGGACAAAAACCACATGATCATCTCAATAGATGCAGAAAAAGCATTCGACAAAATCCAACACCCATACATGATAAAAACACTACAGAAAATTGGAATAGAAGGTCTTTATCTCAGCCTGATTAAGGCTATCTATGAAAAACCAACAGCCAACATCATACTAAATGGTCAAAAACTGAAAACTTTCATGCTAAAATCAGGAACAAGACAAGGATGCCCACTATCACCACTCCTGTTTGATATAGTTTTGGAAACATTAGCCACGGCAATTACACAAGAGGAATAAAGATAGGAAATGAAGTCAAATTGTCATTATTTGAAGATGACATGATACTCTATATAGAAGACCCCAAGAATGCCACCAAAAGTCTTCTAGACTTCAGCAAATTCAGTAGAGTAGCTGGATACAAGGTCAACACACAAAAATCAGTAGCTGTTCTACTGGTCCTCAGGTTTGTTTCTTTGCCAGTATCATGTTGTTTTTATCACAGTAGCTTTGTAGTATAGTTTCACACTGGGGATTCTGATAACCCCTACCTTGTCTTTGTTGCCTAGCATTGCTTTTGCTATTCTAGGTCTTATCATGTTCCAAATGAATTTTTGGGTTGTCTTCTCACTTTCTGTGAAGTATGCTGTTGGAATTTCAATTGGGAGTGCATTGAATCTATATAGCAGTTTTGAAAGTATGGCCATTTTCACTATGTTTGTTCTGCCTACCGAGGAACAAAGGATGTCTTTCCCTTTTCTGATATCCTCTTTGATCTCTTTTTTCAGACATTTATTGATTTGTGTATGTTTAACCATCCCTGCATCTCTGAGATGAATCCACTTGGTTATCAATTTTTTTTATTCTTTTGAAGAACCAACTCTTTGCTTCATTGATTTTTTTGTATCATTCTCTTAGTTTCCATTGCATTGATTTCTGCTCTGATCTTTATAATTTCCTCCCTTGTATGAATTTTAGGTTTTTCCTGCTTTTCTTTTACTAGAAGCTTGGGGTTCAGCATTAGGTTGTTTATTTGAGCTTGCTTTGTTTTCCTAATATGAGTATTCACTGCTATGAATTTCCCTCATAAGACTGCTTTCATTGTGTCCCATAGATTCCAATATGTTGTATTGGGATTGTCATTTAATTATAGAAATTGTCTGATTTCTTCAATTTCCTTTGTGACCCATTGGTCAGGAGTTCAATTTCCATGTGTTTATGAAATATTTGTGGTTTCTTTTGCTATTGATCTCCAATTTCATCACACTATGATCTAATAATATACATGGGATAACTTCAATTCCTTTGCATTTACTTAAACATGTTCTGTGAGCAAGTATGTGGTCTATTTTGAAGAACAACCCATATGCAGCTGAAAAGAATATGTACTCTGATTTTTTAGGGTGGAACACTCTGCAAACATCTATTAAGTACATTTTTTCAAGAGTTTGGTTGAGTTCTAGTATTTTATTATTTTCTGTCTAGTTGATCAATCTATTTGTGACAATGGGGTATTGAGGTCCTCCACTACTACTACTATTGTATTAGTGCTTATTTGATTTTCATGTTAATATTTGTTTTATATAGTTGGATGCACTAGTATTTGGTGCATATATATTTATGATTGTCATCTCTTCCTCTTGGATTGTTCCCTTTACAAGGATGTAGTGGCCTTCTTTGTCTCTCTCTCTCTCTTTCTCTCTTTATTGTTTATCGGTACTAGGGATCAAACTCAGGACTTTGTGCTTGTGAGGCAGGTGTGGCTTCTTTGTCTCTCTTAATTAGTGTTGGTTTGAAATCCATTTTATCTGCAAATAGGTTAGCTACTCTTTTGGGGGGGTGGGGGTGTTCCTGTCTCATGGAGTATTGTTTTCCACCCTTTAACTTTCTTTTTTCTAGTACTTTAAGATTTACTTTTGTAAAAGCATTTTGACAAATATTAAATGTTTTATCTGTATTTGAACATTAAAGCAAATATAAAACACAAAAATCCAATGTTAATACTGATCTTCATGCCTAATTTGGATTTAAGATATTGATTAATTTATATTTTATAGAAACTTTCAAAGTTTCATCAATGCTTTTATTGTATGTACTATTATTCTTTACCAAAATTTTCCCTGTAATTTTAAAAGCTGGTGTTAAGAGTAGTTATTTTTGGCTCTGGGAACAGTGGTAAAGCAGCCCAGAAGCCTCCTCCTCTGTGCTGGGAGTGGTGCTACCAGAAGGGGAAAAGAATAATGTGGAACAGGAGCTTAAGGAGAAAGAAGATACTATTAAACAGAGGACAGGTGAGGTTCAGGACCTTCAAGATGAAGTTCAAAGGGAGAATGTTAATCTGCAAAAACTACAGGCCCAGAAGCAGCAAGTACAGGAACTCCTCAATTAACTGGATGAGCAGAAAGCCCAGCTAGAGGAGCGACTCAAAGAAGTCAGAAAGAAATGTGCTGAGGAGGCCCAGTTGATCTCATCTTTGAAAGCTGAAATAACTAGTCAAGAATCACAGATCTCTATTTATGAGGAAGAACTGGCCAAAGCTAGAGAAGAGCTGAGCCACCTACAACAAGAAACGTCAGAACTGGGGGAGAGTGTAGAGTCAGGAAAGGCCCAGCTGGAACCTCTTCAATAGCACCTTCAAGGTTCACAGCAGAAAATCAGTTCAATGCAAATGAGGCTGATGGAAATGAAAGATCTGGAATATCATAATGATCAATTGAATTGGTGCAGTAGCCCACACAGTGTTCTTATCAATGGCATGACAGATTATTGTAGTCTCAGCACCAGCAGCAGCAAAGCAGCCAACCTTAATGAACCTGCTGAAGGCCAGAGCAACCTACAGCCTGAGCCCATACACCATCAGGAGTCTCCTGCAAGAAGTAGTCCTGACATACCACCTTCTGATATGACTGATGAAAATGAAGTGGTGACTGCAGCTGTTAATGAAAAAGTTTGTCCTGAAGTTGACAGTGACAGACATGTAAAAGAGGAAGATCCATTTAATGTAGAATCAAGTTCATTGACAGATCCAGTTGCAGATACAAACTTGCGTATTTTCCAGTCCAATCCTTTTGTTGGCAGAGATCCTTTCCAAGATGATCCTTTTGGGAAAATTGACCCATTTAGCAGTAATCCTTTCAAAGGTTCAGATCTTTTTGCATCTGACTGTTTCTTCAACTAATCCTCTACTGACCCTTTTGCCACTTCAGGTACTGACCCTTTCAGTGCACCCAGCAACAACAATAATGCATTGGTAGAAACACTGAAGCACAATGATCCTTTTGCTCCTGGTGGAACAGTTGTTACTGCAGCAAGTGATTCAGCAACAGAACCCTTTGCTTCTGTTTTTGGAAATGAATCATTTGGAAATGGATTTGCTGACTTCAGCACATTGTCAAAGCCCAACAATGAAGATCCCTTTAGTTCAACTACATCAAGCTGTCAGCAGTGTGGTCATTCCAAAAAATGCATTTGAGGAAACATCGGTCAAGAATGAAAATGTACCCCAGCACTGCCACCAAAGACTGGAACTCCAACAAGACCCTGCCCACCACCACCTGGGAAAAGACCCAAAAACAAATTGGATTCTTCTGATCCCTTTAAAGTGAATGATCCATTTCAGCCTTTCCTGGGCAGTGATAGCCCCAAAGAAAAAGATCCTGATATGATCCATTATGATCCATTCACATCTTCTACTTCTACTACTGCCAATAAACAGGCTGACCCAAGCAATTTTGCTAACTTCAGTGCTTATCTCTCTGAAGAAGATATGATTGAATGGGCCAAGAGGGAGAGTGAGAGAGAGGAAGAGCAGAGGCTTGCCCGACTGAACCAGCAAGAACAAGAAGTCTTAGAACTGGCTATTGGACTTAGTAAATCTGAGATATTAGAACCATGAAGAATTCTTTTGTCCTTTGTCAACAAACCAATATTCTTCTTCCTGAATATTGAAGCTATTTACCATGTGTATCAAAACTACCTATGAGCATGGAAATACAAAGGGTTTAAGATTCCTGTAAATGTGACAAAGTCTAGGGGTTTTTTTTAAACTCTATTTCACATTTGTCTCATTTTTTCCTCGAAAAGCAGTAAGTCAGATGAGACAGCTTCACAGGCTCCTGTCTGGTGTGCATTTACTGTGAGCTTCTGCCCGCCTCTGCTATTTCACTGTACAGGATGAGTACCCAAGCTTCTGTGTTTACCCTGTCACCTTGACCTGAGTTTTTCTGCTGGGAGCCAGTGCGGCTCTTATAGTGTGCAGTATTCTCCCTGGCTTTGAACAATTAAAGGAGGGGAAGGAAAGAACCTATTTCTTTTATGATTAGTACAAATTGGCTAGTTTAAAGTGCATTTTTTAATTTCCTTATAGTAAAATACTGTTTAATTTGTTTTTTAGAGACAAGGAAAAATATTTTGCATAGATCAACTCCACTATTGAAGAAGGGGTGCTTTGGGTTGAACCATTTTAATTTGAGAGTCAAATTTTTCCTAAATAAAAACATCAAAGCTTCATGTGTGAAATATATTTTTAAAAACAATTTTCTCTGGATTTGAAGAATCTTAGATCAACAGATACATTGCTAATTGACAAAATCAGTTTCTTACAAATAAGATTTGTAAGAAAATGTTCCTTTTAAGTGCCAGCAGAGAAACTTTATCACTTAAGATACACTCATCAGTAAGCAAAACTCCTAACATGCAGCCATTCTGCATTTGCTTTGGCATTGTCCTCTGTAGTTCTTGATAGGTTTATTCTTGTACTTTTGCAGAAGAAACTTTAGCAAGCTAGAACTGGAAAGTACTTTAATTTTTCTTTCTTTTGTTTCTTGTTTAATGAAGGCTCAACTACTTGAAATATAAAAACTCACTGAATACAAGTGGAAAAGTGACACATATTATATCATATTGCTTTTCGTTCATCTTTGTGGTTTAGTGTATTTACTCTCCTTGTTTTTTGCCTATAAAATTGACAAGCTAGCAAAAAAAGAAATTCAACTGGAAAAGAAAAGAGCTGCCAAAATACCAAAATTTTTCATGTGTTAAAAGGCCATTAGCAAACAAGCCAAGACCTAGCAGAAAGTTGAATTTGAGATAGATGTGAAGTAGTCTGTAATTGTACACTTACTTTTAAGCATGTGTCACTGACTTAGGTAATTTATTAAATACCAGGATAAAGAAAAGTGTGCCTGAAAACTAACCAAAGTTCTCTGGGGTCACAAGTCACAAGTCAAGGTGGTATTCATCAATATTAACAGACTAAGTTATTACCTAGTGTATAATTAAATGCAAAATATCTAATTTCATCTTGAAACGGTGCTTTCTTTCTTTTACACACAATTGGACAGCTGGCATTTAAAACAAACTTAAACCATTTTCTTGCACTGCTAATAACTTTTCTACTTTTGTAAATAGAAACATTGCAGCATAAAAAATCACACATATGAAGCAAGGACTGAATCATAATCACAAGGCTTTAATTTTGATAAACTAATTCATTGACTAAGGATTTACTGCAAACATTGATTGAGAAGGTAGCATTGGGAGCTGTAGGTTGAATTTTCTGGGAGGTTTTTTTCCTTCCCCTTACTCTTCGGAAGAAAGATAAGTTGACTTGAACAACCTTGTTTTGCACTGGGAACATAAATGTTTGAAATGCTTTTAAAAATACTTTTTAATAAAAAAAACACTCTGGAAAATATTGTCTGTAACATATAAACATCAACTGTTGATGTAATAAGTGTACCCTAATCTTAATGTATGTTTTACTGGATTATAGATTCTTATCTTTTGTTAAAATATGTATACTGAGTGGACCAATATAAGATTAAAAGTATGTATATATTATATAAATACATATCTATATCTCCATGCTTGCTTGTGTAAGATGAATGTCTTAGAGTCATTTGTGATATTTTACATTGTTGACTCTGGCTTGAGGGCCTGCACTTGAAAAGGACAGATATATATTGCCAAAAGCTAAGTGGCACTTCTTAGAGAGTTTTAACCATCTACAAACCAGTTCAGCTTTATTTGGGCTCTCTTTATAGAATTTTCTCTTACCTTTCAAACTTCTAAATTGTAGGTTGTAATTATGAAAATAATAAACTTTAAGTAATAAAGCATCCTATCCATACAAAAGAGTAGTTATTTTTCTTGAATATTGTATAACATGCCATTTTGAATTAACCTTCAAAATTTCAGAGCATGAAAGATACATGAATAGAGTACCCCAAAATATGTTTTAACACAGGTTAATTTTGTTTATAATTATGACAAAAACACCTTTAAAGATAGTAAAAGACAAGCCAAAAAACCCTATACAAATATAAAAGGTGTTTTGGGTCAAGTTATTTCTTAGTATAAATAATATACCATGTCAATCAATTTCTCAATCAAATTCACAAAAGCATTAAAAAATTGCACTTTGTGATTGTTAAGCAATGCCTTTATGTGGTGGAGGGAAATCTAAGAAAACTTACAGAAACAAAATCTCAAACTGTTCCAACTCCTAAAATAAGAGATTCCCAAATTTAGGACTTACCAATACTGCTTTGAAAGTACGCCTCGCTCCTACTCTCTAATTCACTTTAACTGCTTGGCATATAATTCAGTGCCTTAAAAGACTGTAGCTAAATTGTTCAATAGGGGTTTTTTGCTTAAATTCTTTTATTGGTACATTTTAGGTATACAATATGTTTACATTTATCTTTGGGTGCTTGTACTGTTCAATAGTTTTAGAATGCTACCACTCTGGATAGATATGTTTCACATAATAGTTTTCTATTAAGAAGAAATCACTAGCCAGGGATTTAGCTCAGTGGTTCCGCTGCCTGCCTCGCAAGCGCAAGGTCCCAAGTTTGATCCCTGGTACCAAAGAAAAAAGAAGAAGAAATCACTGGATAGTTTAATCACAATTTATGATTAACTGATTAATGGATTAACAATTTATTCAGCAATTTAGAAAACCAACAAAAGGAATAAATGTGGTAATTCTTCACTGTTCAATTTGGTCCTTTAGTAATACCAAGCCAAGAATCTGACAATCTACTCGATTGAGCTATGTTTCTATGTGTGCTATTATGCAACAAAAAAATAGGTATATTATGTCAAGCTTTTCCATTTTTTTCTCTCGGTTTTTTTGTTTTTGAAGACCAGCTCAATGATTAGGGTAGTTGGTTAGTACAGTACATATAACGTAGGAGAAAAGTACAAAACAGCACTTTAACACCAGTGCCAGTACTTATCTCATTATGGTAGCAACTTAGGATATTAATTTTTGTTATTTGCTTTTCTTGGGACATACATCAAAGCCGCCAACTTGAACTTGAGGTATATACACAATACATACACAGCCTTAAGCAAAATACGTTTTGTAAGTAACATTACATTTCAAAATATTGGAAATAGTATGTGCTGATTTGTATTTTGACTTAATGGAACAAGAAGAGAACATTCAACTAGGGAGGGTTACACTGACAGTAAATCTCTTGAAAGTTCAAAATGTCTTCTTCTCCCTTTGTAGTTACCACAGGCTCTACAATGTCCTGAGAGGATTTATTATGAGGAAAAATATCAATCACAGCTTTAATAACATATTTTGGAAGGAATTAATGAGAAAACAAATTGGAAGATGAAACTTCATCCTTGTTTTCAAATAAGTGGGTCTTAATTTTTCTTCTTTAGAAAAAGTTTAAATCAGTTTATTATAAATATATCTACACCATTAATTTTTGCAGCTTTCAGGTAAAGTCCAGCACTTTGTTTTTACAAAGTCTATGAGAAGAGGTCAGTAGAAATCACCTAATCTTAAATCGTGACATCATCTATTCAAGCCCTTGGCATAATCCCTAGCCAGTAGGACTACAGCATGCCTGGATATGCCACTGGTGATCTTTAATAGAAGTGAGCTTCAAGAACTGGGAGATTTCTGCTACAGTCATGCATTCTTTAACATCTTGTTTATCTTAAAAAATCAGCAGTCCAGCTTTCCTTAGGTCTTCATGAGCTAACATTTTGTAGAGTTATCCTCTAGTTACAGAAATCCTTTCTCTGTCTGTACTGTTCACAACAACTATTACAAACTCTGTATTAGTATAGTAAGTATTCCAGAAAGAGTGAAGAGATTCTTGGCCACCAATATCCCACATCAGGAAACATATATGATTAATTACTATCTCTTCTACATTACTTCCTATTGTAGGGGATGTATGTACATCTTCATTCATAGAAAATTGGTAAAGGATGGTAATTTTCCATGCATTATCCAACCCAACAATGATAACTGTGTTCCTTGTGATTGAACAGTCTCCATATCCTGGTGAAAAGAATTCTCATTCTTGGGCAGTGAAGCCCCTCCATCCCCTGGACCACCAGGCCTCCCCTGGCTCAGGCTGAGGGGGGGAGAGAAGCACTGGAGCCTCTCCCTGGGCCACCCTGCCAGTGCTGCCATGACACTCACTTGGCTCACAGACACCACCACCATGTTGTCTGCAATGAGCCATGTGGGTCACCATCCTCCCTCAGTTCCTCACGGTGTTGGCCCACCCTTTAACTTTCAATGTATGAGTTTCTTTTTGAAGTAAGTGCGTTTCTTGTGTGCAGCATATTGTTGGATCTTGCTTCTTGACCCATTCTGCCAGTCTTATTTCTTTTGATTGGTAAATTGAGACCGTTGACATTGATGGTTATAACTGATACATATTGACTTATCCTTGTCATGACCTTTTCCTATTGTTGGATTCTCCACTTTTGCATCTAATTTCTTGTCTTGCCTGCTGGATTCATTCTGCTGGGTTTCCGGGGGTTGTGATCCTCATTGTCTTCTCCTAGGATATTTAAAAATTTTTGGAGTGCTAGTTTGGTATTCATGAAGTTCCTTAGGTGTTCTTTGTCATGAAAGTATCTTATTTCTCCATTTGTTTTGAAAGATAATTTTGCAGGGTACATCAATATGGGTTGGAGGTTGTTTTCTTTTAGGGCTTTAAATACTTCACTCCAACCTCTTCTTGACTTGAGAGTTTGCATTGAGAAGTCTGCTGTGATTCTGAAGGGCTTTCCTTTGTATGTGATTTGTTTCTTTTCTCTAACTGCTTGTAGTATTTTGTTCTTCTGTTGGGTTTCTGGAATCTTGACTATTATATGCCTAGGTGTAGATTTTTATAAAATTATGATTAGTTGGAGTTCTATATGCCTCACTTATCTGACTGTCAAATTCTTTTTTTTTTTTTTTTTTTTTTTTTTTGCATGTCAAATTCTTTTCCCCTGCCTGGGAAGTTTTCTGCCATTACTTCTGTGAACAGTTTTTTTTATGCCATTTTCACTATCTCCTGGTTCTTCATTGACTCCAATCAGTCTTGTTATTTTTCTTTACATCATCTAGTAGCTGCTGGATTGATTTCTTATGGTCCCTTGCTATTTTTAAGAAATTTTTCTTTTCCTGGTCACTAATCACAGTCCTGTCTTCTATATCTGATATTCTGGCCTTGCATTGGATCATTCAGCTGCATAAACTTTCAGTGGAATTTTTAATCTCCTGGACATCTGTTTGCATCTGTTTTATGGATTCCATTTGTTTCCTACTCTGGGATTCCATCATGTACCTCACTTCCTTATTTTTTTAATCTGTGTCTGCTCTAGAGTTATTAATCATGTCTTTCACTATGGACACAATCTCTGTTATCTGAAAAATTATTTCTGTTTTTATTTTTTTCCAGATCCTCTTTCATTGACAGTTCAGGGAGACCAGCTGGTTGAGTTTCAGATTGTTCCATCTCATTGCCCTCTGGGGTTGCCTTTGGTGATCTGGAAGTCTGGTTTTGAGACTTGTTTAGGTGTCTTCTCATTTCAACCAATGCAGTCTGCTGTGCTTTTCTTGAGGTAATTCTTTGGCCTCCCCCTCCAGTGGGCTTCAGTTATCAACAAGCCTCAGAGAGGCCTTCTTCCTGCTGCTTACCACTGTGCCAATTCCTGAGTCCAGAATGATGGCCTTCTGGATCCCCACGTGCAGGCTTCTGGCTGGGGCCTATGCACATTTAGCAATGGTATCTGGGTAAGCCTCTGGCTGGGGCCTGTGAGCCTACACAGCTGTTCTCCAGGTGGGCCTTTTGCTGGGGCCTGTGTGCCCAAGCTGCTGGTGTCTGGGCAGGCTTCTAGCTGGGGTCCACACTGCTAAACCAGTGGTGTCCAGGTGGGCTTCTGGCTGGGGTCTGTATGCATTTACCGATGGTATCTTGGCAGGCTTCTGGCTGGGGCCTATGTGCCTGGGCAGGTGTTTTCCAGGCAGACCTCTGGCTTGGGCCTGCACACCCAAGCTGCTGGTGTCTGGGCAGGGCCCTGGCTGAGGCCTGTGCAACTGCTCCACTGTTGGCCTGAAGATATAATTCTTCAATATTTATTCACTAGACACCATAGCAAAAATATAAAGCAAAACTAAAGGAAATATGAGGGGAAACTGAGAAACCAATATAAACCAATATGTCATGGAATTTGACTAATCAAGAAGACAAAATAAATTTAATAAATTTAAGTAAATTTAATAAATTATTTTAAATATAAGATGAAGCTGGGTTATATACATAAAAATCTAAACAATACTGTCTATACTCTTATTAACTCTGCCAAGGAAAATGAAAAAGATATAGACTTTCTTCTTATTTATTAGATCTGTGAATCAGAGTTCCCTTGGTCCATAGTTCTCTTCTTTCTGTAATTTCATTGTTCTCCTATAAGTCTTGTGGCCCTAAATATCTTTGTGTTGATGCTCCAGTTTCTTCTCTGAGCTTGGAGCTATAAACCTAACTGCTCACCTGTATTCTCCACTTGGAAATAGCATGTCTTGATTCCCTTCCCTCTTTGGCCATCCCAGTAAAAGGTATAACCTTTACCAGGTACATTAGTCCAGAGCAAGAGGTGGTATTGCTCCCTCACTCCCATGTTTGTGACACAAGTGATTCTGGATCCATGGTAAACAGTGAATCTCCTCACCATCTGAGTCCAGGCCTCTATGTTGACAGTTGCTGCTTCCATTCTCCCTGATTCCACTCTCACCCTCCTAGTCCACTCCATTCTGTCCCCCATCTGAGCAGAAGCTCATTACAGTGGTTAGCAGATATATCTGTGCTCATGTAGGAAGGCTTCTCAAACATACCATGTATGTGGTGGTAACAGTCTGTCTCTCAGATGTTGACTACTGATCATTTCCTCTTTGGTTGTCTGCATTTTTTACTTTTTGTGCAGTGAACCTAAACTTTGTGTGATTTATACAACATGAGGATTATGGCTAATAAAAATGTATTATATTCTTTAAAGTTGCTAAATTAGTACATTTTAGTGTTCTCACCACACAAAAAGTATATCTCAAGCCCTCTTTTACTCTTTATTTTTGAGACAGGGTCTTGCTAAGTTACTAAGTTGCCCAGGATGGTTTTGAACTTATGATCCTCCTGTCTCAGCCTCCCAGAGTCTGAGATCACAGGTGTGTACCACCATGCTCAGCTTGTTTTATTTTTTTCATTAAGTATAATGTTCTTGAGATCTATCTAGGTTGCTGCATTTATCAATATTTCATTACTGCCAAGCAGTTTTCCATGATGTGGATGTACATGAAATTATTTAGCCATTCAATCACTAAAGGGCATTTTGGTCATTTCTTTCATTTTTACTATTATGGGGGAAATCTGCTATGACCATTTGTGTACAGGTATTCATGTGAACGTATTTTCATTTCTCTAGAACACATATCTCAGCGTATTTGTTCTGGAGTTGACTTCAGCCTCTCTGAAGTCTGAAGCCCTATTACAAAATGCTCCTATAATAGCCTCTTTTGAATAAAGTCTGCCTTACTGACTTTAATACATCACAATGTTTTCTTTCTCTTCCTTCCCCTCCCATCCCCTCTCCGTCCCTCTCTCCTTTCTTTCTACTGGTACTGGGGATTAAACCCAGAGCCTTCACATTGAACTACATCTCCAGCCCTTTTTTATTTTATTTTTGAGACAGAGTCTTGCTAAGTCACTTAATGTAGGGAACAGGGAAAGGGGACATTACTAGAACCTCTGCAGTAAATCCTAGTCTCCTGCGAGCCATGGCAGCACAAGGCAAATTAACTCATTATACAGGAAAGGTAGAAAAAATGAGACTTGGAGAAGAAGCTGAGCTTTGGGCCTGCTCTGAGCAGCTAAGACAAAAGCCTCTGAGCTTGCTGAACCTTTTATTCAGTACATAGGGAGAAACAAATGTAACAGATAACTGGGGAGTGGCGGAATTCCTAGATCAATGAGGAACTATGCAGATGAAGATTTGGTTCCTCCCAGAATGTCTCCCACATGTGTGGTCTTGCCCTGGAGCCACAGCATCACAGGATCTTTGAGGTCTCAGTTGTGACCAGAGACCAAAATGGAGTCCTGTCTTGAAATGCCATAGCTAGCCTGTAGGCAGAACTAGGCCTAATCAAATGATTTTTCCTGGGCTGGGGATTTAGCTCAGTGGTTCCACCGCCTGCTTTGCAAGCGCAGGGTCCTGAGTTCAATCCCCGGCACCAAAAAAAAAAGAACCAAAAAAAAATTTTTCCCAAAAATTATGTACCATTGCTCTCAACAATTTAAGTTGCACAAATTAAGCTCAAACTTTTAATCCTCCTCCCTCAGGGTCCCTTAGTACTGGAATTAGTGCACCATCTCACCTGGCTTGGATTATCCTCTTGATATTTCATTACAAGACCTTTATTTTTTAATTTGATTTTTGGTTTTTTGAGTCAGGGTCTTACTATGTAGTTTAGGTTGGGCTTGAACTCACTATGCAGTCAAGGCTGGCTTCAAACCCATGGTGATCCTCCTGCATCAGCCTCCTAAGTGCTGGGATTAGCCAGGCATGGTGTTGCATACCTGTAATTCCAGCACTTGGGAGGCTGAGGCAGCAGGATCATCATGACTTTATGGGCAGCCTGGCCTACTAGTGTTGTAGCTTGTATCTAGATATCCCCCCAAAGCCTCATGTCCTCATAGGTGGGGCTTTTCTGAGGTTCCTGGATCTAAGGTATGTGAATATGGATTAAGGGTATGTGATAACTAATTTAGTCCACACATTGGTTTAGCATAGCTCTGGGTATGAATAATGGGAATACCCACACTGGGTATTCATGGCACCAACTGATAGGCTTATAGCCTGAATGGAATAAAAGGGAAAGGGAGGCTCAATGCTGCTGTTCTACTGCTTTCTGCCTACCCTGCCATGGACTGTTTCTTTTCTGCCATGCTGCCTTGCCTTGGAGCCAGCCAAATATGGAAAGAAACTTTTACAAAATGAACTAAAATAAACTTTTCCTCCTTTAACTTATGAGTATCAGGTATTTTGTTTCAGCAACAAGGAAGTAACCAAGACAACTAATTAGTTCAAGGCCAGCCTGAAGTACTTACCATGACCTGTCAAAGAAAGAAAGAAGGAGGAAGCGAGGGAGGAAGAAAGGAAGGGAGGAAGGAAGGAAGGAAGGAAGGAAGGAAGGAAGGAAAGGATTAGACTTTTGTGGTAGTTTATTATAGGCTCCACAGGACACTGACACACCTCACTGGCCCTAGTTTCACCTTGAGCATTCCTCCCTGGTCACCTACCCTCAGGGTGCAGAGCACTCTTGCCCTGGAGCCAGACCCTGGCCTCTGCCAGCTACTTTTTTTTTTCCCAGTACTAGGGATTGAACTCAGGACCTTGCATTTGCAAGGCAGGCACAGTGCCACTGAGCTAAATCCCTTGAGTGGCTGCTTTAGGCCACAGTTGCAGGACCGCGTGAACACCACCCCCAACACTGCCCTTCTTACTCCTCATCCACTGAAGCATCAACAACACTGATTTTTATTTTTATTTTTGAGGTACCGGGGATTGAACCCAGGACCTTCACACTGAGCTCCATTTTCAGACCTTTTTTTAAATTTTGAGACAGGGTTTTGCTGAGTTGGTAACTTGCCAAGGCTCAAACATGGGATTCTCCTGCCTCAGCCTCCCATCATGCTGGGATTATACATTTGTACCACCATGCAGCCTAAACTTTTTATTTGATACAAAATCTTGTTTCAGCCTTGCTGGAGCCACAGCCTTGCTCCAGCCAATTTCTCATGTGTTTATTGCTGCCTTACCAGTGCTGGCCCTCTTGCCCAGGTCAGGTTCAGTCCTGGCATTGTGGAGATGCAATCTCCCATTTTGGCACTAAATTTGCTGTCCTCTTTCTTCTTTTTCCAATCATTTTAGAGGATCTGAGTCCTTGGTTGCCTGAAAAATATATGCTTTCTGTTTAAAGAGATATAGGGCCCAGAGAGAGGTTGTCCCCACACAACTGAGACCATAGAGTTCCTAGCCTCCAGAGTTTTTAGGAGCTACAGTCTCAGAAGAGCCTGCCTGAGAGTGAGACCATCATTAGCATGACATGGTTCCAGTAGCTACAAGTGGCCAGGCCCCTACAAGGCCCCAGAGGCCTCAGGCACCATCTCACCACGGGCAGGAACCAAGGGATGATGCAGGGAGAAGTGTCCCAAGCATAGGAAGAGAAAGGTGAGAATGGCCACAAGCTACCCTTTCACAATGCCTGGGTCAGTCCTGGCTTCCAAGGGAATGGGCTTTTTAGGAATGTGGGTGATGGGCTGGGGATTTAGCTCAGTGGTTCCAGCGACTGCCTCGCAAGCCCAAGGTCCTGAGTTCTATCTCCGGTACCAAAAAAAAAAAAAGAATGTGGGCGAGACCATGGCGAGCACTCAGGTCCAGGGCCTGCAAGGCAGATGAGGGCACCTAGGGTAGGAAGAATGGGAATGAGTTTCTTACTCCCCCTCAGGAAGCACCATGCAAATGGAAGATACCCCAGCAGGGCATGTGTGTGTGTAAATGGAAGTGCAGATGCAGTATTCACAGGGTGCATAGGTGGGTGGCTTCAGCACTCATGCCACATACAGGGGTCTGGTGGAAGATTTGAGATGATCATGCCACACTGTTTCAGAGGGACAAAGCACATTTGGTGGCACAGTCTAGAAAGGAGGAGTGTGGCTGCCCCATGTGCAGGCAGGCCACTCTCCTTGTCCCACCCCCATGTCGCTGCTCTGAGACCAGCCTACTTTGCCCTGTGACACTTTCTGGTCCTGCAGCTATTTTGTGGCCCTGCCTCCATTTCCCCTTCCTCAGGGTCCTGGCACGGTGAGCAGTTCTGGCCCTCCTTTCCTTGGCTCTGTCACTGGCCCCTGTGGGATGCCCAACACAGGCCTGGTCACTTTTTCAGGACCGGGGCAGGGAAGGAAGTCTGGTCCCTGCCACCCATCTGAGACCCTTGGAAGTCAGGGGGAGCTGGGGTGTGGGCTTGAGGGGTACAGAGCCCCCACTGCTCCTCTGCCCAGCCCTCTGAGGACCTCTGCCCTACCCAGAACAGCTGCTTTGGAGAAAGGGAAGTATATTCCTGGCCAGCCTCATCCAGGCTGAGGGGTCCTCCACTCTTGAGCCCAGTCTACTCTGCTGTTAGGGGTCCAGGAATGAAACCACTTCCCAGGTGATCACAGGGGTCTCCAGGGAGCCTTGGGCACCCTGAAAGTGAAACTCCTCACCTGTTATCTGCACAGAGCAACCCAGAGCTCCCGGATGCAACTAGCACCAGGCCTGGAACCTGGTCACTAGACCTCCTCTTCTTCCTTTCCAGTCCTCTCCTGTCTTCCCTCTCCCCTCCTGTTCCTTCCATTCATAACCATATAAGTCAGCTCCGGCCACCATAACAAAATACCAGTCTGAGTGGCTCAAACCACAGAAATGTAATTGCTCACAGTCCTGGTGCCAAGGAGCCACTTGGCTTGTGTCTGGTGAGACCTCCTGGCTTGGCAGGGCCATTCTCACATGGCAGCGAGAGAGGGCAACACCAGTGTCACTGAGTGGGGTGATACACATTTGTCATCCAAGGACTCTGGAAGGCTGAGGCAGAACAGCAAGTTCCAGACCAGCCCAAGGAACACAACAAGTTAATGAGACTCTATCTCAAAATTTTAAGGGGGGTAGAGTGGAGATGTAGCTCAATGTGAAGGTGCTGGTTAAATTCAGCAGGACTTGGCCGGGGGAAGACCACCAATGCCACTGGGTTAGGGCCCCACTCTTAGGGCCTCATTTGACTGTGCACTTTCGTAAGTGCCCTTTCTCCAAATACAGTCACACTGAGAGTCTGGACTTCAGCATAAGGACGTGAGGGACACCACTCAGACCACAGGACCAGCCTCCTGGAAACATGCAGCCCAGACCTATCTTGTGGTTTGCCATGAATTTTGGGAATCAGTGACCTGATCACCTCCTGAAGGCCCGGCCTTAATGCTGGTTAAGGTGTGATCAAAGCCAACACTGGATATGTGGGCTTAGGGGAAGTTTTCACCCGAGTTTAAGCCTTCTACCTCTGACATTTCCTAGAAGAGTGCACTTCATAAACTTGACTCACAGGTTAAAAAGTTGAAACAATTTGGTTTTCATTGATAATCTGAAGCCCTGTGACAACAGTCAGCTTTCTAGAGCCTTCTGTCCAAGCATTTACATGAATATACTTGTGAGCATTGAAAGGAGAAATAAAAAAAAACCTCATGAGTGACTTTGACTTTGTTTTGCTTTGGTACCAGGGATTGAATTCAGGTCCTTGCACTTGTGAGCCAGGTGGCGGAACCACTGAGCTAAATCCCTGGCCTGTGACTTTGACTTTGATGTCTCCTTTTTTAAGACAGAAATTGTCTAGTGGAATACACTGATGACTGCAAGAATGATGGAGGCTCCATGAACCACAGTGTGACTAAGAAAACATGAGTTGAAGCACTTTGGAGTGTGTCAATGAGAGTGTGGAAACACACAGGGGAGTGTGTTCTGAGCGTCCATAACCTGCACAAATGGTGATTTCCCCATGGTCTCATCTTTCACCAGCCCTAACAATTCAGACCACAAAGAAGCTATAAACCATATTCAGTGTGGAAAATCTGTCAGATGTTATTCTGTGCTGCTACACCAGAGAAAAGCCCTATGAGTGTACTGGTTCAGGAAGGCTTTTGACCAGTACAGTGACCTTGATGTGCATCAGAGGATTCATACTGGAGAGAAGCCCTATGCATGCACACAGTGTGGGATATGCTCCCCCAGAGCTGCAAACTCACACTGGACACCAGCAGCACACTCACAATGCAGAAAAGCCCTATAAATGTCATGACTATGGGAAACCCTTCCAATCCAGCTAGGACCCAATCTTGCATCAGATTCACACTTTATCACACTGAAGAGAAGGCCTACAGGTATACTCCCTGTGGGAAGTCTTTCGGCCAACTCTTAGACTCCATCACACACAAAGGAGAAGCCCTATGCATGTCACCACTGTGACAAGGCCTTCAGCCAGCAGTACTGGCTCAGAAGGTATCAGAGGATCCACCCTAACCCTGCCTCAGCTTCCCAAGTACTGGGATTTCATGCATGCATAACCACGCCTGGCCAGAGTGGTTTTAATTGTTGTAATTAAAAGTGCAAGGGAGCTGGGGATTTAGCTCAGTGGTTCCGCCGCCTGCCTCGCCGCCTGCCTCGCAAGCTCAAGGTCCTAAGTTCGATCCCCATTACCAAAGAAAAAAGTGCATTGGACAGCTGGGGATTTAGCTCAGTAGTCCCATGCCTGCCTCGAAAGTGCAAGGTCCTGAGTTCAATCCCTGGTATAAAAAAAGGTACACTGTATATTTCTATCTGTTGTTCTTTAACATAGCTGTATTGCTCAGTTAGGTCATCAGAACCAGCCACAGCAATACAGATAATACCAGGCGAGGTAAAAACCCAGGGCCTGAAACAGGATACAAAGCATTCCAGGACCCCCAGATCTAACCACGCAAGGCTGGGCCATGGATCAGACATAGAGAGCTTTCCTAGCCAGCATGAGACCATTACCCAAACCCCAGCACTACTTAAAACAAGAGTGAAAAAACATTGCACATGTAGTTGATTAAGATCAACTCATCACATTCACTGAAAGGAAGAAGTATAAATCAACAGCCACAGAAAGAGTGCAAGAGGCTGTGACTGCGAATCTGAGCAGGTGGGCAAGGTAGGGGCAAGGACCCCAGACAGAGTGGCAGTGGAAGCGGGGGGCTCTCAGGGCTACAGAAAGCAGACAGGGAAGCACAGTTCATTCAAAGTCTATTCTGAGGGGCCGGGGATTTGGCTCAGTGGTTTTGCTGCCTGCTGCACAAGTGGAAGGACCTGAGTTGGATCCCTGGTACCAAAAAAAATCTGTTCTGAAACTTGGACTCAGCCCTTTCCCTTTTATTTCTTTTTCTTTCTTTTTTTTTTTAAAAAGGCAGGATCTCACTATGTAGTTCAGGCTGTGCTTGAACTTACTATGAAGCCCAGGTTGCCCTCAAACTCACAGTGACCCTCCTGCCTCGGCCTCCTAAGTGCTAGATTGTAGGCATACAGCACCGTGCCCAGCCCTTTCCCCTTTTTTTCTTATCTAGCATTGTCTGGCTCTTGATTAAGCAAAAAATAAAGAAGGGGAGGAGTTCTGTGCAGCAAAATTGGTCTATGGACAAAAGAATCTGATGTGCTTTCAAGGGCAGCCCAATTATGGCATTTCAAGGACTTTTTTCAATTCAATTTTTCATTAGTACATGTTTGCACCACATGATTACATTCCTTGTGTAGTGTTGGTACATGAACATAACACATTTAATTATTTTATCTCCCCCCCTCCCCTCCTTCCATCCATCTCAATTGTGCTGCTATAAATGTTTCAAGGGCTTTTATCCCGACAGCTGTTTCTTGCCTTTTTACCCCAAGTGTAGCACATCATGGAGCTAGCTTCACCCTTCCACAGGGTTCCCCTCTGCTTTGCCACAGCCTTCTTAGAATGGATGAGAGGCTAGAGGAGAAAGACTTGAAGAAAGCCTCTATACAAAAGAAAGAAACTAAAACAGAAAAAAAAAAAAAAAGAAATTCACAGGAACCAAATATTTGAAATGAGCCAAAACTATGGCCTAAATAAGTTGGCCTAAATATGAGCCAAGAAAGGATCACAAATAAAAGACTAAGATGCTACAGACAAAAAGAAATATGAGCATAAGAACAGACTCCAAAATGCAAAGTAAGACTTCAGATCATGCCCAAGCACCACCAAGGATTAATAAGATCCACATAGCCACGTGACAGGAAAAACTGCAGACACCACAATTAGAAAGAAATGTCAGGGTGGCGCGTGCCTGTAATCCCAGCATTTGGGGGGACTGAGGTAGGAGAATTCCAAGTTAGAGCCCAGCCTGGGAAATTTAGCAATTTAGGGAGGTCTTTTCTCAGAATAAAAAAGGCTTGGGGGTGGAGCTCACTGCAAAGCCCTGGTTTCAATCCTCAGCATGAGAGAGAGACTGACAGACACACAGACAGAGAGACAGAGAGAGAGAGGAGAGAAGGAGAAGAGAAGGGAGAAGAAGAACAGGAAAGAGGAGATGGAGTAGGAGGAGCAGCCACAGCATAAGCTATTGCTTCCGAGAGAGTAATCTGGAAACCAGGGAAGGAATATGTATTTTTTAAAGAAAAAATAAATTTTTCTTCTCTTGAATTAAAAAGAAAAAAAAAAAACCAGCGAGAGGTTTAGCTCAGTGGCACTGTGCCTAGTAAGCCCAGTCTGGCCTGTAAGAAAGGCCAGTGGAACTTATAGGCTTATTATAGACATCAGGCATTGAATGACAAATCACCCACAGTAGATGGAACTTTACCTGATATAAAGGAAGTTATCAACATTATAACTAATCAAGCAGGACAATATTTTGCCATCACTGATTTAAAGGACATGTTTTTGGGATACTCATAGATGAGGAATCTCAGGAATTAACCATACTTCCATGGCAAGGAAAACAATATTGCTTTAATAGATTGCCTCATGGATATAAGAACAGCCCAGTCATAGCACACTCTGCTCTCAGTGAGATGTTAGGACAAATTACACTGGACAGTCAGATGTTACATTATATAGATGATATCATATTAACTCAAACCAAGACATTTTAAGAAAGGACCTAGACACATAGGTAATATATCTCAAATCTAGAGGATGGACCATAAACCCAGAATAAGATGCAAGGACTAAGCCAAAATGCAAAATTCCTGGGAATTCAATGGTCAAATGAAGGGCAAACAATACCAAATGTAGTCATAGATAAAATAGAACATATATCCACTCTTAAAAATGAAAAAGAAATTCAGAAACTAATTGGCCTGTTTGGATATTGGAAACAACATATATCATATTTTCAACTAATATTACAACCCCTTTACAGAGTGACTAAGAAGCCACAGGACTTTTCTTAGGGTGAAGAGCAATCGAGAGCCCTATGAACCCTTAAAGAATGCATGAGTACCTATCAAAAATTGCCACATAGAATACACAATGCCAAATACAGAACTGAAATAATATTTACCCATGGATATGGATCATGGTCACTTTGGGCCGTTAAAAATGGGAAGTAATTGCCCGTGGGTTTTTGGACCAAACAACTTCCATACTCTCAAAGTAAACACTCTATTTTTTAGAGGATCATTTGGACCCTACAAGGCTCTTATTACCAAATGACCAAAAGCTGACTGTGAGATCACACTTGCACCTACTCCCATGGTTAAGGTCCACCCCTCAAGAGCTCAAAGGCAACCAAATGGACGCCAGGGTCCACTGTGGAAATGGCATATTAATGAATAGGAATTACAGCTGCAGGGTTAGTCCTCCAGACTCATGGAAGAGATCCATGCCCTGGAAGCGGGGGAAATTCCTTCAGACACTACCACTGCCAAACCCAATCAGGTTCATAGGAGCCTCATGTGGACCCCAAGTGTCAAACATGAGGATGGGTCAGCATGAAACAAAAATGCCAAAGTACATTGCAAGGCAGCAGCATTCCACCAAACAGACCAAAAATCATTAATAAAAGAGTCAAGGGGCCGGAGATTTGGCTCAGTGGTTTCGCCACCTGCTGCACAAGCACAGGGACCCGAGTTCAATCCCCAGTACCAAAAGAAAAACAAAAAGAGAGAGTCAGGCCCACTCAGCACAAATGGCTGAGGCAATGGCAATATGATTAGCAGTTGAGCAATCACAGCTTGAAAGTCAAGAGGTGATCCACCTTTATGCTAATTCATGGGCCATATATAATGGCCTTACAATCTGGTCATCAGTCTGAAAAGCTAATAACTTTGAGATTAATGGAAAACCACTTTGGTCCAGAGACATTTAGCCAAAGCTTAAGGAGGCTGAGTGACATATCAAAATATTTTCCACACACATTAATGCACACCAGAGACATAAATCAGAAATAACCCAGCATAACAATACAGTGGACCAATTGACACAAATTGCCACATTAAAGCTGAAAACGATTGAATAATAACTGAATCAGAGCTAACAAAGCTTAGATCAAGCTAACAAAGCTTAGATGAAGGCAGACTGGCATCTGGTCACAGACACCCTCAAGGTACCCACTGATTAACAGATTTTTGCAACTGCATGTTATTTAACAAATAACATTATTTAACAAATAACTGCATGTTATTTAACAAATTTTTGCAACTGCATGTTATGTTAGGACATAGAGGAACACACTCTCTCTATGAGTGATATGTGACCAGAAATCCTAACACCACCTGGAAGGATATCTCAAGTGCCGTCAGGAGGTGAACAATGTAGAGAAAATATCTCTTAAGTTTATTAGGAGACCACCCACTCCCTATTATAAACCAGACATTCCAAATTTTATCTTAATTTTTCTGTTGTTGTTTGGTTTTTTTGTACCATGGATCGAACTCAGGACCTTGTGTTTGTGAGGCAGAATGCAACACCACTGAGCTAAATCCCCAGCCCTCCAAACTCTATCTTGAAAATTGACTTCAAAGTCTTCTCACTCCATAAATTCCCACAGAAATATGCATGCACAATGATTGACACCCACACTAGGATTGGCCCACCCCTAGCTAATAAACATGCAGATAGGAAGGCCACCAGAAAGGTTATTTGTAAATGGCTGGCAGCATTTGGGGCACCAACAATCATAGAATCTGACCAAAGCACTCACTTCAGTAATAAAATGATTCAAAAATGGGCCCAATCTGTGGATATAATGCAGAATTTTCATCTTACTCACAACCCAACTGCCACTGGCACCACAGAATGATTTAATGGGTTGCTTAAATAAGAAATTAGGACAATACATGCAACTTCTTTTCCAGAAACCCTGGATATAGCATATTTTAACCAAAACTCTAGAATGACTCCCACTTTTATGCATTCACATATCTTTCCCAGGCTTGATGCACATGACATTGGAAACTTCATGTTTCCACGTGTGAATAACAACAGGGATAAACCAATGGAAAATAAGACCATGGTAAAATCCAGAGACAAACTTATTCTTTTTCCCACAGGTGAGATAATACAAACAGAGGAGACAACACCTTCTGGATCACCCAGGGACCAGGACAACTACATCAAGAAAAGGCTTGACAACTACATCAAGAAAAGGCTTCACAACTCTACTCACAGTAGATGGACTTGTTCTCTGTATGGTGTTCCGTACTGCTTCACAAAACCTAGGAAGCATAAATCTGCCAGATATCTTGTTTGATTCCCCACAGTGTCTTCTGATGCATACCTCAGAAAATCAGGGGGTGCAGTGATGTGAGCAGGACAGAAGAAATTGATGGAGCAATAATGCATACAGCAAGCCTTTCGTGTATTTCAATAATGTTCTGTAACTCTGCCCTCTGTAGATCTCTATATAAGGCTGCTCCCATTTCAACTCAGGGCTCAGAATTCAGAGTGGATAAACGCCTCTGAGCCAACCAGCAATAAAAGTTTTCTCCATCTCTTCTAATAACTTTCAGATTTTGAATTTTCTAATTGCTGGCGTGATAGCACTTGAGCTGTAGTACTTGAGTTGTAACACAGAGCTATAACACTTGGCTGTAACACTGAGCTGTTCTGTTTTGCCACACCATCTTATACTTCTGTCTAGTTCTGAATTTGCCTCTGAATCTAAGCTAGTTTGTGATAACCACACAACCAGTGTGCCTGTAACATAATTTGTGTGTAACCATATAGTGTAATAACCATCCAGCCTGCATGCCAAAAAACTCTTGTGAACCCATTTGATAAACATAAAAATTTGTTTTCCTCGGGCAGAGAAGCTCAGCTGATCCCAGCACCCGGAAGGAAGCTCCCTGCCTCCATCCCAGGCTCCTAGGGCAGAGAAGGTGAGCTGGTCCCAGCACCCGGAAGGAAGCTCCTTGCCTCCATCCCAGGCTCCTAGGGCAGAGAAGCTCAGCTGGTCCCAGCACCTGGAAGGAAGCTCCCCCACCGCCATCTCAAGCTCCTAGGGCAGAGAAGGTGAGTTGCGTGGGCGCCAGAAGCACACCCCACACCCCCGCCGTGGAAATGAGAAGACACATAAACAAACCTCAAAAACAGACTTCCAGATCACCTACAGCAACCCCAAAGGGAAACAAGATGGAACAATCTGATACTCAACCACCTGGACTCTCTGAACTGGCAACAACAGAGGATCTGGGAAAAATGAAATCAGAAATAATTACTCAGATAACAGCAAAGATTTTGCTCGTGGTGCAAGCCATGAGTAATAAATCTAGAGAGGACACAGATAAAAAAACAGAGGATCTGAGGAACATGATGGAATCCCAACATAGGAAACAAATGGAATCCATAAAACAGATACAAACAGATTTCCAAGAGATTAAAAACTCCATCGAAAGTCTGCGCAGCAGAATGAACCAATGTGAGGATAGAATTTCACATATAGAAGATAAGATTGCAATTAGCAACCAGGAAAAGAAAAATTGCTTCAAAATTGTAAAGGAACACAAGAAATCAATCCAGCAGCTGCTAGATGATGCAAAGAAGAATAATATAAGACTGACTGGAGTCAATGAAGAAAGAGGAGACAGTGCAGATGACATAAAAAAACTGTTCACAGAAGTGATGGCAGAAAACTTCCTAAGGAGGGGGAAAGAACTTGACATACAGATAAGTGAGGCATATAGTACTCCAGCTAGCCTTAATCAAAAAAACAATCTACACATAGGCATATAATAGTTAGGATTCCAGAAATCCAACAGAAGAACAAAATTCTACAAGCAGTGAGAGAAAAGAAACAAATCACATACAAAGGAAAGCCCATCAGAATCACAGCAGACTTCTCAATGCAAACCCTCAAGGCAAGAAGAGCTTGGAGTGATGTATTTCAAGCCCTAAAGGAAAACAGCCTCCAACCCAGAGTGATGTACCCTGCAAAACTATCTTTCAAAATTGATGGAGAAATAAGATACTTTCATGATAAAGAGCACCTCAGGAACTTCATGAATACCAAACCGGCACTCCAAAAAATTTTAGACAATACCCTAGGAAAAGACAATGAGGATCACAACCCCAGGAAACCCAGCAGAATGAATCCACTGGGCATGACAAATTAAACACAAAGTGGGAGAATCCAACAAAAAGAAAAAGTCATGACAAGGCTTTTAAAACTTTTAACTTCATCTCCCTAATAAGTGTATAATTCAATCTTGTTATTGTACTGATTAGTATTTTTCTGATTCTAGAGTTGCACACCATTCCTTGTGCTATACTGGCTATTTATCATCTTCTTATGTCTACATTTTAATTGGGTTGTCTATTAATGAGCTCTAAGAATTCTTTATATATTCTGGTCATAGGTTATATCTATTGTAAATGTGGTCTGTTTAAGGACTACTTTTCATTTTAATGATGTCATTTAAAGTTCTAAATTTTGATGGAATCTCATTTATCAATTTTTTTCTTTTATACATCATGTTTTTTGTATCCTAGGTAGTTCTTGCCTACCCTGAATTCATAAATATTTTCCCTTATAATTTCTTCTTAAAGTTTTATACTCTTAGGCTTCTTATTTAGGTTCATAGATCCCTTCAAGTTATTTTCATGTATGGAACAAAAGGGTTGAGGTTACTTTTTTATATACGGATACCAGGTGTTCTAGTGCCATTTGCTGAAAACACTGTCTCTTCCTCAGCTCTTGATTTGAGTTTATATTCTATAAAATGCTAATGTTAAAAAATCTTTCAAAACTCATTGGACCATATATGTGTGGTTCTATTTCTAGATTCTCTGTTTTTTTCAAATGATCTATATGTCTTTCCTTACACCAACACTGCCTTGATTACTGTAGCTTTAGAAGAAGTCTTAAAATTAGGTACTAAACGTCGTCCAACACTGTTTTTGTTTTTGTTTTTAACTTTTCTAGGTCCTTTGTACTCCTACATAACTTTTAAATTTCAACATCCAATTCTTTTTTTTTTCAATATCCAATTCTTCATTTATAGCAAGTATACATAGACCTGAATTTTTATATATACTTTGTGTTTTTCTTTTTTTGGTACCGGGGATCGAACTCGGGTCCTTGCGCTTGCGAGGCAGGTGAAAACCACTCAGCTAAATCCCCAGCCCTACCTTGTGTTTTCTAATCCTACTAAATTCAAGTACAAGTTCTAGGGGCTCCTAGAGATTTCTTAGTATTTTCTCTATAGATGATCATTTCATCTACATATAAAGATTTTGCTTCTGCCATGCCAATCCTATCCTAGTTGTGTCATTTTATTGCCAGACTATTTTGGTGGGGACTAGGTTTCAAAGTTTAATGGACAGATAAAGAGTAAGCATATCTGCCCTTGTTCCCCACCTTAAGGAGAAAGCATTGTATCTTCTCCATTCATATAAGGCGTTCTCACTTGGAAGTATGGAGTACATGTCTTTAATCTGTTGAGAAGTTTCTGTTCTACTTCTAGTCTCCTGATAGCTTTTACCATGAACAGCTGTAGAATTTAGTCCAATACTTTTTCCCCAACTAGCGACAGGATCATATGGCTTTTTCCTTTCCTCTGTTTAAATGATGACTTTTGGGGGTGGATCTTCCAATGCTGAACCAACACTGCCATCCCTATAACAAAACCACTTTCTACATCCTGCCAGATCTGACTTCTAAGAGTTTGTTTTGTTAAACAAATTTCTATCTATGTTCATACTTTTTTCTTCTATTATCTTTATCCAGTTTTAGGATTAGCACAATGTTGATTTCCTAAAATGAGGGGAGAAGTGTTCCTTCTTTTTTCTGCTTTAATTGTTTGATATAATTTATCAGTTAAAATGTTTATGAGCCTGCTGTTGTCATATAGGTAGGTTTTCAAGCTAGGAATATACTTTCTTTAATAGGTGCTATTCAAATTTTATATTTCCTCCACAGTTAGTTTCATTAATTTGCCTTCCAAGGTACTTCTTAGAAGTTGTCAAATTTATTTCAAAAAAGATTTTTGTAATATGCTTTCTATATCCTTTTAAATTCTGTGGAATCTGTGGTAATGTCTCCTAGATCTTAATATTGTAATTTTTAAAATGTATAACTGATATTGTGTAACAGGAAGAAAAGGTCTAAAAGAGCAGGGGAATTGGGAGGGGTAGGGGAAGGGAAAAAAGGGAAAGGAAAAAATATGAGAAGAGGAAAAAAATGGAAAGAAAGTCTTTGCAAATAGGGAAGGGTGGAGGGGGTGAAGGGAGGGCAAGGGAAGGGGAAAAAAAATAAGAACCAAGAGACTCATGTAAAGGTACAAGATCCCAATGATGAATGTAACTGTATTTTATACCTAAAACGTACCAATAAACTTAATGGGAAAAAAATTGTTTTCCAAAAAATATATTTTTGGGGCCAGGGATGTAGCTTAGCGGCACTGTGCCTGCCTGGCAAGCACAAGATCCTGAGTTCAATCCTTGGTATCGGGAAAAATAAATAAATAAATAAAAATTTAAAATATATTTTTACCACCATAGGATTAATACATGTTATTTGTACATCACTATAAGATTAGTAAGTTGCTTGTATCAAACTTCCCATGGCATAAAAGACGAAGCCTCAGGCTGCTCTTCAGCTAGGTCTTCTGGCTGCTTGCTTGTGGACTCTGCCCTGAGCACTGCCCTTCGCAGAGCTGCTGCTTGAGGTCTGCAACTGTCTGTGACTGTCATTCTGCCTGTCCAGAACGCCCTGTTTGGCTCCTCAGCTACACTGACCTCTAGATCGCTGTGAGTTCCAGTGCTGCCTGTTGGACACCCCCATGTTCTCACAGAGTGCTGGCTGAGTGGAAGAAAGATTCTGTGCCGCTGGAATTTCCCCTGGCTTCCAGCCTATGCCATGTGTAAGCTCCCCTCTGTCGTGCCGTGAATGTGACAAATGCTCAATTGTTGCATTCAGCAGATTGCGCGACACTTAGGATCTTTGTTGGCCAGACACACTGACTCCCTCCAGCTGCTCTGAGCCCCAAGCTGTCCTAACTCAGAGGCCTCCTGGCCTTGCGAGTGGCCTCTGTGTCCACCGGAAATACCCGTGGGTGCCAGAAATGATATGGGAAAAGGGAAACATGGAAGGAAGGAGCATCCCAGTCTTAAAACAATGATAAGGGCCAGCAGTTACGGTGGAAATAGAGAGGAAAAGACTAAAGGAAGACTTTAAAAGGTAAAATTCCACAGGCCTATTTCACTTTTCTGATACTGCATAACACACATTCCCAAAGCAGTGACCATGACTTCTTTAATTCTTCACCAGTCTGTCAGTTGAGCAGGACCAACCAGGCAGTTCTCATTACGGCCTCTCAGGAAGGTTGGTAGAGGCACAGGGGCTGGAGCCGTGTAGAGGCCCATTTCTAGGATGGCTCCCCCAAGACTAGGAGGTAACACCAGCTACACTTGGGGAGCAGCCAGACCAAAAACTTACGCTCACTCTCATGCTGGAGGGTCCTTGCAGCATGGGCTCTCAGAATGGTGGCTGGTTTCAGGAGGGATGACTAAGAGACTCAGCAGAACCCTCGAGGTATGTTAAGACATAGCCTCAGGAGTTGCACAACATCACTTCTGCCATTAAACAAGCCACTTAAGCAAGCAGCGCCACCCCAGAGACAGAGTCAAGGAGAAGGGAAATAAATTTCATCTCAGAGTCCGGCCTTGCGGCACACACCTACAATCCCAGCACTCTGGGAGGCTGAAGCAGGAGGATCGCCAAGTTTCAGCCAATTCTAGGCAACTTATCAATTTAGTGAGACACTGTCCCAATATAAAAACTAAACAGGGGGATGGGAATGTAACTCAGTATGAAGGCTCTGGGTTCAATTCCCAGTACAAAAAAAAAAAAATCCAACTCAGTAGGAAGTGACAAGATAATTTTGGCCATTTGTTTTCTGCCACTGAGCCTCAATATAAGACCAGGAATAATGGAGGTGAAGGAATCCAGAGTTACCCTCAGTATGTGATACAGAACAGCTAAGGCATGAGGGTCGTGAGTTCAGACTCAAATTGGGCATGAACGAGGCTGTCTCAAAATAAAAACTATAAAAAGGCCTAGGATGTAGCTTAGGGCGAAGGATATAATCCTCAGTACCACAAAGGAAAAGTGGGTAAGGAAAGGAAAGGGAAAAACACCTCCCTAGAGACTTAAACTGAGTTTCTCTTATTTTTGATACTTGGAAGAAAAGCTGTTATGCCACTTGGTCACTATCTTTGCCTGTAGGCCTTTCATTGCATACGTTAGCCAGTGACAAACTGCCTCTTTAAATGGCCACTTTGAAGTCTCAAGATTTGAAGACTTGTCCTTCCAGAAGATGGCCCTAGGAGAACCACACTAAGGTGTGACTTCTGCTAGTTGCCACCTGTAATTTACTGAACTTGATTGACTGATTGAATCGGGAATTGAAAGCTAGGGTCTTCACACTACACTGCAGTACATCCTCAGGCTTTTTAAATTTTATTTTGAGATAAGGACTCACTAAATTGCCCAGGCTGGACTTCAACGTATGACCCTCTGGCCTCGGCCTCCGCGCCACCACGCCCCGCTCTGACCAGCTCTCGCTAGCCCGGCACAGGCGCCGCCAACACCCCACCCCACCCCCCATTCACCACCCGAAACTCTTGACTGCAGGTACGATTCTGAGCAAATGCAGCAAGGCTGCACGGAGCGAACGAGAAATCCCGGTCGGCTGCGAGGGAAGGGGAGCCCAGCTCCAACCGCGGTTTATACCCGCGCCCGTGCGCAGCCCCGCAGCTAGAACCCCAGCCGGGCTCAGCCTGGGACTGAACCCAGTCTCCGCTCCGGCTCCACCACAGCGCTGGTGCAGAAGCCCGCCGGAAGTGCCTGAATGCGCGATTCGTGGAAAGCCTGAGGATAGGGGTTCCCATTGGCCAGTGAGCCAGAAAGCCCCGTTGGTAGAAGGCCAGAGAACGGGTATTCCCATTGGCCAAAGGGCAAAACGTCCCGTTGGTGGAAGGCCCAGAGGGTAGAGGTTCCCATTGGTCCAACACCGCACCGGGTGGCCTTCTGGGAGTTGTAGGCGCAGCATTCCCCGCGCCGCCGCCATTGTCCGGCGGCCGCTGGAGCCAGTGGTTTCTTCAGTAGGGGCGACTATCTGGCCTGGGAATTGCGTCGGGCTCCAGCGCTCCCCGCGAGAACCCAGGATGGACCCCGAGGACCACGTGGCGATCGTGGCAATGAGCGCTCGCCCGCCGGTGGAACGGCTGCAGGTAACAAGAACAATGACGGCGGCGACAGCCCCGGGCCCAGGTCCCCGAGCGGAGGGGAGGCTGCGCGGCGGGGCCTCTCCCTGCCTGGGTCCTTCCTGTGGCCGTCCCTCCCGCCCACCGCGGCGGCCGACTGTGGCTAACGCCGGGCGGCTCAGGGACGGACCTTTCGCCAACGGGGCGTGGCGCGCGGCGTGGCGTGACTCGAGGAGCTGCCCTGGCGCCCGGGGAAGCAGTCGCCCAGGGCGACCGTGGGAGTCGGGGTCTGCGCCGGGCCCCTCGGCGATAGCCAGTGTGGCTAGAGCGACTGCCGGGTCACTTCATCAGAGCTCTGCGCTTGGGACGAAACCGCGGCTGCAGCTGCTCTCCGTAAAACGCTGCCTCTGTGTAGCAAGAGCCAAAAACAATTTGGTTGTCCTCGAATTCGGCAACTTTGAAATTCTGTTTTATAGGGCCGGGGATTTAGCTCCTTGGTTCCGCCACCTGCCTCCAAAGCCCAAGTCCTGAATTTGATTCCCAGTACCAAAAAAAAAAGTATTGAAATTCTATTTTCTTGTAGTTTCTTTATAAATGTTTTCCTTACTGCAGATTTGGTACTCCGAGTGAAACTACTGATAATTTAAATTGTAAATTTTCATGTATGTGTTATTTCCAATTTGCATGAAATCTAATCTCTCAGTAGTTTGTTTTTGACAAGGAATTAAGTGGTAAGAAAGGGTTGCTGCTTGTTGCTATGTAACAGCCTTTAAAAATGCAGTGACCTGGGCTGGGGATTTAGCTCAGTGGTTCCGCCGCCTGCCTCGAAAGCACAAGGACCCGAGTTTGATTCTCGGTACCAAAAAAAAAAAAAAAAAAAAAAATGCAGTGACCTGAAACAATAATAACTATTATTTCACAGTTTGTGATAGGTAGGAACCCTGGAATGACTCAACTGCTGGCCCAAGCTCCTTAGTTTACAGTCAAGATGTCAACCCACCTGGACGTGGTGCCACATGACTGTAATCCCAGTTAATTGGGAGGTTCAGACAGGAGAATCACAAATTCGAGGTCACCATGGGCAACACAGCATGACCTTGTCTGAAAATAAAATATAAAAAGAGGGAGGTAGCTCAGAGAGTGCCTGCCTGGTGTGTACAAGCGCCTGGGTTCAACTCTCCAAAACAAGTCACCCTAGCCATGGGTCGGGTAGAGGATCCACCTTCAAGACAGTTCACTCAGCCGAGTGCAGTGGCACATGCTTTGTAATACCAGCGCTCTGGGAGGCTGAGACAGGAGGATCACAAGTTTGAACCTAGCCTGGAGAATTTAGCAACTTAGCAAGACCCTGTCTCAAAAAGAGTTGAGGATGTAGCTCACTGCAAAGGCTCTGGTTGACTCGATGACTAGAGGATCCACCTCCAGGACACTCATTCTCACTCCTGTGGCTGCTGGTGAGAGGACTCTTTCCATTGTGGGCCTCTCTGTGGAACTGCTTGAGTGTCCTCACATGGGCTCTGGCTTCCCACAGAATGGGGAAGGGTGAGGTGGGAGGCACATCCTGACTGGACTCAGAATTCATGCTATCTTCTCCACGGTGTTCTTCTACAGTTACATAGGTGCACCCTACTCAGCAGGAGCCGGCCACCACAAGAACCAGGTCCAGAAGTGTATGGGGCCAACGATTTAGCTCAGTGGTGCCACGCCTGCCTCAAAAGTGCAAAGTCCTGAGTTTGATCCCCAGTACAAAAAAAATAAAAAAGAAAGAAAGTATAGGGCTGTCAGGTCCAGTATCTTAGTTTCTTGTGGCATTCTCAACAAATCACTATAAACTTGGTGACTTGAGACAACACACATTTTGTCTAGAAATGAGAAATCTGGCATGAGTCTCACTGTTCCTTTATTCCTTGCCTTTTCCAGCTAAGAGCTATAGACCTGGCACTCCTTGCCAGTTGGTCTTTTGTCCATCTTCAAAGCCAGCACTATAGCATCTTGCTTCAGCGTCCATTGCTTTCTGTCTTCTACAGTCAAACCTTTTCTGCATACCTCTTATAAGAATATTTGTGATTGGTTTTTGTTTATTTTTGGGTTTTGGTTTTAGTTTTTTGAGACAGGATCTTGCTATATAGTTCAGGCTAGCCTTGAACTCACTATGTAGCCCAGGCTGGTCTCAAACTTGCAGCAATCCTCCTGCCTCAGCCTCGCAAGTGCGGGACTACAAGTGTGTGCCACCATGCCTGGCTATGATTGTATTTATAGCGCAACTGGATAATTTCTTCATTTTAAAATCCTAATCACATCTGCAAAGTCCTTTTCCCTGTATACCAATATTTGCAGGTTCTGGGAACTGTGACCTAGATACTATATCTTTGGGGGGGCCGTTATTTTGCCTGCCATAGGCAGGCTGAGGGATCGTCCTCTAGTCCAGCAATGGCGAACTGTTAGCACATGTGCTGCAGCGGGCACATAGAACCTTCTCTGTCGATACTCGAGCCATGTCACCCCAGCATCGCCCCAGCAGCCAAGCATCAGATAACAGCACACACAGAGGCAGTGTCAGCACTTTGCAATAAGTATGTGGTTTTGGGTTGCAGTTTGAGCGCTCAGTCTCTAGGAGGTTCACCATCATTGCTCTGGCCTATCTGAAATTGTGGAGGAGACATTCAGGTGTTTTAAGTAGGACTGGCCTGGGATTGGAGGTGAGAGCCGAGCGAGAGCCACCCTCAGGCATCTGAGGGATGGACGTAGGAGAAATAGTGGGCTATTGTTGGGTGGTCTGGCCAGCAGTGAGGGTTGGCGTGGGGGACAGATCTGCACATCCCATTTCCCGGCCCCAGGCGTGCAGAGCAGGAGGGCTGCAGGGAGACCCACAGGACAGCGGGGCCAGTGCTGGAAGGCTCATGTGATACCACTGAGGGGTGGGTCTGTCTCATGGCCTGAATAGACAAGTACTGCGTGGCCTCTGGTCTGTCCCCCATGGCCCAGGGAAAGTGGGCAGGGGTGGCAGGCGGGAGGGAGAGGCACAGGAAGTGTGTATCAGGGTGGCAGGCCTCAACTGGAAGATGAGGACACGGGTAACAGCAGAGACCTCTGTTCCCAGCCAAAGGCTTGTGCGTGTTTCCTGTCAGAGCCACCCAGAATTTCTTTAGCATGTTTAAATCTACTTTTGTTTTTCTTTAAAGGAAATACTTTTTTAAAATTGAAGATTTTGTTTGTGTTGATTTGTATTTCTCTGGTGACTAATTTTCAATATCTTTTCCTGTGCTTATTTGCCATTTTTATATTTTTTTTAATATTTTTCTTGAAACAATGTCTCCAGATTCTTGCACATTTTAATTGGGTTGTATTTTTATTACTGAGTTGTAAGAGTTCTTTAAATATTGTAGTTATAAATCTCTTATCAGGTGTGTGATTTGCAGTTGTGTCTTTTTACTCTAAGAGTGTCCATTGAATCACAATACCATTTTGTGTTTTTTTGTTGTTGATTTTTGGGGGGTTTTTGGTACCAGGGATCGAACTCAGGACCTTGTGCTTGCAAAGCAGGCGGCAGAACCGCTAAGCTAAATCCCCCACCCAAAACCGTTTTGTTTTGATAAATCAAATTTGTTTGTATTTTCTCTTGTTGCTTGGGATTTTGGCTTCATAGCTAAGAATCTTTTGCCAAATCCAAGGTCACAGAGATGTATCCCTATGTTTTCTTCTAAGAGTTTTATAGTTTTAGGACTTATATTTACTTCTTTGATCTATTTTGAGTTAATTTTTATATATGGTATAAGATAGGAAATCAGCTTTTGTTCTTTTGCATGTGAATATCCAGCTGTTCTAAAGGAAGTGTTTCTTGGCCACTTAATTCCCACCTCAGCCCTAAAAGAGTGGTACTTTATATACATGGAAACTGGGAGACAGAGCTGGGTATATACTTAGTGCCTCCCGGGGAGGAAGCAGCTGAGGTGAGACTCTGATCAGAAATATCTGGCTTTGTGACCCAGGCACAGGCAGCCCTCCCAAGAATTTTGTTTGAGGAATATATTTTAGATACGCTGTATCAATTTATGGGATGGGGGAGTGGTTACTTATGTATTTAGTTAGTTGTGGTACTGGGGGATAAACCCAGGGCCTTTGTGCTGAGCTATATCTCCATCCCTTTTTTATTTTTTACTTTGAGACAAGGTCTTAATAAGTCACTGAGTTGCCCAGGCTGGACTTGAACTTATGACCCTTCTACCTCAGTCTCCCAGAGTGCTGAGATTACAGGCATGTACCACCACATTTGGCTCAAAAGTTGAAATTTTTCATATAAAAATTTGACATAATTTCTACCTTGTCTCCAGAAATTGGCAGTTCTGGCCACATGGGCCTTGTATTTCCCTACAGTCAGTCATTTCAGAGACCCTGGTGCCCCCAGAACAGGGCACCTGCCTCCTCCTCACCTCTGGCTCCACTCTTCACAGGGTAAGGCCCCACGGTCTCTTCTTTTTGTCCACTTTGGTCACATGAGCCTGTAGGAAGAGGAGTTGCTTTGATTGGGAGGATTGTGAGCCCAACTTTTTATCTAAGTGTCAGTGGGTGTATTAGTTAGCTGTTGCTGTGTAACAAACTACCCTAAAACTTTGTGTCTTGACACAGGAGCCATTTCTTGAGCTCAGAATCCTGCAAATCACTGGTTCAGCTGGTTTCTGATGGTGTCATCATTGTCTGACCAGTTGTGAGCCAGCTGGGGTTGGCCTTGTTGATCATGCTGGGTGCTCTCACAGGTCCTTGCTCTACAGCCCACACCTGTGTGGTCACCCAGGAGCTATGTTCCCTCAGGACCCCAACCTGCCTGTTTTCTCCTTCCCCATTCTTCCTCTGCCCTCCCCAGAGGATGGATGGGGGTGGTCCAGCTGACGGAGGCCTCCATGCTCTTTTAGGAACCAGTGACCTTCTGGGATGTGGCCGTGGACTTCACCCAGGAGGAGTGGGGGCAGCTGGACCCTACACAGAGGACGCTGTACCGCGACGTGATGCTGGAGACCTTCGGGCACCTGCTGTCTGTGGGTGAGGCTTGCTTCCCCTGCTTCAGGGCTGGGCCATGGGGCCTGTGGTGTACAAACCCAACCTGAGTCTGTTCCAGTGGGCACATGTGCAGGAAGAGGGTCTGCCCTGCTTTGTCCAGTGCAAACCCTTTAACCTCATCTGGGCTGGGGCTGCTGGCTCCTCTCAGAGCAGCCTCCACCTCTGCTATCTCTCCATGTCCAGGTCCTGAGCTTCCTAAGCCCGATGTCATCTCCCAGCTGGAGCAAGGGGCTGAGTTCTGGGGTGGTGACCAAGGATGCCCCCAGAGCTGCTATTCAGGTGAGGGCCAAGAAGGTCACTAAAGATATGCTTAGTGGGAAGAGTGCTGTTGGGGATCCTTGTGCCACCCCCTTTACAAGGAGGCCTTGCAGGATATGGCAGAGTCCTACAGCCGGAAGACAGAGAGCAAAGCCAGCTGGGGTGAAGTGTGGCGGAATCCAGCCAGCAGCTTCCAGACCTCCCCAAGTAGTCACCCAGGACAAGCTCCACTCCCCAAGCAGTTCACCTCGAGTGCACACAAAGAATGTGGTACCGCAGGGTGCCTGGCAGTGTTGGAGTTTCCTGGGGCCTGGCCACAGAGGGGTGCACCATGTGGTGAGCTTAAACACGAGGTTGTAGTGGCCACTCCTACAGTTTGGCTGGAGAGCCCTCCCAAAGCCCACACTTCTCATGCAGACCTGAGCCAGGCTTGAAAGCAGGCCCCTGAGGATGGCCTCCTGCCCTGTGTGCACCTTCCTCTGAGCCTGGAGTACAGCCATCTCTGCTCCATCTGCCCCGTCATCCTCTGGATCGTTCCTCTCCCGTCAGCCTCCTCTGCTGCCTTTCCTGAGCCATAAACCTGCCCTTTATGTTCTCCATCTTGCTCTTGCATACTCAATTCTGCAAACCAGCTCCTGTACCTTCCTCTGTTCTTTTACCAGAAATCATTGTATTTAGCCATAGATACCTTACAGCCAGCTTAGAGCATCTCTGAAGATGAGGGAAGCATTTTTCTCCCTATTGCTAGGGCTAGCTTGGCATCTGAGAGATCCCAGTGTGCTTCTGGGATTATCCTGACCTTTCCTTGGGGTTGCAGTGTGACCACAGCAGCTCCAACCATTGCATTGGTGCTCCAGTCAGGAAAAAAAGGAGAAGGCAGAAAGATCATTGGTACTCGTATCTGTCCCCTTTTATCAGAGCTCCAGATATCATCCATTGAAGTCAGGATTGAGTTACTTCCACCTACCCAGACCCCAGTTGCTAGGGAAGATGGAAGGAGGGATCTAGATGGTCATAATTAAATTAGGAAAATCTGAATCCCTTCACTGGCATGCTGGTGCCCTGACCACGTTCTGGAATAGGTAGGATATGGCAGTGCCTGGCCCTTCCTCCCACTGTAACACTTCTGGTACCCTGGGGCCAGGCAAATCCTTCCTTTGGCTCTCACTGCTGTTGCCTCAGACTTGTTTGTCAGAAGCAAATCTTCACCGAACATGGACCTTAAATATTAAGCAAAATGTCTTGCTTGCATGGGTCAGGGGTATGGTGTGAAAATCACAACAGTGCTTTCAAAGTTTTACGTGCAGACCATTTTAAATGCTCTGGGAGCAGTAGGCGTTCAGGAAAGAGTGCTCGTGCGGGCGGACCCCTCTCAGCACACGCATGTGCTCTAGCCTTGAGCCTATCCTTGCTACACCCAGCCCTTTATTTTTTTATTTTGAGACAAGGTCCTACAAGTTGCCTGGTCTAGGCTGGAACTTGCAATCCTCCTGCCTCAGCCTCCAGTCATGGGAGGCAGGCCCATTTGCTCCAGCAATGTGCCACCATGCCTGGCTTGCCCCTTTATGTTAAAAATATATCTTCCTGCCGGGAATTTAGCTCAGTGGTTCCGCGCCTGCCTCGCAAGCACAAGGTCCCGAGTTCGATCCCTGGTACCAAAAATATATATATGTAATATATATATTTTCCATGTCATATTTTGTATTAGTTTCCTATTGTTCCTGTAACAAAGACTGCGATCTAGATTGCTTGAAAAAAACAGGTTTCTCAGTTATGGAAGTTAGAAGTTCAGGATGGTTCACAGGGCTGGTTCCTGTTGGCAGCTCCAGGGGTAGAATCCCTTTTCCTGCTTTTCTAGCCCCAGGAGGTCACCCATATCCCAGGCCCACAGGTCCTTCTCCATCACGGAAGCACATCACAACCATTTCCCTCATCCACCCCGTGCCCTGACTCCACTGTTCTACAGGGACCCTCTAAGGAATGATGTTGAGGGTCCTAGGTCAGCCTCCTGCCTTGAGATTCCTACCTTAATCTCATCTGCAGTGTCCTTTTTCTCAACCTCTTGTAAGGTTGCTTGGTCACTGTCCCAGGAATTAGGACTGTTGGCCAGTGCCAGGGCTGTGCCTCCCACCCTGTGCTGTCTTGCTCCCGCCCCTCCACCCCCCTTCCCTCCTGCTGTGGCGGTAGATGTGGGGCTCGTGGTTTGTAGGCTGTGACGCTACAGCCCAGCTGGGCTCAGGCCAGTCTCCCTGTTGGGCCTTCCTCTGCCTCCTTCCTGCCGGCCTCATCCACCTGGGCCTGGGTTCATGCAGGGTCACAGCTCGGCCAGTCTGCTGGCTCCTGAGCCTGGTCCTCACCACTAGGACACAGCAAGACCCCACTCAGCTGGGCCTGAGAAGGGAATGCCACTGCCAAGTGGAGATGGGGGAACCAAAAATATAGACTTGGTGCACATAGGGCAGTCGGGGAAGCCTCTTTCAGGAGGTAGCATAGAGGCAGGCACATGTCTGGGGATGGGGTTCCAGGCAGAGGGGACAGTGCGCAAGGGGCTTGGAGAAGGAGCAGGAAGCAAAGCGAGCAGGAGGCTGAGCACAGGGCCTGGGTCGTTGTCAGAGGGGACACACAGTCAGTGGAGGAGTGACCACAACAGACTTGCCAGGAGATGAGTCCATTTGCTTCTTGCAACAACCTTATTAGGATAAAGTTCTTGCCCCATTCTCCTTATCCACATATTAGTTGATGGGCACTTGGGTTGTTTCCACTCTTCGGTGGTTAAGAAAAGTGCTGCTGTGAACCTTGATGTACAGGGTTTTATATATCCTGACCTGGCTTATACAACCCCTGATGGTACTGTGGACACAGCTGGATTTGGGGCTGGCACCCGGCAGACCTCTGCTCCTACAGTGGCTCCCCTGTGGCTAGGCTCTTGTTTTCTCAGTCCCCCCAGCTTTCCCTGAAGTGGAGATTTCTGAGCATCCACTAGCTGTCAGCAGATGAGCGCAGGCGTGTGTCCCTGGCGAGACCCACACAGCTGAGGGGGCTGGAGAGGACCAAGGGTGCCCAGCAGAGTCCACATCCTGATCCCCAAAGCCGGTGTGATCACAAGGACCACAGTCAGAAGGGGTACGTGACAGGAAGCAGAGGTCATTGAGAGACTGGTGGACGCCACACTGCTCTCCCTGGAGCTGCAGCAAAGGCCAGGGCACCGGGGGCTTCCTGGAGCTGGAGAAGGCAAGGAAGCCTCTCCCCTGACCCTCTAGGGGGCCGGCCCTGCTGATCTCTGGGTTTAGGACTTGTGCCTCCCAGAACCTGAGGTATGAGGCATACATTGCTTTAACACATTCATGACAGGGTTATAATTTGTATGTCTCGCTGCCGGGCAGCTTTGATTTGAATTTGATCATAGGATGTTATATAGCTAACCTGGGTATGCTCTTTTGTAATAGTATTAATATTTATATTTGGGCAGTAATTTTTCAAATTCAATCAATTAACTAGATTTGGCCCACTTACAGACTTTTTATTAATTTTATTAGTAAAAAGACTGATAAGAGTGATCAGACCCAGCCAGGCATAGTGACACATGCCTGTAGTCCCAGCACTCGGGAGCTGAGGCAAAAGGATCACCACGAGTTCAAGGCCAGCCTGAACTACATAGCGAGACAGTGTCTCAAAAAACAACAAAAAAAAGTGATCAGATTTATTTGTACCACCAGTCATGCATGTACCCCTAGTGGTCCAAGCTCAGGGGTGGAAATAAAGCACTCAAGTGTGGTGAGCAGCAGCGCCATCCAGGAAGCATATGCCCTCCCCATGGTGCCAGGGGCCAGTGCCTGGCCCAGGAGCAAGGCTGTGTTTAAGGACAGGGTGAATAGGGGCTTGCTGGGCAGGTGGGTAGCATCCTAGAGCAGTAACAGGACCAGTTCCTCTCCTTGTCTTCCCACAACGACTCAGAAGTCTTGGGTTTTCTTGCAGGCTGGGAGCCAGGCTTCCCCGAAGAGAAGCTGACTACTGGCACAGAAAGAGAAGAGTTCCCGAGGGTCACTGCCTGTCCTTCCCTGGCGGGGGTCACATGGCCGTGTGAGGGTGAGGGTGAGGGCCAGGCACACAGAAAGGACCAGAGTGACGGGTGGCAGCTGGCAGCTGGCCTTGAGGAGGGAGCAGCAGATCCCAGTCCAGGCTGTGAGAGGCTCAGACATGGGGAGAGCTGTGTGCTGAGCTCCAGCCCAAGTGCGTTCCTGAGTTCCAAGAGAGAGTATCCCTGTTCGGATGCACACGGGCCTGGCTCCGACCCTGAGCCGGACGTGGCCAGTGAGCCCCAAGGTAACCACAGGGCCTCCGGCCAGGCCGTCCTGGGCACAGAGCTGTCAAGGAGCCAGGGCCCTGACAAGCCGTACAAATGCACCGACTGCGGAAAGTCGTTCAACCACAACGCACACCTCACGGTGCACAAGAGGATCCACACAGGCGAGCGCCCGTACGTGTGCAAGGAGTGTGGGAAGGCGTTCAGCCAGAACTCGTCCCTCGTGCAGCACGAGCGCATTCACACAGGGGACAAGCCCTACAAGTGCGCGGAGTGCGGCAAGTCCTTCTGCCACAGCACGCACCTCACCGTGCACCGGCGCATCCACACCGGAGAGAAGCCCTACGCGTGCCAGGACTGCGGGAGGGCCTTCAACCAGAACTCATCCTTGGGCCGGCACCGGCGGACACACACTGGAGAGAAGCCCTACGCCTGCAGCGTGTGCGGGAAGGCCTTCTCACGCACCACCTGCCTCTTCCTGCACCTGCGCACGCACACGGAGGAGCGGCCCTATGAATGCAACCACTGTGGCAAGGGCTTCCGGCACAGCTCCTCGCTGGCCCAGCATCAGCGCAAGCACGCGGGGGAGCCGCCCTTCACCTGCCGCCCCATCTTTGAGCAGACAGCAGCCCTGCCCCGGCCCCAGTGGGCAGACGCTCTTGCCTGCACACCGCCTCTGAGCCAGGAGGAGAGGGCGCTGCGCAGCGACAGGCCCTTCAGATGCATCCAGTGTGGCAAGTGCTTCACCCAGAGCTCCCATCTTATCCGCCACCAGATCACTCACACCAGGGACCAGGAGCCATCCAGGCGGCCCCGGAGACGCCAGCAGCCCTGCAGCCGGGGCGCACAGCACACCCAGCACCCGCAGGGAGGGTCAGGACAGAGCAGGGATCAGGCCAGAGCAGCACAGCCAGCGAGCAGAGCCCTGGCCCTGTTTGACATCCACGAACTCATACAGGAGAAAAACCCTGTGCGCATCATTGGGGTGGAGGAGCCCATGGGCTCCACCGTGTTTGACCTCAGAGAGTCCACCTAGGAGAGAAGTGCTGGCTGTGACCTCTGAACCTCGGGTGCACAAACGTGGTAAGTTGCACAGTGTGTCTGTGGCAGGAGAGGCCGGGGGGCTACCGCTCGTGACCCCTAACTTCCTTTAGGAAATGGTAAGTGCCAGACCTTCAAGCCCAGGGTCCCTTAGCAACCTATATTTCAGGATATTCACTCCACCAGAGTGAGTTCACCAGTGCTAAAACCTGTCCCTAGCTGGGTGTTGGGGCATAATCCCAGCACCCAGGAGGCTGAGGCAGGTGGATCCAGAGGAGTTCAAGGCCACCCTGAACTACATAGTGAAAAAAAAAAAAAAAACCTGCCGTATGTATAATGTAGAAAAGTAATATTGGTCCAACTTCGTACAGAGTGACAAAAGTCCAAGTTCTTGCTGATAGAATGATGCATATCAAGTCAGAAGGTCACTTCACTGCATCCTGTGTGGGGCTTCACATCTAGAACAGAGCATCACCTATTGCAGACTAGCATGGGGTGTGCTGCTGCCAGATGCACCGCAAGGGGTGTTCCTCTGCAGGGTATGATCTTCCCAAGTAACAGCAAAACAAAATGCTGTTGCATTTCTGGGAAATTTTGTGTAAGCTCCAAGCCTGCAACAATTAATTTGTGCTTACAGGTGAGACTGAAAAAAAAAGACCAAGTTAGACTGAGCTTGCTATCACGTATGTGTTATACACCTGCACACGTGACCCGCTGATGACCATTCAGCACCTCAGTTGTGGAGCACACATGGCCCCTGCCCACATTTCATCTGCATACCCCCAAATCATGTGGCAGGGGAGCCACCACAAAATTCCCAGCATTCTCTAGGCAGTCACAGCTGTGAAAACCACTACCTCAGAACAGCCAGTGTCGCTGCAGACCACAGGTTCTCAAACGTGGACGTCTGGTGATGTCTGGAGACATCTTTGGCCTTTGTGGCTTAAAAGGTGCCACTAGTGTCTTTGGGCAGAGGCCAAAGGTGCTGCCTAGTGTCCTGTAGTGCCCACGTGTAGTGCTGCAGCTCCTTGCTGAAGAATTATGCAGAGTGGCAGGGTGGAAAAACCCTCAACAAACCCAGTCCAGCTGTGTGACTGGCGTTTTCTAGACTTTAAATTGATTATGCCTCTACTGGTGTTCATGCAAGTGGAGTCTCGAGCTAGTTTACCCACCGTGTAGTACTTTTGAATCTTTACCATTTTGCAGCACTCATAACTGTTGTAAGAGCAGCACAGAGTCCACTTACTTTTTTAAATAACCTCTTAGCATTTGTGTGTGCGCTCTAAAGCAGGGATGATACATTTGCATAGTCTCTTCCACCCCTCCCTGTCCTTTCCTACCCTGGGTTGTTTTCACGTCAGTCTCAGACATTACTCCATCCACATTTCTGATTGTATTTCTTTTTTGTGTGTGGTTCCAGGGATTGCATTCAGGACCTTGTGCTTGCAAGGCAGGCGCACTGCCACTGAGCTAACGCTAATCCCTAGCCCCCGACCGTATTTCTGAAAGCCAGGACTCTGTATGCATTGCCGTGTTGCTCAAGGACAAGCTCTCCTGGTTGTCACACCACACCGAGGTGTGGCCTTGCCGAGCTGACACCAGCAAAGGTGGTTTGCAGCAGCAGTGGGTAACACAGCTGGGCCTGAGTTTCAATCAGACCAGCGCCCTGGGTTCATCGCTCCTGTTCTCCACCTGGACATCACAGAAGAGGAGAAAAGTTCACGTTACTTAATGTCTGGTGAAACAGGAAAAACTGAATTCTGTGGAATCTCAAGTAGATATTTACGTTGTTATTATCATGTCTGAGCAGACGGCATCAACCGTCCAGTGCTCAAATGTTCCTGGCTGCTACCTCCTACATAGTCATCATCTAAACAAGATTCACGTTGTGCATCTGGGTGATGTCTCTCCTTTCTTAAATCTCTTTTAATCTCAGTTTCTTATTTAGTCTTTATCTGTTGAGAGAAAAAAGGAAACAAAAGCTAACTTTTATTCCCACCTGCCAATGCCCGTTATACTCTACTTGCTTTGGCGTGATGGACTTTTTTTTTAAAAATACTGGGGGTTGAACTCAGAGCCTTTGCAATGAGCTTTGTCCCCAGCCCTTTTTCACTTTTAATTTTGAGACCGGGTCTTTCTCAGCTGCACAGCCTCTCAGAGTGCTGGGATAACGAGTGTTCTCCAAAGGGAAACAAAGGTTTCTGACCTTTGTCCATGCCGTTATTGATATGAAAGTACCATCCTGTATCAGATGTGATGTTTGCCAGTGTGGCGGCACACACCTATAATGCTAGCTACGCTAGAGGCTGAGGCAAGAACATTGCAACTTCAGGCCCACCTTGGGCAACTCAGCAACTTAGCAAGAACCTGTCTCGGAATTTTTTTAAAAGGTCCAGGGGATATAGCTTGGTGGCGGAGTGCTTGCCTATCTTAGCACTCCCTGGGTTCAATCCCAGCATTGCAAAAAATAAAAATTAAAAGTATGGTCCTTGGTGTCTCGTAGCACAGGGGATATGAAAACCAAGGGCTTGGGCCAGGCATTTAGCTCAGTGGCACCACACCTGCCTTGCAAGAGCAAGGTCCTGAGTTTGATCCCTGCTACCAAAACAACAACAAAAAAGCCAAGGACTTAAACCTACTTAAATTTTTTTTCTTAGTACATGGTCACAGTGCATGACATTTGCTTTTGTTTTAGGGGGTAGGTACATGTGCTCAATCCATTTTAATTCTGTTTACTTTTCTCCCCTCTTCCTCTGGCTCTGGATCCCCGTCCTATCTGCAAAAGGCTGACCTCTCTTAAACCTACTTTTTATCTAAAATGAAGCGAATTGTGGGCCTGTGGCAGTAGGACACCCTGAGTTGGACAGAGCAGTTCCCATTGGTGCCCAGCTTTAATCAGGTTCCTCTTCCGTTTGCTTTTCCCTCTGCAGTTGCATTCTAGTGATGTTAAACTCACCAGCAGCACTCATCAGAACCTGGAAAGAAGGAAGACAGTGTGACACAACTCAGCATGTAAAACAACGGTCCCTGAACCTTAACTGCAGGAGGTGCTTTGGATTGAGCAGGCGGAGAGTTGGAAGAATGGTCATCCCGGAGTATCCTGGGGCACCTCTTGGCCCAGGGTTGGATGGTTGAGCCTGCCATGCACTGCCACCATGGCTCGCTGGGCCCTCCCGTTCTTTGGATGCTGGAGTGCCACCGGGGTACACCAGGCTTCCAGGGTGCCGTGGTTCCTTCCACCTTTTGCTTCATCTCTGTAGAGGCCCTGTGGGACCTTACCAAGCCCTGGGCTTGCTTGTCTTGTGTTTCCCTTCCCAGGTCACCTTTTTACAGTGACTGCATCATTCCTTGACCTGTGCCCTTTGCTGCTTCATCTTGGGAGATAACTTTCCCTTTACATGAAAAGGAGCACCTTCTGGCGCACTTTGCCCATGGTGGTTATGTGAGAAGTATCATTCCACAGATGAGGAAAAGTAAGCAGAAGACAAAAGTAACCTGCCCAAAGTTACACAGACAGGAAGTAACTGAGAGAATTTGATGCCAGTGCCCAGTAACAGTGGATGAAACTAAGCTTTGTTCCAAGGCTGACTTTTCAGTGGCTTTGCCATATCAGAACCAGTGTTTTCTCCAGCTCTCTTAGGTTTTCCCTCATGATCACAGCTAAGCTGGAGCTGTAATCAAGACAGGAAGCAGCCAGGAAACATCTTGATGATGTTCCAAACAAAAGGCCCTCGGGGGAGCTAGTAGTGCATACTCAGGTAGACCTGTTGGCCAAGAGTGAGCTACCCTAACAATAATGAGCCTTGCAAAGGTGACATCTAGCGTTTCTCACCTCTGTGGTGGGCACAGGGAAGAGACAAAGTTCCGGGAAGTGGGTGGTACGTAAGTAGATAGCAGCTCCTGTAGCTTTCTCCTCCAGCTCTTAGAAGACCCTCCTGGGCTCCCATGTGCCCCTCAGCTCCCCCACCTCTGTCGCCACCTTCACAGGGTCCACCCTTGCCGTGGCTATCTGTGGCCACTTCAGCTTCCCCTCTTCCTCTGCACCATGAAGCATGCCAGGCTTCTGTAGTTCCCCATCCTCTCCATCTCTTCAGGGGCTTTGGTGGTCCTGGCAACCCTCTTCCCCTGGGGTTCCCAGGTGTCTTCCATTTCCCAGTTGTGTTGCTTACCCCAACACTGAGTCTCTGGTGCCTCTGAGTTCTGAGCTTCAGGTCCCAACAGCAGCTGTCTACTGAGCAGCTGCCCTCAAATGAGCCATAAGGTCCCTGAAAACTGCCATTTTCCCACCCAGACAAGTCCCCCTCCCCATCCCTTCCATGGGGGCTGTTACTTCCTGCCCTCCATTGTTGAAGCTAGAAAATAAACCACCTTTGACCCCTCACTCTACTCCCACCAAGGGTCCAGTTTCTTCTACCCTGTGAACATCTTGAGTCTGTCCTCCATCCCCACTCCCACTCCCCTGAGAGGAAGATGATAGGCAAGCAGGTAGGACAGCCTGGTGCCAGATGCCTCTCCAGACCATTCCTCTGCATTGTCCCATCGGGATAGGGGTGAGATTGGGTTACCCAGGGAGCAGTAGTGACGTCATGATTCCAGACAGCTCTGGAAGCCAGGCCTGTGATTGCCTTGTTCCCTTCACCTTGACCCCCAGTTGGCAGGTCCTGCAGGGCTCTTGTTTGGACACTTCTGAGTGGACACTGGGAGGGCTGAAGTCCCAGCAGCCCCGCTGGGTCAGATGGGGACAGACGAGAAGGAACAAACACTGGAGATCTGCGTGGTGTTGTTTCAGTTCAGCTCATGTTCAGGCATGGTTTTCCACTGAACTTGTAGATGTTTTGGAATAGTCAGAAACTCCTCAGGGGAAACTACTGTGTACTAGGGGAAATCATGGTTTTACCTGTTTGTAAAGTAACAAGTTCTTAGTAGCCAAAACTTGGAAAATGCACAAAAATTCAAAAAAATATGAAAACTCATTTGAAATTTAATTAATGCTTTCACCTTACAGAGATAGTAATTACCACTTACATTTTGCTAATTTTTCCTTGCAATTTTTAGACGTATATACACATATACAGAGTGTACATTACATCTTAAGCATATATATGTGTATATAGTTATCTTGTGTTTAGAAATTTGGGGTCGTTTCTCATTCTCTTGTAACCCATGTTTTTTACTATATTTTGAGCATTTTACATGACAATGAATTTCATATAGCTTTTAAAACTAGCTTTCAGGAGGATTCTAACAATGCACCCGCCCTTCACCCAGAGTTTTAACAGCTTCGAGCTTTCTCAAAGGGGTGAAAACGTTTCCTGTGCATTTTCAGTGGGAGTGAATTGATACAACTTGTGTGGACTGAGACTTAGTCACTGTTTAAAGTACAAATACAGAAAGGTTTTGTTACAGAAAACCTGCTGGGGATGAATCTTACAGACATATTTGTATATGTGCAAACTGGTTGTATATAGTTTTCATTATACTATTGATCTTAAAAGTAAAACATTTGGAAACAACCACTGTATTCACCATGGAGAACTGGCTAAGTAATTTATGGTGGAATAGATACCACAGCCTTAAAAATGGAGACTATCCTTACATACTAATATGGGAAAGACCTCCAGGATCCCTTAAGTGAAAACAAGCAAGGTATAAAACTGTGTTTCCATTTGTGTAAAGAGGAAATGTATACATATACCCATGCAGTCTCTGAAAGAGTAAAAAGCAAACAGTTATACTGGTTGCCCTTGGGAAAGAAAGGGCGGACAGAGAGGAGGAATATTTTCACTCTATATCTTTTTATATTTTTGAAATTTTGAAACATGTAAAACATTACCAGTTCAAAGAATAAATCTAACAAAAACCTCAACTCTTTCCAGTTAAAGTAAGTTTTATAATTCGTGGTGCTGTTTGTTCTCTGCCTTCCCCCACCAGCATGTCCACATCATCCAGGACTCCTGGGTGACTGAGTCACCTGACCTGTGTGTGTGTGTGTGTGTGTGTGTGTGTTCAGCCAACAGTGCCAACGGAGCTTAAAACAGCTTCAACTTGATGATATCGAAGGAGAATAGTGGTTGGAAGGCACACATAAATGTCTACATTAGCTCATTTTAAATTCGCTCTGTCATGCCATATTATGAGAGTCCTCAACACAAGCAGTTATCTCTGTACCCCCTCAGATTCAGGTTGTTCCTGCCAAGGACAACTGGAAGAAAGTGTGCATCCATTCTGAAATGCAGCCTCCTGTGCGTTTCTTGTGAGGAGAACCAACATGGACATCTTCCGGAACACTGTCCATCGTGGCAGCCACTGTTCACCTATAACGATTTAGCTATGAATTTAAACACAAAATTCAGTGCATCACTCACTAGCCACCTTTCAGCTTTTCACTAGTTTCATTTTCATTGTCGCAGAAAGTTCTGTTGGATACTACTGATACAAACTGAGCGGCTGAGATGACTTGTTAAATTTACCCTTGTGACATCGGGAATCACTCCAGATCACACAGGCCTGCATGTGGATGAAGTTTTCAAGTGTCACAGTTATATCAAGGACATCCCTCACCTAGCTAAGTTGGTTTGCATCACCACCAGTGGGGACAGGATCTACCCATTATTTTTAGGCAGTCATTAAGGACATACAGAAAAAACAACAATTGGTCAATTTCCAACTAAGTGGGAGGTAAACGATAAATTCACACAGTGGGGGGTGGCAGAGTGCTCAGTGGTAAAACCCTTGTGCAAGGCCCTGGGTTCAGTATCTGTCATCAGAATAATACAATGATGCATACAATAGAGACATTTTTTAAATAGTTGTCCAAAAGTGTTTAATGTAGTGGAGAAATATTCAGGGTCAGTGGGAACTACATTTGCCAGGCTGGTCTCAAACTAGGCTCAAGTGATCCACCCATCCCCAACTGCAGTGCAAGCAACGCAGTACACAGATGGGGTGCAGAGGGAGTCGGCCTGGGGTCTCGGCATGCACGGGAGGAGGGATGTCCTGCATCTGACTCCGCCGTGCACGTGGGAGGCTCCAGGTGTGGGCCGAGTGTGACACTGCCCTATAGGGTGGGGACCCAAGCTTGTGCCATCCCCTATAAGCACACCAGGGTGGAGGGTGTCCTGCATGTGTAACGCCATCTGTGTGCCAGGTGTCACCTCCGGTGTGAGTGTGCCCTACACCCCTGGGCTGCTCCCCAGTCCCACCTGCCCCAGTCCCTGACAGCCACCAACTTCCTTTCTATCTCCAGATTTTCTCCTCTGGGCTCATCATATAAATGGAGATGCACAATTTGTGCTTTCTGTCGTTTTTCACTGAGCATGTTTTCCGAGTCCATCCATGCTGTAGCAGGTGTCCGTTCTTTGTTCCTTCTCTGGCTGGAAATACCCAGTTGGATGGATATGCCATAGTTTGACTCCTGCATTGGTTAATGGACATTTGGGTTGTTTCCATCTCCTCTGATGCTACAAACAATGCTGCTGTGGACATGGGTATTTTCCAGGGTCAGGGGCACTGGGGCTGTGGGCAGCATGACCTGGCGTTTGTTGTGCACACCCGTGACCATACACCAGAAGGGTTCACCTCCATTGTCCCAGCCCTTCCAGACCCAAAGCCCCACTGCTGCTAGAGGTGGAGGCAGTGCTCCAGAGACAGGACCCTGTCCCTGCCAGTCACAGCAGCACCCTGGGCCTCTGCTCAGGACAGACCACAGCCCCCGGCCTGCAGCCGCAGGACAGCAGTCGGGACAGACTCCAAGGTGCCAGGTGAGGCAGACGGCGGGGTGGCAGTCACAGTGGGGCAGGAGGCAAGCACAAGACTAGATCCAAACAGCCTGCTCCTGCCCCTTTTTCCCACTGCCCTGCACTCCTGCCCTGGCCTAGCCCACCACCTCCTCAGCATTCTGCCTTCTATGCCTCCTGCGTCACTCTCCACACAACAGGAGGGCGAGATGGGGCATCCGGACCCTGCCCAGGGAGCCCACTCACCTTTAAGCATCTGTCACTGCCCAGCTGTCAGGGCACAGTTGGCATACTGTCCCTGTAAGTCACCAGAGCTGGGCACCTGCTGTCCCAGCTACTCAGGAGACTGAGGCAGGAGGGTTACTTGAGCCCTGGAGTTTGAGGCCAGTCTGAGTAACACAATGAGACCCCATCTGTAAATAAACAAATCACCAGATAACAAATGTTTCCAGCTTTGCAGGGCTAGATAATACAAAGGATATCACATCATTTATCTAACAAAACACATCCACACATCTTTGATAAAATGCAAAATTTTATTGATGGATTATGAAATTTTAGTTTTGTATAACTAGTTTTGTTTCCTCTCCAAGCTCTTAAAAAATGTAAAAATCAGCGAGGTGTGGTGGCACACACCTGTCATCCCAGCACACAGGAGGCTGAGGCAGAAGGGTCAGCACAAGCTCAAGGCCAGCCTGCCCTACATAGTGAGTGTAAGGCCAGCCTGTACTCCATTGCAAAACCTTGTTTCAAAAAAAAAAAAAATGTTAAAAGCACTTTTAACTCACAGGCCACACAAAAGCAGGCAGCATGGGAGTTTGAAACCATCCAAATTCCTAATTTGAAAAACCATCCTTTTTTTTTTTGGTACCAGGAATCAAACTCAGGGCCTCAAGTTTGCCATGAAGGCACTGACTGCACCACTAAGTTACATCCCTGACCCAGAACCATCCAAATTCCTTCCCAGACGTCCAGGCCTTTTGAGACCTGATTTCTGCATTTCTCGGACTCACCTACAGCTCTCTTTCTACCCTCATGTCTGCTGCTGGCCACTCAGAAGCTCAGCTGTCATCTCAGAGGCCCTCCCCAGCCACTGATGCCCAGATAGGTGCTGCCTGCACCCATTTTATGTGCTTAGCACAATGGAAGATACAGGTTCTCACTCATCATAGGCTGTGAGTTTCCTGATGCGGTGCCAGCCCAAGGAGCATTCGTTAATGAATGAACAAACAGCCCTCCATAAAGACGCATTTTAGAAATACAAACTGAGACTCCCCAAGGCAGATGGGCCAGCCAGGATCCCAGCTGGGAGTGATGAAGGCAGGTTTGGGCCTAGACCTGACATCCACCACACTTCCTGTCCCCAGCCCAGGAGCAAGATGGGACAGAGGTGGGGTTGGGAGAATCAGCCCCCAGGAGTCTTCCCCCGACCCTGGCCCCCATAGGAAGAGGCAAAGGGCTCATAGCCACATCACCCCTTCCCTCCTAGGAGTCAGGAACTGAATTCAGAATAACTGGTTTTACCAACCCGGTGTCAGACACTGTCCCTACAGAAACATCCTGAAGGCTGACAGTGTGGAGCTTAGGCGTCGGACTATTACAGGGCACACAATTCACTCTGAGGAAGCTCAGGAACAGGCAGAACTGGGAAGCTGCAGCGATGTCAGTCAGCAGTAGCCGGGCACCATCCCCGGAAGCGGTGTGGGGAGCTGTCCGCGGTGCTGAAATATCCTCCTGAGCTGTCCCACACAGCAGCTGCAGTTAATTAAATTTTTAAAAGTACAGCTGGGGATTTAGCTCAGTGACAACGTGCCTGCCTCGCAAGCACAAGTTCCTGAGTTCAATCCCCGGTACCAAAAAAATTAAAAAGTACAGGAGTTGAAGCATAGCTCGGTGGTTGGACACATTTTAGCATGTGCAAAGCCCTGGGTTCAATCCCCAGCACAAGAAAAATGAAATTACAGTAGCAGTTGCAGCTCGACAGCAATGTCTCTAGTGCTCAGGAGCTACTGGGCTGCTGGCACCATTCCAGATCGCAGCTGCCATCTCAGGACATTGTAGAGCCCACTCTAAATGGGATTAATGGCCCTCTGCATTTATTGGATGGAGCTGAAGACTCAGACCTCTCTACAAAAAAATTTCTGATGTCACAGAGGTCCAAATACCTGCCTCCCAGTAACTGGCACCACAGCATTTGATTTACTTACTCTGCTGGATTCCCAGTCTGCAAGCAGGGCGATCGAGTCCCTTTCTCTTGGGTGCTGGAGGAGGCACGAAAGGCCCCTAGGAAACCTGAGCTGATGCTGTCACTCAGAGCTGCTCCCCATCCCTGCTAGCACTGCCTGGACTTGCTGTTCCTCAGCCCACTCTGCCCACATTAGGGGACTCGACAAGAAACTAGGGGAGCACAGCCCTGTGTCTACCCACAGAGACCCAGCCTGGTCATCCTGTTGGAGCAGCTTCATCCCAGAGGCAAAATCGGAAGCCTCAGACTCAAATCAAGAAACCACTTCCTGCAGAGCCCCAAGCCCCTTGCCCTGCCTGGAGCTGGGAGGGAAGACGTGGAGGTGGAGGTGCCTTAGGGACACTATGAGGTGTTTGTTGTTCTGTTTGACAAAAGCTTTGCCTGGGCAGGTGCCATGCTATCCTGTTATCAAGGCTGAGCTGGGCCTGACCACCAGTGGGCCTGGAAGTCTTGGGCTTCCTGCTACAAGCTGCCTTCTCCCTGAGCAGCCAGATCCACAGCAGCTGTCTGGATACCCACAGCAGTGCCCAGTGGGGGCATCCCACTCCCAGACTAATTCCAGGGGCTGTGGGTCACCCCACCACTGTCCACATGGGTGCCTTAATGGGGTACCAGCCACCCCATCCATCCACTTGAGCACTGCTGTCTTCATGGTGGCTGGAGGTCTAGTCCTGGGTAGGTGGTACTGGGGGAATTTGCTTCCCAGAGATGCTCAGTGCCTTCATTTTCCTTCCATAAAATGGTCTTGTTTCTTTGTGTTGTTGTTTTTTTTGGTACCGGTGATCGAACTCGAGTCCTTCCGCTTGTGAGGCAGAGGGCGAAAATGGTCTTGTTTCAGTCCTTTGCTCAGGGGCAGAGAACTGTGAGGTACCCGGGACACACTTGACACTCAGGTAGATGTTCAGTAGGGCCTTGCTTGGGGTCAAGGAGAGCAGGCCCAGGGTGGTCAGACGGGGTGGCTGGGCCTGGGGACAAGGCTGTGGGCTGGGGGCACTTCTGGGTTGAGGTCTGGCCTGGGGCAGGTCTGCCCTCCCTCTCCATCCTGCCCAGCCCTTCCACCCCAGGACAGCATTGCAGAGGACAAGCCAGAGCCCAGCACACCATGTTTCTGGAGATGCCATCCACACAAGTTTGTCTCCATCTTCTTCCTGTGACTCCTCTACACCCACATCCCACCCCAGTGCTCAGTTCCTAGGGCAGGGATGAGAAAATGCAGAGACTTGCCTGCAGGCAGCAGATCTGGGGCCTGGGGACACTTTGTGACCACACTTTGACCAGCCAGCATCTAGTGCAGGGTGACACACATGCTCAGACCCCCCAGGAGATACAATCTGCAAGTCATGCCTGCCTACACCTGGTATCCAGAGGAGGATAAAGGCTTGGATGTAAAGAATGGAAACTTGGCTGGGGATGTAGCTCAGTGGCACAGTGCCTGCCTGGCAAGCACAAGGCTCTGAGTTTGACTCCCAGTCCAAAAAAAAAAAAAGGAATGGAAAGTTGAACCCAGGTGTGGTGGTACATGACTAATTCTAGCACTCTGGGTGGTCAAGGCAGGTGATTGCATGCTGGAGCCCTGTCTGGGTAACTTAACAACTCACCAAGACCCTGTCTCTGAACAAAAAATTAAAAGGTGCTGGTGATGTAGCTCAGTGTGAAGGACCTGGATTCAATCCTCAGTATGACAGAAAAAAAAGAAAAGTTGACAAGTTAGAGGTAAGCTCAGGATTAGAGCACTTTTACTTTTCTAGCATGCATGATTCCAATTCAATCCCCAGCACCACAGACAGAAACTTGGGATTGTGAGACCAGTGCTGCCACCTGACAGGCCCTTCTCCACAGGGTCTCCAAGGAGACATAGTGCAGCCAGAGGCAGAACCCTCAGGCCAGGTCTGTGGCCCCCAACAAAGGGTAGGATTGTGAACAGGACCAGCGGTGGCTCTGTGGTGGCAGGAGAAATGGCTGGCACCGAGACATGTACTGGAAAGCCACGCAGCCTCCCTGGCTAGCCCCAATGGAGGCAGAGGCCCCACAGGCTCCATGTAAACACTGGGGCAAAGCATGCAGCTCACCTGTGGGGTCCCAAAGGAGACAGGAAGACGAGGTGATGCAGAACCTCCACGTCTCATTCCGCTCAAGCTGCCAGAACAAAACCCCACAGATGAGGCCGTAAAGAGCTTTCTCATGGCTCTGGATGCTGCAAATCCGTGCTCAGCGTGTGAGCATGGCTGGGCACAGGCAAGAACCCTCCCCTGGGCTCGCAGACACCCCTGGCGGTGGCCTCGCATGTTGCATTAAGGAAGCGCTCTCTCTGACTCCCTCTCCTTTCCCCTTCATCTGGGGGCGTAGTGAGGAGATGCAGGGCACTGAATTACACCCTCCTCTTGTAAAGGTACAAATCGCATTGTCCTAGGCACTTTCTCCTCACTGAGACAAACACTCCACATCTGCAGCTTAAAGGAGGAGGTTGATTACGGTTCACACTTCAGCCCACAGTCAGCTGGGCCCAAGGCAGGAATCAGAAAGTCCTCCGGGGTTTCACAGGGAGGAGAGACCTTGGTGAGGCACACACACCAAGAACAGGGTGAGAGGTGGGAGCCCCACCCAGAAACCCCGGGTTGCTGTGATCCCCCTGCAACACACTCACTACAGGGTCCTCCAGTGTGCAGTCCGCAGCCACATCCTCAAAGGTCACCAGCCTCAGAAACCACCTGTGGCTGAGTGCTATCTCAGCCACAGACCACGTGTGAGCAGGGCCAGGCCCTGGGGAACAGAGAGAACACGAGTTATGGAAAATGCTGTGCTGTCCAGGGACCTACTCTGAGTGCTCCCAGCCCAAGGTGGTGCCGAGGTCACCAGGGTACAATGCAGGGTGCTGGGGCCCTGAGTGTGAGTCCCCAGAACTCCTATAGGGAAGGCCTACCCAGTGTGACAGCATTCAGAAGAGAAGCCTCTGGGAGAATTGTTAGGGTTAGGTCTGCCATAAGGGTGGGCGTTATGGTTTATATCGAAGTGTCCCCCAAGATCCCTGCGTGCTCCTAGGCAGGGCTTTTGGAGGGTGATTTGATGGTGGGGGCTTATAGCTATTCCTATTAGGAGGTGAGCTTGAAATCTCTGTACTACATTTAGTCCTCCTCCTCCTCCTCCTCCTCCTCCTCCTCCTCCTCCTCGCCTTGAACTCACTGTGTAGCCCAGGCTGGATTCAAACTTGGAATCCCCTTGCCTCAGCTTAAGATTAGAGGTCTGCAGCACCAGCCCCTTTGTATTACATTTATTCTTTTTTTCTTGACAAGGTCTAACATGAGTCATGAAAAATATAGGGACTTCAGAATGCTTATTATCTTGGGTCCATCTCACAACCACTGCTACCCACTTTTAGTTCATTCACACAATCCCTTGACTCACTGTCATTGCTGTATTTTCTCTGATCAGCCCTGAGTTTGATTTACACACTCATTTATCAATTTCTTTTCTTTGCATTCCTTCCTTCCTTCTTGAGTTTTTCCTAAAGAACAAGGTTTTCTAATTATTTTGGCTCTTATCTGTGGAGCCAAAGCCTGGCTTTCCTGTTTTTACTATGTCTTTACATCTGATATACCTGACAGCTTTGTTCCTTCAGCACTCTGAAAATAACCTTGCAACACCTGTGGTTTTTCATATTTGCTCTTTTTTATCTTGATGTAAAGACAGATTTTATTAAGACAACTTAGACTTATTTCCTTTTTTCTTTCCTGAAAAGCTTACCATCAAGGACTCATCTCACAGAATGTCTAACTCAAAAACACTCATTTCATAAAACAAACTCATTTCAGAGGTGGAAGAAGTGAAAATCTTAATGCCAGACCCAGATAACAAGTGTGTTCTCTCCAGGGGCTGGGATGACCATCCTTTCCTAAGGGTGTCTCCGCCAGATGCTCCCCATCTCTGCTCAAGTCCTTCTTTCCCCCACTAATAGCATCAGAATCTGCAGCATGGTCAAGATATGAGCCAGAAGGGGAGAGGCTGAGTCTTGAACTCCTACCTCCCTCTGCCTCACCTCTCAGGCCTGCGTGTTCAAGCTAATAACATGAAGGCAGTGAGGTTCAGGCCCTCTGCCAGGCAACTGGAGGCAGGAAGACACGAGTTCTCTACCGTTTCCTCACTTTACTTCAGGGCTCCCCTCCAGTTCACCATCCTATCAAGTCATGGGCGTGTGAACACACACATACACACTGAAACACACAAACATTCATTTTTAAAATGTAATAATGTCTTGAGCCGGGGATTTAGCTCAGTCGTTCCTTCGCCTGCCTCACAAGTGTGAGGTCCTGAGTTTGATCCCTGGTACCAAAAAAAAAAAATGTAATAATGTCTTGATATTTTTAGTATCCAATTCTAAGCATCTTTTATCTGCATTCAGAATGGCAACCACCCATCCCATTATGGATCCACTCAGTAGAGACACTAAGCCAGGCCTAGGGAAGGTAGGGCTTTTCTGCAGCCTCTACTTGCCAGTCATTAGGGCAACCAGGGGGATGCAGGGCTCTCCATGCCCTTTAAGGGAGGGCCTCAGTCAGAGTTCCCTGCTGCGTCCATGCCTCTGCTGATGCCTCCCAGCAGAGATCTGGGGACCTCAGTAGCTCTCATCACGCCTCCTCTTGGTATTCTTAGTTGTCAGCCATCAGCAAAAAGAGGAGAAAATAGTTTTCCAGTGTCTTCTCTGCTTTGTTTTCATCTTCACAACAGAATTATTTCTTTTTCTCAAGGGGAACTGAGAAGAACAATGTTCTTCGTTTTAATAAGTCCTGGGAACATTTCACTGGCCTCAGTAGCTGGTGATCTGGTCAGGATCTGAGAGGGACAGCAGCCCCTTGGCACCCCTGTGGATAAGGTCTTCAGAGGAATGCTGGATGCACACCCACGGGAAGAAGCACAAGGATGTCTCCTGTCCTGTCCTTGGGTTAAACACTAAAGCAGCCACAGGGTGACAGGTGGTGCAGGAATTCCAGCAGAGTTCGTGTAAAGTGTGACTCTCTGGAGGAGCTGGCACCCTCCTGGGCTGGGTGCATCGCCTGGCAGAGGAAGGGCTGTGCACCACCGAAGTGGGGCAGTTCTCAAGAGACACATACCAAGGCACCTGTAAAATTGAGGCTGCTGGTCAAGTTGCAAGAGAGCAGGGGGAGCCAGCGGCAGCCCTCAGCCACCTCACCTCTGTTGGTTTAGCCCAACAGAGAAAACAATGTGTTCAAGAGCACACGTCATACAAGTTCTCTACTGCTGCTACTGGTAGAGAATTCTGAATACAACACGTGGCTAACTAGTTTCATTGTGGATAGGGTGCATGTACATGATTCTGTCTTGATTCTTTTTTTTTTCCTTTGGCACCGGGGATTGAACTTGGTCCTTGAGCTTGTGAGGCAGGCGGCGGAACCGCTGAGCTAAGTCCCGGCCCCTTCTTGGTTCTTTTTGTTTTCACTTGTCTTTTCCCCCACCCCTTTCCCTTCCCTTCATCTCTGTTCTCCTTTCTATCTGCAGACTTTGCCATGGTTCCCTTCCCTGGCTCTTCCCTCCTGGCTGTGGGGCAAAGGATGAACTCTGCTTGGCTCAGGCTGCCTGCTTGCAGAGACCCAGTGCAGGCCGGGGATGTAGCTCAGTGGTGTCGCCACCTGCCCCACAAGTGCAAGGACCTGAGTTCAATCCCTGGTACAAAACAAAACAAAACAAAACAGAACAAAACAAAAAACAAAAGATCCAGTGCAAGGTTGGCCCTTGGCCAGGATCTGGGAACATGGACTTCAGGAGGCTCCCCTGACTTGGGAGGACCTCGGTAGAACTGGCACTGGGTCTTGAAGAAGTGTCTCTGGTAGCTCACACTGCATCCATGCTGTCACAAGCCAGAGTGCAGGAGCTGGGGTGTCCTGTGCACCCCATATGGCTCTCCTTCACTTCTGTTGTTTTCCATTCTTTCACTACAACCAGTCAAAGCTGAGAGCACAGCTCTGTCCTGGGTCCTGTTGAGTCCTCTTAGTCAATCACCCAACTTCAGCCTTAGCCCAGCTCCTCCTCTATCCTCAGTTCCTGTTCCCCCTTTCCTTGACTTCAGGTCTCTCTCTCTCCCAAATTTTATTCCAAAACTCATTAAAAAATATTCCAGGGCCGGGGATTTAGCTCAGTGTTTCCAGCGCCTGCCTCAAAAGTGCAAGGACTGAGTTTGATCCCCGGTACCTAAATAAATAAATAAATAAATATTCCAGATCAGCCAGGGATTTAGCTCAGTGTTTTCACGACCTGCTGTGCAAGTGCAAGGACCCAAGTTCAATCCCCAGAACCGAAAAAAAAAAAAAGAGTTAAGAAAAAATATTCCAGATAAAGGAGTTCTAATCTTCATCTTCCCCCTCTTCTTCATCCTGGTTAGTCTGGAAGTAACATAATTAATAACTCTTTGCTGTTAGCAGCTACATGCAACAAAGCACATGTAATTATTCTTCTTCAATTTTTTTTCCTGGTATCAGGAATTGAACTCAGGACCTTGAGATTGCCAGGCAGGCTTGGCGCCACTGAACTAAATTCCCAGCTCTCTTCAAATTTTTTTGGTGAGACAGTTCAAATACTTTCTGGAAAAAGGCATCTCAGAAGTTACACAGATCCTGTTCTTGCTCCTTTCAATGGCTGCAACCCCTCCATCAAGATCTCGAGCTTTTCCATTCGTTTGGATTCCCTCTTGGAGGAACTGCTCAAAAATTAACAGTGCAGGGCCGGGGATTTCGCTCAGTGGTTCCACTGCCTGCTTCACAAGCACAAGGTCCCCAGTTTGATCCCCAGTACCAAAAACAAAAAAAATTAACAGTGCATATGAGTCCATCGTCTACAGGGTTCATCAGTCAGAGATGAACTTCAGGACCTGCTGCTTCCCCCACACACACAAGCTCTTCCCAGGTGCCCTTGCAGCCAAGGAATCAGAAAGGCAGGAGCCCCATCTCGAAGTCAATGACTCATGCTGTCTTGGCCACAGTTCATGTCATTGTCACAGTTTGACTGCTGCAGTTCCTTCTAGCCTCTCCTGAGGCCCTGGGTGCCCAGGACTTTCTCTCCTTGATTATCAGACCAATAGCCTGGGACCTAAGCCATGTGGCTGCCTCCAGAGTGGGAGCTCTGCCTTGGGTACAAATGACAGTGGGACCCACAGGGCAGGATTCTAGCACACCCTCTCCAGAGAAGTCACGGGGCACAGAGACCAGGCAGTAGGAAAACTGTACCAAGGAGTGACACTGAGCCTGAGGGAGAAGAGCCAGAGACTTCCAGGAAGTCCCCAGTGGCATCCATTGTTAACTGAGCATGGCACGTCCCCAGGTACACAGGTGCCCTCCAGCCTCAGTCTCTAAAGGGCCCTGTGTGTGTTTCAGTCCTAGAGCAGAGTGTGTGGGGGAAGCCTGGCATTGTTCCCAGGGCCTTCGTCAGCCACAGGATCCATGTTGAGGCCACTCCTGCATGCTGGGTGGGAAGATGCGTTGGGCAAGAACAGGGCATGTGGGAAGCCTTGCCGGCACTCACCCTGGCCAGCTCCAGCACATCTGCACCGAGGAGAAGCTGCGTGCATGCGGGAGTGTGGTCGAGCCTGAAGCCGGAGCGCCTGCCTCTCACAGCACCTGCGGGCCACACTGGGCAGAAGGCTTTGGCCGCTCCCTGTGTGGCAGAGCCTTTGCCAACTCGGCCCTGCTGGCCCACTACAGAGCCACACAGGGAGAGGCCCCTACGAGGGCCCCATGTGCCGCAGGACATTGGGCTTCAGTGTGCTGGGAATGCGGCGAGGCCTCAGGCCAGGGCTCCTCCCTCAGCAGGCTCCTGAGGATGCACTCAGAGGGAGAAGCCAGTGCTCCTCCCTAAGCCCGCTGGGTGCACACGGGGAGCCCCTGCATGTGGGGCATGTGCCAGGACCCAGCTGGGGCTCTTGCATGGGCTGCTCAGTTGACAGCTGCCACGTCTCTGAAGGTGGTGGGGCCACAGTTGGGACTGCCACTGCCTTCAGAGAATTCACTGATTAACTGCGGTGCGGTGTGAGGGGTTTGGGACTTCAGGGATGTTGGCAGTGGGCCCTGCTCCCTCCCTCCCAGTCTCCATCCTGCTAGGGGTGGTTTCCTGGCTCCCTCAGAGAGGCCACAGCAGTGTCTGGGCAGTGGGAGCTGGGCGGCAGGGTGGGGGTGCTGCACCTGTCATCAGTGCACACTGAGGCGAGCTGTCTCGGGAGCGAAGGGGACAGGCGTGACAGCTGCTGGTTGGGCCGTGCCTCCTTCCACGGTCACAGGGAAAAGGAAAACCCAGGTGCTTCTGTTACTTGGCGCACCAGGCTCAGCCAGGGCAGATCTTGGCCCAGCATGGAACTCTTTCCTGGGGAGGCTGTGTCAAAACAGCAAGGATCAGAAGACCCTTGGCTACTGCCTGGCCCTCCCTGTCAATGCAGGCAGAAACCCAGCTGTCCCCACCTAGCCCCTGTCAGCCTCGGGAAGCCCCTGGGAGTGTGAGGAACTCAGGCAAAACGCACACACTTCTCCCTGTGGGGTCACCAGGTCCCGTGAGAGAGCAGGGAGTCAGCCCTTCTGACATCAGCTGAGGGCTCCCCGTGGTCCTCAGAGCAGGACAACCCCCATGGATGCCTAGAAGCAGGAGGTCCACAGGTGTGACCAGCTCCTTTTCAGCAGCTCTTCAACAGAGCTCATTTCAAAGTTCTTGCCAAGGTAAAAGTGAAATTTAAAAAGCGTTTTAAAGCCAGGTGTGGCAGTGCATGCCTGTAATCCCAGCACTTGGGAGTCTGAAGCAGGAGAATTGCCTTGAGTTTGAGGCCAGCCTGGGCTACACAGTGTGTTCAGGGCCAGCCTGAACTACAAAGCGAGACCCTGTCTCAAAAAAATAAAAAATAAATAAAAAGTTTTTTAAAGATGCTTCCGCAGGGCCGGGGATTTAGCTCAGTGGTTCTGGCGCCTGTCTGGCAAGCGCAAGGTCCTGAGTTCGATCCCTGGTACCAAAAAAAAGAAAAAGATGCTTCCGCAATTGCCTGTATCTCATATTAACTCAGACCACAGGATTTGGGTTTTTCTCCTCAAAAAAGGTAAGCTTTTTAAAAGTCCAGGTTTTTTTCGGTACTAGGGATTGAACTCAGGACCTTGCACTTGTGAGGCAAGCACTGCACCACTGAGCTAAATCCACGGCCCTGAAAGTCCAGTTTTTTAAAAACAGAGTTTTACATGCATACCTCAGCTTCAACACAAGGGCCTCCCTGAAGTCGGCTGTAACCGTGATGTTAGGTGAGATGTTACTCGGTACTCTGTAAGCCCTTCACATACACTGCTCCTTTTCATCCCCCCTAGAAGCCCTGGGATAGACATTTTGCTTCTGCTTCACAGGCCAGGGGCCTGTGAACTCACTTGCTCATGGCAGCAGCTAGAAGCCACTCATTTTTCAGGGTGAAAAGGTAGGGACAGTGGGTAAGGCCAGGAGGCAGAAGTCCCTGCCCTTTCATATGTGTGCAGAGATACTCACTAGGGAGAGGCAGTTCCCGGAGTTCTGCGAAAGTTGTCAGAATCAGAGTGGAGTCGTTGCTGTCAACCCTAAGAGAAGCAAAGCCAGGAAGTTGTGAAAGAAGGCTTCTTGTGTGTGGTTGCCTGATAGTAGCACTCACAAAAGGCTCCACCAGAAGCATAGCTCGCACAACAGCCACCACAACCTTATACATAAAGTACTTCTGGCTTGGTGTGGGGCTACATGTCTATAATTCCAGCATTAGGAGGCTGAGGCAGGAGGATTGCAAGTTCCAGGCCAGCCAGGGCAGTTGAGCAAGACTTTGGCTGGGGATGTAGTTCAAGCTCCAGTACTTCAAGGAACTCTGCCCCCAATTATATGTTCAACCTCTATGTGATGTCATCTTTATTACTGATCATTGTGACCAAAGATTATTATTCCAAAACATCCTCTGTAGTCCTCTTCATTTTGCCTTTAAAGCTTCCCTTTGGCTCAGTCCCCTCGAATTTGCCTATGGTTTATTAAGGCACATGTAGCCCCTCTTCTGTCACTTCCACTGCAGCCCTATTCCTAAACTATGCTTGACTTCGCTTTGATTTTAACCCCAGCAAGTCCTATCAGGGACAGTGAGGTGACTGGGCCCATCTGAAAGAATGAGTTGAGCCATGAAGCTGCTCCAGACAAAGGCAAGATCAGAGCTGAAACAGCTGCTCGCTCTGGACGCCAGGGAAATGTCTCCTTGGGCCATGCTTGCTCCCTTCTCGAGTCTCACACAGGGCTTCCCTGGCCGCTGCCTGAGACTCAGCCTGGAGCTGAGCCCGCGCCCACGCGCTCGTCCCTCACAGTCCACTTTCCCAGGCACCGCGCCCTGCCACAGGCGGCCGGCGCTGGCCCTCCACTCCCCTCCCTTCGCAGCCCAGCTCGGGGCCGGCTGAGCCCCAGTCCAGCTTCACCCTCGCCGGCCGGCGGGATCAGGGGCGCCCCTCCCACGCCGCCGCGTCTGCACCAGCTGCCGTTCTCAGTCCGGAGGCCCCACCAGCGCACACTCGCGTCTCAGCCCGCTCTCCCTCCCCGCCCGCTCTCCCTCCCGTCACTCAGCACACAGCAGGGCCACTGCCCATGGAGAAGGCAGAGCAGAGTGCGAGGTGACTGCGGGACGCCCGAGACCACCCTCTCGGCGATTCCCGGGAGTCCAGGCGAGACGGTGCTTGGCGATGTGAAGACTGCAGCCGGCCAGAGAGCCCAACGCGCTGGGGGGTGCCTGTCGCGTGGCTGACCTCAGCCTCTCAGTGTCAGGTTGAATCCTCGGGGCCAAGGTCCCCAGCCTAAGTCACCCTTGACAAACTTCCTGGTGAAACCCAAGGCCCGGCCTGAGGCACACACGACACTTCACAGTGTAAAACCTAGATGAGACTTAGCACAAGTAACGCCATCTTGTTACAGGCCCTCCATCTTGTCCCTGTGGGTTTCAGTTTCACTACAGGACACAGAGTTCCCAGGATGTACTTGTTTATCTGTTAAGACACCAGGAATGTACCATTGTTTCTGTGTAAGGAACATCCTGTTTGCTAAGTAAAGAACATCTGCAACCCCCACACACAACCGTCCCCTAACCGCAAAAATTCCACTTCTGTAGCTCTGCTTGCTAAGCACCCCTGCAGCCCCTCTAAAACCTTCCAACCCCCTGAACTCGGGGCCCTCTCTAAGCCTGTTGTTTGGAGAGTGCCCTCTGGCCAGACTAATAAAGGTCTGTTTTACTTTTCCAACTTGTCGGGTGTGTTCCTTCCCAGGTGTTCTTCGCTCCAGTCAGCTCCTCAGAGCGTTTGGTAAGGCCCATGGTCTTACAACAGGCAGGATACCAGAGAGCTCAGAGATGGCCCCTCTGGGAGCTGGCTGAGGGTGGCCTCTTGCTGGAAGTGCAGGCTTTGGTCCCCTGCTGAGGTAACCCATCAGAGCACAGTGACCCAACACAGCTGTAGCCCCAGAAGCCTTGTCCCCCAGAGGAGGGCCACAGGGCCACCAACCTGCACGAGGAAAAGAGGCAGCTCACAGCAAGAAGCAGCTCAGCTTTGCAAGGACACCATGCGAGAGATGCACTCTGCAGCACGCCCTGTGGGAGTCCTGAACAGCAGCTGACGGGAGGCTCGACACCCCAGCCGCCTGCTGTGGGCACAGCGTCCAGGCCCACGACGGACATCTGAAGCAGGGACTTGCCAGCACTGCCTGAGGTCTGAGCTGGCTCCTTCTCCAGGGCTGCTCACACGCTTCACAGGCTTGAAGTCCAGCCGTGCCTGCTGAACTCCAGGCCTCCTGCCCTCTGTGCTGCTTCAATCTGTGAAACATGGGTGGCGATGCAGATTCCTGCAGGGACTCAGGCATCAACCCAGAGAACTTCACACAGCATCCAGCCAGCCAGGGTGCATGTTGTTCCACGGGAGGGGGTGGCAGGGTCAGCCCTGAGTGAGGGACCAGAAGGAAGCCCAGCCTGGGTGGTGGTCAGCCCAGCAGCCAGGAGAGGGCAGCAGGGCACAGGCTTCGGATGGGGAGGAAATACACAGCTTTTCTGGCATCTGAAGCTCAGGACAAAGGCTGAGGAAGGGTAGTTAGCAGAGATTGTCCCTGGGCAGTTCATTCTTCCCAGAAAGCCAGAGGGTCTTCACGGGTATGGTTTGTTAGTATTCGGGGATGTGGGAGGGCGTGAGCTGCCTAGAAGGCCTACAAGAGGCAGAGGCTGAGCCTCAGGCGGAGGTGCCCGGGGCCTCCAGGGCCAGTGGCAAGAGGGAGCCCATGAGGGCTGGCAGGACACATTCTGGCAGCCGAGGTTTGCTACTCGCATGCACACCCGCGCACGCACAGACTCATCCAGTCCTGAGTCCCAAGGCGATGCGCGGGCAGGGCATGAATCAGGCTCTGTCATGACTTACAGGGGCACCCTTTGCACACCCTAGGCCCCCTGCCCAGGCATCCTCAGCCCACGCACACAGGCACGTTCGCCACCCTCACAATCACCCCTAACACAAGCACACGATCTTCCCTCACCCAGGCAGGGCTGACACACAGGCCTCATGAAACACAGGCTCCTCCAACCCTCAAACTGGCATTCCCAGTCCATATTCAAAAGCACCAGCCCATGAAAATGCCCTCACCCCTCACTGCGCCACAGCTCCCGAAAAACAGCCCAGATCGCGTCAGGCACTCTGGCACTCACACAGGAACCATCGCCCACACAGGTGCAGAGCACCGCACTCCGAACACCTCTGCCACCTCCTCACATGCGGTCTCTTCCCGCCCAAGGCCGCCCTGCCTGTCACCTATCCCCAGGCCCTCCCACGCTCACCATCCTCCCACGCACCGACAGGCACGCAGCTCACAAAGGCAGGCGCCGTCCGCCCTCGGCAGGGACCCGCACCCCGCACAGGCACCCTCATCGCGTGCACACAGTGGCTCCCTGCCAAGCCACTCAAAGACAGCTTCTTCCCACAGTCGCCAGCACCCCTCACACAGGCACCCGCATTCCACACATGAGCACGCTCAGCCACCGGCCAGCACCCTCGGAGACAAGCGGCGCGCTCAGCTAACAGAGCAGCGCCCTTAGCGAGCCTCATCCCAACACTGGCTCTGCCAGCCCCTTCCTCACCTGCCTGGAGAGAAAGCACCTCGTTCTTCAGACGCCCGCCCCCCCTCAGTCCTTAGCTCAGGCACGGTCCTCCCTCACACAGGCGCACTCACCCATGCAAAGGGCCTCAGCTGTCACCCAGGTACGCTCGACCCCCCCCCCGCCATGCTTGGAAGTCATACAGCCGCCAAAACCCACGCACGCACGGTCGCACAAACTCCTCGCTGCATTACTGCACCCCTCTCACCAGGTGGTCTTACTGTCGCGGGAAAGCTGGGTCCTAACACCACAAGGAACCAGCCTTGAGGCTTTGTATCTTTAACAAAACATTTCAGGGCCGGGGATTTAGCTCAGAGGCACCATGCCTGCCTAGTAAGAGCAAGGACCTGAGTTCGATCCCCGGTACAAAAAAAAATTCAGACAAGACACATAGGCCCTCATAGAGAATACAGGTAGAGTTCACTGCAAAATGACAGGTTTTCAGAGAAAGAGTACACTTTCAAGTGTGAAGGTGGGCAAGTACTAAGATGACAGTGGCACTGAACGAGGTCTCACCTTACATCTATGATTGGCTGGGTCTTCTGAGGAATACCCCTTCCTTCCTTTGAGGTCATTGTTCTTCCTCAAGGAAAATGGGCTGTGTTGACCAAGGAAATCCTTATTTACTCCCTAGGTGGATGTTTTCCAACCCCTCACCCACAGCCTGGACTCAGTACAGGGCCTGGACCTTATCAGCAGGCTCAGAAGAGGTTACATTATCTTGAGCTCAAGTGTGAAACCACAAGCTTGTGTGGATTTTATCTACAGCTAATGATTAAGAAAGCAAAGGAAAAAATGTATCACATCTTTCTTGCTTTTTCCGTAGTCCCAGCCACCTATCCCCAGGCCACTGATGTCACACCCACACTCATCTCTCCATTCCTAGACCCTTCCCTCGGGAGTCATCGTGTCACACACACACACAACCCTACCCCTCACACGGGTAGCACCTTCCTTCAAACAGGGACCAAAGGCCTCACACAAGGACTGCCATCCTCCAGTAGGAAACGCAGGCCTCAAGCAAGGAGTCCTCCCTGGTGGGGAGCACAGACTTGTAATCCCAGCACTCAGGAGACTATGAGTTTAAGCCCAGCTTGGGCTACACAGTGAGTTCAAAGCCAGCCTGAACTACAGTCACACACACACGCACGCACGCACACATACGAACACACACGCAGATAAAAGAGAGCGCCCCCTCCCGCGGGTCCCCTCATTTTTCACGAGTTCCCATCCGTCATCAGGCGGCGTTCAGGGCGGCCCCAGGGTGCAGCTGGGGAACCTGACTCACCCCACCCCCCGGGCAGGCTGCAGCTCCGCAGACCTCCGCAACAGAGGAAGAATTTGGAGAACTTGTCAGTCACAAGCATAAAGGGATTTACTCAGCAGAACTTTCTAAAGTCCCCACTCAAAAGACGGGACCCTTGGGTGCCGCATCGGTTTATGGGAGGTTCGGTGGGGGAAGAAATCTTCAGAACTTGGGAATCTTTGGAAAGAGGGGACTTAATTCTCAGGTAAAAGGCGACTAGTCCTCCCTGTAGGAAGGGATGCTGCCCCGTCACAGGTAACGGACCTGTGCCGTCCAGGAGAGGAAAAGCCCATTTTGCAAGGGCCACTGAACGACTGAAAAGCAATGGCACAGTCTTGCTGTGTCTTGGGAAGAAAAAAATATTTAAATTGCTGTGTCCTGAAGCTATAGTTCTTATTTTGAAATGGGGACTTGCCTTTTCTCCACTGCACCTTTCTTTCCGCCCCGACCCCGCGCGGGCTCCCTATCCACGCCCTCCGCCGGCCCTCAGCCCCCCACGCAGGCGCCCTCAGCCCTTACTCCGCACCGCGAGGACCCCCAGGGCCTCCAGTCAACGCCCCTTGCGGTTCCTCGGCGCTGACGGCCCTCGGACTGCAGCTCCCGACGCGCCCCGCGCGGTGCTCTCTGGGACCTGTAGTCCAGCTGAGGCGCCCGACGAGGGTATGCGCAGCGGGGCACGCCGGGATCTGTGGTCCGGCGCGCGGCTGATCGCCTGGGGTCACGGAGGTGCAGGCGGCGCGCCGCAGAGCGGGCGGGGAGCAGCACCGCGCGCCCCCAGAGCCCCCAGAACCGGCCGGTAGAGGCACCGGAGCGAGAGACCGAATGCCGGCCTGCGAGCGCGTCCAGTACGTCACCGACTGACAGACCCGGAGTGCCCGCGCGCGGCTGACGGAAAAATTGGTTGAGATTTTGTACTGGGTTCTGCGCACTGTGAGTGAGCAGGTGGGTGAAATTGACATTGAGATCTCACGCGTGCCTGAGACTCTGTGGGCCTGGCTGAGATGCCGACAGAAATGATAAGCGATTGTGGTGGGCTTACTGGGGGGGGGGGGGATGCCACGAGGACCTGTTTTTATTAGACTGATTACATTGAAATACTTTGTGTGCCTGGCTATGTTTGGGACATGACTGTCTCTGAGATAGCATGTGTATGGGTATTTTGAGATTTCATCAGGGAGACTAAATTTTGAGTGATCCACAGAGTTTCCGAAGTATATAACACATTTGTGCTTTTCTGTGTCTACAGCCAAACCTGGGTGACCAGTGGTCATCTAGTTATAGATATGTTCCCCAGTGTAAGCTTAAGTGTGGCAGGGGACTATGAAGTCATCAGAGTGGACATTTAATACATGTATGCTGTGTGCCAGGCCTGTGCTGGACATTTGTCATGGATCATCCTGTAACCTTATAGCCACCCTCTGAGATAGGTACTGATGTCAGGCTGGGTACAAACAAGAACTAGGAAATGAAAGAACCATCTTCAGCTGGATAAGCAACTGGATGAGCTTGGAGAACCTCAAGCTGATATATGTTCAGCACATCAAAGGTGGGCCAAGGAGCTGAGGGAAAATATTTGTGTGTGTGTGTGTGTGTGTGTGTGTGTGTGTGTGTGTCTAAGACCTTCACCAGGGATTTTAGGTGTTGCAGTACTGAGGGGGGAAAAAGAGACTTAGGGCAATGTGGGAATAGGACTTCATCTGCTACCAGGTGACTAGGATGGTTCTCTAAGAAGTGGCAGCTAAGGTGAGGCCTGGGCAATGAGGAGGAGTTAGATACAGAGATGTATTTCAGGAGAAGAAAACAGCAGGGGTAAAGGCCAAGGTGCGTGGAGGAAACAACAAGAGCAAGGTGACAAGGGCAGGGATTTAGCTCAGTGGCGCTGCACCCAGGTACCAAAAGAAGGATAGTTTCCCTGAGCAGAGACTGATGCAAGTAGACTGAGTGTCTGGTCTGGTACAAAAGAGAAGGTGAAAGATCAGAGCTGTATAAATGTACACCTGTTGGCCAGGCATGGTGGCGCACTCCTGTAATCCCAGCACTCAGGGGGCTGAAGCAGAAGGACCATAAATTTGAGGCCAGCCTCGGCTACAGAGTAAGTTCAAGGCCAACCTGAACTACATAGTAAGGTCCTGTCTTGAAAACAACAAACAGGGCCAGGGATTTAGCTCAGTGGTTCCGGGCCTACCTGGCAAGCCCAAGGACCGGAGTTCATCCCCGGTACCAAAACAAACAAACAAAAACAACAAACAATCAGGGTGTGGTGGTGCACACCTGTAATCTCAGTATTCGAAAGGCTGAGGCAGGAGGATCACTCCAAGTTTGAGGTGAGGCTGGGCTACATAATGACTTCAAGGCTAGCCTGAACTACATACACCCTGCCTCAAACAAACAAAAAATATATACCTGGGCAGCTTAGCAACTTAGTGAAACACTACCTCAAACTAAAAAGTAGAAGAAGGAGCTGGGGATGCAGCTCAGTGTAAAGAAAGGCCTTATGTTCAATGGCCAATACCACCAAAACAAAGAACTTTGTGAAGATCTAAAGAACCTGGAACCCTCACCCAGAGCTAATAGGAAGAAAAAACAGTACAGCAACTTTGAAGAACGTCCTGAGAGTAGTATTGCCCCTACCTCATTGGTTATCTGGAAGCATGTGTGGTATGTTTGTTATATGACTAGGGGAGGGGCTTACTGGTCTCCTTGGGTGGGAATGAGTCCTAAAGTCCTGTAGTACAAAGGAAATGTCCCCCTCTGAATTCAGTAGCTCTCAACTACAGATGAAATTGGAGTCTGAGAAGTAATTAATAGTGAACTAGAGGGCATGGCCATTTTAATGATCTTATATTCCCAAATTGTTTGCCAGAGATAATTACTTGCCCCCACTAGTAGTGAATGGAGGTGACTGCTCACCAGCCCGAGTAGCATTCATTGCTCATGGTTCTTCCAGAGTTTAGAAAGCTTGTGAGAGGCAGCCCTATGTGAAGAAAAGATGACATGACATCACATGCTTGAGTTCAAGCCCCAGCTCTGCACCAATTGACCAGATGACCCAAGGAGCTCATTTTCCCCAGCTTTTAAAATGGGAACAGTTGGGCCGGGGATTTAGCCCAGTGGAACTGTGCCTGTCTCACAAGTGCAAGGTCCGGAGTTCCATCCCTGGTACCAAAATTAAAAAATAAAATGGGAACAGTAATATTGACAAGGTGGTAGCACAGGTTGAATGTGTTAACAGAGGCAAAAAGCTAGTGTGGCCTAAAAATAAATACAAAGGGCTGGGGATGGGGATGTAGCTTAGTGGTAGAGGGCTTGCCTAGCATAGATTCAATCCAGAATACTTAAAAACAAAAAAATAGGGCCAGGGATTTAGCTTAGTGGCATCTCCCCTGCCTCAAAAGCGCAAGGTCCTGAGTTCAGTCCACAATTCCAAAAAAAAACTTACCAATACTTGTCATCTGTCTTTGTGTTTGTGTGTGTGGTACCAGGGATTGAACTCAGGACCTTACTCCTACAAGGCAGGTGAGGCACCACTGAGCTAAATCCCTGGCCCTCTGTCTTTTGATTATAGCCATACCAACAGGTATAAAGTTATATCCCAGCCCTTTTAAAATTTTCTTTTGAGACAGGGTCTCACTAAGTTGCTGAGTTACCCCAGCAGGGCTCAAACTTATGATCCTCCTGCCTCAGCCTCCCAGAATTCTACGGTTATAGGTGTATGCTCCCACCCCAGGGTTCATTGCAGTTTTAATTTGCACTTCCCTGGCAGCTAATGATGTTAAGCATCTTTTCATGTGTTTATTGGTATTTTATATATCTTCTTCAGAGAAATGTCTACAGAAATCTTTTGCCACCTTTTTTTCTTTTCTTTTGCTCACTTTTAAATGGGATTATTTGTCTTTTTGTTACAGAATTGTCCTGGCTACAGGTCCCTTATCAGATAAATGATTGGCCACTGTTTTCTCTCATTCCATGGGTTGCCTTTTCACTTTCTTAGTCATAGCCTTTTTTTTTTTTTTTTTTTTTTTTGGTACCGGGGATCAAACTCAGGACCTTTCTCTTGCAAGGAAGGCACCAGAACCAGTGAGCTAAATCCCCGGCCCCTCTTAGTCATAGCCTTTGAATCACAAAAGTTTCTTAATTTTAGTGAATGCCAGTTCATTCTATCTTTTATCATTTTTGTTTGTTTTGTTTTGGTACCAGGGATCAAACTCAGGACCTTGCACTATCTTTTATCATTTGTGCTTCTGGTGTCATACCTAAGAAGGCTTTGTGGGGTTTTTTCTTTTCTTTTCTTTCTTTTTTGGTACCTGGGATCAAACTTGGGTCCTTACACTTGGGGGCCAGGCGGCAGAACCACTGAGCTAAATCCCCAGCCCCTGCTTTGCATTATTTTTAAGTGTGCATGGAACAGTAACCAAAATTAACCACAGACAGGTTACAAACCAAGTCTCAGCAAATTTCAGAGGATTAAAATCTGACCAGTTTCTGACAACAACAAACTTAACTTAGAAATCAGTAACGAAAAAAAACCCTGGAAAATCCCCAATTGTTTAGAAATGAAGCGGCAGCATTAACCAACCTATAAGTAAGGAGGAAATCACAACAGCAATTAGAAAATATTTTGAACTAAGTTAAAGTGAAGATAGAACATATCACACTTGTGATGCACAGCTAAAACTATGTTTAGAGGAAAATATACAGCCTTAAATACACGCAGTAGAAAAGGGGAAAGGCTGAAAGTCAGCTATGAGTGTTAACCTCAGACAGTACAAAAAATTAGCAAATAAAGTACAGGGATGACAGTGTAGCTACCTGGGGAGTTACAAGTTTTAAATGCTCGGCATGAATGGGTGCTGCCTGATTACTGGTCATTGTATCTCTGAGGCGAGATGCAACTTCCAAGTCCTATGCTTGTGTGTGCCTTTCTCTGCAGCCATGCGGCCAAGGTTCCCATTCCAAGTGGTGGCAAAGCTCTGACACTTCTGCAGACACAGGCACCCCATGTCTCCCTGAGCACCACTGCCCAATGGCTGCCCCAGGTGTTTTCTGAGCCCAGTTCCCTGGGACCAGGACAGCTTCCTGCAAGTGAAGGTGGAAGAAAAAGAGGAAGCCAGCCTCTCCAAGGACCAAGACTCCACCCCTGGCCACACTGCCTAGCTCGAGGCTGTGCTTCCAGGGAGTCCACTATGAGGAGCTATCCAGCCCGAATGAAGCACCGGCCCAGCTCCGAGAGCTGTGCCTGCAGAGGCTGCGGCCTGAGTCCTGCTCCAAGGAGGAGACCCTGGAGCTGCTGGTGCTGGAGCAGTTCCTGGGCACACTGCCCCTCCCACCCACCCCAAGACCCAGGCCTGGGTCCGGGTCTAGTACCCCAAGAGTGGAGAAGAGGCTGCTGAGCTGGTGGAGGATCTGACTCAGATTCTGACTCAGGCTGAGTCGATCAGCAGCTGTTGACAGCACATGGGGCAGAGCCTGGGCTGCATGTGGAGGTACAGGACTGGTTCGGGGCCACTCACACACTCATTCTTGTGTCTGCACCTTAGCCAAACTCACATGGAAGCAGATGGATTGGTCTGTTTTACTGCAAGTGACTGAGATCCTAGCTCAAACTGGCTAAAGCAAAGAAAGTAAGGGGGCTCAGACATGGCCATATCCAGAAGAGAGATCACATGCCGCTACCATGCCTGTGTCTCTCTTTTTCTTGTTCTCCTTCTATTTCTCCACTGAGTTTTTCTGCATTAGCTTTACTTTTAAGTTAGATTCCCTCCCCAGAGTCCTGTGTTCACCTTTGACATCTGCTTATAGCTCCTTTCTTCAGTGATACGGGAAAGTAAAATCGAGGCAACAAGGAGGCAGACTTTAATTGGAAAGTTGATTATAAAAAAGAAGCAAAAATCGCTTCTCAGCCTTTGGCTAAGATCAACTGTAAAAAAGAAACAAAGCTGGCTGTCCCGTAGGCAGCCTCAGGAGAAATATCAAAGCTGGCTCTTCCAGGGGCCAGAGATTTAGCTCAGTGAACTGCTCCTGCCTCACAAGTGCAAGGTCCTGAGTTCGATCCCCAGTACAAAAAAAAAACTGGCTCTTCCATATGCAGAGAAGCACATAACAAAGGATCCGTTTCACTTTTCTGGGGTCTCAGTGGAATGTCATTAATGATTCATGAGTTTTTTCTGAAGGGATCTGGGGCCTCTGGACAGGGTGTAGGGTTTTTCTTTGGGGTTTTCATATTTTGGTGGTACTAGGGATTGAATCCAAGATCTACCTTTGCGCGAAGCTAAATCCACAGCCCTTTTATTTTTTATTTCTTGAAATGGGATCTAAGTTGTTAAGTTGTCTGGGCTGGTCCTGAACTTGGGATCCTCATGCCCCAGCCTCCCAGAGTGCTGGGATGACAGGCGTGCACTGCCATGCCTGGCCAGAGTGGAGTCTAGTTACTGTAAAAGCATGAGTTTGAACACGGCCCCAAATGTGTTCTGTCCCCCTCTGGGTGGAGATCTTATTACAGATGAGCAGTATAATGAAGGTGGAGGGAAGTTTAGGCTCAGTTCTGTCAGATCTGCCACCACATCCCACCTTTTCTCAGGGAGTACAGCAGCTTGCTCATTCAGTGAGCAGCTTGATATATTTCCTCCCTCTTGTTGCCCAGAGCTGCAGCTGCTTGCTCATTTCCTCTCAGGTTGCCACTTAGAAGTACTGCCAGTGCCCTTGTCTCACCTTCAGCCAGTCAACTCCTGGGGACTGACTGAGCGGGGGGCAGTTCCCCAAAGGAAACCCAGGATACGAGTACAGGGGAGACAGACACCAGGTGTCCCCATGCATCCTCTACTCAACCTGGGCCACCTCCAGCATCTGGGAAGACCAGACCAGACCTGTCCTGGGCTGAGGTGGGCGTTGCTACTCGGGACCACACAGGTGTCCCGGCCTGGGCTGAGTGGCATGCTGAGAAGATCAGCCAAGAAACAGTTCCAGGCAGGAAGTGAGGCCCCTCCCGAGGACGGGCAGATGGCAGGGTGGGCAGGCCAGGCTTCAGGGAGGTGTGTGCTGGACAGGACGTTCCTGAAGTTCAGATGGAGATAGGTCACCAAGGCCTGTAGATCCAAGCACTGCTGGGCCTCCTCCATGCCGTGTGACTCATGTCTCAGTTTATGTGTGGGTAAAAGGCATTTTGTAATCAAAACCTCCCAATCTTGGGAATTATAAAAGAGGTGAGAGCCACACAGTTCCTGACATATGCCTGGTACCGTATCCTTGAGAAACAGGCCTTTCGGGGAGAGACCAGCTGGGTCCCTCCTGGGCTCAGGCAGGCATCTGGGGGCCAGGAAGGACAGGGAACAAGTGGTCCCTTCCACCTGTGAGGTTGGCAGAGGCTTCAAAAAAAGGCAAAGTTGTGCTAGGAGGATGAAGAAAAGCTGCAGTCCAGGCAGAGGGAGCTGGGGGTGGGGGCGCTTAACGTAGTGATTCGGACCAGTGCCTTCTGGGAAGAGCAGATGCAGACCAGAGAAAGGGCCCAAGGGTGTCTGAGGGGCTACGGGGGAGCAAGGCCCGCAGAGGACTAATCTCATAAAGGGCCTCAGCCGTGCTGGGCTGACCATGTGGTCTCATAGCCACAGTCACCGCTCAGTGGGGCCTCAGTTTCCCCAGGTGAGTGGTTCCTTTAGAAGCAGAGAGGAGGTGGTGGGAGTTGCACACTGCCCTTTGAGTCTGGCGTTCAGCAGGAGTCTGATAAGAGCCCAAGAAGTCGAGTGGTATCACGTCTTACAGATGGAACAATAGGCACAAAGGCAGGATTGTGCCAAGATCCACAGCATAGCCTGGTGGTTGGACCCTGGCTTTGGGACAACTTCCCTTCCTCTCCTACACCCTCCTGGCATCCACTGTGTAGCCAGATCACATGTCCTCAGCTGCTCTGTGCACCCAGACCCCATGTCCAGCTTCCCCTCAGCCATGCTCCACCTTCACAGTGCTTCACACAGCGTGGTCTTGGGGCCTCCGAAGAGGCCGCCTGGGTAGCTCACCCGCCCTTCCCATCAGCAGGTGTCTACTGGGCTTCTGTGGCGACAGATTTCACCAGCACAGGCATCTGGAGCAATTCCCTTGTTCCCCCAGTACTCACTGGGCCCAGAGGCAGGTGCTGAGTGTAAAGGACAGTGCCACCCTCCCAGAGCTGGGTCCCTGGCCAGGGGGGCAGAGCCAGCAGAGTCCAAGACTCCCTCTTGCTCCCCTGGATCAGTCTCACCAGAGGGTTTGTCCTGCCAACACTTAGGCCAAGCACAAGAGCCTTACAGGACCAAGGGAAACTTCGGAACCTGTGATGCAGCTTGGCACTGTGGGAGGACAGCCCACACCCTTCTGTTGTCCAAGATACCCAGTCAGAAACTTCCCTTTGGAAATGAGGCTGTCTCAGGGGTGGCCCACGTCCCTCCTTACAGAGAGAGGGGCCTGGCCTGGTGTGGCAAGAGTGGCGACACCACATCTGCAATTGTTTCAGAGTGGGAGACAGGCACAGACCTTGCTGAGATGGGCTTCAAGCAGAGCCACGTGAAAGAGCCAGGGCGGTTGGATGTGGCCACAGACATGGACTCCTTCATGGGACAGGCTGCCCTAGCACCCGCCTTTGCCACCACAGGTGAGCCTGAGGCTATCCTGCAGGAGATCCAGGCACAGTCTGTCATCCAGCAGATGGATTTCAGGGAACCTCTGGGGCCTCAGCAGGATGCCTCCAAGACTGGCCCACCCTCGAGTTTGCTGCCTCAGGAAACAGTTCAGGCACATAGCCAATCCTTGCCTCCCAGCAGCAGCCTCCTTAGAGGACAGATTCTGTCCCTTGGATCATCATGGGACAGGGCCTCCCTATGCCTCCTTTGGGAAAAAGGCCTCTGGGTGTGGCCAGTGTTGGAGAATGTTCAGAGTGATGCAGCCCTTGAGGCCCACACGAAGAGCCACTCCCAGAAGACACTGAGTGCCTGTGGTGACTGCAGCAAGGGCTTCAGCCACATCACCCACCTCGCGCAGCACGCGTGCGTGCATACAGAGGAGCAGCTGTACACCTGTGAAGAGTGACGCAAGGTCTTCAGCCAGATGTTGCACATCACGCAGCACCAGTGTCCCTACTGGTGTGATGCCTGCGGGAGGCCCTTCAGGGACTGCTCAGCCCTGATCCAGCACCTGAGGACCCAGTCTGGGCAGAAGCCCTATAGGTGTGCATGGTGTCCCAAGGCCTTCACATGTAGCTCCTCCCTCATGGAGCATCAGAGGACCCACGCCGGGGAGAAGCCCTGCAAGTGCAGCAGCTGTGGGAAGCCCTTCAGCCGCAGCTCAGCCCTCACCATGCCCTGTGCATCCACACCATCCTGCAGTGACCGTGGCCCTGTGGCCCTGAGTTCCAAGGGCCAAGAACTGGATGGTTACTGACCAGGTGCCTGGGGTCAGGCAGCACTCGAGCTCTGAGAACCCCTACCCAAGCCTGCCAGGGAGGCCTCAACAGGATCCTGCTGCCCTCCCTGCCCTATGCAGCCTAGTCACTGAGCCGGGGTTTGGACTGGTTCTCAGGCCAGTCCAAGGGAAGCAGTTGTCCACCCGGTCTCCCGGGCCGGGATGCTGCAGCAGGGAGACTCCAGCCTCCTTTTCTCCACTGGCTCCTCTGCTGCGTGGTCCAGAGGGACACCCACCCAGCCCTCTCTGTGCCTTCATACTCTTGCCACATGCTTCTGTGGTGCAGCTTGACATGGGCCCAACAGCTGTCCACCTCCCTCTCACCTTCCACACCCGTCGTGGAGAGGTGCATCTCTGAGCCATCCCCCACTCCCTCCCACCCCTCTAGGAGCCCTTGTTGGCTCCTGCCAGCATTACACTATAGCAGGGAGCTTCTTCCTCCAGGGTCTCCATTGCGTGTGTCACCATCTACTGCAGAGCCTGACAGGGTAGAGGATGCCATGATACACTCTGCCATGAGCCCTGTGCAGCCTCTTCAGCTGTCCTGAGGTGTGCGCAAGTCGAGTGTGTGTGTGCATTGTGGGGAAGGTGGTTTCCGAGTGCTGCCCTGGGCCAGACCAGACCCCTTACTGGCTTCCCACTGGCTCATGACTGGGCCACCTTGCATACAGCAGCCATGAGGAACCACTCTGGTTCCTGAAGAAGCTAACTTCCTCCACCTGCCGGAGTAGCTGTCCTCTTTCCTCCAAATGGCCCTCTCCAGAGAAGCCTCCCCACCTCCTTGAGCAGACTTCGGCTGGCCTCTGCTCCCAGGGTGCCCTGAACATCTCTCTCACACCTGCAGTTGCGGCACTTTACTTCCTCCAGAGTGCACTCTGTGCTTCCCAAGGGCACCGCGGGATCCCCAGAGCTCAGGTCTCGGTCTCTGTCAGCAGTGTGCAGGATGTGATGTCCTGGTTGTGTGTGACTGCTGCCTTCCCTGGGCAGACACCCTGCTCTGCCTCCTCTGTCCTCACACGGACTGACATCTATGTGGCCCCACTATAGGCCACACAAGGCAACAGCCCCAGTGCCCAATGGGCCTGGTGGCCATGGCCTTGACATGGCAGCTGTACTAAGTCTTCCCTTCCTAGGACCAAGCTGGAGCCCTGGACCCACTGGTTACCCATTTTCTGCCAGCTTCCCTGTTCTTCCCTCACAGCTCTGCAGTCCTGTCCCTCTTCCAGTGCCCATTCTGTAGCTGATGTCACAGCTTCTGCCTCATCTGTCAGGGTGCCTGTCTTCATACCTCTGCTCTGACAACCCTACCATTCTGTCAGGTGGTGAACCAGCCACAATCACCTTCAGCCTCTGCTTATCTCCCTGGATTGTGGACAGAGACAGACTGAGGAGAGGTTCAAAACAGGAAGGCGAGACCTGGAGAGACAAGACCTCACTTCCGTATCACTGAGTCTCAGACACAGGCAGAGCTGGCCACACAGTGCAGCAGAGGCTGAGACAGCCGACCAAGACAGGGAGGACTCGAGACTGTGTACATTGCTGATGAAATGGTGACAAGCCTGCTGCAGACTCCTCGGAACAGGAGCAGCTGCAGATGCCTACACCCCAAGGGCTGCTGTGGGCCTCAGACAATGACTTCCCTGACTCCCAGTGATGTCTTCAACTATAAAGCAGAGAGACGAGACCTACGTCATGCAAAGCTCTGATTGTGGCCTTCAGCTCCCTTCTCTTTGCTGCCCATGCACTCAGTCTCCATGCCCAATGCTGTGTCTCCCCACCCACTGTGCTGTGAGGTGACTAAGGGAGAAAGACAAGCCAGAGGGTACAGCCAGTCTGCCAAGTAATGTACAGACCGCCTCATTTGCTCCTAACCCAGCACCAGGGCCAGTACAACCATCCCGGTTTTAAGAGCCAGAGATGCAGGTCAGGGAGTAGCTGACTGGGCAGGGTCACAGCCCAGGGCCAGAGCATGGTGTGAGCACCCCAAGCACACACGAGCTCCAATAAATGGACCATACATCAACGCAGAAGACCGGTACGAGCCACTGAATTTCGCTTACATCAGCCACATGTTCTTTAGACAAAGATAGGGTAAAACTGAAGATAGAGAAATAGAAAACCATATACAAAGTGAGTATGAAGCTGCTGAAAGCCAGTGGAGAAAAAGAAGTAGGAAAGCATTACAAGGGTCACAGGGTCAGTCTATAGATTATATATTTGCAGGGGTGCTGGGGATCAAACCCAGGCTTCACACTAGGCTACATCTCCAGCCCTTTTCACTTTTTCTTTTTCTTTTTTTTTGGTACCAGGGATCAAACTCAGGTCCTTGTGCTTGCGAGGCAGGCGCCGGAACCACTGAGCTAAATCCCCGGCCCCTGCTTTTTCTTTTTTAACATTCACTGTAGGGAACTGGTACATGCACATAAAACATTTCAATTATTTCCCCCTTCCCTGCACACCCCTTTTATTCTTCCAGCATCAGGTTCACTTATTCATTTATTTATAATTAACCTTATAAAGTTATTATATATGCAGATTGAAAACCAGACTAATAGGCCAAAGAATATAGAAAACATGTAAAACAATTGTACTAAGTGAAGATACACTTTTAGATACATTCAATGCACTTTTAGATGCATTGTCTTACAAACAGGAAGTCCCTGATTTACTTAAGGAACATCTGAGTTGTGAACTTTCACAGATCCATGTCGGACTCACAAGTGACTATGACTTGTAAATCAGGGAGGGCTTTTTTTCCTCTTTTTCCTATCGTCTGTCTTTTATTTCATACTTTATATATAGATTTTCATATAAGAGAAACCATGTGGTATTTGAGCTTGTGTGCTCTCTTATTTTGAGGAAAGGTCTTACTAAGTTGCCTGGCTGGGTTTGAACTTCTGATGCTCCTGCCTTAGCTTCCCAGAGTGCTGGGATTACAGGCCTGCACCATCACACCCAGCTAGCTTTTTTCCTTTTTCAAGAGAGAATCTTCAGCCCATGCACAAAAAAAAAAAAAAAAAGAGCGAGAGAAAATCTTGCTGTGTTGCTTCAGCTAGTCTCAAACTCCTGGACTCAAGTGACCCTTGCCCCAGTCTCCTGGTAGTCACTATATTGTTACAAAAGAAGCAGTCCATTAGGAAAATGCTCATTTGAAAGCAGACATGTCATAAGAGCCTCATGGAACACAATCACAATAAGAAACTGATGAAACCTTGCGTGTTCTCGGATATGCTACCTTATTCTTTATGATGATAGCAGAAAAAAAAATGAAATAATGAAGGCTGGGAGTGTAGTGCAGTGGTAGGGCATTCACCCTGGGTTTGACCCCAGCACCACACAAAAGAAAGACAAGTCCACAACCTCTCCGCACCCGCCCGCATGGCCACCCGGCTCGGCTCGGCAACATCCCTCACGCCTATTGGTCGAGCGCGGCCTGCCCATCCAAAGGGGAGAGGGTTGTTACCGGAGACGCCGCCGTCTTCGGGCTGTCGGCGGTTGGTGGGCGGGCAGCCGAGAGCCCGCGTCCAGGCCGAGATGTCGCAGTGCCAGACCTGGGAGGAGTTCAGCCGCGCGGCCGAGAAGCTCTACCTTGCGGACCCGAGGAAAGCACGGGTGGTTCTCAAATATAGGCACCCTGATGGGAATTTGTGTATTAAAGTAACAGATGATTTAGTTTGTTTGGTGTACAGAACAGATCAAGCTCAAGATGTGAAGAAGATTGAGAAGTTCCACAGTCAGCTGATGCGATTTAGGGTAGCCAAGGCGTCCCGCAGTGTTACTATGGAAACAGACAGTATGAAATGAAGATTGTTTGTAGGAAGTAAATATCTTTTGAAATTGAGAAAGCATTGGGACAGAAAATACTTTATGTGAAGTGGGCTATTCAAAAGCCAAGAGGTCATTTTTTTGTATTTCCTTTTTTTTTTTGGTACCAGGGATCAAACTCAGGACCTTGTGCTTGCGAGGCAGGCACCGGAACCACTGAGATAAATCCCCAGCCTGTATTTTCTTTTTAATGTTTATCTTAGAGCTGTGGAATATAAGTGCTTTCAGTTAGAGAACTATCATTTATTTTTTGGAAATTGAACAAGAAATGCATCTATCTTAGAAACTTGCAGAAACTAACTGATGTTGGGCAGAATGATGTATAAGTATTTCTCTGGTAAATATGTGTCAGTAATTTTAGAATGAAATACGAAGAAGAGCCAGTTCTTAAATTTAGTTCATCTGCCTTTAAGAGAAAATTAAATGTAATCATTTTAGTGGATTGTCATATTTCTTTGGAGCATAAACTTGCACTGTTGATAACCAATAAATATATATGATAAATGGAATTAACTGAAAAAAGAAAGAAAGAAAGAAAGAAAGAAAGAAAGAAAGAAAGAAAGAAAGAAAGAAAATGTCTGGAAGCTTAAATTTGGCAAAAGATGTAAAACAGGTTCAGAAAGCTCAATGAGCCTAAAAACAGCGTAATCTCAACTCCATGCTCAGACACATCATAACCTGCTGAAAACTAAAACAAATTTTAAAACTTTGAAAACAGCCCAAGAGAAACAGTGCATTACATTAAGTGGACAAAATAAAAGATCATAGGTTTCTTATTAGAAACCCTGGATCCAGGAAAGCAAAGAAAAAACATTTTAAATTCTTGGAAGAAAAAAAATACTGCCAGCCTAGAATTCTACATCAGTTAAAATATCCTTCAAGGCCGGGATTTAGCTCAGTGGTTCCAGCACCTGCTGTGCAAGAGCAAGGTCCTGAGTTCGATCTCTGGTACCAAAAAAAAAAAAAACAACTCTTCAAGGTTGATGTGGTGGCACATTCTTGTAATCCCAGCACTTGGGAGGCTGAGGCAGGAGGAATACCCTGAGTTTGAGGTCAGCCTGGGCAACATAGTGAGACCCTGTCTCAAACAAACAAACAAAAACAATAGGGAAAGATACACAGTACAAGAGAAAAGCCAATGAAAGAATGCTGAGGTGGCTATGTTAACATCATACCAAGTCAGGCCAGAGATTTAGCCCACTGGTTCCACACCCTGCTTCGCAAGTGCAAAGTCCCGAGTTCAATCCCCAGTACCAAAAAAAAAAAACAAAACTAAAGAAAACATCATACCAAGTAGACTACAGAACAAAGGAAATAACCAGCAATAAAGCGGGGCATTATAAACCAGGCATGATGGCATACCTGCTATCCCAGCACTTGGGAGACCCAGGCAGCAGGACTGCAAGTTTGACCCCAGCCTGAACAACTCAGTGAGGCCATGTCTCAAAATGTGGCTCAGTGTAAAAGCCCCAGGTCCAATCCCGTTATACACACCAAAAATAAAAATTGATAGAGATGATGAGATAATAGGAAAAAAGGTAATAAAACAGTAAGACTAACCCCAAAACTGGTTCTTTAAAAAGCTAAATATTGATAGACCTCTTTCCAGACTGATATTTTAAAAGTGAGAAGGAAAATGGGCATGGTGATGTGTGCCTGTGATCCCAACACTTGGGAGGCTGAGGCAGGATTGCCCTGAGTTCAAGGCCAGCCTGAACTACATAGCAACACCCTATCTCAAAAATGTAAAAAGTGAGGAGGAACAAATTACAGGTTGAGCATTCCAAACTCTGAAATCTGAAATGCTCCAAAATATTTGACTTTCTGAAGATTCTATTTCTTACCTCCTATGATGAGTTGCAATCAAAATGCAGGGACCAGGGCCAGGGATTTAGCTCAGCCACCTGCTGCGCAAGCGCAAGGACCCTAGTTCAATCCCCAGTACCAAAAAAGAAAAATGCTGGGACCCTAAAAATACCAAAGCCCAAAGCGTAAGACCAGCTTTGGGCTGTATTTATGAGGCTCATGGGAAGCATAAGTGAATTCCACACTCAGACTTGGGTCCCCTCCCCATGATACCTCATTATGCACATGTTCCAAAATCTGAAATCCAAGGCCATATCTGGTGCCAAGCATTTTGGATAAGGGGTACTCAGCCTGTACCAAGAATGAAACAGGCTGTAACACTACACAGACATTTAGATGGAAACATTGAACATCCCTATACAATTAAAACCAACAACCTAGATGAAGTCCATTGTCTCCCTGAAAGCCAGAAACTACTAAAATTAACCAAAGGAAAAGTGAAAAACCTAAACGAGCCTGTATCAATTATATCAGTTAAAGAAGTTGAATTTATAATTTTAAATGTTCTCCAAAAAGTAGGATTTTTCTTCATTTTTGAGGTGCTGGGGAGCCCAGGGCCCTGCATCTGCTAAGCATGCACTCTACTACTGATCTACATCTCTAAGTGAAACACTATGAAAAAGGAAACTACAGGCCCTGGAAAATTAAATCAGAAGTAAATAGAAGAAAAGGAATGATTGATACGAACACAGACCTACAGAACAGAAAACAGGCAATGGGAAAAAAATGAACATAGCCAAACCTAGTGCTTGGAAAAGATTTTTAAAACTGATAGCAATGAGGAGGGATATCCTAGAATCATGCATTGAAGAGGTGGCATCATTATAGACTTGGAGGACATTAAACAAATACAGGAGTATTAGCCAGGCATGGTGGTGCACGTACTCCTAGCACTCTGGGAGGCTGAGACCAGAGCACTGGCAATTCTGGCGCAGTCTAGGCAATTTAGTGACTCAGCCAGACATCTCAAAATAACATAAAATAGGACTGGGAATGCAGCTCAGAGTGAAGGCCCTAGGTTCAATTAATCCCGTAACCTTGAAAAACACTTTGTTGCCTATTGGTTGGCAGTGCTGACACACATGTGGCGTGCAGGGACCTCAAGGAGCAGGTAGACACAAAGCTGAGGCGGCCCGGCCCTTCCACAACGCCAGGCTCCAGTGGGGAGACCTGGCCCAGCTGCACCCCCACCTCCTGCAGCCTGACCCCCCTGGTGTGGGAGCTGATGAGGTGGGGGCCGCAGCTCCCCCCAGCTTGCTGAGGACTGGACAGGGAGTGAGACGAAGCTTGAGGGGCTTGGGGGAAGGGTCTGCATAAGGGGTCCGAGGAGCCAGCCCTCTGCCTGACACAGGGGCCCCACTCTCAGGACAGGGCCTCAGCCAGGCTCTGCCCCGACGGAAGACACATTTGAACAGTCTTTGCCGGCGTTTATTGACTCCTGGGAGGAAGGGGGAACCGGAAAGCCCACGTTTCCCAAGGGTACCACACACCCTGGGTCACGGGCGGCTCAGCTTCCTAGACAAATGAGACAAGAGGAGTGCGGGGGGGTCCTGGGCCTTCTCCCCCCGGGGACCCCACAGGAAGGGGCTTGGTCCACAGGCGCCCACGACCCCACCTCCGTCCTGCATGGGCCAGTACTGCTCGGGCCTAGAAAGGCAAACCCTCACCTGCCACCTGGAGCTCCACCGGGTCACTCCAAGGCGACTCGAAGGCCACGGGTCCCCATGCGCGGTAGCGACAGCTGTAGTTGCCCGCATGCCCGGACCCAGCGGCGGTCAGCACCAGGTCGGCAGCGGCGCTCGCGGAGCTGGCGCTCACCACGGCCTCCTCCTCGCCCGCACGCAGCAGCTCGAAGACCACGCCGGGCACGGAGCCCTCACAGCGCAGGACGGCGTCGCGGCCCGGGGTCACCGGCGGCCCCAAGACCCGGAGCCGCGGCGCGGGCGGAGGCCCTGGGCAGGGTGGGACGGGGTCACCTGCAGGCCTCCATGGACATCGGGTGTAAGAGCCCACCAAGGAACGGCGTGCAGGGCTGGGCACTGCACCACGTCCGGAGGCCGCCGAGGCGCGCGCCGCTTGGGCCAGGACGTGATCCCCGGTATGTGAAACCACGTTAACGCGCGAGGGTGGGGCCAGGGCCGCAGTACGACCACGCGGACACACGTACAGCACAGGGGAACTGAAGCACCGGCTGGCGAAAAGCCGTCAGGGATTTAAACAGGATAACCTGAGCCCAGCCCCATGCTGTGCGCGTGTGCGTGCGGTCCTGGGGCAGGAACCCAGGGCCTTCGCCCAGAGCTGCATCCCCAGCCCTTGTTTATTTTTAACTCCAGACCTAAGCTGCCTAGGTTTGGCTCCAACCTACGACCCTCTTGCCTCAGCCTCCCGGAAGCGCAGGCAGCCCTGCCCCGCTCACCGTCCACCCGCAGCTGCAGGCGAGCGCTGGGCGCGGAGCCCACGAAGGGAAGCTCAGGGTCCACGTAGATGCAGCTGTAATTGGCCGAGTCCGCCACAGAGACGTCGCGCAGCTCGAACTCCGCCTCGGCATGAGCAGGCCGCAGCAGGGCCAGCAGCCGGCGCCCACGCGCGTCCTCGCGCTCCAGCGCCACGAGCAGCCCGAGCCTGGGCGTGCGGCAGCGCAGGCGCAGTAGGGAGCCGGGCACGGGGCGCGGGCCGGCAGGGTCGGCACTGAGGTCGGGCGCAGGTAGCGACCCTGCGGGAGAGGGGCCTGAGCGGGCGCGGGGCGCGGGACTTGCCCGACGCTTCGGAACCTGCTCATCTACGGAGCCAGGCCGGGAGGCCGAGGCAGGGGGGTCCCAGTTCCGGCCCCGCCGCAGCTCACCGTCGCTGCGCACCAGCTGCACAGGCGCGCTGTCAGCCGACCAGGCCACTTCCGCGCGGAGAGGCCGGTAGCGGCAGGTATAGGGGCCGCCGTCGGCCTCGGCCCAGTTCAGGCCAAGAAAGACGCGGTCGGGGCTGGTGCTGCTCATGGGCACCCGCAGGGCCTCCCCGCGCCGCCGCAGCTCGAAGTCCGCGCTGCTCACGGGCGCCACACACTGCAAGGATGCGCGCTCGCCGGGGCGCAGAACCCTCGCGTCCTCGCCCCTGAACTCCAGCGCCGGCGGCGGGGGCACGGCTGCGAGATGGGGACAGGGCGGCGGCTGGGACGGAGCCCAGGGCAGGCACTGCGACCGGTCCAGAGAGGGGCAGCCGCAGCCAGGCCTGGTCCAGGCCCTTCCTCCCCTCCTCGGGGAGCCTCTGCACTCACCTAGCTCCTCGATGGTCACCGTGTCGCTGGGCACAGAGAGGCTCCCCGCAGCATGGGTCTGGTAGCTGCAGCTGTAGTTGCCAGCCCGGTGGACCGGGAAAGTGGCTTCTCCGTCCTCTCCGCCCTCGGCCACCACAGGAGATGCCTGGTCACCTTCTCGCCTTAGCAGGAAGGTCGCACTGTGCCAGGCCGCACGGCACCGCAGGGTGGAGTTCAGGCCGGGTGTTATCCAGGACACCGGCTCAGCCGAGAGCCGGGGCGGGGGCAAGGGCTCTGCGGAGGGGCAGGCTCAGGAGGGTGGCTTGGCCGAGCTGGACGCCATGCTCAACATGGGCGGGGCAGGAGACGGGCACGGGGCACATGGTGCACCCGGCCCCATCGGATAGATGGGGAAACTGAGGCTAGGGTGCTGGGCCATGCGAGGGCGGCCCCCCGTTGCCTTGCTCACCTGTGCCCGTCACCTCCACGAGGCCGCTCAGCTGGGTCCACCCCGAACCCAGACCGGCGCGGCAGTGGTAGAGGCCCCGGTTGTCCCTGGTCACCTCACCCAGCACAAACTGGTGGGCAATGGCGGGGAAGTCAAGGCGCACGTGCTCCAGGGCCACCCCGTCCTTGAGCAGCTGGAACTCCAGGGTCGCCAGGCGCGCGCGGCAGGTCAGCTGCAGCTGGGCCCAGGGCTTCAGCGGCAAGGCCGACTCTGCACAGAGGCTGGGCCGGGTTTCAACCACTGTGGATGAAGGAACCGGGGGTCAGCTCGGAGCGAAGCGGCGGGGACCCGGCCTTCCCTGGCCCTGGGCCCGGCCCTGGACTCACTTGTGGCCGCCTCGCTCGCTGGGCCCAGGGTGAGACCTGTGGAGACAGTGTCAATGGTGAGGCCCTGGCCACACTGCTGCCCCAGGAGCACCCCGGATGTCTCACCCCAGAGCAGCAGGAAGCCCACAGGAGCAGCCATGGCGCCAACCCTCGCTCCACTGTGGCTGGTGCCTGGGTACTGTCTGTAGGGCAGGCAACCTGAGACACTGACCTCCCCTGTTTATCCTTCCCGGACACTGGAGGCAGCAGTGACACGGGGACAAAGGGTGAACCTGCCAGCCCAGTTTGGGAGACTCAGCAGGAATGGTAATCAATAATAATGGATCATTAACACACTAAATTAATAGAACATAATGAAAAAAGAGAGGTGGCATATGCCTGTCTTCGCAGCTACTTGGGATGCTGATGCAGGAGAATGGCAAATTTGAGCCCAGCCTGGGCAACTTAGCAAGATCCTGTGTCAAAATGAAATCCACAAAGAGTTGAGGATGTGGCTGAGAGGTGGAGTGCTTGCCTAGTGTGTGCAGGGCCCTAGGTTCATACCCCTGCATCAGAAGAGGGAGGAGGATACTTGAATCTCACCCTCACGCAGCACCCCCGTCACTCCACATTCCCTGTGGGGACCCTGTTGGGATTTCCCGCAGCTACGTGGACTGTGGAAAGACCTACATGGAGTCCCAGCAGCGCTTAGGACACTCAGCCCAGACCTGTGCTCACACTGAGTGCGCGGGCTCCTGGTGGGGATGCTCAGGGCCACAGCCTTCCCCAGGCTCTGCTGGTGGGATCCAGCAGAGAGCGAGGCCTATCTCTGCCCCAGGAAGGCTCAGGGAACCCCACCCCACGCACCCCCACATCTTCGCCCCTGAACTCCGGGAAGGCGTCGGCAGGGCTCTCCCCACATGGACCGGCCTGGTGCCAGGACAACCTCCCTCCCGCTGGCATGATGGACAAAAGGGTCAGCCACCTCTGCAAGGCCTCTGACCTCCGGCCCTGCCTGGGGACAGGAAATGCTTGCGCAACCTTGGATCTGCCTGGTGGGACAGGAGCTTCTCACTGCCAGCCCTGTTCCCAGCCCTGGATGTCGGCACCACGCGGTCCTGACAGGCCAGGGCGCTGCTCCCTCACAGGACCCGGGTTCTGGCCTCTGCCTTGTGAGCCCAACCCACACACCCTGGGCCGGGCCAGGGGTCAGCCAGGGGCTGCCACGGAAGGACTGTTCCAGTCTGACCCTCTGCTCCAGTCACGGCTGCCCTGTGCTGCCATCAGCTCATCCAGAACTCCCCACCGCACCCACAGAAAATCGCACGATGGTAAACATCCCTGTTTTCTGGTTTTGGTTTTGGTTTTTGGTTTTTTGAGGCAGGGTCTCATTATGTAGTTCAGGCTGGCTTTGAACTCCTGCCTCAGCCTCCCAAGTGCCAGGGCTACAGGCATGCACTACCACACCCAGCAACATCCCTGTTTCAAAAACTTTATTTTGGTGAAATTTATAGGCCTCAAGACAATGCTCTGGTACAGACCCTGTGTGCTCAGAAAGGGCCCTATTCTCCCACAGGGCCTATGGCAGTTGGTGGCAAGGAAGCTGCCTACCCACGACCTTGGTGATGTTCCTAAGGGATTAGAAGGAGCCCCCAAAATACAGACCTTGCCAAGAGTTCAAGAAACCAGTGTACAACGGTATACTACAGGCAGGATGGACGGCCAGGGAGCCAGCTGTGTTATTTTTATTTTCTGCATGTCTGATGTTTCGACATTCTGAAGCCCTCCTGAGCTGGACACAGTGACATGTGCCTGTAGTCCCAGCACTGGGGAGCCTCAGGCAGGAGACTGCTGGAGCCCAGGAGCTAGAGGACATGTCTTGAAAACAGCAGCAAGACAGGAGTGTGCTTTAGATCTGGCCTGTCAGGAGCAATGCTACATAATTTGGGGGGAAATTCATTTGGTCAGCCTCGTTCTCCTCCTACAGGCCAGCTATGGCATTCTGAGAGATAATTCCGTTTTGGCCTCCGGTCACAACTGAGACCTCAATGGTCCGGTGATGCTGTGAGGCTCCAGGACCAGATTACAGCAGCTGAAGACATCCCGGGAGGAACTAAATCTTCATCTGCATAGTTCCTCACTGATCTAGGAATTCCGCAGCTCTCCAGTCTTCATTTGTTTCTCCCGATGGACTGAATAAAGGTGCCCCAAGCTCTGGGGCTTTTGCCTTTGCCGCCCAGAGCAGCACTGATCAGACCCAAGCTTGGCTTCTTCTCCAAGTCTCATTTTTTCTACTTTCCTGTCTAATAAGTTAATTCGCCTTGTGCTGCCAGGGCTCACAGGAGACTAGGACTCACTACAGAGGTCCTAGTAACGCCCCTTTCCCTGGTCCCTACACTGGCCCTTACACCCAGGAAACATGTTCTTCTGCTTCAGTCCTCCCGGGGCCAGCTTTACAAGACCCAGGGCGTGGGTGGGATCAGTGACACCAAAGGGTGAGCTCACAGCCATGGGTCACCCAGGGTCTCTGATCCCCCTAGCAGGGAGCTGTGGAAGACCCCTCTGGGTCAAACCGTCTCCCACACATTCCGGCCCACCCCAGTAGTCACTCCCCCTCCCTCATCTACCAGAGGACACATCAATCAGTGCTCACAGGCTCTGCGGAGGAAGACTTTGCTGAGGCTCCATAGGCCTCCACATCCAGGGTCCCTGCTGCTTTCCCTGCCAGCAGAATGAGGGAGGGAGTGCAGGCGCTGCGTGCACATAGTGAGACGGGTTTGCTTTGCTTTGGTGGTAGAACTGAGGATCAAACCCAGCACCTCTGGACTGAGTGACATCCTCAGCCGCTTTTTATATTTTGAGAGGGGTCTCCCTAAGTTCCCCAAGCTGGACTTAAACTTATGATCCTCTTGCCTCCTCAGACCTAGGAGCTTGGGGCTCACAGGTATGTGTCACCATGCCCCATTGCACACAGTGAGCTTTAATGAAGGGGCTGGCATTTTCCATGTTCCCTTCAGGAGCAAGCTGGAGTGGCCAGGTTCCATGTCGGGTAGGATCTGGGGCAGGCAGCCTCTCCTCTGGGCACTAAGGTCTCCAGAGTCCTCACTTTGCCTCCAAGACAAACCCTGCAGGAAGCCGGTGGGTTCCCACACTCCTGGATCTCCAGAGGCGTCTATCCCCTCTTAAGAGCAGGGCTGCAGCTCCGGCTTCTGTCCTGTTGCTGCTGAGCTCCAGCTCCAAGCTAGAGTCCTGGTCTCCCATACACCAGGCCGCAGTGCCAGGTGGAGCTGCTGTTCTCATGCTCCAGTGTGCATGATGAAAAAAGAGCAGAGCCCTGGGCCTGTGCCCACCACAACTTCTGGCACCTCCAGGACTCTTAAGCCTGACAACCCCCTAGGGTGGAGGACTTCAGGGGCAGACTGACCACCAGGACATGCTGGGAACACTGGGCTGTAGATCACTATGGCTGGGCCTAACTCGCCTCCTCCTGCAGATGAAGCAGGAACCGGTGTGGAATGAGGAACATGCATCTTGTTCATTCCGCCCCACAGAGGAAGGGCCCCGTGAGAGAACAGGTGACGAGATGGCCTGGTGGAACAAGGCCCAACCGAGAAGAGGACATGCTTCCTGCCCATCCCTTCCCCATGAAACTATCAAGGGTGAAGCCCTGCAGATTAACCCCTCTCCCTGTTCCAGTTCCAAACCAGCTCCTTCACCTCCCCTTGCACTTCCCTTACCTACCACTATAAATACAAGTGCTGCTGTTACCAGGCAGCCCTGTTCTCCCATCAGGAGAAAGGCTCCACCTGGCCTCAGCTTTTTCTGTCTTTTCTTCATCCCCCACCATTCTCCCTCTGTGGGCTCTTCAGCCACACAGGCCATGGCAAGGACAGCCACTGATCCGTGCCATCTGTGGCTGGGGGGGAACCCCGGGATGAAGCAGGTAGGTCCCACAACAAAGATACATTCTTGGCTAGATGTGGTGGCACCACACACCTGTAATCTCAGCACTTGACAGGCTGAGGCAGGAGGATCACAAATATGAAGCCAACTGTGCAGCAAGACCCTGTCTCCAAAAAAGAAGAAAAAAGACACATTCCAGAATGTATGAGACTTTATTTATTTAGCGAAGGGTTCTTTGCAGATGTAGGCATCTTGACAGTGGATCATCCGGAATAATCCAAGTGTATCGGGTTAGCCCTGCAGTGCTACTGACCTCCTGCAACCCAGTCCAATGACCTCAAGATAGCTAAGTGGGAATTAGAATAAACACACAGACAGAGACTTGAGAGACACTGAGTCTCAGGCTGATCCAAGCTGCTCCGGGCAGCAAAGAGAAAGGACTCCCAGGATGTCCAGTGTTTACTCATCACAAGTGTGGGGCAGGGGGAAGCTGGCCAGGCCTCGGGACACCTGCTGATGACAAGTGTCAAGGAGGAGGACTGTAGAATGAGGGCCCAGCATATCTGTGCTGAACAGAACAAACAGTTAATTCAGAGGGAAGAATTTAGCTGGAGTCAGCTGACCTTGACTGGGAGTGAACTCAGCCAAGCTCTGCTACTTCCAATGTAACACAGCCCAGTGATGGAGGGCCAAGGAGCTTGTGCCACTACAGCCTGCTAATACTGGGCAGAGGTGTCTGCTACACAAGTGGATCCTAAGTCCAAAAACAGCTTTTTTTGTTTTGAGACAGGGCCTTGTTTTGTAGTCCAAAACTCACTATGAACTCACTATGTAGCTGAGGCTGGCTTCCAACTTGTGCTCCTCCTGCCTCAGCCTCCCAATGCTAGGATTACAGGTATCCACCACCATGCCTGGCAAGCGTCCTTGTGAGAGGAAGCTGAGAATTCTGACAAAAGAGGACATGTGAAATCAGAGGCCAGCCTGGAGAGATGCAGCTACATTCCAAGGAAAACCTGGAGCCACTAGTGCTCACAGAGGCAAAGATCCCGACCTCCTCCTGAGGTGTGTGAGCTTCAACACACACAGCAGGGCCAACACTTTGTCTACCACACACACACACTGCTTTAGAGACAGGGTCTCACTAAGTAGTAAGCTGTCCAAGCTGGACTTGAACTTTGGTTCTTTGTTCGTTTGTTTGGTGTTCTGAGACAGGACCTCACTATGTAGCTCAGGCTGGTCTTGAACCCTTGGCGATCCCCCTGCCCTCAGCCGCCCCGGCTGCTGGATTACAGGTGTGCGCCGCCGGGCCCAATCAGACCTGTGAAAATAAATTTCTGTTCTACGCCATCCAGCTTGTGGTCGTCAGCCACAAGAGCCTGGAGACCGGTCCAGGACCCTGGATAGAACAGAGCGGGTGGGAGGCTCCCCTGGCCCTGGCGGTGGGAACAGACGACCCCTTAGCACCTGAACCACCCTAGCTGAACAGTCGGGAGGAGCCGTGTCCCGGGAAGGGCTTGGCCTCCACCGCCAAGAGGAGGCCTTGACCTGGAGGCGGCAGGGCGAGGACGTCTGTGAGTGCCGGCCCTCGAAGGCCCACGAAGGCCCACTCCCGGCTCCGGCTCTGAGCACTGCCGCAGCCCCACGCACCGCGGCGCCGCTGTCCTACGGGGCCCAAGGCTGCGGCGCCGGGGCCGGACGCGCAGCAGCCACCGCGGGGCAGGGCCAGAGGGCGTGGGGCCAGAGCTGTGCCGGGGCTGAGGCGAAGGGCACCCGGGAGCTCGCGGGGCTCACCTCTCCAGGAGCCCGGACTCGGCAAAGGACCGGGCCCGCCGGAAGTGTGCTGTTTCACGCCTTTCCGACCGCGGCTCGGGTGGAGAGGGGACGCGGGCTGCCGGCCTCGCTGGACACCCCGAGGGTCCCCGCCTAGAAGAGCGGGGTTCCAGGTCCACGCAGAAAGCCACTTTCCACACGCCCTGCGGAGCCTCCCTCCCTCGCTTCCCGGCGGCCTGGGCGCTGAGGGCTGGGCCCCACCGCGAGGGCCCGCGAGAGTCGCGCTGGGACCCCTGGGAAACGTAGTTCAACTGCGTCCGGAAAGCCCACGGAAAACTCCCGGTTGTCATGACAACAGAGTCATAGCAACAGTCAGATGCGCAAGCCTGCGTCGTTGTCAAGGAATTGGCGCGGGGAAGGGCATGCTCTTCTAAGCGGGCGATTGGCCAGTAGAATGATGGGTAGGCCGGGGATTTAGCTCAGTAGTGCCGCCGCCTGCCTCGCAAACTCCAGGACCCGAGTTCGATCCCCCGGTACCATAAAAAAGAAAAAAAATTTAAAAAATTTTTTTTTAAAAGAATGATTGATAGGGGCCGGGGATTTAGCTCAGTGGTTTCGCCGCCTGCTGCGCAAGCGCAAGGACCCGTGTTCATCCCCGGCACCAAAAAAAAAAAAAAAAAATGATTGATAGGACATGTGACCAGTTAGATTTCGAAGGCGGATGGAACCGTCGCACCATTCCCAGCCTTTCTCCACTAGGTGGCGCACCCCTGTAATTCCCGCATCCTGAGTGGCTAAATCCAAGCGTTGGAGAGTTTGAGCCTTGGCTGGGCAATTTAGGGATTTAGCAAGATCTTGTCTTAAAATAAAAAATAAAAAAGAGCTAACATGTAGCTAAGTTGGAGAACCTTGGGTTCAGTTTCCAGTCCCATAAAAAAACACATGTTTTTATTTCCTTTTATTGGGGGGAAGATGTGCCGGGGATCCAACTTCAGGGTTCTACTACTGATCACTCACAGCCCTACCTCAAGAATCGTGAAAACTATTAAAAGGGGAGAGATAAAGCAAGGGATTTCAGTAAGAGCTGAAGGCAACTAGCTTAGTGGGCAGGGTGGCTGGAGACCATCTTGGTCTTGGAAAAACCCAAACTTGGGTTTTTGTCCTCTCACAGTTGGTCCTGGACTCATTTTTGAATTTGACCTCTAAACTACCAGATAATGTGTGTCAGCCAGGAGTGTGGTGACACACACCTGTAATCCCAGCTACCTGGGAGGCTGAGGCAGGGGCCTTCAGTTTCAGGTCACTCTGAGACCCTGTTTCAAAAGTAAAGAATAAAAAGGGCTCAGGAGGTAGTTCAGTAGTAGAGCAACCCTGGTTTTAGTTGCCAGTACTACTGTACACACACAGACCCACACACAGAAAATTTGTGTTGGTGTCGATTAGGAGCCATTCTGAGGCCTCAAGGGCAAGATTACATCCCCATAAGATCCTCTGAACTCAGGATTATCAATGCCCTGCAAGTCCTCCGATGCTCCCTATGAACCAGCCTAATAAATAGTGGCTGCTCGGAGTGTCTTTGTCTTTGCCCGCTCTGAGGCACTGACCTCCTGGCCCTCACATACTTGAAATTATGCAAGTCTCTATTGTCTTTTGTTTGTTTGTTTGTTTTTAGCCCTTGGCCTCCTCCTTTCTAGGCAGTTGGAAGATTGATCAGCCTCTGATAGGTTTCTTCCACATTTGTGGTAATTTGTTATAGCAACAAACAGGAAATTAATACAGTCCCTAAGGAGGCAGTGGGGGGTGAGACACTTTTATAGAGGGTCCTTCTCTTTTGTGCAGAGCAAGGGCAGGCCTCAGCCCCAGTGCCTCTGCCTTTACATCACACATACTTCAACCACTATAGTCCTTCCTGGTGCTTATGTGATGCTGGTTTTATATTTTGAGTGATGCTGTCAAGTTTCTCTATCGATAGGTGGATCTAAATAAAAACAGGTGAGTTGATGTAGGTCAGTGGTTCTGAATTTGGTGACATTTTACAATGTCTGGAGATATTTTGGGTTTTCCCAGTTAGGGGATGGGGGAGAGTGCCAGTACCCATGGATCAAGGCCAGGGATGTTGTCTTACCTTCTCATTGCTGAGACACAAATACTTGACATCCACAACTGTAAGAGGAGAGTTTTATTTGGGCTCACAGTTGGTAGAGGTTTCCATCCACAGACAGCTGGCTCCAAGGAAGGGCAGCATGGCAGAAGAGGCTTGCTCATGGCGTGGCAGCAGGAAGCAGAGTGATCAAGGAAGGAGACAGACCCTTCCAGGCCACACCCCCAGTGACCACCTCCCAACAGGGCTCCTCTCCCAACATCACATTTAGCTATAAACCCATCAGTGGACTAATCCATTGATGAGTATCACACCCTCATGATCCAGTCACCTCCCTAAACCCCTACCTATGAGCACGAGGTTTTAGGGGACAGCTAGATATGAACTACAACATTTCCTGTTAAATGTCCTGCAATGCACAGGACAAAAGAGCAGTAGTGCTGCGGTGAGGAGACCCTGATGAGAGAAACAGTACAGGTGGCACACGGGAGAGGCGAGGATCCTCCAGGAAGGACTGAGCTTGGGCAAGGTGAGACTGGGCTCCAATCTTAGTGAGAAGAGCCAGAGAGAAAAGGGCACATATTGTATGGTTCTGTTTCTGAGAAGTGGCCAGAGTAGGCAAAGCGAAAGAGGGAGTATGGCTAATGGTTTCAGTCCCTAGTACTGCTAAATAAGTAAATAACAAAAGAAAATTAACTCAAGGTCCTGAGTTCGATCCCTGGTACCAAAAAAAAAAAAAATTGACTGAGGCTGCAGGAACTTGGGTACCTTGCCAGTGGTGGTGGGAGGCATGGACATACAGGTGCCCACCATCTAAACGGGAAGGGCCCTGTCTTCCTGGGCCCAGGGAGAGAGATTGGTTCCAGGCAAATGAACATGAGGGGGATTTCAGGTGTGCTTCCAAGGAGGAGCTGGGTGGGCTTTACAAAACCCTTAAACCATGGAGGCACCCTGGGGTCCCCTGCTGCTTTGAGCTAAAGATTTTTAGTTCTCCTGTTAAGTTGAAAAGGGCCATAGCCTCTTGTCCCTTATGTTCAGATCTTTAGGAACCTGCAGACTTCAACGCCTATAGTTGCTGCAGGCTGTGTGTGTGTGTTTCAATCCTAGGACCTTGTACACCCTAGCACTGAGCCCCACCCGGAGCCTCCTCTATTATTTTACCCCACGTGCCCCAAGTGAGAGACTACATGCCACTAAATGCCACCCATTGTCCCGCCCGGCCAAGTACACTCTCCCTCTCACACCCAGATAACACACGGTCCTGATTTACAGCTGAGCAAAATGGGAACTTGGTAGGGGCGTTGTCAGGCCACTGCTTCAGGTCCAGAATTCTCCTTCCTACAAGTGGGGGCAAGCAATTTGCTGCTGGCAGCTCAGGGAGGACAGTGTTCAGGCTGCTGTACAGTCACCCTCTGCACAGAGCCCTCTCAGAGGCCAGGAGGGAAACTGTGACCATACTGCAGTGAGCACATCTGTTGTTCTTTCACACCTTTGTTCCTTTATTCCAGAGGCCTGGGGTCCAGGCCAGCCCTCTGATGATTATAAGAGTCGCTGCAAGATTATGAGGTGGGTGGTGTTTCCTCTGAAGAGGGGGTAGACTCGGGGAAAGTCTTTTCTGGGTCACTCCAGAGCCAGAGGAAAGGTTCAACTGAAGATCGTGGGTTCAGCTCGGCACAGACAGTGCAGTGGCCACCCTAGGTGGGACAAGTCACGCTCAGCCCGGGCACCTTAGAGTCCCAACCTCACCCTCCTTTGCTGTGTCACACTGGATAAGTTATTTCACCTCTCCAGGCCTTCTTGAGTATGAAAGTGGGATGTCCATCTTGTAGGTTTCTTCTAAAAGGCAATGATCTGTCCATGTGGAGACAGGGAGGACCTACATGAGGGTGACTCTAAGCAGGAGGTGGCCAGGGAATGAGGTGGGAGGGGTGGCAGCCTAAATTGTCACCTTGAGGTTGTCATGAAGTCTCCCTAAGAAGATGACAAGGAAGCAAAGGCCAAAGATGGCAGAGAGGGCTTTTGGGGCACTTGGGGCATATTAGTTTCTTTTGTGGCTATTGTAATACAGTGCCACAAACTTGACAGCCTAAAATGAGTCCATTGTCTCAGAGAAAGTGAGAAGTTCAAAGTGTTGGAAGCTCTAGGGAAGGGTCCCTCCTTGCTTCTTCGAGCTCCAACTTTTTCTCTGGGATCACACAGCCCCATCCTCACCGATGCTTTTTTTTGGTACTGGGCATTGAACCCAGGGCTTTCACACTGAGCTACACTCCCACCCTTTTTTTTTTTTTTTTTTTTTTGAGACAGGGTCTCACTAAATTGTCCAGGTGGGATTTCAATTTGTGATCCTGCTGCATGGTGGCACACACCTGTAATCTCAGCATTCAAGAAGCTGAGGTAAGAGAACTGCCATGAATTCAAGGCCAGCCTGGGCTACGTAGTATGTTCAGGACCAGTCTGAATTACATCGCAAGACCTTGTCTCAAAAAAAGCAAAAAATTGCGATTCTCTTGCTTCAGCCTCCCAGAATGCTGGGATCACAGGGATATGCCACCACATCTGATTCACTTGTCATTGCAGATTTTTTTTTGGTACCGGGGATCGAACTCAGGACCTCACACTTGCAACACAAGCGGTGGAACCACTGAGCTAAATCCCAGCCCCTACTTGTCATTGGATTTAAAACCTACCCTAGTAATCTAGGATAATCTCATTTTAACATCCTGAACTAAATATTAATTCCAGCACTTGGGAGGCTGAGCCAGAAAGATTACAGTGAATTCCAGAACAGCCTGGGCTACATAGTGAGTTCAAAGCCAACCTGGACTGTCAAGGGCCATTCTACATAAATTTTTGGGAAAAATCACTTCGTAATTAAAGTATGACTATAGCTGTTTAAGGCTCAGTGTTGCCTTGCCCATGAGCCAACCAGGGCATCACAGCTGAGGCCTCAATGGTCTGGTGATGCTGTGGAGCTCAAGGGCAGGATTACATCCGCTGAAGACATCCTGGGTCTTTGAGAACCCAGTAGGAATACAAAAGAGAAAGGTCTCACCTGGGGAGGGACAGATTCCTTGTCAGTGTAACTCACCCCACCTACTGTTGTAGGAATGCTCCCCTTACCACCCTCATCAGAGTGAGATTCACAGCTCCACAGCCCTAAATCACCCCATACTCCCTCCAATTATTGTGTGTACCCAATAAATGCTGGCTAGTATGGAGAGCCTTGGTGTTTGCCCACTCTGAGGCACTGACCTCCCAGGCCCCATACACTTTGAAATTACATAAGTCCTAAAAAAAAAAAAATTACTAGTCTTTACTGTCTGTTTTTCTTTAGACCTTGCCATCCCCCTCTGTAGGAAGTCGGAGGACTGATCATCGGCCTTCAATACTGGACACATAGCAAGACCCTGTTTCAAAAAAAAAAAAATCACAGAAAGATACTAAAAAAAAAATCTGTGAAGAACCCTTTTTCTAGTACGGCCATATTCAGAATCTCTGTATTACACCATGGACATATCTTGGGGGACCACTATTCAGTCTACTACAGGCGTGCATTCTATGAGAGTGATAGCCAACCTGACTTTATTTTGTGCACCACTGGTCCCCCCCATTTCATGTAAAGTCAAGTGATTCCGGGTGGTCGCCTCCCCTCCCCCCTTGGGAGTCCCCTCAGTTGATGCCACAGCGTCCCATTGGTAGAGCAGTATGCAACTGTATGTTATCTTTACAATATTCCGTTTATCTTCTAAACAGAATATTCTGCACCTATGTGATATTTTGTTTCAACTAAAATGTGTGAAACGCTCCCTGACCCCCACTAACTTAGCAAAGTTCTGCTCCAGTGAAATTCCATTTGCTCTCCCCCTCTCCCTGAACCCTCCCCAACCAGAAGAGCCAATTAAAAGGAACCTGCAGGGCGGGGATTTAGCTCAGTGGTTCTGCCGCCTGCCTCGCAAGTGGAAGGACCCGAGTTCAATCCCCGGTACAAAAAAGAAAAAAAGAAACCTGCAAGCCGCCTCTCTACCTTCGTCATCCAGAGTTTTTCAAGTGCAAGCCACTCTCGATCACCAGCAATAAAGGACTCAAATTTGGCTCAGAGTGTGGCGATTCTCTATAATCTCTCACGATTCAGTATAAGAGCAGACGGTGGCCAGGCCAAAATGGACCACGATGAGTCAGCTATGGGTGTAAGACCTCGTCTGGCACCTAGCCGGAGATTGAGTGTGGCTCTACCGGGACAGCTGGGCGCATCCACACTCCACACATTCCTAACTGGCTGAAAATCAGCCCGATGATTTTGAGACATCCAAGGTGCCAGTGAGGGCAATGAGAAACCATCAAGAGGCCACCAGAGCAGATGGCTGGAAGAGTGGATGGGGAAGTGGCTCCCTGACAGTGCGTGGCTGTTCCAGGAGGTGAGGAAGCTGGGCTGGGGCTGGTCAGCCCCGAGTGGATATGAGGCACCAGGGGGACCCTACATAGAGCCTGCGGGGTCCTCGTCATCTGAAAACACCAGCAGCCCTAGACACATGGAGTAAGACCCTGGGTTCTGTGCCAGCTTCCTGGGGCCCTGGGTAGGGTGGACACCCCTGGCTTGCCAAGGGGCCTTGTGAATAATCTGTGCAGTATTCTCCATCTCCCCACCTATGAGCCATGCCCAGGACCCCTCATCTGCCCTCTGCTACCTGGCGGGTCACTCCTATGTCTATGAAGATGTCCGTTATCAAGCATGCACCGTGGCCAACCCACGTGCTGCAAACCAGCCTTACCAGAGTGGGTCCTCACTTCCACACTGAAAGGGGAAGCAGGTTTGGGGAGGCGGGTCTCCCAGGCCATCCCGCGGTTTGGTGGGATAACCTGAGGCCCGGAAAAGGAAGCTTCCTCACTGAGAGGCCTGGGGACCTGCGCCCCCCTCCCCACTCGACCCGTTCAGACGCCATTCTCAGAGCCGCTGGGGTGGGGAGAGGCACGTGCGGGAACATATCTTCACAACGTGGCCGTATCTGCCATCCTCTTCCTCTCAGCCTTCGGTCGCAAATGCAGAGGCCACCTGGCCCACAGCTCCTGGGAGCAAGGTCCGCAGACTTGGGAGTCCGCGGAATAGGCACCGTCGGGGGCTGCAAGAAGGGTCCCAGCCGGCCAGCCCTGCCCTTCTCCGGGTTCTCCACTCAGAGATGGGTCAGGTCCTGCTCCCACAGCCACGACCCCGGCCCTCGTCCGTCCCGCCTGCAACGCTTGGGCAGAGGTGGGGGTTGCGGAGTCATGGGAGGGGGCGGTGGCCGGGACCAGCGAAGGGCAGTCGTAGCCACCAGGCCCCTCTCCAACCCAGGCCCCCAGTGCGCGCCCGCGAGGCAGCCGTGACGGCGAAGGAGAACGAGAAGGTGCCGAGCAGACTGCTCTGGATTGAGCCCGCTGCTGGCGGTCAGCGGCCTAAATCTAAAGCGAGGGCCTGTCTTCTGCCCTTACTAGATATGGCGGAGTTAACTTCTCGGATGTCTCTGCGCTTGAGCAGAGGCTCGCTGGATGGGCAAGTACTTATACGGAACAGCCCCAGGCCTCCTCAAGTGCGCATGCGCTAGGGACGTGCGCCGCAGGGTGGGCCTTTCATTTTCGTCCCGGATTGGTACTCGAACAACCGGTGACCTTGCGCGCGCCGTGTCGTCTCTGACCCGGAAGTTTTCGCTCTCCTTAAAGGCGTCGACACGGAGCCCCTGGCCTTTTCCTGTCTCTGCCAGGTTGGCGCGTGGTTCGTTCTGTGTGGCTAAGGCGACGTAGCTGCGCCCTCAGGTGAGGCTGCCGAGGGGTCGGCGCTCCGCGGCCCGCGAGGATCACCGGGGGAGCGGTGGCGAGCACCGGAACCGGGCTTTCCCGTTTGGTGCCTCACCCCTTCCGGAAGAAGGGTGCGCAGGAGGGCGCCCTGTCCTTCGGCTGTGGGTTGTGCTGGGCCATCTGCAGTTTTCGGCTCCGCAGGCTAGTTTGGGCTCTTCAGCCGTGCACCGGAATGGGAAGTTTTTGGTTCCTGAGTTTCACAACGTGTGCGTTACCGTGTACACGTTTTTCTTCTCCGTAGCAGCCCCTAGTGTCGGGCCAGAGTGCAAACTTTTGCATCGGTCACCGCGGAATTGGTGCGGTGCCGGTGCCAGGCAGCAAAGGCATCGTGCGGGTGAGAAAGCCGCATTCTGAACTTTTTCTCGCCTGGCATTTGGTTCCTGGTCGGTGTGATGTCTGGGTTATAGAGGGTTCCGCGCAGCAGTTGCTGACCAGGCCACCACCAGGTCCTGGTGAGAGACGCGTCGCTTACACCTGAGTGCTTTTCCTGGGGCTGAGAGAGACCTTCACTCCCACTCACCTCCCTAGTCCACAAAGGGGTCTGCCTAGGAGCGGTGGGCATGGGCTGCCTATGTTGAGGGCTAGCTGGGCTCTGACTGTTTCTCCCTTCCCCCACCCCTTCTCTAGGATGACCGAGTGGGAGACAGCTGCACCGGCGGTGGCCGAGACCCCTGACATTAAGCTCTTTGGCAAGTGGAGCACTGACGATGTACAAATAAATGACATTTCCTTGCAGGTGAGCAGAATGTTATGGTCTTCCCAATAGGAAATGTAGGTTCCTCCAGGAGGGGACGCTTTAAAGTTTTAGTTGTCCCACCAAGTCAGCAGTTGAAGGAATGACAGGAAAAGGAGAGCTCACTGGACTTGCACATCCACTTCTTATCCCCACCCTCTATTGAGAACTGAACTTAGGGCCTTCCCTCTGAGCTACATCCCCAGCCCTTTTCTGTTTTTGAGATGGCTCTCACTAAGTTTCCTGGGCTGGACTAAAACTTGATCCTCCAGCCTCAGCTCCCTAATATGCTGGGATTACAGGTATGTGCCACATGGGTTGAGGATTTAGTTCAGTGGTTCCGGCGCCTGCCTCGCAAGCGCAAGGTCCCAAGTTCGATCCCTGGTACCAAAAAAAAAAACAACAGGTATGTGCCACAACACCTACCTACATATCGTTTTTTTGTTGTTTGTTTTTTTGGTACCGGGCATTGAACTTGGGTCCTTGCACTTGTGCAGCAGACAGCGAAACCACTGAGCTAAATCCCTGGCCATATCCATTCTTTTTAACATCTTGTCCAAAGTTTGCTGCGTTTGTCATGAGATGGTTTCTTCTCTAGGAGTTTGGCATTCCATTTACTCTTGTGTGTCAGATTTGACTTTGCTGTAAGAAAATAATTATTCAGTGTTTCAGGCCTAGGTAGCACTGGCCTGAGGCTGAGGGGGAAAAATCCACCATTTTAAAGTAAGAGCCAGCATAGTTCTTTCCTATGTAGATATTCAGTTGTGCAACACCAATTAATTGAATGAGCTTGGCACCCTTGGAAAAACTTGATTGCCCATGGGTGTATGAATTTATTTCTGAACTTTGAATTGTATCCCACTGGTCTGTATGTCTTGTGTTTATGCCAGTAGGAGTCTTGAGTACTGTAACTTTATAAAGTTTTTAAATCAGTAAATAAGTGCATCTATTTTGGGGGGAAGGGGTGTTGAAACCACATTCTTTGCACTGGGCTACGTCCCCCTTTTTGAGAAAGTGTTTTCTAAGTCACTCAGTTGCACAGGATAGACTCCTTTTGATACTGCTTCAGCTTCCTACAGAGCTGGAATTACAGGCCTGTGTCACCACACCTGGCTTCCTGCTTTATTCTTGCTGCCATACTCATTTACACATAAATTTTTCTTCCTACCAGAGTTTCATGAGTTTTGTGGACTTTAGAAACTATTGCTTTTTGGTTTGGTTTTGTTTTCTGATACCAGGGATCAAACTGAGGACCTTGGGTCGGGGATTTAGCTCAGTGGTTCTGCTGCCTGCCCCGCAAGCACAAGGTCCCGAGTTCTGTCCCTCGTACCAAAATAAAAAAAGTCTGGACCTTGTGCTTGCAAGTCAGGTGCAGCATCACTGAGCTAAATCCCTGGCCCAGGAACTATTTCTTTTATTGCTTGCTGCCTCCCCCCCCCCCCTTTTGAGACAGGCTGGCCATGAACTTGCATTGATCCTCCTGCCTCAGCCTCCTGAGCTCTGGCACTACCCTTTTTTTTTTTTTTACCCTTTTATTAAATGTTGGATTTTGTTACTGTGTGTTTATAAACAAATATAAACTGGATTGTTTTTATTTATTTACCTTTCTTTTTCTATTTACTTAGAGACAGTCTCACTGCAATATGTAGTTCAGTCTGGCCTTGAACTTAACTATGTAGTCCAGTCTGGCCTCAAACTGCTGGAATTTTCCTGCCTTAGCCTCCCAAATGCTGGGATTACAGGCCTGCCCCACCATGCCTGGTTCCCTTTGTTTTAAAAAGAATGAAAATATTTTGTTGCCTCTAGAGATATTACAAGACTTCTGAACTATACCTAAAGGACAGTTCAGGCGTGTTTTGTTGTTTTTTGGGTTTTTTTTGGTACCAGGGATCGAACTCTGGACTTTGCGCTTTAGAGGCAGGCTCCAGAACCACTGAGCTACATCCCCAGCCCCCTAGGCCTGTTTTTCATTCTGAATGTCAGATTTTTTTTTTTTCCTTCATAGGTTTGTTTGGGGAGGTCTGCAAACTTTGTGGTGGTGGTGATTGTGGTGGTAGTGACAGTACCAGGACCTCTTACCTGCTGTATATACGCTACCACTCACCTACAGTCTCCATCCCCAGACTTCATTAAGGAACTAAATAGTAAATGTTTCAGGCATCACAGGTCACAGTGGTTCTCAATTATTCATAAATCTGTTGTGTGTTGTTTTTGGTACAAGCTTTTTTTTTTTTTAAGCAATATATATATATATATATATATATATATATATTTTTTTTTTTTTTTTTGTACCGGGGATCGAACTCGGGTCCTTGCACTTGCACAGCAGGCAGCAAAACCACTGAGCTAAATCCCTGGCCCTTGGTACAACCTTTTAAAAATGTAAGTATTACTTTTGCTGTCCCTGCTCTGCTGTCAGAGCTGGGATGTGAAAGGCAGTGTGGCACTAGGGTTCTCAGTGTGCACTGGGGCATTGGTGCACTTGCTTCTCTCCAGGTTGGATGTTGGACGGCTTTGCTGTTTTCCCATTGTTTCATGTAATTCAAAGAACGTGTGTGTGTGTCTGTCTGACATTGCAGATGATCTTGCTAAGTTGCCTGGGCTAGTCTAGATCCTTGTAATCCACTTGCTTCAGCCTCCTAGAGTGCAGGCGTGACAGTTGTGCACCATCATACCTGTTTTTTTAGTCTGGGTTTTGCCAAATTGCCCGGGCTGGGCTTCATCTTGCAGTTCTCCTGCCCCAGTCTCCTAGATTGCTGGGATTAAAAGCATGCACCACCATGCTCTGCTTGCTTGCGTATATTCTCACATGCAAGTGATACAGTGGTCTCAGCACCCTCTGGTGGGATGATCAACAGCAGTCCCCTTGGCGTACACATAGCTCCTTTAATTCCATCCATCTTTTTTACATCTTCAGGGTTAACATTTTGGCATATTTTTTTTAGACATTTTCTTTCAAAACAGTGGTTCTCAGTGTGGGGGAGTGGTTCCTTCTATAGGGGACATTCTGCAATATGTAGAAACACTAGTTGTTAAAACTGAGGGTGCCAGGCACACACACCTATAATTCCAGTGAATCAGGAGGCTGAAGCAGGACCACAAGTTTGGGCTCAGCCTGAGAAAATTAGTGAGACTGAAAACAACACTGAGATTCCACCTCACCCCACAAAGAACGGCTGCTATCAAGAAATCAACCAATAGGGCCGGGGATTTAGCTCAGTGGTTCCAGCGCCTGCCTTGCAAGTGCAAGGTGCTGAGTTCAATCCCTGGTACCAAAAAAAAACAAGAAAGAAATCAACCAATAACAAATGCTGGCCAGGGTATGGGGAAAAAGGAACCCTTCTCCATTGCTGGTGGGAGTGCAGACTGGTGCAACCACTGTGGAAATCAGTATGGAGATACCTCAAAGAACTTGGAGTAGAGGTCCCATTTGACCCAGATAGTCCCCTGCTGTGTATCTTCCCAAAAGAATTAAAAGAATCATACCACAGAGATATATGTGCACCCATGTTTATAGCGACACAGTTTGTAATAGCTAAAGCTTGGAAGCAGCCTAAGTGCCCATCAACAGGAAACTGGATAAAGAAAATGTGGGGTTTTTATAAAATGGAGTACTACTTAGCGATAAAGAATGAAAAACTAGTCATTTATAGCTAAATGGATGCATATCGAGGCCATACTCTTAAGTGAAATAAATAGGACATACGTGTAAATACTGAATAGTTTCTCTGGTGTGAGAAACAGATAGTGTAAACAAGGGTTAAAATGATTAAAATGAATAATTGATAATTTGAAATAGGAAAAACGGTCCAAAGATGAAGGGGTGAAGGGAGGGGAAGGGGAAAGGAAAAACTATGGGAAAAGAAAAAAAAAAATGGAAATGAAAACTATGTAAATAGGGAAGGGTGGAGGGGGTGAAGGGCACACAGGTAATGGGGAAAAAATAAGAACCAAGATAACATCATGTACAGGTACAAGCACCCAATGATAAATGGAAACGAATTGTATACCTAAAATGTACCAATAAAAGAACTAAAAAAAAAAAAAATTAGACTGTCTCAAAAGATTTGAAAGGCGCCAGCCATGGTAGCACACGTCTATAATCCCAGCACGTGGGAGGCTGAAGCAAGAGGGTCGCTTCGAGCTCAAGGCCAGCTTGAATTAGAAGGCCCTGTCTGTGAAGAAAACTTAAAGGAAAAAAGATTTTTGGGCCAGAGATTTAGCTCAGTGGTTCCACCACCTGCCTTGCCAGTGCAAGGACCTGGGTTCGGTCTCTGGTAACAAAAAAAAAGTTTTTTTTCCCACCATACCAGGGATCGAACTCAGGACCTAGTGCTTTCAAGGCAGGCGTGGTGCCACTGAGCTAACTCCCTGGCCCCCAAAAAATTTTTTTAAAGGACTGGTGATTCAGCTCAGTGGGAAGGCCCTGGGTGCAGTCCCCAGTACTGCAGAAAACAAAACCTGAGGGGGGTGCAGCTAACATCCTGTGGTGGATACTATAGTCTGCTCCCAGATGTCCAGAGCGTATGTGGCTAGGGGAATGACGTTTTAAAACCTGGAGTCACATTCCTTACTCCCTCCATCAACAGCATGTTCCTATTAGTGACGTGGCAGTTGAGACTCACGCTTGTGTCCCCGGCTTGGCTGAGTGGGGTTGTGGGCAGCTGGGGCCTCGTGGGGTGCTAGGTCCTTCCCTGGCAGAGCGCAGCCTGCCCCTGACTGTGTGCCTCTCCGCCCTGTGCAGGATTACATTGCAGTGAAAGAGAAGTATGCCAAGTACCTGCCCCACAGCGCGGGGCGCTATGCTGCCAAGCGCTTCCGCAAAGCTCAGTGCCCCATTGTGGAGCGGCTCACCAACTCCATGATGATGCACGGCCGCAACAACGGCAAGAAGCTCATGACCGTGCGCATCGTCAAGCATGCCTTCGAGATCATCCACCTGCTCACGGGCGAGGTAGTGCTCCGGGGTGGAGGGCGGGCCGTAACACTCCCAGCAAGCACCCTGGCACGTCACCTGCTCAGGGCCCATTCTCTGCCAGAACCCGCTGCAGGTCCTGGTGAACGCCATCATCAACAGTGGCCCCCGGGAAGACTCTACGCGCATTGGGCGAGCGGGAACAGTGCGGCGACAGGCAGTGGATGTGTCCCCACTGCGCCGGGTGAATCAGGTGGGTCCGTGGCCTGCGTGGGTAGCAGGCCAGGATCAGCCACCAGGGCTGGGTGGAGTCTCATCTGGGCAGGTAGGCTCGTCTTTGCCTGGTACATACGTCACCTGGAGCCTCACTTCCTCCAGGGGAGCTTCCTGGATTCCCACCCTGTGCCATCCAGGCCCTGGCACCCCCGCCCCGAGCTGGGTTTCATCCTGTTTCTAGCACACAGTTTACACTCTGTAAAACTTGAGGGGTTTGCGGGTTTGCTGGGGTATCCTTTCTTCTTGGACCATTTAACCTTTCTTTGCTGTCACTCAGAAGTTTCTCCTAAGAGTGAGACTTGCTGGGAATTTAGCCCAGTGGCGAGTGCTTGAGGCCCTGCATTCAATCCCCAGCACTGCAAAATAACAACAAAAAATGAATCAGTGAGATATTTTTAAGTGGTGTGGTGGGATACTTGGGAAGTTAGGGCAGAGGGATCCAAGAGGATGTCACCACCCTATCAGACTTGCTCGTTAGGCTGGAGTGACGTGTTTAGCTGGCATTGCTGAGGTTGGGCCAGGTGCTGGAGCATCCCAGTCTGGCTGGCTTACATTGCCCTGTGCTGTGCAGGCCATCTGGCTGCTGTGCACGGGTGCCCGGGAGGCTGCCTTCCGGAACATCAAGACCATCGCCGAGTGCCTGGCAGATGAGCTCATTAATGCTGCCAAGGTCAGTGGGGGTGAGTTTTGGGTGGGTGTGGGGGGTTAGCCAGCACTTAGAATTGACACCTGTCTCCTTGCAGGGCTCCTCAAACTCCTATGCCATCAAGAAGAAGGATGAGCTGGAGCGTGTGGCCAAGTCCAACCGCTAAATTCCCAGCTGCTGCCCAATAAACTGTGCCCATGGGGCAGCCCTCCCATTTGCTGTGTTGTCTGTGGGTGGGGGATGCTGGAGGCCATGGGGTGCTCACCTGCCACAGCTGTTCGCTCATGGGACCTGTGATGCGCTGGAGGTGGACAGAGGTGCAGCAGGCAGCCCTGGTGTCCAGGAGGCAGTGGGAATGCAGAGTGGGGCTGCCTACCTCTGAGGGTGTGGCACGGTGGCTCAGGGTGCTCCTGAGGGCATTCCTTGGAACCATCCCTAGGTGGAGGAAACAGTCCCGGAGGTTGCCAGTTTCCTTCTGCAGTTGCCCTGGCCCCAGACCCAGCAGGACCCTCTGCACAGGCTCCTCCGGGTTGCCCTCGGAGGCTCCCACCCTACCTTACAGTCGTCCTCGCTGTCCGCCCGGTCAGACTGGCTCGCCCTGGGTGGGGAGGGTTGCCCAACGGGTTCCGCGAGTGCCTAGAGGGGGCGGCCCCAGGGAGGGACACCGATACCCGCCTCCCTCGGCAGCACGGTCACAACAGCGAGCCGGCTGCGGACAGGAGGTTTTGCAGGTACGGGGCAGCGGGCTGGGCTAGGCCTTGTGCCCCTGCTGGGTGCCCCTCCTAGGGCCCGGGACCCCTCAGAGCCTCGCCCGTTTCCTTGGTCCTCCTTGGATCCCTGTATCTAGCTGCTTCGTTCTTTCCCAGGGTCTTTCCCCTGACTCCTTTCCTCACTGGCTGCCTCACCTTCCAGCTCCTGTCTTCCCCCACAGGGCTCCTCCGGGCGTCTTTCCCCTCGGCCCTGCGTCTCCGGTACCCGGGGTTGCCCCTGCCCTCCACCCGGTTCCCGCGGGTGGTCCCCATGCCGTGCCCTCGGCCGCCCTGGCTCCGCCGCCCGCGTGCCCCCCAGGGCAGCGCAGAGGACGAAGATGGGGAGGAGGAGCGGGACGGCAGCCCCAGCGCCGGCCCCATGCTGTCCCCCGCGTCCCCCACCGAGTGCCTCATCTGCGTGTCACCCTTCGACGGCACCTTCAAGCTGCCCAAACGCCTGGACTGCGGCCACGTCTTCTGCCTCGAGTGCCTGGCACGCCTGTCCCTGGCCACGGTGGGCGGCGGCGACGCGGTGTCCTGCCCGGTGTGTCGCGCGCCCACGCGCCTGGTGCCGCGCCGAGGCCTCCCGGCTCTGCCCACCCCCGCTGCGCTGCTGCCCCGGGACGCGCGGCAGGCCGCCTCGGTGCGCTTCGACCGGCGCCGCGGGCTGCTGTACGTGCGCGCGCCCGCGCGCCCGGGGCCGCGCAAAGGCCGCACCGCGCCCGCGCCCGCGCCTCCGCCGCCGCCGCTGCGCCTGGGCCGTCCGCTCTCTCGTCGCCTGTCGTTCCGCAGCCCGGCCTGGGCCCTCAACGCAGCAGTGGCTCTTGCTGCACTGGTGGCCGCGGGGCTGGTGGTCTCGGCCGTCTACATCTTTTTTCTCATCCCGCGCGCCGGGAATCCTGCGCGCCCGCAGCTCGTGGTGCTGGGCCCGGTGCCCGCGGCGCCCTGGACTCCGACCTGGACCCCAGCCAGGACGACGGAGGCCGCGGAGGGGAAGTCGGAGAGGACCTGGGGACCCAACCTCGGGACTTGGGAAGCAGAGCGTGAGATGCGGGGAGCAGAGCCAGGAGCTGAGGCCGGTCCCAGCAGGGCCCCACGGGCACGCGGTGGCAGGAAGGCCAGGGGAAGTTGGTAATGGTAATGGTGCTGTCCTCAGGGCCTGCGGCTGCGGTCATCCTGTTGGCCCTGGGCAGGTTGTATGGCAGGCACCCCTTAAGTGGGAGCACGAGGGGCTGGCTGGGTGTCCCCACCACTGTCACTGGGAGCCACGAACCACAGCGTGGAGAAACTGCAGTCATCATGGCCGTCAAGCAGAGGGTGCCCAGCCCCGACCTTGGAAGGGTGCTGCCTGCTGGGGTAGCCGTCACTGTCAGCATCGTCACAGAGCCCGGGGGGAGCATCATCCTGCACTTCTGGAGGTTCTGGCCCATGAGTCCCTCAGGCCACTACAGGTGACTGCCTGGATCACCGCTTCTACTCCCTGGACATCCGGAGACAATGGTCCCACAGCTGGTCTGTGAAATTGCATGTGTACTTCCTGCAGGCTGGGCCTAGGTCCACAGCTGTGACCTGCACAACTGGCTGGAACTCAGGCCTTGAGGGGCAGAGGTGACCTGGCTGGGGCTGGGGAGGGCCCTGCATCCACCCTGGGCCCAAGATCCACACTGCTGTAGCACTTTCCCCGACTTTCCCCTCTGCATCCTGGCTTCCAGATCTCAGTGGCCAAACTTCCTGGCTAGCTGGAGAGATCCTGGCCTGCCTGCCTGGTGCCAGAGCCCCATCTTCCCCAGTGACTGACTCCTCCTGCAGGACTCCATCAGCCCTGCCCTGTCTATCTCTTCTTGTCTCAGCCTCCCCAGTGTGCAGCAGACGGCAGGGAACAGAGCGCTCAGGTTTCTGCCTTCTCCCATAAGCCTTCCTGGCATTTTTCAGAAATGTAGACTTCTTTGCAGCGGGAAGCTCCTGCTGATTGGTCACATGTGTTAGGCGTCCCTGCCACAGCATGCAGTGGGTGCTGATGGGTTATGACAGGGTGTGACAGCATCTCAAGTGGCTGACAGGAGCTTGGGAAGGCCTGTGGGCACCCAGGCCTGCAGGCTCCCAGCGCCCTGGGCCCAGGCATGTCTACAGACCTAGCTAGGTGCAAGCTGCTGCTTCCTGCTGATAGCCAGAGAAACATCAGGAGTCCCGGGACCTGTCTTCCCAGACAGGCTCCCGGCCATGCCTGCTGCCAGCGGCACTTCCTGGGTCATAGGGAAGCCTCAGCCAGCCTCACAGTAGGGGAGCTCGGTCTGCAGGTGGTAGCCAGTTAGTTGTCTCTGGCTACTGTAGAAAATTAACCCCAACTCAAAGCCTTGTAATAATAGACATTATTTACAATATTTCCACTCTCCACTACTGGGGATTGAACCCAAGGCCTTTGCACTGAGCTGTAACCCCAGCCCTTTTTTATTTTTTGAGACAAGATCTTGCTAAGTCCTAAGTTACCCTGGCAGAGTTTGAACTTAGGGATTTACCAAGCTGCCACCTGGCCACAACAGGTCCATTTGCCTTTGTGCAAGCCATGCCAGCTGCCAAAATGCCAGCTCCTAGGTGTGCTTGAGCGTACAGATCCAAGGTCCCTCCTCCGGGCAGCTTTCCTGGACCACTGTAAGGCAGAGCCTCCTCCCTTTCCTCCTCCTTTCTTTCTCCAGCCTCCCAGCTGGGAGCCTGGGGCCTCATTCTCTCCTTCCCTAAAAGGAGGCTGAGGACAACAACTACCTCAGTGCCTCCCTGCCCCACAAGGGCTGCGGGGAGCCGGCTTCCCCTTCCATACTCTCCTGGGCTCCAGTTGCATCCTCCCTCTGCCCACTCCATGCCCGGTGCATCCCCTCCCACTAGTACCCTGGTCTTGACACCGGGCCTCTGCTCGCTGCTCCTCCCAGGAGGAGGGGTCAGCCTGAGTGTCTGGCTCAGGCCCGGTATGGGTAGGGGTTAGTTCTCCTTTCTGAACATGGGCAACAATAAAGCCACTGCTTTCCCAGAAGTCATTTGTCCACAAGTATTTATGGAACACCTGTTGTATACTAGGGGTGCACTGGGTGCCCCGGGAACCAGGATCAGCCTTATGCGGCAGTAAGGGCTGCACAGACAGACACCTTGTTCTGGCACTGCTCTCCCCAGGCTCGTGAACCTCCACTACGTGAGCCTTTCCCAAGTGCATCCCCCAGCTTCCTCCCGTGCTCCAGGAGGGACACGGCCCGGGGTGGGGGGTCCATCCACCAGTCCCGCCAGCCTTTTCTCTCGAGGCTCCTGGCCTTTGGGGAATACTCCTGTGGCAGGCCAAGGAACTAGAGGCCAGAGAGGAGCCTCACCGGACCCGAGGAGCAGCAATGTCCAGTCTGACCAATGGAAACAGGCTGACCAGTGGGGCAGTGTGGATTCAAAATCCGAGTCCAGGGAGGTTTTGCACCACAGCAGCATGCCCTGGCAGCCTCGCTTTGCACTTAGTTCTTGGGTACCTCCTTTCCTCGAGTCTAGGTCTTCCATCTGTCCTGCTCCCACAGGGGGCCGAAGGGTTGGTTTGGGTCCCAGTGTCCATCCTGTCCCCACCCCGTCCCCCCGTACCAGGGATTGAACTCAGGACCTTGAGCCACTGAGCTTCATCCCGGCTCCCATCCGAAGGGTTTTTAAATGACTCGAGCTAACTGAAAACTGGATTTTGGGGCCGGGGACTTAGCTCAGTGGTGCCGCCGCCAGCCTTGCAAGCACCAGGTTCTCAGTTCAATTCCCGGTACAAAAAAACTAAGTAGGAAACTGCATTTTGGGCTCGGAAGGCAGGATTTTCGTTGCTGTAGCAACTGGTCCACCTTTGTTGCGCAGGTTCGCGCGGGTCAGCTCGGAGGAGCAGGCTGCTCTAAATTAGTGGCCGATCTGAACCTTGAAGTGGGTTAGATGCTACTTGGCTTCCTAGGGCCACAAGGCAGGTAGAACTAGGTGGGCTCCCCGGTGCTGGCGGCCAATCAGGGACCAGGGGGTGGCGTTGCTATAATGACCGCTAGGCGCCCGAGAGCGGCCGCTGGCACAGAAAAGGCCTGAGGAGCTGGACTACAGCCGCGAGAGCAAGGTTGCGGGCAGCAGAAGTGAACAATGAGAAAAACATAGGGACAACAGCCGACCTCACCGAGAAGGGGGCCGTGCCATCACTGGTCTGCGCTTGGACCAAGCGCCGTTCCCCCCCGTCCCCCGGGCTCACGTGGTGGAATAAATCGTCTTTGAACGTAGACCCTGTATCGTTAAGAATACAACCTAGGGCTGAGGGTTTAGCTCAGTGGTTTCGCCGCCTGCTGCGCAAGTGCAAGGACCCAAGTTCGATCCCCGGTACCAAAAAAAAAAAAACCTAAACTCACATTCGAACACAGATTATGTTTGTTTGTTTGTTTTTTGGTACCGGGGATCGAACTCAGGTCCTTGCACTTGTGGGGCAGGCAGTGGAACCACTGAGCTAAATCCCGGCCTTCGAATGCAGATAATGAAGCTATGATTTTTTTTGTTTTGTTTTTGATTTTTGAGGCAGGGTCTCCCTTTATAGTTCAGGCTGGGCTTGAACTCACTATGTAGCCCAGGCTGGCCTTGAACTCTTGGTGATCCTCCTGCCTCAGCCTCTTCAGTGTTGGGATTATAAGTGTTCATCACCACGCCCAGCTGCGAAGCTATGATTTAATTGTTTTTGTCCTGAGGATTCAATCTAGGGCTTGCACTGAACTGCAGCTCCCACTCTTTCTTATTTATCGATTTATTTATGGACAGTCTTGCATAAGTAGCTAAATTGCTCAGGATGGCCTCTGTCTTGAGATCCTCTGGCCTCAGCCTCCCTAGTAGCTGAGATTGTATGTTTGAGGCCAATGTGCTTGGGGACAGCTTTGATTGCATTTTAATTCTATCAGATTTCAGTACTGGTAGATACGTGGATAAGATTGGGGACCCGAATGGGCTGTGGGACCCTGTGAATTGATTGCTGTTCTCTCCCAGGAGTCATCTGGGATCTGGATCCCCCTCCTTGGGGACAGATGCTTCCTGGGGGAGCAGGGTCTTGCTTTGTATGCCAGGCTGGCCTCGAACTCACAGCGATCCTCCTGCCTCACCTTTCTGAGTGCTAGGACTACAGGCATATGCCATCATATAGGGCTTGCTTCCACTTCAATGATCATAGAAAATTCTACACTGGGTATTAGGCTTTTCCAAAGTATGTCTCAGAGCTGGGGATTTAGCTCAATAGTTCTGCCACCTGCCTCACAAGCTCAAGGATCCGAGTTCGATCCCCAGTACCACAAAAACAAAGTATCTCCCAGAAACTTTTTAGAATACAGCTTTATTGAACTATTATTTGCATACCATAGAATTTGCTCATTTACATTTACACAGTTCTGTAACAGTCACTATCTAGTTACAGAACATTTTCAGAAAGAAATTTAATATACATTAAGTTACAGCTTCTTCTCCCCTCAGTCCCTGGCAGCCATTAATCTATTTTCTACCCCTATGGATTTTTCAAATCCTGGACAATTTGTGTGTGTGTGTGCACACACACGTGCACATGGATGCACACACACGCACAGGGCTGGGGCTCAAACTCAGGGGTGCTGTAGAAGGAGCTACATCCCCAGCCTGATTTATTTATTTCTGAAGCAGGTCTCCCTAAGTTCCACAGGTGGGCTCAAACTTGTGATTCTCCTGGCTCCAGATCCCTAGAATTTGGCTTTACAAATGTGTGACACCGTGCCCTGCTTTTCCTTTTTAGTACTGGGGATCGAACTCAGGTCCTTGTGCTTGCACAGCAGACAGCAAAACCACTGAGCTAAATCCCCAGCCCCTGCTTTTCCTTTTTAAAACAGGTATTAATAGAAAGCCAGGCTAGGTCCTTTATGAACTTCATGTTCTGAACTTCAAGGTATCCTCACAGATGCCTGACAGATGCTGCCTGTTTTCCAGGTGTTGGTACCTGTTATGGCTGTCTAGATATATCCCCAAATCCTCATGCAGTCATGGGTGGGACTTTTTCAGAGGTGACTGGATCTAGTGTGTGACACTGGAATTGATTCATGGTGCAGTGCTAGAATCAAGGGCACTAGGATTAAGGGTGTGAGTCGTGCCTGCCCTAAGTAGCCTGGATAAGATACAAGGGACAGAAAGAGCTGTGATCATCCCTTGTTGCTTTGCTACCTTCCACCCACCATGAACTGTTTCTCCTCTGGAATGCCACCCTGCCTTGGAGCCAGCTAATTATGGACTGAAACTTCTATAAACTGTGAGCTAAATAAACCTTTTTATTTCTTAACTTTGGATGTTGGGTATTTTGTCTCAGCAATGAGAAAAGTATCTAAGACAGTGGACTCACCACATTTTGTAGTAAGAAGAGTACAGTCTTTCTGCTGCCTGTCCTGCAAGCGCAAGGACCTGAGTTTGATCCCTGGTACCAAAAAAAAAAAAAAAAAAAGAAGAAGAGTACAGTCTTGAGGAAAATCTTGCTCTTCTTTTTGCCAGTATTAGTTACCTAGTGCTGCCCAATAAATTTTCCCACACCTAGAGGCTTAACGCAATAAATATTCATTATCTCAGTTCATATGGGCAGGAACTCAGAATTAGTTCAGCAGCCAGTTCTGGCTCCAGTGCCTCATGAGGTTGCAGTCATCTGCCAGGCAGGAGAACAGACATCTGAAGCCTTGTCTGCAGCTGTAGGACCCACTCTCACCACTCTGAGGTCTCAGTTCACCACCACATGCCAACAGGCTTCCCTCAGGGAAAATGAGACAAAAAAACCAAAGAAGGTACCATGCCTGTAATCCTGGCACTTGGGAGGCAGAGGCAGGAGGACTGCCACAAGTTTGAGGCCAGCCTGAACTACATAGCGAGACCCTGAAGAGACAGAGAGAGACAGAGACAAATAGAGACAGAGACAGAGAGGTATAGACAGAATCTCACTATATAGCTCAGTCTGGTCTCGAACTTGCAGCAATCCTCCTGCCTCAGTCTCCCAAGTGCTGGGATTACAGGGATGAACCACCACACCTGGCCACAATGGCTTTTGTGACCTAGTCTCAGAAGTTACCCTCTATGGTATTGAGAACTCCGAATGCTATTATGGGAATGGACTGTTTAAGAATATGACACAAGGAGATGAGATGTACTGGAACAATCTAAAGGCATAGCCAACAGCAAGGTTCTTTTTTCTTCAGCTGAGTAGCTCTCTTGGGCCTGCTTCCTCATGACAGGGTCCAAGGCTTTTGAACCAGGCTGAATCCCTAGGGAATAACCCTGTCAACCTTTTTGTGCATGTTGGGTAGGAAAGGGAGAAACCAGTGCCAACTGCAATGGCAGCAAGTGGGGAGAGTGTCAGAGCTGAAGAGAAAGGGGAAGAAAAATGATTGTGGCTTCATTCTTACCTATCTCCAGGGCCCCCAAAACATGGAGGGTGAAAGGAGGAATGCAGCCCTGGAGAATAGTAGAGGGGGGTCCCCTTACAACAGCTGGCTTTTAGCTGGGTGTGATGGTGTACACCTATAATCCTAGCACTCTGATAGGCTGAAGCAGGAGAACCATAAGTTCAAGTCCAGCCTGGGCAACTTAACAAAACACTGTCTCCAAAACAAAATAAGGCTGAGGCATGATTGCCATCAGTTTCAGGCCAGCCTGGGCTACACAGTGAGTTGAAAGCCTGGACTGGATAGTGAGACTCTATCTCAAAAAAACCAAAGCAGGGCTGGGGATTTAGTTCAGTGGTTTTGCCACCTGCTGCGCAAGCGCAAGGATACGAGTTCAATCCCCAGTACCCCTCCCAAAAAAACACCAAAACAAAACAAAAATAAACCAGTCAAAGGGGAAAAAATCAAAACAGGACTCTTTTCTCTCTTCCAGGACTCAGCTGTTTCCCAGGACTCTTACCCCCATGAATCATGGTGGAATTGGACTGAGAACCTTTCCTGCAGCCATCTGTGGGTCTCCAGGTCACCAGTGAGGGAGTCCTGGCAGGGTGACACGTGTGCTAGGCACTGGCCAGCCAACTGCCAATCACGTCAGGGAACAAGGATTTGAACAGACAACTGGTTGTGCAGCTGAAGATCCAGTAGGGCCCTTCCCCCATGCTTCCTGGTACCAGCAGGCACTGGCTGAGGGGCCAATGTAGCCTATCTGTTTCTGCAGCAGAAGACCTGTGCCAGGATCTTTCCTGTCTTATAGCCTAAGAGAGTCACAGCAGACTGCTAAGTATGCCAGCCAGCTACTGCAGCCAGCCACAGAAAGCACGCGGTGAAGGGCTGACTCAGCAGGCCTGCCTGGACTGTCCAGACCCTACCCATTCTAGAGATGTGGCCCTGTGCTCCTCCGAAAGATGTCTCTGAGTGCTTGGAATATCCTGTCTACATACAGAGCGTCCTGTGTACCTGCAGCCTCGGTTCTCCACTCCCAGTAGTCCACGCCAGCCTTAAGGGGGGACTTGAGGCCACACTGCATCAGTCTGATCTCTGGGGCAAGTGGAGACAGTAATCTGTTAGACGGGTACTGATGTTTCAGTTACTGTCTCCTAACAAACACCCTGAGCTGCCCTGGCCCTGAGCTGCCTTGCTTCCACACCTCATTCCTGGGAGCATTAACCTCGCTCGGTCCATGGGGCTCCACCCGGACAGCCTCCTCGACCCTGGCCACCTCAGCCGTCGCCTTCTCCAGACACCTCCTCGGTGCTTCCCGGGCTGCTGGTCCCGGGCTGCTGATTCAGCTCGGGCCGCGTGGCTTTCTTGGATCTCGGCCTCCCGTTCCGTTGAGTGGACAAAAAGGCAAGTGGGCTGAAGGTGGGGCGGCTTCGATCACAGGCCGGTTTGCCAGAGGCCTGGGGGCCACTCCTGCGCGGGGCGACCAGGAGGTCCCGTGCAGTCGCTCCCCAACGGCCAGGGACACCGCACCTCAGGCAGAGACAGCTGTGGCAGGAACCCAGCGTCCAAAGGCGCAGAGGCTAAACCCGCCCCCTTCAACCTGCCACCTCACAGGTGGAAGGGCTGCGCCAGAAGTCCCGCCCACCGGTGGCGGGGAACGCCCTCTTGGGCCACCATTGGCCAGCATCGGCACGTCGCTACGACCGGGATTCTGGGTAATGTAGTTTTAGCCCGTCGTTCCAAAGTGGCCACTTGGGTATCCGGGGAGCGGCCCGACTGCCCCGGGCGGCTCTCTGCGTGCTGGTCCGAGTCGTGGACTCAGTAGCGGGATGTTCGAAGGGGCCCTGGCCCATGAAGCTCGACTTCCCCCGGAGGCAGCATCTTGGACCGGGTCCGCTTTCGGCAGACGGGAGCTGGTGTCCGTCCCGCCGGCGCAGATGTGGGCGCGAGCTGATCCCCGGCAGTCCCCGACGGCCCCGGGTGGCTGAGGGGCCTGGCGCCGGTGAGTGGGCGCTGCAGCCCGGCTGCCAGGTTCCCTCGCCTCGCCTGTGCGGCTGCCGGGAGTCCTCGCTGCCGCAGGGCTCGGCCTGGATCCCGGGAGGCAGCTTCAGAACTGAGTTTGGCGGGTCGAGTGCGAAGTGTCCCAGGGACGGGGAGTGGCGGCCCCTTGCGGCCCGAGGCTCCAAGGTGCCCCGGTGTCCGAGCGGCGGAGCCGAGTGTAGAGCAGAATGCACTTAGGTGGATTCGGGATGGTGGGCGTCCCGAGAGGCTGGGAGAGGAGACGCCGGCAGGTGCTGATGTCGCAGAAGCTGCCTTGGACGAGACCTACGTCAGGACACGGATCCTGGGCTCCCCAGGACCAGCCGACCTGGGGCAGAGCCTGCAGCCGGGCCGCGATAGAGGAAGAGTGTGGGCGAAGTCCAGGGCGGGCACCTCTTGTCCTCCTCAGGACCTGGGACTGGTTTTGCATTTAGGGCTGTGGTCACACAGTGGCAGATGAAGTCCCTGGGAAATGGGCAGGGACCCAGGTCCAGGGTGTCTGCCAGCGGGCTGGGCACCCAGTGTGCCTCAGGAGGAGAAAGGAAGCTTGGGACTGCTGAGGGGACAGCAAAGGCAAAGGCAAAGACAGAGAAGGCCCTGGAGACTCAGAAGTCTGTGAGCGGTTCTAGGTGACTTTTTTGGTTTGTTTTTGAGATAGGATCTCACTATGTAGCTCAGGCTGGCCTCCAACTCATAGCAATTCTCCTGTCACGGCCGCCCAAGTGCCATGATTGTAGGCATGCACCACCATCCCCAGCATCTACCTAGGGGTGAATTTGAAGCTAGAAATAGGAGCAAGTGAGTAGTGTTCAGTGCGGAGGTGCAGGCAGAATGGGAGCCTAGGTGCTCATGCCCGGTAATTTTGGAACACTGTATGCAGAGCAGCATGTAGGGAGCCCAGGAAGATGCCTGTGGTGGTAACTGCTGAGGTTGTGCTGGGGATTGTGGAGCTGTGAATATGAAGAGTACAAGGAGTTATGTTCCCACAAGGTGGGAGGGCAGACAAAAGGGCACTGGAGCCATGTACGTGGTGCCAAGAAGAAAGGTTATATAGGTTTGGTTGGACCTGAGATATGGTAATTAGGCAGACACAGGGCAAAAGCAATTGGCTGGCAGAAGGGTGGGGACCATCTGGTCACCTGTGGATTGTTACTGTGGGCTGGACACAGTTTCCAGTAGTAAACCAAGAAGAGAAGCATCAATGCCAACCAGAGCTGGTATCCTCCCTGAGGTAGAGGCTTAGGGAAAAGGTGGTATCAGGATGTATGGAAGAGGTTTGTCCTCTAGAGAATTAAGATATACGTAGGACATGTGACAGGATCCTTTTCTGTCAATACTCTGGAAGTGTCCATGGTTTTCTGCTAACTTGTTTCTTGAACTTTGGTTTTCTGCTTACTTGTTAACCTCAAGAATCAGCTGAACTTGTCATTGCAGGGCCTGGTGACACCTGAGGATGTGGCTGTGCATTTCTCCCAGGAGGAGTGGAGGCTCCTTAAGTGGCTCAGAGGCACCTGTACCATGATGTGATGCTGGAGAACTTTGTTTTTTTGGTACCTGGGATCAAACTCAGGACCTTGCACTTGCAAGGCAGGTGCAGGTGGTGGAACCACTGAGCTAAATGCCTGGTGATGCCCGAGAACTTTGAGCTCATTATCTCACTGGGTAAGTCCTCATGCACTCCAGCAGTATACCAACCCCCTCTGCCTCTTCTGCATGGAAATTCTCTTCATTCCAAAGATGGACCACAGGGTACTTCCTTCCCAGATTCCCTGTGGTTGATGTGGATCCTGGGACTGCCTTGTGTAAGACCGAGGGCCTTACCAAACCCTCCGAGGAGCTGACTGCAGTGAAGAACACCTGGGAAGGAACACACCGGACAAGTTGGAGAGTAAAACAGACCTTAGTCTGGTCAGACGGCACTCCCAAAGCAAAGTAGCTTAGAGAGGCGACTAGCCCAGAGTCCGAGACTCTTTTTATAGGGGGTTGCAGGGGAAGTTAACAGGTGAAATTTACAGAAGAGGAACAAAGGTTAGTGGTCAGCTGACACGTACTGATGGTTAGCAGATGTTTGTAGATTGTTCTATAGATAGCGGTGTCCGGAACATCAGTTTCGAACAAAGAGTTGAGTAATTTACTTTGGGACCTTATGGCTGATACAGATCTTATCTAGTGTCCAGAACTAACAAGCATCTTTATCTATTTACTCACATTCACAGTTGGGGCTAGGGGAATTTTATGATTACAGAGTTATGCAGTCCCACACTTGCCTCCCTGTGAGCAGCTCCCGCTGCTGTTGCCTTCATAGGGTCAAGTTTGGGGGCCAGGTCTTTTGCAGTGTGTTCAACTAATCCCACCAGTTTCAATCTGTCCCTGCTTGATTGGAGCCATGGCTCTTCTGTGCTTTTAAGTTGCCCTCTTCCTCCACAAGTCTTTCTCTTTTTCTCCTTGTGCTGGGAATTGAGCCCAGGGCCGCACTCACACCAGGCAAGTGCTTTACCACTGAGATGCATCCCCAGCCCTTTCTTTTTAAAATTTTATTTTTGTGAGGCAGGAGGATCATTGTGAGTTCAAGGCTAGCCTGGACTACACAGTGAGACCCTGTCTGTCGAGAGATATTCTACATAAATTTTGGGGAAAAATCATTTCATAATTAAAGTATGACTATAGCTGTCTAAGGCCCAAGGTCACCTTGCCCACGAGGTGGCTATGGTGTGCAGAAACAACTCATTTTGCCTCTGGTCACAGCTGAGGTCTCAGTGGTCCCCTGATGCTATCTCAAGGGGAGGATTACATCTGCTGAAGAGGTTCTGGTTCTTTGAGAACCAAATAGTAACACAAAAAGAGAAAGGTTTCACCTGGGGAGGGACAAATTTTTTGTCAGCTTGACTCATCCCACCTATTAATGTAAGAATGCTGTCCTTACCGCTGTCATCAACATAAGAACCTCATGACCTAAGATCCTCTTCAGCATAAGATCTGCGTCTACATAGAATTACCACTGCCCCTGATGCTCCCTCCAATTATTGTATTCATGTAATAAATAATGGCTACCTCAGAGAATCTGTCTCTGCCCACTCGGAGTCTGGCCCCTGTATAATTTAAATTACCAAGTCTCTGTTGTCTTTTTTTTTTTTTAAGCCCTTGCTGTCCCCCTTTTTAGTTAGTCAGAGGATTGATCGGCCTCCAATACTTGTCTCCTAAAAAAAAAGCTAAAATTTTACTTTTGAGACAGTGTTTCTTGGTTTTTAAAATTTATTTATTTACTTACTTATTTTTGGTACTGGGGATCGAACTCAGGACCTTGCACTTTTGAGGCAGGCAGTGGAACAACTGAGCTAAATCCCTGGCCCTACACAAGTTTTTATGCAGGGGCTGCCATGTGCTAGGTCAAGCCTATCTGTAATATGCCATTTTCACATGTTATGTTGTGCCCAGATCGCGAGGTCCCCAAAGACCACCAAGGAGCCGATTCCGATGCAAACACACGAGGGTTGTTTATTCAAGCTCGAGTAGGGACTCTCAACTGTCACCGCGCAGCGGGTCAAGATTGAGAGCCCTGACTCTAAAACACCAGGGGTTTTTGTAGAGGTTACAGCAAGGCATGGGGTTTCAAAAAGGCGCAGGGTTTCAAATCACATGCAAATCACACAATTGGCTAGCATTTAGCAAGTTTTGAAAGTTTAAACCTAATTGGTTGGGCCTTGCGCGCTGAACTGCAAATGGCTGCTCAAGTCATCGAAAAGAACATCTGGGATACTGGGGTATTGGGGTAACTACTGATTAGCTGTTGCAGGCCATCGAGAAGAGCATCTGGGACATTGAGGCAGCTACTGATTAGCTGTTGCTAGGCTAGTTGCTAGGGGACTGCTGAACATTATCACAGGCAGGTGGCCAAAGTACATCTTGTGGTTTTTCTTGGAACTAGAATTTATGTCCAGGGCACCTTACTCTAAGATGGGGCCAAATTTTAAAATGGAGTTACTCAGGTCTCACAGTTAGATTGCCACATATGCCCCTCTGGCTTATGGCTGTGGGGGACAGTCAATACTTCGTGGGCTGGGGATTTAGCTCAGTGGTTCTGCTGCCTGCCTCACAAGCACAAGGTCCTGAGTTCGATCCCCAGTGCCAAAAAAAAAAAACCCAAATACTTTCTTCATGAGAGTCACTCAGTGTCCATTGGCTACACGTTTAGGCCACCTGATAGTTTATGGTTAGGTGTTTATCCTCTGCCAGAGGCCCAGTAGTAAGGTAGAAACTTTTGCCAAAGTAAAATAGTTATCTACAGAAGGTCTGTGTAGACTTGTACTTTTTACTCGGCTGTGATTCTTTGCTGCTTGCCAGTTTCTTGATTTGCCACAAACATTTCGTGTCATTATTTCTGCTGAATCATAAGCTCACATTGTAGAGTAGCCTACACTGCAACCTGAACTTGTTTCAGGGCCTTCTTTCTGGTTCCACCAAAAATAGGAAGCTTTTTTTTGGTACCGGATATTGAACTCAGGACCTTGTGCTTTTGAGGCAGGTGGCTGAACCACTGAGCTAAATTCCCAGCCCTGGAAATAGGAAGCTTGATGGATGATTTGGCAATATAGTGGTACCTCATTTCATGAACTTGATTCTTTCCATGATTCTGGTTGCAAACTGAGTTGGATGACAACCAAATCAAATTCAGTGGTGCCAAGGATTTAGCTCAGTGGTTCCGCCGCCTGTCTCGCAAGCCCAAGGTCCCAAGTTCAATCCCCAGTACCTCCCCACAAAAAAAACATCAAAAGCAAATTCAGTGATTAGGAGCGAGGTGTGACAGCATATGCCTGTAATCCCAGCACTCGAGAGGCTGAGACAGGAGGATTGCTGAGAGTTCAAGGCCAGCCTAGGCTGCATCGTGAGTTCAAGCCACCCTGAACTACATAGCAAAACTCTGTCCCAAAAATCAAACAAATTTCAATGATTAGGTTCAATGTTGACCTTACCCGGAAATTTGACTTGGTTCTTTTTTTTTTTTACTTTTATTTCCATTTATTTTATGCCTAATTTATTCCCGTGCCATAGTTTTTGTTTCTTCAGTTTCTTCTGGGATATCTTTTTCTTCTGTGCAACTTCCTCCTCTGGTTTAGGAACAATTTGTTTCTTTTCAGTAAGGATCATCTCAATATGGCAGGGGGAGCTCATGTATGGGTTAATCCAGCCATGAGCTCTGTAAGTACAGTGGCACATCTTGGGTGCTTTGTTCACCTGGATATGTTCAATGACCAGAGAATCGACATCTAAATCCTTAAGCTCAGCATTACTCTCTGCATTTTTAAGCATGTGCACCAAAAATTCAGTACTCTTTTTGGGCCACCAGTCCTGTGTGCAGCCCCACTGTTTGGCCTGGGCATACCTACCAACTCTGCCATTGGAATGCCTGAGTGGCACACATTGTTTCTTTAACGTGACCTCCTTCAGATACTTGGTGGCCTTTCGGATATGCATACCCTTGATGGCCTGGGCAGTTTCACGGGTGTTCTTAAAGTGAACAAGAAGATTTGAGCCTCTTGATTTGCATGATTTTGTGGGGTTTTCTGGGTCAAGAGAGTAGCGAACCATTTTCACAGGCCACCTCTGGCCGCTCACAGGAGAGTTGACTTGGTTCTTGTACAATTCCATTTGGAAACAGAATCATGGAAAGAATTGAGTCTGTGGACCAAGGTACCACTGTATGTAGTTAAAATTAGCAGATTCACATATGATAGTGTTGGCTGCAGAATCCAAAAAGGCCTGCCAGGTGTTGGGCTTCTTTGGTATGGTTGCTGCTGAATCCCCAAGGACTTCACTGAGATGTCAGGGCCCTGAATTTCTGTGGATTTCCTGTCCCACCCTTACCAAGGTATCTAAAATACTTGCTACTTCTTGCTCATCAGAGCTACTCAGCATAATGGCATCCATGAAGTGAGGGAATGTGGTGATGTTTCTGGAGTGTTAAGATCAGGATCTCTGTGGACCGTATTGTGGCAGAGAACAGAATGATATGGTCCTGAGGAAGCATATGAAGTGCCCTGGTGGACTGGCTGAGAGCACATGGTTTCTGGTGGTCCTTTGGAAATAGTGTGGAGAAAAGGCACTAGTCAGTTCAGCAAGTGCATGCTAGAGCCAGGGGTCTGCGACTGTGTTGCAGTGAGGACAGTACTTCGGGAACAGTACCAATAATTGGAGTCACCACTGGATTTAATTTACTATGGTCCCTGGTCATTCTCCACAGACCCTCTAACTTCTGCACAGGCTGAACTGGTGAGTTAAATGGGAATATGGCAAGTACTATCACCTCTACTTCTTTCAGGTCTGTTATCTTGGCACTAATCTGCAGTTCATCTTGCAGTGGTCTGCTGTTTCTGGTTTAGTCTTGGCGAGTGTGGAAGCACCAGGGCTTTCATTTAGCTTTTGTTGTATAATCACCCTCACTGGCTCAGGACAGTGCTATAGGGATTCTGATGCCTATCAAGTGTACCTGGTCTAATTATACACTCAGTAACTGGGGAAGGAACTGTAGTGTAGGCCAATGAACCAAACAGGTTCATTGAGATGGCTTTTTGGCAGTGGGGGAAGTTTCTGAGAGCTGACCCAGGGCCTTCTCACCGAGCCACATCCCTTTTCTATTTTTTAATTTGAGACAGAGTCTCACTAAGTTTTCAAGTTGCCTGGGCTGGGCTCAAATTTGAGACCCTCCTGCCTCAGCCTCCCAGAGTGCTGGGATCACAGGCCTGAGCCGCCACACCCAGCTCCACTGAGAGTTTCATGTAGCTAAGGCTCCATCTGAAGGCCCCCATCTGAAGCCCCTGCTTCCACTAGAGGATCATAATGAGGTTTTGAGTCTTGGGAATTAGTGTCAATTCAGAGACAATGTCTTATAATCTTCCAAAGGATAACTGCCTATCTCCCTTTCCCCAGCGCATAGTCACTCCTGTGCCTGGCTGCAGGTTCCTTCGGCAAAGGCTTGGAAGATGACCAATGGGTTATCCTTATGTGTGTGTGTGCGCACGCATGCGTGTGGTGATGGGGATTGAACCCATGGCCTCATATGCTAGGCAAGTGCTCTACCATTAAGCTATATCCCCAGCCCATTGGTATACATACTTCTTTGTTTGTGTTTTGCTTTTTTGAGACAGTGTCTCATTATGTAGCCCAGACCAACCTTGAACTTGCAATCCTCCTGCCTCAGCCTCCTGAGTGCTTGATACAGACATGTGCCATCACATCCAGCCTCAGAAGTATGTTTTGTTTTGCTTTGTTTTGTTTTTGAGGCAGGGTCTCCCTTTGCAGTCCAGGCTATCCTCGAACTCATGGTGATCCTCCTGCCTCAGCCTCCTAAGTGCTGGGATTACAGGCATGCACCACAACAACCAGCTCCAGAAGTGTTTTTTTTTTTTTTTTTTTTTTTTTGGTACCCGGGATAGAACTCGGGACCTTGCGTTTTCGAGGCAGGCGCTGGAACCACTGAGCTAAATCCCCGGCCCAGAAGTGTATATTTTTGAGAGTGATGCAGGATCCTTTCTCAAGAGATCTGGCCTTCTCTTCAGTTGAGGTGTTTGTGCAGCTGTGAGTTAACTTCAGTCTGGAAACAGATATTATGATTACCTACAGGCAAATTAAGTCAGGATTTTGGCACTAGACTGAGAGCTTTTCTTAACAGATAGGTTATGGTACTCAGGTGGACATTTCTGTTTGAGGAATACGGCAGTCTGTTAACTACCATGAAAGAGCTCCCAGGCCAAGGCATTCTGCTTGTCTGTGTGACCCTGCTGCCCTCTGGTAGAAGTACCATCTTGTATTTGGTAGTTCAGTGCTGCCACTGGGCCTCTGTACTTTAGGATCCGTCATCTTGTGTAAGCAGAAAGCTCACCTCAGTGGCAGCTCTCCTACGGTCACAGCTGGCGTCACAGCTGGCTGACACAGAGACTTTTAGGACTGCAGATCCTCTTGTGTTTCTGTTACTTTAGTGAAGGGAATGTCCTGAGGGTCTTTTCAGGGAACATAGCTTGGGGACAGTGATGAGTTTTCTACTACTGCCACAACAAATGCCACACATTTAGCAGCAAAAACAGGTCATCTCCACAGTGTAAGCTCTTTTTTCTTTTTTTTTTTTTGTACCAGGGATCAAACTCAGGACTTGTGCTTGAGAGGCAGGCAGCAGCACCACTGAGCTAAATCCTCGGCCCTGCTTTCACACCCTTTTACCAGACAGTGCTGTAACATTCACATGAGGAGCTCAGCAAGACTTAGCATCGAGACTGCAGTTTCAGGTGATGTAAATCAGTCATCTGCACAAGTTGAATTGTGTGTTTGATTTTTAGCAACATCAGCCCTGTGGCTATAAAAAATAAGATTTTCTGAGCCGGGGATGTAGCTCAGTGGTGCCCTGCCTGCCTTGCAAGCACAAGGTCCTGAGTTGGATCTCTGGTACAAGAAAAAAAAAAAAAAGCTTTTCTTCTAGGGTTTCCATGAAGGTTGTGTGTTTCTCAGACTGTGGTTTGAAATGAAGGTTCAGGAAGCTGAGAACATTGCGTTTTTTTCTGTGAGGCTGAAGCAGACTCGACTGAGCATCACATGCTCCTCACAGCCCTCTTGCCCCCCGTAAGAGCCAAGTGCAGTGGCCGCCTGGCTCCCAAGACGCTTGCTTCAGTTAGCATTTTCTCAGTCTCTTGTGAGGACAGCCTGTTTAACCAGCACTACTGTGTGCACAGTACTGTCACCCTGCTTCCCACCAGCAAGGACTCGGCATTGTGCTCAGGCCCAGAGGCTCAAGCCAGTCCCCAAATCCCACTTTTACAGCCCATCACTGGCAGTACCAGTTCTGTATTAATGTGGCTCCAGTCTGCAGAGAAAAGCACACAGTGACTTGAGCAGGGAAAGTCTAACATGAAGAATTATTAACTAAACTATGGGATTGGAGCAATGGGCACAGGGCCTGGTGCTCGAGGGTTCGCCCTGATGGCAGGAGCCTGCCCACAAGCACAGGGAAGCACCAAGCAAAGCCTTCTCCACTCCCACTTTTCTTCCAGAGCATACTACTGACAAAGCTTGGCTTCATCCACACTGGCCAAGAATGTCTGCAGAGCCCAGGTCTGTGTGCACCGAGCAAAACGGTGAATTAGGAGCTGAGACAGTGGGGCAGTAACCAGCACCATTCATCCAGCAAGCTCCATGCAGGACTGGTACCCGCTGTCACGTGTCCTCGGGTGAGATGTTGGACCTGGATGCCACCAGCTTGTTGCAGTGAGCCCTTCAGTCACCGGACTAGACACATGCACCTTCACAGTGCCTGGCTGTCACCAGCAGCTGGCGCTCCATGAAGGCCCTTAGCAGAGGGGCGAATTGGAGACCCTGACTCTCCACCTTGTTTTCCCCCACCCTTGTAGCCTCCTCCCTGGTGAGGTCCCCTGCTTTCTGTGTAGGCCCATCCTGCAGGGCAGTTCTTGTACCCTCTTCCAGCAGCACCACAAAGTCCTTTTTGGGTGTGCATTTCTGATGAAGGCATCGCTCCTCTGCCTCAATGTATTACCCAATGCCTCTGTTTCCAGGTTGTCTGTGTGGAGCAGGAGATGGTGAGGACCCTCCTGAGCAGCAGAAGAGCTGCCACCCATCAGAATGGCCTTTTGTGTCCAGCGAGTGTGGTGAACGCTTCCTGGCCAGCAGGGACCTCTCCCAGCAGCAGGCTGCCGATGGCAAGGGAAAACTGAGGACCAGCACCAGGACGCTGCCCCTCATGGCTCTGGCCTCAGGCAGCACCCGGCAGGCCACACTGGCAAGTGTGGGAACTCCTTCCTGAATGAACAGCCCTGCTCATGAAGGCCAGCCGAGGTCCCACAGCAGGTGGAAATGCCCTCAAGGAAACATCAGCTCTTCCTACTCAGAAAAAGATTTATGATGGGGAAGCATCACACGCAGACGGGGAGGGTGGGGAGGCCTTCACTTTTTTGTCTAACCTGAGCCTGAGCGTGCATCAGAAGGTTCACACAGAATTGAAACGTTCTGCCACAAATCCACACTCATCCAGTCCTAGAGAGTCCACATGGGGAGAGGCCTTGTGAGTGCAGCAAGTGTGGCAAAACCTTTAGCCTTGCATCTACCCTCATTCTGCACTGGAAAGTTCATACTGGGGAAAAGCCTTACAGGTGCACGGAGCATAAGAAATTCTTTAGCCAGAACTCCAGCCTCCTTGGTACCAGAGAGCCCACACAGGAGCAGGGCCTTACAAGTGCAGTGAGTGGAAAAACCCACAGCAGGATCTCCTGTTTCCAGAAGGTTCACGTGAGAGAAAGGCAACAGCAGTGCCACCATACAGAAAGCCTTCATCAAAATCTCCACGCGTGTCACAGCAGAGATTTCTTAACATAGGAATGCTGATACGGGGCCGGGGATTTGCCTCAATGGCTCCTACACCTGCCTCAAGCGCAAGGTCCTGAGTTTGATCCCTGGTTCCAAAAAAAAGAGGCTGATATGAAATTGGGCATCATGGCACGTGCCTATAATCCCAGCATTCAGGAGGCTGAGGCAGGGGGACGACTGTGAGTTCAAGCCCAGCCTGAACTATGCAGCGAGACCCTATCTGAAAAAATAGTAAGGGCCAGATGTGGTGGTGCACTCGTGTAATCTCAGCACTTGACAAACTGAGGCAGGAGGATCGCTGGGAGTTCAAGGTTAGCCTAGGCTACAAAGTGAGTTCAAGGCCAGTCTGAACTACATAGGGAGACCTTGACTCAAAAAACCAATAAATTTTTTAAAAGGCCAATGTGGGCAGTACATGTTTGAGAGCCTTAAGCTGCATCTCTGAGATGTCTGACACCAGCAGTTTCATATTGGAAAGGCCTGTAAGCATGGAGTGAATATAGGAAAGCCTTTTTCACATACTTTCAGCATCCAGAATTCACAGCCCAAAAAAGGACTTGTCAGAGCAGTGAATGTGGAAAACTTTTCCACCAAGTTGCCAAGCTTGTTCTACACACAGGCTTTGTACTATAGAAAGGTAATCTCTGGGCCAGGGATTTAGCTCAGTGGTTCTGTCACTTGCCTTGCAAGCACAAGGACCTGAGTTCGATCCCTGGTACAAAAAAAAAAAAGAAAGAAAGAAAGAAAAGTAATCACTGTGGGAAACCCTTTTGTTGAAGTTCTAACCTTACTCCCTACCACAAATTTACCTTGGAGAAAGGCCTTTCTATCCAGATCTTCAGTAAAAAGATGAAGACTGTTCAGCCTGTAGCACGTTGCCTATTGCTATATAACAAACACCCACTATCATCACAACACCCATTTCCAAGCTCAAAGTTCTGAAGTCAGAATTCTGGCATAGCATGGCTATGTTCTCTAGTGATGCCTATGAGCTGGCTAGACTCAGTTCCGAGCAATGGTGGATGGGTCTGTTTCCAAGCTAACTCTTGGAGGCAGAATTCACTTTGTTGCCACTCTATCTCCTTGCTGGCTATAAGGGACACTTAGCTCCAAGGTGCCATCCCTGACCTTTACAGTGGGACCTCCACCTTAAAGCCAGCCAGTATGGAGAATCTGTTCCACAACTTGAGGCTCCAACTTCCTCTCCTGCTGACAACCAGAGGAAAGTCTACTTTAGAAGGACCACAGGATTAGATGAGGCCCACCTGGATAATTTCCCTTAAGGTCAGCTGTGCCGTACAACATACCTTGATCATGGAAGTAAAATCCATGCTATTCAGTCTCAAGAATTAGGACGGAGGAATGACAGCCCCTCTTAGAATTCTGCCTGTCACATGTCTGTACCACTAGTCCTAGTGGGGAGACTGAATACCAGATCGGTGAAAGCTCCCAACAGTTATGCTGTACTTTGCAACCTGCCCTGGGCCTTGGGAGTATCATGTCCCTGCCACTGCCTTTGGTGGAAACCATAGTCTCTGACACAGTAAACCTTGGTCATCCATTGTGCTGAGGGCACAGAAAGCTTAGGGCTTCCTCTTATTTCCTAGAAGGGATTATGAGATCTTCCTCATCTCCTCACTCCCAGCTTGGGCATGGACATGACCCAGTCTTGACCGAGAGAGCTTCCAGAGAGAGACCAGCTCTTCACAGACATTGTTCACCTCACATGATGCCCACCTGGGATCTGCTGAATTCCCAACTCTTCTGTGTGTCTGCTCCCATGCCCTGCATTGTGTGACAAGTAGTTTAAACCACTTAATCCTGAAGATTCTGTTCATTGAGTGGGGTGACTGAGAACAGAATTGGGCCTGGCTTGCCTGAATCAGCAGAAGGACTTTTGTGGGGGTCTTGACTTCAGAAGGAACAGCAGGAAGGTAGAGAACAGATGTAAATTCAAGTTTAGCCTCATTTGCGTTGCTCTGTAAGATCTTGGAAAGAGTACAGATCTCTGTGGGCCAAAGCTTGAGGCCTAGATGTCAGGCTAATATGTGGAGCCCACAGCTCAGCCTGAGGAACAACCACTGTGACAATCCCCAGTTGTCCTGATGCAGCAGCAGTTAGGTCTCCTGTTCACAGAGGGACTGAATATTCCTAAGAAATGCTGAGACGAGAATGTGTGTAGGATCTGCCCCAGGGGACCTACCACGGAGGTCTACAAACCAGTCACCTAGTCTCCTCTTCATAAGGCTCCATTATCTCATCCCCTGACCCTGCAGTCCCCAGGGAAACACTAAGCTTGAATCTGAGTTGGGAAAATGAAACCAAAGTAAGGCCCAATGAGGCAATGCCAGACATGTTGTGAGCCTGAATGCAAGCTCAGAGGAGGAAAGTGGTGAGTGGGGATTGTGATCCGATTCTGTCCAGGATCAGACTGCTGCTGAGTCTCCTTGGCTGTTACCCAGAGCAAGCACAGGCTATGAGGCTCGGGCCCTGGTGGACCTTCCATACCTCTACCTCAACCACAGGAGGGAACAAGCCTGCTTCACCGAGGAACAGGTTTTCAATAAGTAAGGATATGTATCAGCCTATGACATACTCAACAGTGGCCAGTGTCTAGAACCAGATAGTAAGAGGGGAGAGGTGGGGACTGCCAGGGAATGGCAGTCAGAGTAAATAGGTATGAAGGTGACTGTTCAGCAGGGGATCGAGAAGATAAAAAAGTGGCAGGGCTGGTAAACGTGGCATTCAGACACTAGAGGTACAGAGGCAGGAAGTAGCTGAGGAAAAAGCTGGAGAAAGAAAGGAGGCTGCCATGTAGCCCACTTTCTGGCATTGGGCCCACCTTCTGAGCATGCCTAGATGTCCACACAACAGGAAAAGGTAACCAGGTAACAGCTTATATTCAGTTTGTTCCCGAGGGCTGGCTGTAACTCAGATTGGTAAATTGCCTTCAAAGTCTCTTCTGTATAATTTTAGGCCACACTTTCTTCCAGGCAGATCTCAGTGTCCTTAGAGAGACATTGGCCCAGGTTTTCTCAATTGACCCCACACAGGAAAGGATGTTGTCATGTTCCTTCCAGAACTCTTTAAGGGTTAAATCTGTATCTGAGACCATCTGGAAGCACAAGCAACCGTCATTCAGGTCATAACTCAAGACTTTGTCATAAGTAAAAACTAAAATTCCGGTTGTAACCCAAGTTGTTCATATGTCAGGCTGGTCATAACTCGAGGGTCTACTGTATACCACAAGTCCCAGGGCAGGTACCCTGTGGATTTCTGCACCAACCCTAATTACCATGTCATTAACTATGTAGATTTGATATCAATTCCTCTAAGAACTATAAAATGTCAAAAAGTCCACTGCCCAATGGAGAGGCTGAGTCAAGCTGCTCACTGGCAGGAAGACACCTCAGATCAATCGCACCCTCAGCCCTAAGGCTTAAAACTCAACACCAAGCCGTCTTGCCCATGAGTTCTCTACCCTGTGGAGTGTCTTTACTGTTCTTCAAATCTTTGATCTTGCTGCTGCTTTTGGATCTCACTCATTTCTTTGTTTAGGACAAGAACCTGGACAAGATTCCGGACCTGGTCACCATACAGTTCAGACATGAGAATAGCTCAAACTCAGGGACACTCCTACCCTCAGTTTGTAATTTCCGTGACAGCCTCTTCGGACCTCTTATACCATCCCTGGTTTCAAACTGATCTAGCCCATAAATCAGTGCGTTTCACTGCTCCAGGTGGCGAAACTCATAGAGTACATTCTCCAATCATGTGGGAAACAAACAGGTTGGTAAGAGTCCAGCCTGGAGCAGTCCATGGCTACTGGCCATGAGCTGAAGGGAGACCCACCGTGCTCACCACTTTCGAGAACGCACAGGTTTCACCAAGGAAGAAGGCTGTGAAAACTATCAGATGTGATTAGCTCAGGATACACTAAGGAGAGGTGAACACTGCACAGGGAGCTCTAAGAACAGAGAAGGGGAACAGAGTGAAGGTGCATAGCCAGGGGACTGGACCCAGGAGCTGTCAGGAGGGTGGAAAAACCAGTAGGGAGTCTCCAAGACCTGAGAGGATGGGCCAGGCACTAGGTGTAAGAAAAGCCATTCCTGGGCACAGTCATCAGGACCAGGTCTCCACTGGGATTGTAATGCTGGCTTTTTTGGGGAGGGGGTAGTACTGGGGGTTGAACCCAGGGCTTTCACACTAAACTATATACCCAAGCCTAGTGTGGTGGCAATATGCCTGTAATCCCAGGACTCAGGAGGCGAGGTAGGAGGATGGCCACAAGTTTAAGGCCAGCCTGGAACATATAACAGATCCCGTCTCAAAAGCAAAAATAAAACCAAGCTACATGCCCCGCCTCTTTATTTTATGAGACAGGTTCTGGCTATGCAGTTCAGGGCAGCCTTGTAGCCCAAACTGGCCCTTAACTCACGGGATCCTCCTGCCTCGGCCTCCTCAGTGCAGGGATTACAGGTGTGTGTGCACCACCACACCTGGCTTTTTTAAAATTATATAGGATCTTGCTCCATTGCCCTGGCTGGGCTCAAACTTCCTGCCTCAGCCTCCCAGTGTACTAGAATTACAGGCATCCACCACCATTCCCAGCCACTACAGCTGGTTTTGAGTTCATTTTGTCATGACTGGTGATGAAATATACGTAGAGCCACCAGTCTTGTGGAGGACATTTGGTTTATAAAACTCTACCCGGAGAGGCCGTCACCCCACGACAGACTTCAGTGGTGAGAATAATCCATGCTTACGAAAACCATGGACTTCACAATGTCTAGCGAAGGCTCCTAGGAAGAGCCCAGTGGCCCCACAACCAACCATATCCAGATAGGCAGTGCCTGGCATTTCAGAGGAAGGGACTGAGCTGGACAGTACTGGCTGTTAAGATTTTAGACTTCTGACACCAGACCTTGGCCACCCGCGACCCCTGGGTAGAATGTGAGAGGACGCTAACGCAGCTGCCTGGGAGAGGAGGGGGTACGGCCTTCCTGCGAACACCAACGGCAACACTGGTTTGGAGGATGAGGAAGCCAGTGGTGGCTGCGGAACACCGAACCCAGTGCACTCGAGACTGGGTGCGATCTCCCCTGACACCCACAATCCCCAGCTACACACTGAAATGGCCATGACGCTCGACCCCAGGTCTGGCGCACACCGAGCTACACTCCTTTCCGAGCCCCCGGCTCCTGCTCCCTAAGGGCGACAAGACGCGAGGAGGACGCACCCCAGACGAGCCTCTGCGGTGGGACCCTGGACCAAGCACAGCGGAGCTCGGGGAGGACATTCGACGCGGCCAGGGCGCGCCTAAGGCCGGGAGGCGTAACTCCCTCGACTCAAGCCTTCCCTACTAGGGCCTCCCGGAGCCCGGGGTGCCTCCTGGACGCGATCGGAGAACAGACACCCGGACCCCTACGACTTTCGTGGGTCGAAAGCCACAGGGGAAAGTCGACGCCGGAAATCCCGCCGCCGGGAACAACCCTCCTGAGCCATCATTGGCCCATCTGTACGGACCCGAGCCGAGATGCTTTATGGGAAGTGTAGTTCGCGCGGCCTCCGGCCTCTAGACGGTCCTTCCACTGTCACCTTGGCGACAGTCAAGCGCTCATCCAGTGCGGGGGGAGGGGGGAAGTGACGTTAGGCACCGGCAGTAGGAGCTCTGCGGGACTTCCGGCGCTGGGGGCGGTTTCTGTCAGCTGTGGGTGGTGGGTACCAGGGACTGCGTCATAGGTTGCCCCGGCCGGGAGGAGGCCGGGACACCGCGCCTCTGCGGGCGCCGTGAGGATTCCATCTGCCCGAGACTCGGGGGCGCGCTCAGAACGGCGCCGCAAGGCTCGGGGAGGCGCGGGGTCCGGCCTTCGCCATCGGCGGTGGCTGGGCCGGATCGCGCGACCCGCCCGGCGCGCAGGCCCCATGGCCGACGCGGCGCAGGTGAGCGCGGTGCGCCGGGTCCGGCGGGGAGGGCGCTCAGGCGCGGGCGAAGGAGGGACCCGGCAGGCGGGAGCTAGGACGGGACCCTGCTGGGCCCAGCGCATCAGTTGATGGCGTCTGTCTGTCCCAGCCCGGGTTGCCTGGCTGGAGTCAGTGTCCATAGCAACACCAGAGACACCAGGGACACCAAGGGCCCCATTGTCCCTGCGAGGTAAGGGATCTGGGGAAAGGGAGGGACGAAGGGGTGTGCGGTGGAGGACGGTGGGACCCTTAGGGAGAGAAACTCAGTGGGTGACTGCAGGGCCCTGAAACACAGGTCGAGGGCCTGCATGCTCCGTCTGTCCATATCTGGTTGTTTTCTGCCCACTGTTGACCTCATGTCGGCTAAACTCATTGCAGGGCTTGGTGATATTCGAGGATGTGGCCCTGCATTTCTCCCAGGAGGAGTGGGGTCTTCTCACTGTGGCCCAGAGGAGCCTGTACCGTGACGTGATGCTGGAGAATTTTGCTCTCATTAGCTCGCTGGGTAAGTCCTCCTCGCTTACCACCTCTACCTCTTTCCCTGGAGAAGGCTTTGTCCACACCGAAGCTCCTTCTGGTTCCCTGCGGTAAGTATTGTGGGTGCTGGGACCCGGCTGTGCGCCTCCGCAGCCTCTCTCAGAGCAACCCAATCAGCAGCCCAAACACCTGTTTTCCCTAATGGAGCAATATTTGTGGGTCAGTAATTTCACAGTTTGGCCCCTAAATTCCATTCAGCTCTGCCTCCCTGGTCCTGTGACAGTGCTAGGACATGACTCCTGTGTGCTCTAGATTTTGCCTTCTTCCTCCAGAAGATATTTTACAGGGCCCTCCCTGGACCAGACTTGAACCATGACTGAATCCATAGACCACTGGGGGCAGGCACTATTGCCATCTTAGGTCTTTTAGATCAAATACGGTATGTCTTTCCATTTATGTATCTTTTTAATTTTTTTTCAACACTAGTACTTAAGTGAATAAAATGTCTAATGTGTGTGTGTGTGTGTGTGTGTGTGTGTGTGTGTGTGTATGTGTGGTACTGGGGATTAAACACAGGGCCTTTGCACTGGGCTACATCCCCAGCCCACCGCACCCCCCTTTTTTTGAGACAGGGTCTCACTGTGTGGTTCAGGCTGGCCTTGAACTCTCCACACTCCACAATCCTGCTCTGCCTCCTGAGTGCTGAGATTGCCCTTTTGTTTTCTCTTGGGTTTTTCTTTTTTTTTTTTTTGTACCAGGGATTGAACTCGGGTCCTTGTGCTTGTGCAGCAAGTGGCAGAACCACTGAGCTAAATCCCTGGCCCTGTTATCTCTTGTTTTTTGAGACAGGGTCTTACTATGTAGCCCAGGCTGGCCTCGAACTCACAGAGATCCTCCTGCCTCAGCCTCCCAAGTGTTAGGATTACAGGCATGCGCCACCATGCCTGGCTATTTTCTTAATTTTCTTTTGGATTATTTCTTGCTGGCTGTAGAAATACATTGGTTTTTATGTATTTATCTTATATCCTGAAACCTTATTGAATTTTTAGTTCTAATAGTTGTGTAGTGGATTCTGTGGTGTGTTCTTTTTATAGGATCCTGTCATCCTTGACTAGAGGTAGTTTTACTTCTTCCTTTGCCTTACTGACATAGAAATGCTGGAGTAGATATCCTTGTTTTGATCTTAGCTTTAAGGGAAAAGCATTCAGTTTTTCACTGTTAAGCATGATGTGGGCCAGGATGTAGCTCAGTGGTCCTGTGCCTTCCTGGCAAGCACAAGGTCCTGAGCTCTATCCTGGGTGCCAAAAAACCCAAAAAGCATGATGTTAGCTGTTTGTGTTTTGCAGGTGCCCATTTCATATGAGGAAGCTCGCTTCCTTTCCTACTTAGTTGAGTACATTTGTCATGAAAGGTCAATCGATTTTGTCAAATACTTTTCCTATATCTGTTGAAATAATCATGTGGTTTTTGCCCTTTCTTTTATGAATTGGTATATTACAGTAATTGATTTTCATATATTCAGCTTTGTATTAATAGAATCAATTCCTTCTGTCATGACTTATAACACTTTTTATGTTTCTGGATTTAGATTGCTAGAATTTTGAGAATTTTCACATCTGTATTCATGGAATCTATCAGTAGTATAGTTTTCTTATAACATATGAGGATAATTTTAAGTGTGAGAGTAATTTTGATTTCAGTGATCAGGTGGGAAATGTTCCTGGTGAAGTGTTGGTATTCCTACTTCAGTATTGTTAGCATTCACCACTGAAACCATGTGGGCCTGGGCTTTTTTTGTGTTGAGGGGGGATTTTTTTTAAACAACCACAACAAAAATTGTTGAAGTTTATTTATATTTTTTATTCTTCTTCAGTCAGTTTTGGTAGTTTGTTCCCTGACAGAAGAACAGAGTGCCTTGACCATTGTGACACCCACCCAGCCAGCCCAGCCAGCCCAGCCAGCCGCAGGTTTTCCCAGCAGGTTTCAGCCCAAGCCAAGACCTTGACCTTCCCAGGAACTGACAAAGGTATTTAAGTTGTTGCCAAAACACTGACGGAAACTGGCCCTGCCCCTTAATCTGAGTCAGTGATGGCAAGCCTTTTAGAGCTGTCAGTGATCCAAACAGCTCACTGCAGTATCTGCCATAGGTTCACCACCACTGGCCTAAGTTCAGAATGCTGATAGAACCTCCATATCCTGACTTCCTCACTGTGGACATATCTAGGTAAAGATCTCTTTCTCTTGCCTCCTCCTGAGGTATACTTTAGGCACTATAAACACTGGACTAATCACCCTAGGCTCTAGTGCTTCATTCTTTGGATGCCAATGAGCACCTTGTGCAAACTCCCCAGCCACTGCTTTTGTGGTGACTCTAGGTTCAAGTTTGGCCAGGTGAAAGAATTCCCATTTGTAGTAGATTAACACCTCTCCCTCTCTCCTTCCTTCCTCTCTCATATCATCTAGGTCAGTGATAGCTTTCAATGATGCAAACAGCCCACTGTGGCGGGTGCCGTAGGTAGATTCACCACCACTGATCTAGGTAAAGGTTTATCACCTTGTTGATCTTTTCTGAAGACCAAATTTTTGTTTTGTTGATTTTATTTATTTTTTAATATATTTTATTTTATTTTATTTTATCTCATTCCCCCTCTCAAGCTCTCTCCCCTCCCTATGTGATTTTATTTTTTTAATCTGTATTTCATGTATTTCTACTGTAATCATTATGCCCTTCCTTCTACTAGCTTTGGGTTTGGTTACTTTTCTTGTTCTTTGGGGTGTAGTTAATTGCTTTGAGATCTTTTATCTTTTTTGTATTTATTAATCTATTTAGCTCTGTAGCCCTCTTTGTCTTCCTGCCTTAGGCCTGAGTGCAGGGATTCGGCATGTGCCACCACACCTTTCTTTTTTGGTTTGAGACATGGTCTCAGTGTAGCCCAGGCAGGCATGAGCCAATAAGACTGGCAAGATCTTTTTAAATACGGGTATTTGGGGCTGAGGATTTAGCTCAGTGGCAAAGTACTTGCTTAGCATGTGTGAGGCTCTGGGTTCAATCCCCAGCACTGCAAAAAGAAGAAATATGAGTATTTTGTATTCTATTCCCTCTGTTGCTTTTTCTGTACTGTAACTTTTGGTGTGTTGTATTTTCATTTTCATTTATCTCGAAGTGCTTTGTAACTTTGTGTGACTTTTTTCTTTTACCTTGGTTATTTAGGAGTGTTTTGTTTAAATTCCACAAATTTCTGTTTATTTCTGTTTTAATTCTTTTGTGGGCAAAGAATATACTTTGTATGATTTCAGTCCTTTGAAGTCTGTTAAAGATTGTAGGTCCTAACAAATAGTATTTTCTTGGGACCATTCCACACGTGTGCAAATATGTGAAGGATTGTGGACCTACTGTGGGTAGTTGGCATGTTCTATAGATGTTGTCAGTCTAGTTGTTTTCTATTGTTGACCAAGCTGCTGTGTTCTTATTAATTTTCTTCTTCATGGTTTACCCATTATTGAAAATGGAAAACTGAAGTCTCCAACAACAACTGTTAAATTGTCTTTCTTAGGTCAGTTATGTCAATTTTGCTTTGTAAGAGAGGTGGTTTTTTTGGTAAAAATATGTGTAAATTTTACCCTTTTTTTACCCCCTGGTGCTGGGGAATTGAACCTCAATTGTTTTGTTGGTTTTTTTCAATTTTTGAGGTAAGGTCTAAGGGACTAAGTTGCCCAAGCTGGACTCAAACTTGGATCCTTTTGCTCAATCTTCCACAGTTCTGGGATTACAGTTGTGCACCACTATGCCTAGCTGAGACCCTGTTTTAAAATTAAAACTTTCTGGGGGCTGGGTACTGGGGATCAAACTCAGGACCTTGTGCTTGCAAGGAGGGTGGCGGAACCACTGAGCTAAATCCCTGGCCCTAAAACGTTTTTTCACAAAGAAACAGGCATGGTGGTACACACCTATAATCCCATTACTCGGGAGGCTGTTGCAGGATGTTGTTGCAAAAGGATGGCCGGTTCAAGGCCAGCACAGACAATGTAGTGAGACCATGTCTTAAAACAGGCTAGGATGTAGCTCAGTGGTAGAGCACATGTCTAGTGTATTGAAGGCACTAGGTTCGCTGGGTGTGGTGGCGCATGCCTGTAATCTCAGAACTCAGGAGGCTGAGGCAGGAGGATCTGGAAGTTCAAAGCCAGCCTGGGCTACATAGTGAGTTCAAGCCCAGCCTGAGCTACTTAGAGAGACCTTGCCTCAAAAAAGAAAGAAAAAGAAAAGAAAAAAGGCACTAGTTCAGTCCCCAGTACCACACACAGACACACACGTCACATATGTTGACTGACCTTTATGGGGATGTTGAGCCCTGGTGTGTCATTGGGTAGATGTGACATGGTTGGCACAGCAGAGGCCAGAGGTCTCCTTGGAGAGAGGCCCGATGAGTGCAGGAAGTTCTTCAAGTACAAGAGCTTTGTTCTTCACCAGAGTGCACAGTGGAGAGAGGCCCTTTGTGTGCGAGCATTGAGAGAAAACCCCGTGAGGCCCACTCAGGCCTACACCAGCACTGGGCGTGGAGTGTGGACCTGGGTGTCAGAGAGGCTCGTGAGGCCGGGTGCCTGTGCACACTGGGTTTGGTGTTGTGCTCAGGCACTGTGCTTCCTTCCCACCTCCTCCCTCTTTATGCTGCATCCTCCCATCTCTATTCCGTGACTCTCAGGCTCTGGAGGGCCACCTCTGCCTGTGCCTCAGGTTCCCCTTCTCTGTTCCTGGGCAAGGCTGTGCACTCACTAGTGACCGTTCTGTGTGTAATGTCAGATGTGCACATATCTTTAGACAGTCCGTTTTTGTTTTTTGTTTTTTTTTTCGTACCGGGCATCGAACCTGGGACCTTGTGCTTGCCAGGCAGGCAGCACTGAGCTAAATCCCGGCCCTGTCTTTAAATAGTATTGAACACTAGCTGATGGTTAAACAGTTCTTGAGCACCAGCTACTATTTTACAGTCAGATTTTGCTAGAACTAAACCTCTTCACAGTGCTCAGCTGACAGGAGCTACTGAGTCCCTGCTAAAATCCTCTGTAGAGGACTCTCAGAGACCCCAGCCCTCTTCCCTGTACTGCACCCCATCTGTTTGTTGGGTACTGAGGATTATATCCAGAGCTTTCTCATTGAGCTGCATCCCAGTTCTTTCTTATTTTGAGACAATCTTGGCAAGTTGCCCGGGCTGGGCTCCGACTTGCAATGTTCCTGCCTCAGCCTTCCAGAGTGCTGGGATTACAAGCGTGCACCACCACGCCTAGCTCTGCTTTTGTGTCCTCATCTGAGTTTAAGTCATTCCTACTCTGTGCTTGGTAGAGCCCACGTTTGCTGGCTCAGCACATCCTCATCCAGATCTTTCTGTGTGACCACCCTGCAATTCCATGGAGCCCTTCCTGCACGGGGGATGCACGTACTTCCTTCCTGTAGTCCAACTCCAGAAACTGACTTCTTTGCTTTCAGGTTGCTTGTGTAGAGTGAAGGATGAAGAAGCTCCTCCCAAGCAAGTGAAGAGTTGTGGAGTCCATGTGGGAGGACAGCCCTGCTCGTGTGGAGAGCAGGGTGACAGCCCAGCCACTAAAGGCCTCCAGCCTCAAGCCCCTCTCAGTGAGGGGAAGGCACGAGGGAGCCCTGAGCACAGGCCAGCCCTCCCTAACCCAAGTCAAAAGTCACAGGGTGTCCATGCCACACAGAAGCCCTTTAAGTGCAGTAACTGCAGAGAAAGCTTCCTGAAGGCGTTTGCTCTTCTCAACCACCTGATAACCCACCCTGAAGAGAGACATTCCCGATGCCCAGTAGGCGGAAGTGCCCCCACCGAGAACTCGGCCCTTCCTGATGACCAGAAAGACCTCCATGAAGAAGATGCCCATGTGTGTGGTGAGTGTGGGAAAGCCTTCAACTATGCATCCAAACTGAGGAAGCACCAGAAGATCCACATGGGCATTCGCCCTTTCCAGTGCAGCGAATGTGGGAAGACCTTCAGCCGCAAAGATGCCTTGGCGCTGCATGAGAGGACTCACACTGGAGAGCGGCCATATGAGTGCAGCAGGTGCGGCAAGGCCTTCAGTGTGCTCTCCACCCTCATTCGGCATCGGAAGGTCCACCTTAGAGAAAGGCCCTACGAGTGCAGGGAGTGTGGAAAGTTCTTCAAGTACAACAAGAGCTTTGTTCTTCACCAGAGAGTGCACACTGGAGAGAGGCCCTTTGTGTGTGAGCATTGTGGGAAAACCTATGTGACCCGCTCGGGCCTGTACCAGCACTGGAAGGTCCACACTGGAGAGCGACCGTACGGTTGCAGCCTGTGTGGGAAAACCTTCACCACCCGCTCCTACCGCAACCGGCACCAGCAGTTCCACACCGGGGAGCGGGCCTACACGTGCACTGAATGTGGGAAAGCCTTCAAGCACAGCTCTACCCTGCACCAGCACCGGAAAATTCATACGGCAGAGCCCTCCGAAGGCCAGCGCAGGCGGAGAAGCCGTCAGCGACTAGCAGCTGGCTCACCAGGAGAAAGCTTGTCCTGGAAAGGTGGGGAGAAGCAGCCTTCGTGAGGCGCCATCTGAGAGAAGTGAGGCCTCTGACCTCCAGACACCACCCGGCACTCCAACAGACCTGGGAGATTCCGCGCATGCTGCCTGCACGGGACGCTTTGGGCCACGCTGCACTCTGCCTGCCCAAGCTGCTGTCACACCACTGCCAGCCTCTGACAAGCCGCCCACCTGCAGCATTAGGCAGGTCCCCGCTGTGCATGTCAGTCGCCCTCTGTGTCCAGGTAAACCGGCCCCGTGCCCCCCATAGGAAGGAATTGCGAACGTTGGAGCGCATGACAGCCCCCCTGTTCCTGGGAGGCATGGACAGGACTGTGCTGGCCAAGAGGAGCCAAGCCATCCTCTTGGAAGCTTCGAGATCTTGCCTGACATCTTCATGGACACTCAACACCGCTTGTGGTCGTTGTCCTGCCATGGCAGTTGCTACTTCCTGCTGCTTGGGAAATGTGGTAATAAAAGCCTTGTTTAAGCCACATTTTGTAGTTGGGGTTCTGATTCCTCTGTGTGTGTGTGTGTGTGTGTGTGTGTGTGTGTCCGTGCGTGCGTGCGTGCGTGTGTGTGTGTGTGTGTGTGTGTAGGGGGTGGGGATCTGAACCAGGCTCTGTTACTGGCAGTAGAGGGAGTCACTTTCCTGGGTTCCTGGGCTCTTGTCTGCCTTGGTGGGGACTGCAGGATGGCAGAGAGCCGCTGTGCTCACAGCCAGTCTGGTGTTGGGCTCTGACTCTTCACCATGGTGCTGGGACTGAGCCAGAAAACCCTGCCCTTGTGGGATGTGGCTTCTGTGACCCAGCAGTGTCGATGCTGTGCTAGGGTTACTGTTGTGCACCACTGCACCTGGTTCCACTCACCTTCTTTGTCAGGTGTTCAGTGCCCGTGCCTGTGGCTGGTGTAAGTAGTCACCGGGAAGTCATGGGGTGGTGGGTGACATGAAGCATGCTAATAAGAATCAGCCAAAGGACTTGCCAGAATGTGACCAGAGGGCTGTCTTGTCCCAAAAGATAAGATTTGGCGGCCATCTTTCCTCATTTATTTGTTTGGTTTTGGGTTTTTTTGAGACAAGTTCTCACTATGTAGTCCAGGCTGGCCTCAAACACACAGAATCCCCCCTGCCCCAGCCTCCTGAGTGCTGGGGTTATAGGCATGCACCACCATGCCTAGCCTCATCTTTCCTCTGTGAAGAGAGGACATCCTGTAAACCAAACCAAAGAGCCAGCTAAGTGATGGCCACAGTCAGTTGTAGGTTGTCGCCCAAGGGTTTGTGTGTAGGGTTACTGAGGTGGGGCCTAGTGGGAGGGCGTTAGGTCATTGTGGCCTTGTTCTCCGAAGGGATTAATGTGGGCCTTGTGTAGTGAGCTGGTTCTCACAGTGAGTTGCAACAGGAAGAGTGAGAACTGGCCATGCTATCACTTCCTGCCTTACCATATATGATTTCTCCTGCGTACCATGACATGCATATGGGCCCGGAGCCCAGACAGATGGGGCTGCCCTGTCTGGGACTTGCAGCCTTCCAAACTGTGAGCTGAACAGACCTCTTCGGGCCAAGCATAGTGGCCTATGCCTGTGATCCTAGCTACTCAGGAACTTGAGGCAGGAGAATCCCAAATTGAAGGCCAGCCTGGGCAACTTGGTGAAACCCAATCTCAAAAAATAGGGCTGGGATATAGCTCAGTGTTCCCTGGGTTCAATCTCCAATACTGAAAAACAACTCTTTTTTTTGGTAACTCAGGTCCTCGCACTTGCAAGGCAAGTGGCAGAACCACTGAGCTAAATCCCTAGCAAAAAAACCCAACTCTTTATAAAGCACCCAACCACTGTATTTTACTTTATTTTGCTTTTTTTTTTTTTTTGGTACCGGGGAATCAAACTCGGGTCTTTCTGCTTGCGGGAAACCAACCAGCGTATTTTAACAACAGAAAACACATTAAAGCAGCAGGAGACAGTCCTTTTGATCTCATGGAACCCTAGGTCCATTTGTGCCTGGAAGTGGTCTGTGGTCTTTCTGGAACCAACTAATACTGTAAATGACTTTACTTTGGTGGAAGCTAAGTAGAGTAATCTACCTATCTAATCTTTTTTTTTCCCCCCAAGTATTAGCAATTGAACCCAGGACCTTGTGCCATAAGCAGTCTGCCACTGAGATACACCTGTAGCCTGTTTTGAAACTGGGTCTTGCTAAATTATCCAGGTTATCCACCTGCCTCAGCCTCCTGAATAGCTAGGATTACAAGCGTGTATCATGCCCAGTTTAGGGTTGGGTGCAAATGCTCTGAAGAAAGTTCTGCCTGACTTGTAGACCTCTCCTGCACACTGACACACCCACCGTCTCCCAGGAGCATCCAGGATAGAGCCTCCTGGGGCCCAGCAGTCTTGTGTATCGCACTCACTGATGAGCCCCGGACCCCACTGTTAACAGGTAGTTCCTTTAGAAATGGCTCACCAGTTAAACTTGTTCCAGGTCCTTCTTGCCTCGAACAAAGAATTGAACAAGACGAGCCAAAAACAGTGCCAAATGTTTATTTGAGGGCCGGGGATTTAGCTCAGTGGTTCTGCAGCCTGCCTCGAAAGTGCAAGGTCCTGAGTTTGATGCCCAGTACCAAAAAAAAAAGTTTATTTGAAAAGTGAGGGGTGACAGGGTAAGGGAGAAAGTGGCTCTGCAGAGTGAACTTGGGCTGAACAAGAGAGGAAAGCAGAAAAGAAGCAAATGTGAAAGTACACCTTGGGTCCAGGAGACTAGAGGTGCCCTGCCTTGAGTCACAACAGTGGGTTCCTCCTGGCCTCCTGCCTCTTGTCCACATCTTTGGCAAGAAGTTCTACATACAAGGGTCCTGCAAATTATTTGGCACTGTCCTGGAATCTTGTAATTTAACAGGTCCTGCTTATTTCCCCAGCCAGCTTTGCCATGCCCTACCTCCTATCTCACCAGCAGCGAAGAGGCTGAGCATGTGTCCTTCTGAAATCAGCCCCAGCCCTGGCCTCCATGGTGAAGTGAGCTCATCTCAGGACTTCTATGGGGCCCCATGTTGCTAGGCCAAGTCCTGCTTCTCTCCCGCGACACGGGCTGCAGGCTTCATGCAGCTCCTTCCTACCGGGGGTCACTCCTAGGTGATTTCCTTGTGAGAAGTCTTCCCAGCCTCTAATGCAAACTAACACCTGTTGCCTTTCTTCAGTCTCACCTTTCTTCAGAATTCCAGCTTCAATCAGTAACTATCCTGGTCCTAGGTCCATGTGCATGTTAACACTTACTGCACACTTGACGGAGATGAAATATATCTCTTGCTGTCAATAGGCACGGTCTGCACACTGTCAGGTCCTGGGGACATCAGTCAAGTGTAGAGTTCCTCTGCAAGACCCATGTTGGGCCCAGACCTGGGGCCCATCATCAGCTGACCTGGGGAGGGAGGAGGGGGCAGCAGAGGAAAGGAAGTAGACCCCTCTCCCTAGGCCTGAGTGTCCCTGAGTCTGTGTTCGTATTCATCCCACACTGTGAGTACAGATGACCCAGAGACTGAACCAAAGCATAGGGGAAGATCCGCCATGGCCACGACCACCACTGCCCTCCTGGAGACGGAACCCAGGGCCTCTGCACTGAGCTGCATTCCCGGCCATCTTTATTTTGTATTTTGAGGCAGGGTCTCACCAAATTACCAAGTTGCCCAGGCTGGTCTCAAGTTTGGGATTCACCAGCTTCAGCCTCCCAGAGTGCTGGGATTAAAGGCACACGTCACCAACACTGGCAATTTTGGCAGAGTGAGTTTGTATTGAAATGTTTTTAGAAATGGTTTTCAACATATAGAAAAGCAAACACCACTAAAAAATTGAGATCTTTTTGGAGAAGAAGATCCATATTAACTCCACCATGCTGTTTCCCTACCCCTAAAGAGCAACAAACTTGCTTGGTGGCAAACAGAAGTGTAATCATGAAGCCCATGCTGTGACTCTAGAAATCCCGCACCTCATACCAGCCACGCTCAAGCCCATGAGCTGTCTTCCATCTTGGGTTCCCACCTGTGCAGTAACAGCTATGAGGGGAGCATTCCTCAGAGCCCTAGCCAAGCTGATGCCTTGGTGGGCCACAGTTTAGCGGTCCTGCAGGGCCCTCTGCAGTGCTGAGGCTGTGTGACAGACATTCCCACAGCAGAGATGTCCTTCACTATGGCGAGGAGGTGTTTGCTGACATTCTCAGAGCTCCTGATAGGCAGGCAGTGGGTGCACACAAGCACGTAACTCTTTCCACGATTCTGGAATTGCTTTTCCTTTCTGTTGTATAACTTAGAGCCCTATATAAGCAGGAGCTTGGTAAACAAGGGGTATGACATCAATAGAGCAGCTGCCTGACTGTGGGCCCTTTTGATTTTAAAATTTTGGAGCCAGACATGATAGCATATCTCCCTGGGGTCTTGTGTCTGTTAATCTATTTTTGTTTTTGTTTTTTTGAGTCAAAGTCTTGCTATATAGCCCAGGCTGGCTTGAACTTGAAATCCTCTGCCTCAGCCTCCTGAGTGCTAGAATTACAGGTGCATGCCACCACATCCAGATGATGTGCTGGTTATTTTTTTATTTTTATTTTTTGGTACCGGGGATCGAACTTGGCACCTTGCACTTGCAAGGTAGGCGGTGGAACCACTGAACTAAATCCTCAGCCCTGTGCTAGTTAATTTTGACTATCCAGCTTATTGTGTTAAAACACACTTGGTGGGCTGGGGAACCACATGGTGAGATCCTGTCTCAAAAACAAAACAAAACCCCCCCAAAACCTAGGGTCAACCTTATCTCATGATTCACGTCACGTAACCTAGTCAGCCCAACTTAGGCACGAGCAGAGGCCAATCCTGGCTTCCACTCCATAGGCAGCCGGCCCTCTGTCCAGCCACACCTGGGCAGCAGTCGCGCAGCTGATCTTTCCGCCTCCACCTCACCCCCACCCCTACCCCCGGGCGTGCTTGAGCACCACTTCCTTCCTCCTCCCTGAGAGCCTGCCGTGGCTCCCACCTCCGTCAGCTCCTTAGCCTGCCCTTCCAAGGTAACTGCTGTTTCCACCAGACTAATGGAGATGGAGGTCCCTGAACATTCCCATCTCCTCACCTTCAGGTACATAATTTACACACAATATGTCGTGACAGCCTTCGGAACTCTTCCCATAAAGTTCCAGAAATGAGAGCCACCTATACAGCAGCCAGCCTGGATTCTGGTGCCCGGCCATTTCGGGACAGGAGAAATCAGGATCAAGACACTGCAGCCTCCCATCAGGGCTGAGAACCATGAGGCCGCGTCCCAGGGCGTGAAACCTTGGGCTCCTTCCACTCTCCGTCTCCGTTAGTGGTGATGGCTGGCGACGTCGCACTCGGGGCCTCCGTGTGCCTCCGAGTGGGAAAAGCGCCCAGGGACTCTTGGGGACCAAGGCCGGGCCAGGAGAACGCGCACCCCTCTGCGGGAGGGCCGAGGTTCGGTGGGCGGAGCCATCAGGGAGAGACCATGAAAGACCAGTCCTGGTGAGTGCAAGGCTAGGGAGGACCCTTGGCACGGGCTGTGCCCTTTTTCGCCCTGGCATCCAGGACGGTAGCCATGCCTCCTTTTCTTTGAAGCTCCTGGTTTCCTCTGGCTCCTGTGCTGCTTGTCTGTCCTCCAAGCATCATCCTTCCTTTCTCTGAGTACAGTTGCTGCTGGACCAAAGCCTGGAATTCCTTCCCTGCCCAGCACTTGCTCCCATACATGCTGTTGTCTTCACGTGTGCTCCGTGGAGAGCAGCCTGCTGGGAGGGATTTCCACGTGGTTCCAGGACGGCCCACACAGACTTACTTGCCTGCCCAGAAGTCCAATGATGCGGTCTGCATTGTGAGAAATCTGCTCAGCACCTTTGCCTGCACACTTCTTGCCAGAGACAGCCTGACAGTCCCTGGTTCTCTCAAGGTTCCAGCCATCTTCCAATTTGTCACTAAAAAATTTTGTCACAGGCATTACAAGCACCTCACTCCCTGTTTTTGTCCCCTGTCTCCAGCCCATATTGCTTTCAGCCCTATCACTAATAGCTCTTAAAATCTGGTCTGTCTACACCCCTCAGGCCCTTTTTCTAATTAAGGCCCTGCGGGAAATACAGATTTTTTTTCTTCTGAGACAGGGTCTCACCATGTAGTTCAATTTGGCCTTGAACTCATTTTGTAGACCAGGCTGACCTTGAACTCCTGATAATCCTCCTGCCTCAGCTTCGTGAGTGCTGGGATTACAGGCACGTGCCACCAGGCCTAGCCTGGAAATACAGATGTGAAATCACACTTGATTTCAAGGCTCCCCTCAGGACCTGTAAAATACTCAAAATTGCAGATGCCATCGTCTTAAAGTAAGGGAATTCACAGCAGCATTTAGGCTTTAGGCTCTCGTGAAGCTGTGGAAAGAGCCAGCCCCTCTGCAGTCTCAGTCCTGCCGCTGAGCATGCAAAGAGTGTTATCTTTTGGTTCCCAACTTCCTTTGCTGAAATCCAACTCTGAAAGCCGTCGAAGCTTTAGTCTCTTCCTCCAGATTTCTCTGTTTCCAGCTCAGGCCACTCTGATGCCCTGTGCCACAAGACACTCAACTGATGCCCACACCAACGACGGACCTTTTGGTGCCTTCAGTGACACAAACAGCCTGTTGAGTCACACATGCCACAGGTTCCCTCCACTGGCCCACACCATTATTCTCCAGTGTTCTGTGCATATGTAACCCTGTGCCATACTTACCCATGTGTCATGGCCTAGAAAAACAAATACTGATCAAGAAGAAAACTACGTATGATTGGCAGGCATGGTGGCACACACCGATAATCCCAGTGCTCAGGAGGCTGAGTCAGAAGGATCACTGGAAGTTTGAGGCCTGAGGCTACATAGTGAGTTCAAAAGCAGCTGGACCTATACAGTGAGACTGTCTCAAAATACCAAAAAAAAAGCTGTGATAAGTTAATAATGTTAATAAAATAGCATCAGTATTTACTGACTGCTTACTGGTCTGGGATAATTTTTGTGTAAAATGGCCTTTACCACTTAGCTGAAAAACAAATTATTACATATGAACCCAGGGCTGCCCACATACTAGGCAAGCACTCTACCACTGACCTACATCACCAGCACCTTTATTGTGAGACTGGATCTCACTAAGTTCCCCAGGCTGGCCTTGAACTTGCAGTTCTGTCTCGGGCTCCCATTATAGCATGTGCCACCATGCCCACATCCCATTTCGTCTCTCTCCACACCAGGGCTACAATGTATTGATTCTTGTAGCTTTATAAAAATTATTGGAATCAGATGGTGGAAGTCCTTCAACTTTGTTCTTCAGTTTTAAATTTTGTTTTAGTTAATCTAGGTCTAGGTTCTTGGCTCTCCAGTGTTTAAAAATCTGTTTCTTATTCTTTGTCTAGCTGTTTTATTCCTTTAGGTGGAAGGGTAAATCTGACCTTTGTTATTTCATCATGGCTGAAAGCAACTTATATTTGTGTGGTTATTTTTTCAGTACTGCAGATTGAACTCAGGGCCTTTGCACTGAACTACATCCCCAGCCTGGCCCCCTACCCCATTTAAAATTTTTTAAAGTTACCCAGGCTGTGGTCAAAGTTGTGATCCTCCTGCCTTACCCTCCCAGAGTGCTGGAATTACAGGCCTGCACTACCATGTCTGGCAATTCTTTGTGAGGAATTTGTCTCTGTACTAGAATGTCAGTCTGACTGGAGAGGTCTCCTGTGTATTTTGTTTACTGCTGTACTAGTTCAGTCTCCAAGCTAGGTGTGGTGGCACATGCCTGTAATCCCAGCACTGGGGAGGCTGAGGCAGGAGGATCACCACAAGTTTGACGCCAGCCTGGGCTACATAGTGAGCTCAAAGCCAGTCTGAACTGCATAGAGACCCTGCCAAAAAAAAAGCACGAAGATCACTAGTTCAGTCTCCAATACACCCTCACTGTTAAAATGGCATTGGCTAAATAAATAAGTAGACTCAGCTTCCTTCCTTAAGCGTAGAGGCATCCACTACGGGTACGATCTGACGAGGGAGTCTTTCCTGGAAGGAAGGAGCTCACTATCACCCTGCTGTGATGCTCCTCCTCCTCCTCCTCCCACTTCCACAAAAACCACTAATGACCGTGGGGTACAAAGGTGGCTCAAGCGCAGCTCCTGCAGAGGCCAGGTTAGCAAGTGTTTCCTGAGATCCTACTGGATGCCAGGCCCCACATGGGGCCTGTGGCAGACAGAGCCATGAGGTGAGGTGACAGGCGCGGTCTGCACCTACAGGTTACCATCATGTAATGGGGCATACAGAGATTTAACACATAAACAGGGAAGATAACAGAATAATTCCAAATAATGGAATTCTGATAGAGCTTTGAGGGAAAGGAAATGGAGAGAGATGTTACCTGAGAGGACTGTTCAGGAAGACCTCTCCATGGAGGGAACTCCAGGACAGTGTTTCTCCTGGACAGAACTGTAGCATAGATGTCCTGGCAGCAATGAGCTGGTATGTTTGAGAAGCTAGGTTAATACTGGCACTGTACACTAGGGCAAGGCATTTACATTTATTATGAGCAGGATGCAAAACAAACCTGCTTCAAGGACGGGCTGGTTGGGCGCATTCTACATAAATTTTGGGGGGAAATCATCTCGTAATTAAAGAATGACTATAACTGCCTAAGGCCCAATGTTGCCTTGCCTGAGAGCAGCTATGGAATGCAGAAACAACTCCGTTTTCCCTCCGGTCACAGCTGAGGCCTCAGTAGTCTGTGAGGCTGTGGTGCTCAATGGCAAGGTGACCCAGTGGTGACACAAGAGAAAGCCCTCACCTGGGGAGGGGACAGCTCCTTGTCGGGACAGCTCCTTGTCAGCCCAGCTCACCCCTTACTGAGGTGGGCACGCTGTCCTTTCCGCCCTCATCAGCATGAGGTCTGCATCTGCACAGGATCAGACGTGAGATCAGCACCACCCCAAGTCACCCTATGCTCCCTCCAGTCACTGTGTGCACCCCTAAATAGTGGCAGCTCGGAGTCTTGGTCTTTGCCTGCTCTGAGGCCCTGACCTCCGCCCCCCCCCCGTATGCTTTGAAATTATGCAAGTCTCATTGTCTTTCTTTCTTTGGTTCTCACCACCATTCCCCTTTCTAGGCTGGGGAGTGAGCAGGAGTATTGATCAAGGCAGAACTGTGTGTGTTCGTGTCATGGTATCAAAAGCTGCAGGGAAAGGGCTGGGGATTTAGCTCAGTGGCACCGCGCTTGCAAGCACAAGGTCCTGAGTTCAGTCACCAGTACCAAAAAAAAACAAAAAAGAAAAAGTAGCCCACCTTCCTTGCACAGAGCCCTGTTGGGGAGACCAAAGGCCAACCTCAAGTCAAGGACTCTCCCAATAGGAGATTGGTTTGCTTTAAATGCCTACCTGTGGGTGACCATGCAGGATACAAGGGACTGAGCTCTGATGACAAATGTCTGCCCCACTTTGAGGCACACATAGCTCAACAGGGCTTTAACTCATTACAAGCAGTCCTTCCACATTGGTGGGAGACAATTATTATACCCAGAAGGTGACTTGACATCAGGCTCTGCTCCAAAGCCTCAAGATCCTGGGGAGAACTTACATAAACCTACCACACGGTCACTGACCCAAGCCTGCCTGGAGACTGCTCCTCATGTGGTCTCCCTGTTTTAGGGTATGAGGGGGGAGTCATTCTGGTGGGAGCTGCTGCGGAGTGCCACTGACTCTGCAACCTGTGAGGTAATCGGTGTGAGTCAAAGGGGACTTCCTGTCTGGAGAGCCCCGGGCTCCCTCCAGCCTGCCTCGCTTCATAGTCACAACTCCTGGCCCACATGTCTACACGTGCAGACCTTATAGACATATGTTCTGCTGAGCCAGCTTTGTGTAGAAGTTTGGAGAAAATGGTTTCAAACATTTATGAAGTGAGGGCCAGGGATTTAGCTCAGTGGCACCATGCCTGCCTGCAAGTCCAAGGTCCTGAGTTTGGTACCAAAACAAAAAAATTATGGAGTCAGAGGACATTAAATACCCTCTTGGAAACCAAGCAATAGGGCAACTGTAGAGTGAGTCTACCATCTTTGTTCCTTATGGGTTTGGACAGCCCTACCTCAGTGACAGTAAAAAAACAGCAGATGGCAAAGGCCTTGGCCATTCTGTGCTTGTATGGCTATTAGCTGAGCTACAAAAGCCACGTGCTTGGGCCATGAGGCCTCCCTTCTGTGAGTACTGGGATTCCCACCCATGCAGGGATGGCCATGACATGGTGTAGCCCCAGAACACTGACAAATACACCAAGTCTTTAGGTAATCTGCTCTGCCAATGACCAGTATGCTGCCGTACTGCCCATTCTAAACCTGCCTCTGCACTTGTCCTAGGACTATGGTACTGCAAGATAAGGGTGTGTGGGACTATGTTAGATCTGCTTAGCTATCTCTTCTGTGGCCAAAGTCACTGTCTGAGAAAATTTGACAAACCCTGCAAATCATGTCTTGTTTTTCAAAGACTTGCTGTTTACTGATTTTTGTGGTATAAATTACCCCACTGTGGTCAACTTAAAGCTGCCCATATGATATCACTGGGTATGGAATTGAATATAACCAGCTATTTTGAGCTAGTATGATTGTCTCAGGCTCACCACCAGCATATCTTACATTTACTAGTCTTCCTTATTCCCTGACCTCAAACCCAGTGTTTCTGTCCCCTCTTAGGGACCCACACTTGGCCATTAAAAATCTTTGTCAGGAAGCCGGCGATTTAGTTCAGTGGCACTGCACCTGCCTTGCAAGTGCAAGGTCCTGAGTTCGATCCCTGGTACCAAAAAAAAAATCTTTGCTGGGCATTGTGGCACGTGCCTATAATCCTGGTACTTGAGAAGCTCAGGCAGAAGGATTGCTGCAAGTTCGAGGCCAGCCTGGGCTACATAGTGAGTTCAAGACCGCCTACATGGTGAGATCCTGTCTAAAAAATAAATAAATAAAATCTTACACCCAGTGACACTTGTCTACAGATTCTGGACTTCAGAGGCCTTATTCACAGGCAAGTCCCAGGAGACAGAAGCCCTCAGCACTGTTGAGGACATTCCTGGGAACTGGTGATTGCCACACCAAACATCCTTGTTCAGACACATGAACTGAACGAGACCTAAAGGCAAACTAGGTTACTGTACTGAGAGCTAATTCCCTTCCTACTGTCCCCTCCGGGATAAGGGAGGCCCTTCACCTCTTCACAGTTAGATCCATCATCCTGTCTCACCCCACACAAAATACGTGGAGCCTCTCCATTAACAGATGGCTCCAGCCAGACACAGTGGCACAAGCCTGTGATCCCAGGTACTTGGAAGCATGAGGCAGGAGGATCACAAGTTTGAGATCAACTTGGACAAATTAGTGAGACCCATGAGGATTTTTTTTTTTTTTGGTACCGGGGATCGAACTCAGGTCCTTACACTTGCAAGGCAGGCGGCGGAACCACTGAGCTAAATCCCCGTCCTGGGATTCTTTTTTTTTCTGTTGAGACCTGTGTTAAAATCAAAACAAAAATTGGGGATATAGCTCAGTGGTACATCACTTACCTAGCATGTGCACTGCTCAACTGTAGTGTGGGGACGGGGGAGCTTCAACAAGAAGGCCTTTATTAGCAGACTCTGAAGGCAGGTAGTTCCAGGGGTGGATGACTAGAATCTGGACAGACCCACTCTAAGTGTCATGTGGAACCTGACAAGGGTCAAGAATATAAATCTTCTCCAGGGCTGGGGATTTAGCTCAGTGGCACCATGCCTACCTCACAAGCTCAAGGTCCTGAGTTTGATCCCTGGTGCCCCCCAAAATTTTCTCTAGAAACCCTCAGTGGACTCCAGTTCAGGCCCTTTTGGAGTGAACTAGGTCAGGGCAAAGACTAAACCACTAGGAGGATAGGGGAGAGGTGAGAACTGAGGTGACTGCAAAGGGCTCCCATCACTTCCTCCAGGGAATTAAAGAACAGTCTGCCTCCCCCAAGAATGCTGGCACACGCTGTGCAGGCCTGCCAGCTAGCAGAGGTAAGATGGTGTCTGGCAGTAACATAATCTTACAAAGGACCTGGATGGGTTAGAAAGTATAACACAGCTCCTACTCCCTACATATCTGGCACTCAAGAGGCAATCTCCCCACAAAGGGTGTTAGCATATGCAATTTTCAACTTTTGGCTGATGGCTTCCCCACAGAGCTTCTCACAGAAATTTTCTAATGTAGGCTGGGGATGCAGCTCAGTGGTAGAGTGCTTGCCTGACCTACACAAGGACCCGAGTTTAATCCTAGGCATCACAACAACAACAAGAAAGAAATTTCCCACAGAGTGAGTCCTTTTATACAAAACAAGAAGAAAGCCCCAGCTAGTGCTTTCCCACACTGACCATACTCCTAAGGCCTTTTTCTACCATGACCTTTCTGATGCTGAAAGACTCTAGTGTTGGCTAAAGGTGTCCCCTTGTCCACTGCACTTGGCTTTTTTCCAGTATGACCTTTCTGGTGCTTAGAAAGGTCAGAGCTATATTGGAAAGCTTTTCCACAATGGTTGCAATCATAAGGCTTTTCCCCAGTGTGAACTCTCTGGTGCTGACTAAGGATTAAGGTTTCACTGAAGGCTTTCCCACACTGCCTGCATTCATAAGGCCTATTTCCAGTGTGAACTTTCCGGTGCTTAACCAGGTTAGAGCTGTAGCTGAAGGCTTTACCACATTCACTGCATTCATAAGGCCTTTCTCTAGTGTGAACTTTCTGGTGCTGAATGAGGGCAGAGCTTTGAACAAAGGCTTTCCCACACTGCCTGCATTCATAAGGCCTATTTCCAGTGTGAACTTTCTGGTGCTTAACCAGGTTAGAGCTGTAGCTGAAGGCTTTACCACATTCACTGCATTCATAAGGCCTTTCTCTAGTGTGAACTTTCTGGTGCTGAATGAGGGCAGAGCTTTGACCAAAGGCTTTCCCACATTGTGAACATTCATAAGGCTTCTCACCAGTATGAATTCACTGGTGTGGAACAAGATTGGAAAGGCAACTGAAGGCTTTCCCACACTGGTTGCATTTGTAAGGTCTTTCTCCAGTATGACTCCTTTGGTGAAGAATGAGCTTTGAGGTTTGCCAGAAGGCTTTTCCACATTCACTGCACTCAAAAGGCCTTTCTGTGTTATGAACCTTCTGGTGACGAACAAGATGGGAGCTGTTAATAAAGGCTTTCCCACATTCATTGCATTCATAAGGCCTTACTCCACTGTGGATTTTCTGGTGCTCAACAAAATTGGAGATACAACGAAAGACTCGCCGGCACTGGCCACACTCGTAAGGCTTTTCTGTATTGTGAACCTTCTGGTGCCGAACAACATGGAAGCTGTGAGTGAAAGATTTCCCACACTGGCCACACTCATAAGGCCTTTCTCCAGTGTGAACTCTCTGGTGCTGGATAAGTGAGTGTTTGCGGGTGGCCTTCCCACATTTGCTGCAAGTGTGATGTGATTTTCCAGTGTGAACCTTCTGATGCAATCTCAGTTTAAACAGATGGCTGAAGGCCTTCCCACATTCCTTACATACATGTGATGTTTTATCAGTGATAAATTGTTGGTGATTAATGTGGATTGAGTTCTCCTTGGGGGCATTTCCACCTGCTGGGAACTGCAAAGGTCTCTCTTTAGGGTGGGCTATCAGGTGGTCAAGGAGAGCAAAGGCCTTCTGGAAGCTTTTTCCACAGTCACCACATTTGAAGGGCTTCTGCATGGTGTGGATGCCCTGCTGTGGCCCATGACTGGAGCTAGGTGGGAGGGCCACCCTGTTCTCAGGGATCTTGCACTGCTTCCCCTTTCTGGGTGTCTGATATTGGACATCATGGCCTTCCAGAGTGTGCTTCCTACCCTCCCTGCATAGGGAGGTTTTCTCAGAACTGTGGTCCTTCTGAAGGCTCACACTGATCCAGAAGCCTCTGACGCATGCCCCACAAATGTATGGTTTGGGGCCACAATATGTTCTCTCATGTTCAGCAGGAAGCAAAATGTCTTTCAAGACTGGGCCACACATGTCACAGGTACTGATCTTCTGAATACAAGGACCTGGCATAGGAATCCCAAACCAGAACGCTTCTGTGGAAACACCTTGTTCAGAAGAGGATTCCTCTGCTCCAAGCCAGCAACGTGCAGGTAGACTCATGTAGTGACGTACATGCGGACTCTGTTGAGAGGGGCAACCTCCTGACAAGGGCTTATCTGACATATGCAGGATATGATTTGGGTAAAGAGCCAGCAGGATAGCACTGGGGCTGAGTATGCCAAAGCAGGAGGAACCCTCAACAGGTTCCACACACAGGGGTAAGAGTGAGGCTTGGGGAAGCAGGGACTCTAACTCATGCCTCAGATCTCAGCAGGATCTGACACAAGCCAACCCCAGGGATCTCTGATAGGAAAAGGGGACACAGAGCAATGTGACAAACCTAGGGAGGTCCAGTGCAACCAGAGAATCTGGTGTTCACAGTCTACATGAAGATATATGCACCTCTTAAAATACATTGGGTGTAGGATTGCAGGGGGCACCCTGAAAAGGGAGCAGAGGGGAATGGGGAAGACATGGAAGTCAAGAGTGGTGGGGTCATTCACCATTCAAGGGCTTGAGGTCAGAGTACAAATGCCAAAAGGTCAGGAGTTGTTTAGAATGAGGAATGAAAGGTGGGAGTAAAGTGTGGCTACTGGCCCCAGCAAGTAAACACCAGAGGGTACATCAGGTGCCTGGCACAGTGCTAACCCCCATGTCACCCCTGTCCCTAGCTCCCACTCACCAGGCCCAGGCTTCCACTGGGATTCTCTTGTGGCTGGAGACAAATCCACCCTATTGGGCACCCAAGGCTCTTTACCCTGCTCCAGCTGGAAAGCCACATAAGATTTGGAAGCTGCAAGTCCTGGGAAATACAAGCCAGGTGAGTGCTTGCTCCCACTCAGTGCAGCCCCTCACGACAGACCAAAGGGAACTCAGCTCATCTTTGCACAGGAAGGAAACTCAGTGTTACAAAGTAAGCCTCTAAGAAGTGTCTCAGAGGAACAAGCAGTAGTCCCCACAAGCAGGAACCATGCCAGTGCCTGTCATAGCCAGGCTCCTGAAAGTGTCTGATGAGAGGGAGGTAGAACTTGGGGCACAGAGGTGCCACCACCTGGACAGACTCAAGAGGCAGACTAAGACTCCAGCCCTGACTCCTTCCCAGGAGGACTTCATACAGGGTCAAGGGTGTGCAGGGAGAGGAGCAGGTCATACCCACAGCCATCTCTGCACACGCGGCAGGTGACCCAGGTGAGGAAGCAGCTCTCATGCTCCATTGGTAGGGAAACAGGGTTGCTCTTGGAGAACACAGTAAGGGCAGAGCCCAGAATGAGATGCTGGGACAGACATGAGGGTCTTACCAAGTGAGGCCACAAGGGCAAAGTTCTCCAGCATTACTTCATAGTACAGGTGCCTCTGAGCCTCATCAAGGAGGCCCCAGTCCTCACGGGAGAAGTGCACAGCCACATCCTCAAAGGTCATCTGGTCCTGGCATGATGGCAACAGGGAAGTGAACCAGACCAACAGACAGAAGAAAAATGGGGGAAAAATACAGGTAAGCCCATCCATGCCTCAGCCCCACATCCTACCTCTTTGGCAGCAGTCTCTTGCTCATGACTCCTGTATACCCTCCACAGAGGGTAATAACTCTCTTCCCTAAGCCCCGGTACCCATGTGTGTCTCCCGTGTGTCCCCCTTAGACAGACAGGTCGATGATACATAAGCTCTGGGTCCCCAGGTTCTGCCTTCCAGAAACACCAGGCCAGGACTCACCTTTTCCTTAGCCCTGGCCCCCTGGCCCACTGTCTCACACTTACGCATGTGCACATCCCTCCTTGGACCTCCTCCAGGCCCACTGCCAACCAAACGGCCCACAAAACCAGCATCTTCCCTCCTTCCCAAGTGCCTCTGCAAATGTCCAGACCTTGGCTGGCTTGTGAGAGCAATCAAGATGCTGCCCAAGCTGGGCACTATGGTGCACACCTACAATGCAAGCATACTGGGAGGCTGAGGCAGGAGGACCACAGGTTCGAGCCCAGCCTGAGAAACTAGTGACAGTGAGACTGACTCAAAAAATAAAAAAGTTACTGGGAATGATATTCAGTGCAGAGGTCCTGGATTTAATCCCCAGCCCCCACCACCACCAAAAAAAAAAAAAATAGAAAAGAGAAGGAAAAAAAAAAATCCCGTCCTGCCTCAGACCTCCAAAAGACCCAATTGATAGTCAGTAGTACCCAGCCCTTACCTCATGGTTCCTCTACTTGGCCCTGTTCCTTCCTTCAACCTGTAGCCATTCAGAACCATACAGATCTCCAGGCTCCTGTGCCTTTCTGCACACTGTCTCCTACCACCACAGGATATCCCCCTCGACAGTATGAGTATTCAAAGCCCATCCCCACCACTTTCTACCTTAGGCCTGAAACTCTCCCAGCTGACCCTGTATGCCACTGAGCTACACTGCCAGCCTGTCTGAAAACACCACAGCCCATACAGGGCAACCCCAAAAACCCCATAGTGAGCCTATGGAGAAGTGAATACACACTATTCTTGGCTCTACCATCATTCTACTCATCTGTTTGCCCAGACTACATCCCAGGGACATTAGTCACCTTCTGGACCCTCCTCTCTCCCACATATTTTCTTGAGGTTGCTTCTCCCTTCATCTGACTTTGTGACATCTACCACCATACCTGGGCCAGCCATCCCATCCTCAGCTGCCCTACCACCAGGCATGCACTGTGGTGACCTAAAGATCCTCCTTCCTAAAGCTGAATCCCTGAGCAGAACTCTTCCCTGTGTGTCCAGTTATCCTTTGGACACCTCCACTCAAGAATCCCTGGGGGTATCTCGGATATTCAACATGGCAAAAAAATTCACCTTCTGACCTTCCCTGAACACCTGCTCTACCTACTGACTCCCCATCTCAGTGGACATGCACTTCCACCTTCTAGTGACTGAGGCCAAAACTGATGGAGATACTGTTGTCACTTTTTTTCTCTCTCTCACCCTCCACATCATAAAATCTTGCTGGCCTAATTGAAAACACAAATCAAAATTTAGCCATTTCTGGGCCGGGGATGTAGCTCAGTGGCACTTTGCCTGCCTGGCAAGTGCAAGGTCTTGAGTTTGATCCCCGGTACAAAAAAAATTAACCTCTCCCTCGTCCACAGTCACGAGATTGGCAAGCCATCATCACTCATGTAGTCTATCTGAGGTAAGACTCCTATGGGCCTCCTTTCCTTTGCCCTGAACCTTTCCCCAACCATCTGGTCTCCCCTCTGCGGCCAGAGCCTAGGAACATCTGCGGCTCCCTCCCTCCAGTGCCAAAAGCCTTCCTGGCTCCCTCCGCCATCCGCAGGCCAGCTCTTCACGCTGTCAGACTCCAGGCCTGGCTCCCCCACCCCTTGCGCTACGATCCTCAGACATAGTAGGACTTGAACACCCCAGCTCAGCTCATTCCAAGCATGTGCACATCTTGGTTCCTATTTCCTGTAACATCTCCCACATTTCGCTAACTCTGGAAGTGGGAAGTTCTGCGCGGAAGGCATGGTGGGGACTCCGGACCCCGGGCCTGACACCAGCTTCTAGCCGGGGAAACAACGTAAGGCAGCAGAGGCGAGGGGCGAAGCCCCCTCCGCTCACCCGACCCGGGCCCCTGGCCGCAGCTGCCATGGGGCGCCGAGCTCCGTTGGGCGATGGCAGCGAGCGGATGCAGAGCTCTGGACTTCGCCAAGGCAATGCGCTCAGGCCCGGAGCGCCACCGTCGGGGCTGCAGGCCAGGGGTCGTGTGTGGAGGACGGTCCCCGCAGGGTCACATTCAGAGGCTCGGAGGCTGACGCGTCCTCCTCACTGTCCTTCCCAGCGGGTCCCAGGAGGCGTCGAGGAAGCGACCCCTTCGTTCCAAGGGCCGTGACAACCGTCAAGAGCAAAATGAACGCCCCCAACCAGCAGCGAGCCGGAAGTCCCTCCCCCTCTGACTCACACTGCCGGAAGTAGGTGCGATTTGCCCAGGGTGACATGGCTCTGGGCCTTCCAGTTATTATACTTCCGGCCCTGCTTCCGTCCAATTGAGGGCATCCTTCCGGTTCCCCATGGCAACGCATCGGCCTTACCGCGCTGGGAAATGGAGGCCCAAATTAAAAGATGAGGGGTTGGGGCGGGGGATTTAGCTCAGTGGTTCCGCCGCCTGCCTCGCAAGCGCAAGGCTCCGAGATTGGTCCCCGGTACGAAAAAAAAAAAGATGAAAGGGTCATGATTTAATATCCTCTTTCTCTTTTTTCTTAGATACTAGAGCTTGAACCGAAGAACTTTCCCGTTAAACTACATCACCAGCTGCTCCCCCTCCTTTTAAAAAAATTTTGAGACATGTTCTCGCTGAGTCATTAAATTCCCCAGGCTGGGCTTGAATCTGTGATCCTCCTACCTCCATCTCGCACGAGTGCTGGGATTACAAGCGTCTGCCCCTCCTGTTGTTTTTTTTGCCCTCCAGTTTTTAGTTTTTAGTTTTTGACAGGCTCTCACAGTGTAGTCCAGGCTGATCTTGAACTCACTATGTAGCCCAGGGTGACTTTGTACTAGGGGCAATCTTCCTGCCTCAGCCTCCTGAGTGCTAGGATTATAGGTGAGCACCACCATGCCAGGCTTCCTGGTTTTTGTTTTTGTTTTTGTTTTTGATACTGTGGATCAAACCCTGGGCCTGGAGCATGCTAGGCAAGTACTCCATTCAGAGCTACAACCCACCCCAGAGAGAAACTCTTCTTGTCCTTACCATCATGCTTAACCAAGTCTCTAACACAATCAGAGAGGTAGTAAGCTCTCAAGGAAGTCAGCAGAAAAAAAGACATTAGAACTGTGGTTGGAGGGCATCTGAAGAAGGCCAGGCTTCAAGATAAAGATGCGGTGGCCAGGCCTACATGCTTCCCTAAGGGAAAAGCAGCAACCTGGAATTATAATTAGCACCACGTGCTCCAGGAAGTTCTGATGGACATGAGTCGCCCAGGTGGGGTCAGTCCCTTCCCTTCCCCAAAATCCCTTTGTTCTTTCCATAAACTCTTGGTATGTGACCCACTTCCCTATTGGGTCATATTAACTCAGTAGCTATACTTTAGTCCTATAGGTTGGTTATAGTTTGACTAATGTTGTATCCACATTGTGACTTTGCTGTATAAATTACCCCTGACAACAGGGCTCGGTGGCCACCTCACTTTTGGGACCTCGCCTGTCTCTCAGGAGCCATCCTCTCAACAAACCTTTCCTACTCTTAACCTCCATTGTTCCTTGGAATTCATGTTTTGATTTCAGGGAACACGAACTCAGTGCATGTGACACCTAGCAGATTGGGAATTATATTTCTCCTATATCAGGAGGAAGCCAGTAACTCAGAGGACAGAGATAAGGGAAGAAAGACCTTTATTGGAAACAAGTTGACAAGTTGGAAATGGGAGACTGTTTTTCTGAAAATGCCACCTTGCTTAAGGGTTGCAGGAGGAAAGCTTATGTAGGGATTTGGTAGAGGTGTGTTTTTGGCATTACCAGGTGGGCCGCAGATGGAGTGATTGTAAATTTATAGTTGCACATTCTGCTGTTATCTGAAGATTACCTACCAAATGTTTTGCTTTCTGTAACTCACAGAAAAATTACTGTCAGCATTCTGGGATGCTGAGGCAGGAAGATTAGAAGTTCAAGACCAACCTGGACTGTTTAGTGACTTAGACCCTGTCTATCAATAAATAGATAATAAATAAGTAAGTAAACAAAGGTCAAACAAATGTACGGCTAGGGTGTAGCTTGGTGAGACAAAGGCCCTGTGTTCAATCCCTAGTACCAAAAACATAAAGAAGGGGGCTGGGGATTTAGCTCAGTGGTTCCACTGCCTGCCTGGAAAGCACAAGGTCCTGAGTTTGATCCCCGGTACCCAGAACAAAAACATAAAGAAGGGCCAGGGATTTCGCTCAGTGGCACCATGGCTGCCTTGTAAGCACAAGGTCCTGAGTTCAATCCCCAGTACCGGAAAAAAAAAAACAACCCACAAAGAATAAGGAAAAAAAAAGAAAAAAATTATGTTATAGGCAGTTCTTCAAACAAAACATGGGAAACTTGTTGAAAACAAAAAGGCTTTGTTCAAAGCTAGATCTGAGGAGATGGAGGGGGCTTATTGCCACGATTCACCATGTAACTGTGCCCAGGTGTGCAAAGGCTCCCCCAGCCCTGTACAAGGGATCAAACCCAGGGCACTCACACTGAGCTATATCGCTAGCCCTCCCCTTCTCTCTCTCTCTCCTTCCCTCCCCCCCGCTTTCTTCCTACAGTACCAAAGTTAAGGTAGGTAAAGAAACAGGCTCTGCAGAGCAAATTTGAGCCAAGTACAAAAAGAAGTACACCCTACAGCATGATGGTGGGCCATCCATGCAAGAGTGAACACAGTGGCCCTAAGGCTCTTTATAATAAGAAATAGAGGGAAAAGGGAACATAACAAGACAACAGACAACTCCAAATTTGCTTCATCCTTCCTGCCCATTTTCTTTTCTTTTCTTTTTGAGACAGGATCTCACTATGTAGTTCAGGCTGGCCTTGAAGTCACTATGTAGCCCAGGCTGGCCTCAAACTCACAGCAATCATCCTGCCTCAGCCTCCCAAGTGCTGGGATTACAGGCATGCGCCACCACACCTGGCTAGGAAACTAGACTTGGACCTCATGGTGCCAGTGTCTGCATATTTGTCCATTTATCTGGGCTAAAGAGAGGAAAGGGTGGTGGCTATGCCCCAGATCTCAGGGAAAACACTTTAACTCTTGGGCTGGCTGTGATGGGGCATACCTGTAATTTCAGCACTTGGGAGGGAGGAGGATCTCCTTGAGTTCAAGGCCAGCCTGAGTTACATAGTAAGACCTTGTCTTAAAAAAAAAAATTCTAGGGCCAGGGATTTAGCTCAGTGGTTTTGTCGCCTGCCTTGCAAGTTCAAGGACCCGAGTTCGATCCCTGGTACCAAAAAAAAAAAAAAAAATTCTAACTTTTAATGTTCCCTTTTGTAGGAAGAAAATGTTAAAATGGGAAGGTGAAGGGGAAAATGGAGGAGGGAGGAAGAAAGGAAGGAAGGGACAAGAAAAAAGAAAATAGAAAATACAAGGAAAAAGTGGAAATAAAGTTTCTATACCCAGGGAGGGGAAGGGGCTTCAGTCCAGGGTGATGGAAAAAGAGAGACAGGATGTATCATGTTCAGGTGCAAATTCCCTGTGATGAGCGTTATCATATGTATGCCTGAAATGCACCAATAAATGTTTAGCTATAAAAAAATCAATAAATTGGGCTGGGGATTTAGCTCAGTGGCACCGTGCCTGCCTCGAAAGCACAAGGCCCTGAGTTCAATCTCTGTTACCCATAAATAAATAAATAAAGTTTCATTTTGTCCTGAAGGTTAAAATTAGAGTTCAGCTGGGGGATTTAGCTCAGTGGTTCCGGTGCCTGCCTTACAAGTGCAAGGTCCCGAGTTCAATCCCCGGTATCAAAAAACAAAACAAAACAAAACAAAATAAAATAAAATTAGAAAGTCCCTTAGACCTGGGTTGGTGCCCCATGCTTATAATCCCAGCACTCAGGGGGCTGTGGCAGGAGGATTACATGAGTTCAAGGCCAGCCTGGGGTACTTAGTGAATTCAAAGCCAGCCTGGACTACATAGAAAGACCCTGACTTAAAAAAAAAAAAAAATTGGGCCAGGGATTTAGCTCAGTGGTTTCGCCACCTGTTGTGGAAGCGCAAGGACCTGAGTTCGATCCTCAGTACCAAAAAAAAAAAAAATTAAGCTCAACACCAAAAAGTTCACACTTGAGAAATAACATTTGCATGCACTGATGTAAAAAGTCTTCTAGCAGCATATCTCACAATAGGGAAAGATCTTGAGTGCAAAAGCACCCGGCCACTGGCTTCCTTCCCAGTGCCCTCCTCAAAGAAAGAAAAATACAGAAAATAGCATCCAACCACTTGGCATCTGAAAGTTGACTGCGGAGGATGGAATTTTAGTGTAGTCAATGTGGGAAAGCCATTATTGTCTCTATAATCTTGTTGAACATAAAAATAGTCACGACTAAAAAAAAGAATAGTCAGGACTATGAGAAGGCCAAAGTAAGTAGCTTGTGTGAGAAAACCTTCAGCCAGAGATGGAGGCTTAGGCACCAAGAGCACCCACACTGGTATGGTGGTGCTCACCTGTAATCTCAGCACTCTGGGAGGCTGCAGCAGGAGGACTCCAAGTTCAAGCCTAGCCTGGGCAACTTAGCAACTTAGGGAGACCCTGTCTGAAAATAGAAAAAAAAAAGGGCTGGGGATGTACATCCATGCAAAGGCCCTTGGCTCAATCCCTAGTACCAAACCGAGAGAGAGAGAGACAGAGAGACAGAGAGACAGAGAGAGAGACAGAGATCTGCCTCACAGCCTCATGAAGGGCAGCTGTAGCAGTGGACTCATTCTCCCACCTTTTAAACTGGACTTGTGTGTTTTTGGTTATCCTTTGTGAGTTCAGAAAAGATCTGAACTCCAGGCTAGCCTCCAACTCATGCTGTTCTTCGTGCCTCAACCTCCAAGTGCTGGGGTTATAGGCATGTGCCACCACAACCATCTAAAAAAACTTTTTTTTCATTTTGAGACAGAGACTCAGTAAGTCACTAAATTGTCCAGGCTGGGCTTGAACTTGTGATCCTCCTGCCCCAGCCTCCCAGAGGGTGGGACTGTCCGTGTGCATCACCAGCTTGGCTAGAAATGGGGTATCATCAGTAATAACAAGAGGGTGACAGTTTTAGGAAGCGCCCAACAACACTTGCCACAAACGAGTCAGCGAGATCCAGGCTTTTTCCTGAAAAATAATGAGGAGGAGTATAGTGAACCAAACTGATGCCCTGAATGTAAGGCTAAGGGACAGGCTGAATTCACCTTGAGGAACGAGCAGTTGGTCTGAAATCTTTGAGCGGTAGGGACAGCAAGCAGAAGGTCGGCGTTTTCAGTACTGTCTTATATTGCCACTGGTTTGAGAATAAATTCCAAATTTTCTTCTGGGGGTGTAAATAAATGGTAGAGTGCCAGCCTCATAAACAGGAGGCTTTGGGTTTAATCCCCACACCCCAGTACCCCCCCCAAAAAATCCAAAATAGATTAACTCTTACATGACAGGTGTTTACCAATACCATCTATTCTGTGGACAGTTATAGATAACAAAGAGATAGACATAGCGGTACCTATAGAGGGTGGGAAATAAAACACCTCACGGAATTTGACACAGGACTGAGAATCCTAAAATCTAAACCGTCACAGTGGAAAAAGAAATTATTTTATTTTCTGTCAACAATAGGATCTGGATTGAGATTGTCTTTCCTTTTGTTTTTTTTCTGCCCTTTTGTTTTTAATGTCGCACTTATTTAGTCTTGAGAGGAAAGTAACAATGAATCAATATCATGATGCGTAGGTCAAGGCAAGAACCAGAAGGTCTAAAGTAAGAAGGAGAAAGTACCTTCTGCCCAACCCAAGTTTACAAGTAAATGATTCAAAACAATTCCAGACTCAAGCAATATTTAGGCTAGGGGCTCGAAATTCTTGGGGTATTATCAGTAGTAAATTGCGAAACTGATCTCTTTTTGAGACAGAATATTGCTATGTGGTTCAGGTTGCTTTTCTTTTTGTACCGGGGATCGAACTCAGGACCTTGCACTTTCGAGGAGGCAGGCGGGGTGCCACTGAGCTAAATCCCCGCCATTCGTTCAGGTTGCTCTGAACTCGCTCTGATCCTCCTGCCTCAGCCTCCGGTGTGCTGGGATTACAGGGGTGCGCCAACACACTGGGCTATGTTCCTCTTACTCTTAACGTGCCCTTCCAGTTACGTTTTCTTTTTCGGGCTTCTCGCTCGCCTCCTGGAACCTTGGAAGTTTGCACTTTCAAACCTCCAGGGTTTAACTTCGGCAGCATCTGCACGCGCGCGGGGACCAAGAACTCAGGGCGCAGAAGTCCCAGCCCCGGGAACGGAAAGCCGGGTTAATTCCAGGACTCGCTTCCCAGAGCTCCCTGCGACGGCGCGTGACGGTTGCCACGGAGACCGGAAGGGCCCAGCTTCCTGACTCGCCGGAACTCAGGCGGGAACTACATCACCCGGAAGGCGCTGCTCGTGAGTCCGCAGTACTCATTGGCCCAATGAGGGCGGGGCTGGACTTCCGGCGCCCACGACTGTCACTTTGCAGCCGGACTTGGGGCCGCACCGGCGATCTGGGTCGGGGGCGAGGGTGGCTCCTCAGGAGCCTCTGGGGCCCGAGACAGAGCAGCAAGGAAGGACACGCTAGCCTGGCTCGCTGCGTGCCTCGCCCACCTGCGCGACGGGCCGCCGGATGGTGGCTCCGCCTCCGAGCCTCAGTCTTCCCCTGGGCGCGCAGTCTGCCCGGTGGGGCTGGAGGGCCGCGCCCGGAGCCACGTGCGCTGCAGCCCTCGAGCAGGCCCTCGTGCGTCTCGCCGCACGCTCCGCGCCCGAGGCCGGTGGGGACTCGGAGGCCTACGCAGGCGCGTGAGGCCGGGGCGGCTCCGCGATGCAGGTCGCTCGCCTCCTCCCCGCCTCAGCCCCAGGCCGGATGGCGGCGACGGGCGCGCTGACGGATCCGGCGCGGGTAAGAGTAAGAAGCCCACAGACTCCAGGCCCCCGAAGGAAGGGCTTACCCTGCTCTCGCGGCCCGGGATGGGGATGTGTCTCATTCAGCAGCCGCAGTGCTGGCCAGCGAGGGGTGCGTGTGCGGAAGTCCCACGCCCGCCATTCGGAGGGTGAAGGTCCCACGCAGGCACCCGCGAAGGAGCGGCTGACCCTTGGATCTTCTCCTTGGGGAGCGCGGGGAGAGGGATATTGGTGCAGAGAGGACTGCGAAGTTGGGGCGTCAGGAGCCCCAGCTGTGGTTTGGTTTGGTTTGATTTGGAACAGAAAGCCGGACGTCCTCTTGGTTGAAAAAAATTGTTTTTTCAGTACTAGGGATTAAACCTACCGCCTTTGCTCTCAGCTACATTCCCAGTCCATATCTATATCTATATATCTATATCTATATCTATATCTGTTTTTTACATTTCAAGATAGAGTCTTGTTAAGTTGCTATATGGCCCAGGCTGGAATAGAAATTGTGATTCTCCTGCTTCAGCCTCCCAGAGTGCTGGGATTGCAGGTATAGGCCACCATGCCTAGTCGGTTAGAATTTTAAAGTATCACACCTTTTGCTGAGTGAAGAACAGGAGTGTGCAGGGAGGCTCTTTCTGCAGTCCAGGTGGGCAACGATGTCTCCTGAATCAAATGGAGCAGTGGTGGTGGGAAACATGGTTGGATTGTGGATAAATCTGCTCATGCATGAGGTGTGTGGTGTGAGCGAGTGTTGTGAGTAAAGAACTGTCCCAGGATTTTCAGCTCGAGTGGCTGGAAGAACGGAGTTGCTACAGACAGAACAAGAATTCGAGGAGAAAGGTGATTTCTTTCAGGGAAGAGGTCAGGAGTCTGTAATGTCCTGGAGTGCAGGTGTTAGGGGACATGAACTTCTGGCATCCAATTGACAGAGTCCCACCTAGTGTCCCGGGCCAAAGCAGGGTCTGGGAATTGGCGTGAAGAGAGGATGATCCCATGGACTGACCCAGGGCGGTCAGGACTTGAGAGGCAACAAGAAAAGAGTGGCCAGGGCTCCTGGGGCTGTCAGTGGAGGACCCTGGCAGGTGGCTGATGGTGGGGTGGGCAGCAACAGAGCAGACAAGAAATGGAACAGTGCTGGGGAGGGAGGAAGGGATCGACTTCTTGTGTGTCCACCAGGTCTTTGGGGCCACTTCCTGTGGCAACTGGGTGTGATTATCCAGTTCATCAGACTGGAGAAACAGCCTTGAAATGTCAGGCAGACACAGCAGGGGAGGATCCTTGGGATAGGCATGGGGGCTCAACGAGGACTTGAACTATTGCTTGTTGCAGGTACAGGTAGGGACCCCTTGTAGAGGTCATGCTGGGGCCTGAGTGGACATCTGGGGCCACCTTTGGTGTAGTTCTAGCCCAGGGCCCCAAGGCATGCTCTCCCTTGCTGAGGTGGAGATGAGGGAGAGCACCTGTGGCTTGCGGGGGTGTGGATGGGGAAATGCTTTCTGAGATGGGTCTGGGTAGGAAGGGAAGCAGGGGGAGTGTCAGAGACTTCAGGGGGTCATCTGATGGGATGAAGTGCTGGGTGCTGTGTCCTATTGCTGTGCCTCAGACTGTCTCCTTTTGCCTGCTGTTGCAGGGCCTGATGGCTTTCGAGGATGTGGCCGTGTACTTCTCCCGGGAGGAATGGGTGCTCCTGGATACAGGCCAGAGGGCCCTGTACCGCCACGTGATGCTGGAGAACTTCGCACTTGTGGCCTCACTGGGTAAAGCCCTGGGTCCTCATGAGAAGTGAACTGGTATCAGAATGGGCCATCAGGATAGCTCCTACCTCCCTGGCTACCCATGAATAAGGTCTTCTGGCCAGGGCCCTGGTGAGACAGGGTTGGGGCCCCAGCGATGTAGTCTGGGTGGCTCAGCTATTTCTGTGTCCCTCTCTGGCTGCAGCCTCCTGTGCCTGCTGCTGTCCCCTTCTGTGGTACTGTTGACGTAGTCGCTGCTGGTTGCATAGATGGCACCATCTGTTTCCACGTAGCCCTGGCCCTGCTACATGTTGAGGGGTGGCTGGCTGGTGCTGAGCTGCCGTTGTCCTCTCACCTGATCTTCCTCCTTTCAGGATTTTTCTCCTCCCCACCTCGTGTGGTCATCCAGCTGCAGCGCGGTGAGGAGCCTTGGGTTCCCAGTGGGAAGGACTCTATCCTGGGCAGGGACGCTCACAGGAGGCTGGGCCTGGGTGAGTCTGGGCTCATGGTGGGGTAAAGTCAGGACCAGTCTGTGGCCAAGCCGCTGTCTCCCCTCCTGGCCCCACAGACATATACTCTTGTGCCTCCTGTCTCTTCCCTGTCTTCATGGTACGGTCTTGGCTGCCCTCAAAGACGGAGCTCCAAGGCACAGGGGCTGTTCACATAGGAAGTCACTGCCCAGGCATGCAGAGCCCTGCTCAGAGTAGCCCTGCACCAGGCTGGGTTGTGCTGGCCCAAACCCTGCACATCTCACTGCCCCTTTCCTGGGGTCTTTCCTTCATCCCTGTGTTCACATGTTGCTTCTGCACTCGACATGACCGAGCTTGTCTCGGTCCTTTTGTGTGGGGTGAGGACAGAGAAAGGCAGTCAATAAACAGTGTTCACAAATGGTCTCCGGCCTCAGATGGGCACTAGAGCAAGGGGCAAAAGCAGGCTGGGGAGCGAAGTGAGAAAGAAACAGGGTATGTGTGTGGTGTTAGCCTTCTGGCACTGTGACAGAATACCTGAGGTAAATAGTTTAAGGGAGTACAGCTCATTTTGGCTCACAGTTTCAGAATTTCAGTCTGTGGTTGCCTAGTTCCATTGCTCTTGGCCTGTGGAGAGGCTGAATACTGTGGCAGAGGGTGTGGAGGAGAGTAGTTGCTCATCTCATAGCAGCCAGAAAGCAGAGGGAAAGACCTCTCATGGTCCACTCACCTTCTGAAAATACCAACTCTGAACCCATAGCCCTTTTGGGAGACATTTAGAAAAAAAATTTTGGTACTGAGGCCAGGGGAAATGTGCTAACATATATCCCCTGCTCTTTTTTTATTTTTTAATTTTGAGACAGAGTCTCGCTATGTTGCCCAGGCTAGGCTTGAGCTTGTGATTCTCCTCCTCTTCCTCCCAGAGTGCTAGGATTACAGGTGCGTGCCACCACACCTGGCTGGGGAATAGTTTAAATTCAAACTGTAGCATTCTACTCCTGGCTCACAAAGGATCAAGTACATCTCTTAATCCAGAATACATTTACTCCATCATTTCTCAAAAGTCCAAGTCCAAAGTCTCCTCTGACTCAAGACAAATTTTAGCTGTGAGCCCTTGTAAAATTTATTTATTTATTTTTTTTGATACCTGGGATCGAACTTGGGTCCTTGCACTTGCGCAGCAGGCGGCGAAACCACTGAGCTAAATCCCTGCCCCAAGCCCTTGTAAAATTTAAAAAGCAAGTCATACTCCCAAGAAACACTGGCAAATGTTAAACGTTCCTATTCCAAATGGAAGGAGTAGGGAAACAGAAAGGAATTGGACCAAAGCAAGACTGCAAGATAGCAGGACAAACAATAATCCCTGTGGCTCCATCTGTTATCCCGGGCACATGGTGCCATGATATGAGCTCCAGAGGCCCAGGCAGCCCTGCTCCTATGGCTTTCCAGTTGCAGCCCAGTCTCTCCTGGACTGGCTGTGCTCACTGCCTATCCTATTCCTTGGCAGACGGTCTGTGTTCCTGGCATTGCTTAACTTCCTGGGCTCCGTGCTGTGGCTTTGGCTTCACTCTCAAGCTTCACGCATGGCCCTTTCAGGGGCTGCCCACAGGGACTCTGCCCCTGCCACACACTGCCTGGGCTCCCAGAGCAGCCTTTGAAGTCTCAGTGGAGGCCTCCATGTCACTGTAACTCTCATATTCTGCATTCCTGCAAAACCAGCATCATGTGGTGACTCCAAACCAGCTGAAGCAGTAGCCAGGACCTCTTAGACCACAGCTGCAGCAGCCCCTGAGCACCTGTATGATAAACAAATCCTGGGGAAACAACTTCCAGGCAGCCTTGCTAGAGCAGAGTGCCCCAAGAGCTCTTATCAAAGCAGAATCATTGAAAAAGAGTTTACAGCTTTATACCCTTGAGGTTTTTGTTTTGTTTTGTTTCTTTTTTGTTCTAGGGACCGAACTCCAGTCCTTGCGCTTGCGCAGCAGGTGGCGGAAACCACTGAGCTAAATCCCCGGCCCTACCCTTGAGCTTTTGAGGAGTGAAGTCTGGCCTATTAAAAGGCTTCCTAATGTCCTGGTGCAAAGTACTTGGCTTTTTTTCTTTTCTTTAATTTATTTATCTTTGGGGTACACTGTAGATACACGTAATGATAACATTCATCATAGGGAATTTGTACGTGTACGTGATACATCTTGCTTCTTTTTTCCCATTCCCCTCCGCTCTCTTCAACCCCTCTTCCCCTCATTTACAAAAGCATTGTTTCCATTTTTTCTGTTCTTTTTTCTTGCTCCTCCCCTCTTTCCCCTCCTCCTTCCCTTCTTCCCCTTCTCTTTTGAACATTTTTATCATTAAAGAGTTTGAGAAGTAGCGGCATTAAGTCTTCTTTAAATTTCTTGTAGAATTCAGCAATGAATCCATCAGGCCCTAGGCTTTTCTTTGTTGGTAGATTTTTAATTACATCTTCAATTTCATTGACGATAGTTTATTTTGAATTTTTATATCTTCTTGATTCAGTTTTGGCAATTCATATGTATCTAGGAATCTGTCCATTTTTTCTGTGTTGTTCATCTTATTAGAATGCAGGTTTTTGCTTTTTTTTTTTTAGAATACAGGTTATTCCCCAGTACCAAAAAACAACAAAAAAAGAATACAATATTGAAGTAGGTATTGGTGATCTCGATTTCTGCAGGATTTGTTGTGACTTCACCCTTTTCATTCCTATTTGCGTGAATTTGAGTCTTTCCTTTTTTCGATAAGGTTGGCTAAGGATTTGTCAAATTTATTTAAAATCTTTCAAAGAACCAACTCTTCGATTCATTAATTCTTTATATTGTTTTCTTGGTCTCAATTGCATTAATTTCTGCTGTGATCTTTATAATTTCCTTCCCCAAAATATGAGTTTTGGGCTTGACTTGCTCTTCTCTTTTTTGTTGTTGTTACTGGAGATCAAACTCGGGTCCTTGTGCTTGTGCAGCAGGTGGCGAAACCACTGAGCTAAATCCCCGAGCCCAACTTGCTCTTCTTTTTCTAGAAGCTTGAGCTTCAACATTAGGTTATTTATTTGAGCATGCTTTGTTTTTCTGATATGGGAATTCACTGCTATAAATTTCCCTCGTAGGACTGCTTTCATTATGTCCTACAAATTCTGGTATGTTGTATTGGCATTATCATTTAATTATGGAAACTGTTTAATTTCTTTTTTAGTTTCATCTGGGTTTTTTTTTGGTACCGGGGATCGAACTCGGGTTCTTGTGCTTGCGCAGCAGGCAGCGAAACCACTGAGTCATCTGTTTTGTTTTTTGGGGTTTTTTTGGTACTGGGGATTGAACTCGGGTCCTTGTGCTTGTGAGGCAGGCAGCGGAACCACTGAGCTAAATCCCCAGCCCAGTTTCATCTGTGACTCATTGTGTCAGGAGCCATTCTACATAATTTTTTGGGAAAAAATCATTTCACAATTAAATTATGATTAGGGGTGTCTGAGCCTCAATAGTCCCATGATGCTGTGATGCTCAAGGGCAGGATTACATCAGCTGAAGACATCCTGGTTCTTTGAGAACCAAGTAGTAATACAAAAGAGAAAGGTCTCACCTGGAGAGGGACAAATTCCTTATCAGCTTAACTCATCCCACCTACTGTTGTAAGAATATTTTGCTCATCTCATCATCCTAATCAACATATGCACCTCATCTATAGGGAACAGGGAAAAGGGGACGTTACCAGAACCTCTGCAGTAAGTTCTAGTCTCCTGCGAGCCACGGCAGCACAAGGCGAATTACAGGAAAGGTAGAAAAATGAGACTGAGAAGAAGCTGAGCTTTGGGTCTGATCAGTGCTGCTCTGGGCGGCAAAAACGAAAGCCCCTAGTTTACCGCACGTTTTATTCAGTACATCTCTAGGAACAAATGTAACAAATGACTTGCAGAGAGTTCAGTACATCCTGGGTAAACAAGATTAACAGTCCAAGAACAATGGGGAACTGAGTAGATGTTTGTTCCTCCCAGGATGTTTTCAGCGCCCAGAATGGTTCTTGTCCTGGAGAATCACAGCATCACCAGATCATTGAGGTCTCAGTTGTGACCGGAGGCCAAAATGGAGTTATTCCGTAGCTGGGCTGTAGGCAAAAGAACTAGGCTAACCAAATGATTTTACCCTAAAATTATGTAGCATTGCTCCCGACACTCATCTAAGATCCTCATCTTCATGGGATTACTACCCTCCAGAGTCACCTGATACTTCCTGCAATTATAAGATCCTCATCAATTTAGAATTATCGCCACCCTCTGAGATATCTGATACTCCCTGTGAACCCAATAAATAGTGGCAGCTCGGAGCGTCTTTGTCTTTGCCCACTCGGAGACACTGACCTCCCAGCCCCCATATACTCTGAAATTACAAAAGTCTCTGTTGTCTTTCTTTAGCCCTTGCTGTCTCCCTTTCTATGCAGTCAAAGGATTGATTGCCCTCTGATACCGTTGGTTGCTCAGGAGGGTGTTATTTAATTTCCATATGTTTATGAAGGTTTTATGGTTTCTTTTGCCATTGATTTCCAATTTCATTGCACTATGATCTGATAATATGCATTGGATAATTTCAATTCCTTTGCATTTACTTAAGCATGTTCTATAAACTAGTATGTGGTCTATTTTGGAGAATGTCCTGTGTGCAGCTGTGAAGAATGTGTATTCTGATGTTGTGTGGTAGAGTGTTCTATAGACCTCTACTGAGTCCATATGTTGAAAAGTTTGGTTCAGTTCTGATAGTTTTTTGTGGATTTTTTTTGTCTAGAGGATCTGTCTGTGACACTGGGGTATTGAGGTCCGCGTTACAGTTGTATTAGTGCTTATTTGATTTTTCATGTCCATTAATATTTGTTTTATATAGTTGGATACACTGGCATTTGCTGCAGATATATTTATGATTGTCATCTCTTCTTCTTTGATTGTTCCCTTAGTAAGGATATAGTGATCATTGTCTCTTATAATCAGTCTTGGCTTAAGATCTACTTTGTCTGCAAATAGAATAGCTATCCCTGCTTTTTTCTGGGTTCCTGTCACATGGAGTATTGTTTTCCATCCTTTGACTTTCAGTCTGAATGTGTACAGCATATTTTTGGATCTTGTGTCTTGATCCATTCTGCCAGTCTCTTTCTTTTGATTGGTGAATTGAGACTATTACTATTGATGGTTACAACTGATATGTATTGACTTACTCTGTTCTTTTTTTTTCCCCCCTCCGTTTGATTACTTGCCTTGCCTGGTGGGTTCATTCTGTGGGGATCATGGAATTGTCCATGTCCTTTATAACATTTTGGAATGATGGTTAGGTGGTCATGAATTTCTTCAAGTGTTCTTTGTCATGAAAGTATCTTATTTCCCCATCATTTTTTTTTTTTTTTTTGGTACCAGGGATTGAACTCGGGTCCTTGTGCTTGTGCAGCAGGCAGCAAAACCACTGAGCTAAATCCCTGGCCCTTCCCTATCAATTTTGAAAGATAGTTTTGTGGCGTACATCAATCTGGGCTGGAGGTTGTTTTCTTTCAGAACTTGAAATACTTTACTCCAAGCTCTCCTGGACTTGAGGGTTTGTGTTGAGAAGTTTGCTGGGATTCTGATGAGCTTTCCTTTATAGGTGATTTATTTCTTTTCTCTAACAGCTTTCAATATTCAGTTGTGTTGAATTTCTGGAATCTTGAGTATTATATGCCTTGGTATTGATTCTTTTTGATCATGGCTAATTGGAGTTCTATATGCCTCACCTATTTGTATGTCAAATTCTTTTTCTCCGCTGGGGAATTTTTCTCCTATTACTTCTGTGAACAGGTTTTTTATGTCATTTGTGCTAGCTCTTGCTTTTTCGTTGACTCTGATGAATCTTGTCATTCTTTTTTTGAATCATTTAGTGCCTGCTGGATTGATTTTTAATGGTCCCTTGTTATTTTTTGTGTGTGTTTCTGGGTACCAGGAATCGAACTCAGGGCCTTGTGCTTGACAGGCAGGTGCTACACTGCTGTTATATCCCTAGCCCTGGTTCCTTGCTATTTTTTTTCCTTGCTATTTTTAAGAAATCTTTCTTTTCATGATCACTACCTGCAATCCTGTCTTCTATATCTGATATTCTGTCCTCACATTGGCTTATTCTACTGCACATACATTCAGTGGAATTTTTAATCTTGATACCTGTTGAATCTGTTTCATGGTTTCCGTTTCTTTCCTATGTTGGGTGTTCATGGTTTCCATCATTTTCCTAAGCTCCTTTATTTTTATTTGTATGTGCTCTAGAGTCACTAAGTATGTCTTTCATTATGTTCACCATCTCTAGTTATCTGAGGAATTATTTCTGATTTGATTTTTTTGTAGAACCTCATTCATCTGCTTTGTTACTTCCGCTGTTACCACTTCAGAGAGTCCAGGTGGGAGCCTTTGGAATTGTTCCACCTTATTGCCCTCTGAGTTTGCCTTTGGTGAGCTGAAAGTCTGGGGTTGCATCTTGCTTAAGTATCTTCTCATCTTTCTTTCTTTCTTTCTTTCTTTCTTTCTTTCTTTCTTTCTTTCTTTCTTTCATTCTTTCTTTCTTCCCTCTTTGTCTTTTTCTCTTTGTCTCTCTCCCTCTCTCCCTCCCTCCCTCTCTTTCTCTTTCTTTTTTTGTTTAATTCCAGGGTTGATGCTTGTAAATTGCTTATGGAGGGTAGCTTTATTGCCAGTATTGAGAACCTTTAGGAAATGACTACTCAGAGATATCTTCCAGATGTACCTGGCTTTTGAGTTTTGAGTCTGTTGCATGATCCTACCTCTTCAATTTATTGGGAATGAGAAGTTGCTGCCTGTTTGGCCTATTCCCTGATTCTTTGGCACTGGCCTATAGTATTGTTTGTGAACAATCTCAGTCTTTGCATACCAGGAAGAACAACTGATTAGAACAATTATGTTACCTTGGCTAAAGCAGTATAGTCAGCAATAACATTAGCATTAGGGCTGGGGATTTAGCTCAGTGGTTCTGCTGCCTGCTTTGCAAGTGCAAGGTCCTGAGTTTGATCCGAGTACCAAAAACCCCCCAAAAAACAGTATCATCAAACACAGCCTAGAAAATAATAAATCGTGATAACTATTAATTTGCCACCTTTGGGCTGGAGATTTAGCTCAGTGGTTCTGATGCCTGCTCCACAAGCACAAAATCCTGAGTTCAATCTCTGGTACCAAAAAAAAAAAAAGCCACCTTTAACTGTATGAGTTATATTTGTGGTTATATAACAAAATTTAAAACACCAGAAAATTGTATACAGTATATGTGCCTCAGTGTGGCGATTTTACCCTCAAGGCAGAAAGTTTAAAAGAGATTGGGGGGAAAAAACAGAAATAGAAGAAGAGGAAGAGATTAGAAGCAAGGCTGGAGACAAAGATCACGCAACCTTCGGGAAACTGGTGGAGAAGACGGAGGAAAGAGAGAAGGAAGAAATAAAAATAACAGCAACAAAAAAACTGGAAACAATGTTCACCTCATATAAAAACAAGAAGAAGTAATCAGGAAAAACAAAATGAAACAACAACAAAAGAAACAAGGGCTGGGGATTTAGCTCAGTGGTGCCACCACCTGCCTTGCAAGGTCCCAAGTTTGATCCCCGCTACTCAAAAAAAACCAAGAAAAGAGGGCCAGGGATGTAGCTCAGTGGCACTGTGCCTGCCTGGCAAGCGCAAGGTCCTGAGTTCAATCCCCAGTTCTAGCCAAAAAAACAAAAATGAAAAGAAGAAAACAAAATGTCCACTACAGGGGATGTCTACTCTCACTGGTAGACACAGTGGGCAAACAGCCCAGATCTGTGTGCATTAATTCCAGCAAGTCAGCTGTAGGATGTACAGTGGGGTAGTGGATAATCCCAGCAAGCCTGCATCTTTAGTTCCACTGAAGTTCAGGTTGGTTTCTGGCTGTGAGGTTAGAACCCAATTTGTTAAGCCTGCAACACTCTGTGCCTCCTGCCAGTTTGAATTCGGCTCCTTGACCTCCCCCATCTTAAACTCGGTTCCACCTCACCCAGAGGCTTGGAGTTGCTAGATGGAGCCACCCCAAAGCTCCTCTGAGTTCCAGGCTCAGTTGGCCCCTCTCTAAGATCACTACCTGCCAGTTGCCCTCTCCCGGGGGTGGGCATCTGAACCCAAATAACTCACCAGCCATTGTAGTTCCCTACATCCACTGCTACATTCCACTTGTTTGTTTGGTGGGGTTTTTGTTTTTTTTGAGGGGGATATATTTGAAAATTTTTTTCATTTTTTTTTTTCCCTTTGGTACTGGGGATCAAACTCGGGACCTTGCCACTTGCAAGGCAGGTGCCGGAACCACTGAGCTAAATCCCCAGGCTCTTTTTCATGTTTTTTTTCTAGTTTTATTGGTACATTTCAGATTTATATAATGGTAACATTCATCATAGGAAATTTGTACCTATCCATGATATATCTTGCTTCTTTTTTTCCCATTCCCCTCCCCCCTTTAATTCCTCTTCCCCTCCTTATTTACAAAAGCTTTGTTTCCATTTTTTCCTTCCTATTTTTTTCCTTGTCCCTTCTTTCCTTTCCCCCTCCCCCTCATTCCCATTCTCATTTGAACATTTTCTTCCCATTTCTCAATATCTATTATACATTGTGGTTCTTATTTCCACTTTTGGTTTCTTACACCAGAGAAACAATGTGGTAGTATAGTCTCAAGGTGCATCCATTTAAAATCTTTTCTGCTCTGTCTTTTCCCAATGAATTCCTAATGAATTTTCCTAATGAAATTTCCTTCACCAGATTAGTAAGTCTTCCACCTTTTAAACCCAGCCTCCTGTGAAGTCTCAGGGCATGGACAAAATGTAGACACATTCTTTGCCAGAATGCACCAAGAATAGCCTCTAGTCCAATTCCCACCAGAATTGTCTGTACTGGCCAGGCGTGGTGGCACAAGTCTGTAACCACAGCATTCAGGAGGTTCAGGCAGGAAGGTCATCTTGAAGTTAAGGCCAGCCATAGCTACATAGTTCAAGGCCAGCCTGAACTGGCTTGCATAATGAGACCTTGTCTCAAGAAAACAAAAACAGGCCAGATGTGGTGGTACATGCCTATAGTCCCAGCACCTGAGAGGCTCAAGCAGGAGGATCCTTGTGAGTTCAAGGCCAGCCTGAACTACATAGTGAGACCTTGTCTCAAAAAACCAAAAAAAGTACTGTCTATATTCCTATCAGGTATCTTACCTGAGTTCACACCAGAATCATCCATTAAGCTCCAGTTCCAAAGGCTTCTGAGGGGCTGGAGATTTAGCTCAGTGGTACCATGCCTGCCTGGTAAGTGCAAGGTCCTGAGTTTGATTCCTGGTACCAAAAAAAATCAGTTGTCCAAAGGGTTCTGAGCCACATGATCAGGTGTAATCACAGCAGTGGCCCCTCTTGGTACCAATTTTCTGAGGTGAACAGCTCCCTCTTTCCCTGGCCCCACGAATAACAAAGCCAAGTGGCTATGGACTGAAACCTCTGAAACTGAGCCAAAGTAATCCTTTCCTCCTGTTTTTCCCAGCTGTTTGGTCTCAGCGATGTAAATTACAGGGGGCCTGTGGAAGAGTCCTGCTCAGCTTCCTGCACCCTACTTCCTGAGGTCTGGCTGCAGTCAGTCGTGCCCAGGCTTCCTTGCTCCCCTTCTCAGGGGCCTCTGCTATCCAGTCCCTGGGTCCCAACCTGCCCGCAGGTCTTGCTCTGGTCACCTGAAGCAGCCACGTTTTTCTGCCCTTAGGTTCCCATTGGGTGGCTGAGCACAGAAGCATTTCCAGAGAAGCCACAACGCGAGGGCCCTTCTCTGGCACCTGCCCTGGCCCTCTTGCTAGTGTCCCACCAGGCACCGCTTTGTCCAGAGAGAGGAAGCCCACAGGAGTTTCGGTGATCTACTGGGAGAGGCTCCTGCTGGGTTCAGGGCTGCGGCTGAGCTCCCCACAGAGGGGTGGCGGGCCCAGGGACAAGGACCCAGAGGATCGGTCGACGGTCCCTCGAGCATCCCTCCAGCCAGACCCGGGGGATCGTGGCACAGCCTGGGGGTTAGGGTTAGGGGAGGAGCAGGGCGAGCCAGGGCCTCTCCCAGGGGAGAAGCCCTTCGAGTGCACGGCCTGTAGCAAGGTGTTCGTGAAGAGCTCCGACCTACTGAAGCACCTGCGCACGCACACTGGTGAGCGGCCCTACGCATGCGTGCAGTGTGGCAAGGCCTTCAGCCAAACCTCACACCTGACGCAACACTTGCGCATTCACAGCGGCGAGACACCTTATGCCTGCCCAGCCTGTGGCAAGGCCTTCCGCCACAGCTCCTCGCTTGTGCGCCACCAGCGGATCCACACGGCCGAGAAGGCCTTCCGCTGTGGTGACTGCGGCAAGGCCTTCAGCCACGGCTCAAACCTCAGCCAGCATCGCAAGATCCACGCGGGAGGCCGGCCCTATGCATGTGCACGTTGTGGCCGCCGTTTCTGCCGCAACTCGCACCTGATCCAGCACGAGCGCACTCACACGGGTGAGAAGCCCTTCGCCTGTGCGCTCTGCGGCGCTGCCTTCAGCCAGGGCTCCTCGCTCTTCAAGCACCAGCGCGTGCATACAGGCGAGAAGCCCTTCGCCTGCGCGCAGTGCGGCCGCGCCTTCAGCCACAGCTCCAACCTCACGCAGCACCGGCTGCTGCACACGGGGGAGCGGCCCTTCCGCTGTGCAGACTGTGGCAAGGCCTTCGCCAAGGGCGCAGTGCTGCTCAGCCACCGGCGCATCCACACAGGCGAGAAGCCCTTCGCCTGCCCGCAGTGTGGCCGTGCCTTCCGTGAGCGCCCTGCGCTCTTCCACCACCAGCGGGTCCACACAGGCGAGAAGGCCTTGCGGCGGCCAAGGGCCCGGCCTCCCCCAGCGGAGGAGATGGCAGGGAAGGAGGCCAGGGCTCCCACCAACTCGGGCTCTGCCTAGGCCTGAGGCCCTTTACACCTGGGGACAGGATTGGTCACAGCCCATGCTTCTGTCCTCAGAAAGGTCACGCAGCAGAGACATCCAGCGTTCAACCAGAGGCAGGGCTTGCCCTGAACCTGTACAGCAGTCAGAGCCCCAGGAGGCTGCCTCTTGGGTGCTTCACGGGACCAGAAGCCTGGACAGGCTTCTCTGCGCATGCACTAGCCACTTCCCCCAGGCCTCTGCCATGTAGGGATTTCCTTGGGCCTGCCCAGACCTCTGAAGGCTTTGGAAATGGGGGTTTGGGGGCTGGCCTGTGCAGGTGACTGGGCTCTGAGCCTCACCTTCCTCCTCTGGGGTAAAAAAAATCTGGCCCCACCTGACTAGCAGGATCTTAATATGGTCCCACTTGGTCACCAACAGCCCCTCTAGGTACTGGAAATTTCCTCCTGTGAGCTCTGTACTGGTGTCTATCCCCACTTAAAAGATGAGGAAGTAGAGTCCCAGAGAGGGGAAGTGAGTTCCCCAGGGCACACGGCAGAAACAGACTAGTACTCAGGCACACTGGCTCCCCAGGCACAGCAGACTCTGGAAAGATGGAGGCCTGGGGTGGGGGGCATGTGGCCCTCAGCAGTGGAAAGGTAGACCAAGGTATGCTCTCCCTGGCTGTACCATGCACATTCTCACCCAAGCCGTGTCACCAGCTCCGGACACCAAAGTCAGTGTTCAAGGGACTTTTATATCTAAGGCTATGGTAATAACTTCGGAGGAAAAGAGATAGAGTTGCTCATTTTTGCTGGGTTGGTGGCCACATGTCCCCTGTTCTCCCACCTGGGCTGGAAGATGACTGCGGAACAGGGAGAACTTCCCATTATCTGAGACTGGTGCCCTCTGGGGCTTTGGCGGCAGATGGGTGGGGTGGTCGCTTAGTTTGTTTTCTATGTCCTTCAGCAGACCAGGCTGTGTTCCAACCTGATGCCTCACTGGCAGAGAGTGATCTTTGGACCGGAAAAACAAACTAGTATTTACAACTTGGAATAGTTGTAAGTTGTCTTTTTTTTTTTTTTTTTTTTTTTGAGACCGTCTTGCTATATTGTTCAGGCTGGCCTCAAATTCCCTGCTACCCTCCTGCATCAGCCTCCCCAGAGTTGGGATTACAGACATGCACCACCATGCCCAGCTTATTTTTTATTTTGAGACAGGTTCTCAGATCACTAAGTTGCCTGGGCTGGAGTAGAATATGCAGTCCTGCCATAGCCTCCTAGAATGCTGGAATTACAGGTGTACACCCCTGGACCCCAAGGCTTCTTTTTAAACATTTGTGTGAACAGTGGCAGCCTGATGCCCTTTTTACCCTGCTGCAATCCAGACAGTATTAAATGAACGTGCCACTGGGGTGTTGTCAGCACAGAGGTTCCGGGATTTGGCTCAACCTGGAGAGACTGGGGAGAGATGCAGCCAGGCTGTAACCTGGAGAGGGACTAGGGCATCTGTATCCCTTGGTGCCCTGCAGTGGATTAGGGTGGGGCTGCTTTGGAGCCACAGTTCTGCTGGGAGCTGAGCCTTTGTGGATTCACGTTATGGAAGTGAGGTGGGCGGGGGAAACAGGAGTGGTCATGCACCATAAATGCAGAGCTGACTCTGGCCCAGGGTGCCCCAGTCCTATCACCTCCGAGGCACTACAGCCGTCGCCTGGGCCCAGATGGCAGATGCAGCTGTTCTGTTCACGTACCATTGGAGCCAGACCCATCTGCCCATCAGGCGTCACATGTATTCCTACAAGGAGGGAGGCATGCTGGACCACTTCTCCAGGACCCTCCAAGGCGAGCCCTCTGAGCTGAGCCTCCTGATCCCCCAAACCATTGTCCACCTCCCACTCACCGAGCTGTGGTCTCAGGCTGCAGATCTGTGAAATGCAGACAAACCACCAGCCACAGAGACTTGGGGAGGTTGTGGGGTTCAGGACTGAAGGCACCTGTCAAGCAAGTGGGTACCCAGACAGTCACATGAAACTTTTCCTATGTGTTGGGTGGGAGTTCCTGGAGCCAAGTTTCTTCCCCAAGCCCACCTGACCCCTCAGACTGAATCCAGTGCCCAGTCCTGTCTAACCAGCTAGCCTTTTCCCTACATGGTGCTCCTTGCCACTTCTTTGCTTGGGCCCCTGTTGTCCCTTGGCTGCACTCTCGATTCTACTCCAACACCCAGAACTGGTCAGTGTCTCCAGTCTGGGCTCCCTCCTTCCAAATCTTCGCTCTTGAGTTGCCCTTTCCTCAGCCCAAGGTCATATTGGGCTGGTCTCTGAACCCTGAATAAGCTGGGACTGTAGAAGTGTCCCTGGGCCTTGATGTCAGGAGGTCAGACCAAACATCATATTTGGCTCCAACCCACTGAAACCACAAGGTGTTTAAAACAAATGCAGAGTGTTCTCCACATCCAAGATGCATGGGTCACTGTTGCAAGAGAAGCACTGGATTTTGCATAAGTTGCTGCAGAATGGGAATTCACCAGCTGAAGTAGCCAAGATTACTGCAGAAGCCACTGAAAAAGACACCAGCAGTACAATTGGTTGTGGTGAGGGAACTGTCAAGAAAGAGCAGCTGAGTCCTAAGAAGAAGGATAATAATGCACTTCTTAGATGCTTGCTGGACAGGGATGTCCCAGTGATACACTCTGTAAAGAATTACAGCCCCGAGTTGAAGGGATGGATAATAAAACGAGTCAGTGCAGTGGCTCCACCGTTCCCACCTCAAATCAAGAGACCCTAAAATTAAGATGGAAACAAGTGAAGAGGGATCTGGAGACTTGGATAGTCTAGATGCTATTCTTGGTGATCTGAATAGATCTGGCTTTTACAATAATCCCATATCAACAAATGGTAGTCATCTGGGGAGCAAGCAACATGTTTCAAGGAGCTAATTCTCTGGGTTTAAGAAGTCTACGATCTGTGCAGTCCATTCCTCCATATAGCCGAGTGGTGTAAAGAAACCCACACACAAATACAGAAATATGTGAATGGGGAAAGGAGTTGATAGCAATGGCGTTCTACACGTGGATAGAGGAGATGTCACTAATTCAGGGAAAGCCGAACACTGAGTTGGCAATGGAGAAAACAGAGAGGCCCAACCAGGCTTATCCTGTAGCACAGCAGCAGACTTGGAAACCAGCAGCCCAGGGAGGGGAGGCCTATACCAGACTGCCTGGGGAAGAGCTCTCTGAGAGCCATTAGAGCCCCACGCACCCTCCCCACCTGCGGTGAGAGAGTTGTTTCCAGAGAACCTGCATAGTCCTCCACAAACCTCCATGCTTCCAAAATAGCCCAACCCAAGGGAGCTGCCAGAAACCTCAGTTGATGCGCTCTACCACGCAACTGCTCAGAGTCTCCAGTCAGTGGTAGGACTACTGCTCTTCATCCAGAGCTGGTAGCTGGGATTCCAGGTTAACAGAAGAAACCAAAACACAAAATGTAGTCTGGGGTTGAATGAATAAGTCATGGTGCAGCCACTTGATGTGGAAGCAAAACTGACCCAGTTATATGGTTAGATTTTTTTTTTTTTTGGTATCAAGGATCGAATTCAGGACCTTGCTCTTGAGAGGCAGGTAGCAGAACCACTGAGCTAAATCCTCAGCCCAACGGTTTGATTTTTTAAAAAACAGAAACAGTGCCTATTGAGAGAAACATCACTTTGACTACTTCTGGTTCCCAAAGGGAAGGCTGAGCACATCCCATGAACTTGAACAGAAATCTCCAGCCTCCATTTGCAGGGCTATTATTTGAAGATGAGTGAGACAGTGATCACATGGTTACCTCCTCAGTAAATGGTTGCGCACCAGACTGCCTGTGTCCTCCGAAGGCTGCAGGGCGCTTAACAAAGGTCGAATGATCTCCCACCCCCACAAATCCCGCCTGCCCTCTACCCAGGACTGCCTGCAGCGGAATTTCAAGTGAATCTTTTACTCAGAGGCCAGAGCCACTTCTTCCGGCCTCCTCAGGGTCGGGGAGACTCTCCCATCATTGGTATGGAAACAGCAAGAGGCCCTTGGAAGGGCTGTAGTTGTTAATGGGTGACAGCTGGACGCGAACGAAGCCTTGGAAAGAGTGCTCGGGCAGGTGCTGGGACGGGATGTTCGCTCTGATTGGCCGAGAGATACCAGCACCCTCCAATAGAAATTTGGTCCGCTAAGCACATGCGCAGGTATTCGAGGCTCCGTCGGTTGACAGTGGGAGAGTTTTGGGGTTCGTATGCAAAGAAAGTGTGGCTGCTACACAAGGGAAGGAGCTCCCTAAACTGCAGCACTGCGGATTCCTCAAGAGCAACGGAGCGTCTCAGTCCAGAGAAGCCTCTGATAATGTTCCCCTGTTCTTGCTTGCTGAGGCTTATGGGAAATGTAGTCCAAGGAGGGCGGCGATGTCCACGGAACAGGCCTGGGATTGGCCAGGGTAGCGTCGCCAGGGCAACGAGCGGAGGGACCGTTCCGAGTGACGCCACTTCCCGGAAGTGGACTCCCAGCACTGGCGCGGAGGCTGAGGTGAGCGCGTACTTGTCTGCGCGGGGCGCGTCCGCCAGGGGACCCGACCCTCCGTGGCTACCTGTCGGGAGAGCAGGCCCAACGTGCCACGTGTCCTCCATCCTGCGCTTCTGTACAGGCCCTTCTTCCCACTCAGAAGGCCAATCCCTATTTCCTGTCCACGGCCGGCCTCCTACAGATTTGCTTCTTCTCTTTCCAGTTTGGGAGAGAGGCCCCCCCCCCCCCCCCGAATCTCCTCGGGAATCAGTTTCTTGCCCATCAGTCCATGCAGCGAGCGTTTTGTTTGGCTTTCCATGCACGGGCCCGGGCGGTAGGGAGCATGGAATCTCAATCCCATCAGCTTCTGCGAACGCACCTTGTGCTTCAACCCCAGCCGGACCCCGTCCCAGAGCCAGATGTCCCGGACACTGTGGGGATGGACTCGCCCTGCCTCTACTTGCCGCCCTGGACCACTGCTCCACCTTCCCAAATGACCTTACCTCCAGCCGGAGGAGCCACTGTTTTGTCATCTCCCAATAGTTCTCTGTATCTGACCCAACTGCCATTTCCTGGAAAATTTTTGGTTACCTTGCATCCAGGCATTTTTCCTCAAGGCTTCCTTTTGGTCCTGGTCCTGACCTTCTTGGTCTCAGTCTCATCAGCAGTCAGTTCCTGTAATCTCCCATGAAGCTGTCCCAGGCCTCAGAGCCTTCTCTATCCTGGCCTTGGCCCCTAGGTTTGGCCCCTAGGTTTGGCCCCTAGTGTCTGCCTTCACCTGGCCAGGCCCCCGTGGATGACACTCATTCTCCTTTTCTGTAGGTTCCTCTTGGCAGTTCCAAGAAGACACAGAAAAGAATGCCATCCCCTCTCGGTCCCTCATACCTGCCCCTGGGGGACTCCGAGACCAACCTCAAGGGACCTGAAGGTGCCCGGCTTCGTTTCCGGGGATTCTGCTACAAGGAGGTGGCAGGGCCACGGGAAGCGCTGGCCCAGCTCCGAGAGCTGTGCCACCAGTGGCTGCGGCCTGAGTCCTGCTCCAAGGAGGAGATCCTAGAGCTGCTGGTGCTGGAGCAGTTCCTGGGCACACTGCCCCTTGAGATCCAGGCCTGGGTACGAAGGCAGCAGCCAGGCTGCCCTGAGGAGGCTGCTGCCCTGGTAGAGGGGCTGCAGCAGGACCCTGGACAGTTGCTAGGCTGGGTGAGTGTGGTTGCATTAGCTTCCCAGGGGGACAGACTGAAAGGAGAGCCCTGTGACATGCCTCTTCTCCTTAGATCACAGCCCACATCCTGAAGCCAGAGGTGCTGCCTGCATCCCAGAAGACAGAGGAATCCTCAGGGAGCCCTCAGCCCTCAGCAACAGTGGATCCCTGTGGAGCAGCCCCAGGGGAGGGCCCACAGGATGCCAGGATGGAAGGGTCGGCCCAGCTCAGTTGCAGTGTGAAGGAGGAGCCCAGTGTGGATGGCCAGGAGATGGGTGAGGCGGGTGTCACACTAGGGCTATGGGCACCTGGCAGGGAGTCCAGGAGAGGTCATACCAAGTCCTAAACTCAGTGTGGATGTCCCTGGCTGGGTTGGAGACCCTGGAGGGACTGCAGAGATGATTCCAGGAAGGCAGCAGCAAAGGGCTGGCTATGCATCATGTCACACATCAGCGATGGGCCAAGGCCACAGCAGTGACACCAGCCCCTCCTCCACTTGGTTCATGTGGGTGGCTCCTGACACCTCTTCCCATCTGCTTCGATTCTCAGCACCTCTCAGCCCCTTACTTCCGGCCCCATCACCTGAGAGTCATCTGGAGCACCAAGAACCAGCCTCTACATCCTTCCAACTACCCAGGAATCAGGTGAGCTGGAGTCGGGGGTTCCCTGGTGGCTGCCCTGTGGTCCCAGGCTCTTGGCCAGTGACTCTTGTGCTCTTTGCTACTTGGAAGGGAAGTAAATACCAGGTTGCCCCCACAGGTCCGGGGGCAGAGGGACAGCCTGCTGTCTCCAGCGCTGGAAGGGACTTGTAACCTAGGCCGTGGAAATCTTGTTTGTGTGGCTTCCTCATCTCCAGAGAAGTCCCGGAGAGGTGTGTGGCTCTCAGAGGTGCTGGGCTAGCACCTGGACATTTGAACTCATGTGTGCAGGTCTGGAGGGGGCAGATGCCCAACTGTGGTAGTACCTGCCCCACCCCTGAGGTCAAACAGAGACTTTTCCCAGGCAATCCCTAAAGTCATTTGTCTCCTAGGGCTTTTCTGAGAAGGCAGTCAGCTGGGCCTAGAGCTTAGCTCAAAGCTCTGCTTCCTTCAACCCTGTGTTCCCAAGTGTGTGGAGTGAGGGCTTTGTCCTCTCCCAGTTCTTGCCCTTCTGAGACTCCCCACTCAGAGACTTCTGCAGCACAACTGCTAGCGGAGAGATGCTTTGAGGCTGAGAAGACCCTTGGGCACCCCGCACAGCCTGTGGCCCAGTCAGAACCCTGTGGCAGTGGGAAGGCTGCACCCTCCAAGGAGCCTTCCTCACAGCCTGTCAACCTTTAGCTGTGACCACATGGGGATGCTGTCTCTCCATCCCTGCTTTGGCTTGTTCTTCAGATTGCTTTTCCCAACTCAGCAAAGCCCCAGATGACATGCTTTGGGGCAGTGAGGTAGGCAGACCCCTTGGGCAGGAAGTGCACTCCTGGTAGAGCCATTGGGACCCCTGCTGTGCACCAAGCTCACTCTCTGTTGGGGCCCCGCTGGCACCCTGAACTTCCTACAGTACCAGTCACCTACTCACAAGCCCCAAGGTGTCCCACTGCACCTATCCCGGGTCCTCCTGGACCTGCCACCCCAACAAGGGATCCCCGTGTCCAGAAACAAGGCCGACCCATTACAGGTAAGGAGGCTAGGCAAAATGCAGCTGGGTCCCCAAGGCCTCTTGCTGTCCCTCCTATTCAAGGTGACAGAGGAGGGACACCCCTTCCTGGCCATGACAGTGGCCTCCCCACAGGAGCGGTGGGTGCTGCTGGACCGGTCGCAGAAGGAGCTCTACTGGGATGCGATGCTGCAGAAGTACGGTTCTGCGGTGTCCCTGGGTGAGGACCGCTTTGCCCTGGGTCCCCAAGCCCCACTCCCTGTCCGGGTGTATGCCTGCCTGATGGCCCCATCCGCAGGGCTGCCAGACCGGGAGCCAAACCCCGACCCAGAGCTGAGTCCGCGCCCTGCCCACCAGGACCTGCCCACTGCGCGGAAGCCCTACACTTGTGCGCAGTGCGGCTGTGGCTTTGACTGGAAGTCCGTCTTTGTAATGCACAGGCGCTCGCACGCTCGTGCCCCGGAGCCCGTGCCACCACCCTGTGCGCCCCGCAGCACCCCACGCCGTGCACCAGGTCACGTGTGCCAGGACTGTGGCCACAGCTTCAGCTGGAAGTCGCAGCTGGTCATCCACCGCAAGGCCCACGCTGGCCAGCGGCGTCATGCCTGCGGGGACTGTGGCCGTGCCTTCGACTGGAAGTCGCAGCTGGTCATCCACCGAAAAAGCCACCAGCCGGAGGCACTGTGAGGAGGAGCCAGCCCAGGATGGAGGCCAGGTCCGCTGCGACAGCCACTGTGCAACCTCAGTGACCACCCAGCCCACGCTCCTCACACAGGATGCAACGCGCGCTGACCGCACTCCTCCCTCCAGGGCCTCACTGCCGGCAGTGGACACTCAGGAACTGGCGTGTACCCCGTGCAGCGGCAGGGCCCCAAGTCTGCCTGTGGAAGGTGACAAGAGGCCCAGGAAAGCACAGCTGGCTTCTCTTCCGAGTGACCTTCTTGTGACCTGTCCTTTTGTGGTGCTTGATGACCCGAGGAGAGGAATTGGCCTGGACCAGCTCACAAATGGCAAGAGAGTGTGCACGAGCCAGGAGGTTGTTGCACAGTGAAAAGGTGTATTGTGAAGTAGCACAAGGTAGCAGCAAGCCGGGACGCCAGCCTGGGCGGCGCAGCCACTGTTCCTTTGTTCTGGTTTCTCGTATTTTACCATACTTACTGTAGTAGGGTATTCCACACCTGCTCCTGCACATTTATGCTTTCCTCTTGCCTTACGTTTAAGTTTGAATTGTGCATGCGTTTCCTGTCATCTGTCAGTAATTAATGAGGGGTGGCACATATGTATGAAGCCTTAAGCATATGATAACGAGAATAGGTCAACTCTGGGACACCCAGGGCAATGAATGTGCTTGTCCCATTGGGTGGAGAGCCCTTAGCGCTCCTTCCTGGTTAGTTTGTGGTCCCCCTCCACTTAGGGTTCCCTTTCAGTTGACTGAGGCCCTCTCATACTTGGCCCACTTCCCATTATCAAAAAGAGCTGGCACAGGCCTGGGGATTTAGCTCAGTGGTTTCGCCGCCTGCTGTGCAAGCGCACGGACCTGAGTTTGATCCCTGGTACCAAAAAAAAAATTAAAAGAATATAAAAAGAGCTGGTACTTTCAACCATCCTCAGTCACCTGTAGAAAGAACGGCCTGTACCAGGTCAGCAGTCCTGGAGATCAACCCCCACCCCTCATGACCCACTGCTTGCCTGTCCTGCCCATTACATGTCCTGCTTTCCAAGTGCGCAGTTTGTGTTTGGGGAGAGGCTCAGGAGTATGAACCCTGGGCCTTTTGCATGCTAGGCAATCACTGAACTGTACCCTACCCCTGTTTTTTAAAAACTTTTGAGGCGGGGGCTGGGGATTTAGCTCAGTGGTTCCAGTGCCTGACCAGAAGGTCCCGAGTTCGAAAATTTTTTGGTACCAGGAATTGACCTCGGGTCCTTGTGCTTGCGCAGCAGGCGGTGAAACCACTGTGCTAAATCCCCAGCCCCCCCCAAAAAAAATTTTTGAGGCAGGGTCTCACTAGGTTGCCTAGGCTAGCCTTGATCATGGCGTTCTCCTGCCTCAGCCTCCCTAGTAGCTAGGATTACAGGTTAGATTTTTAACATAAATTATACTTCGATAATAGGAAAGTCTCTGAATAAAAATTCTGATATCTCATTTCTGCTGACCAGAAAATCAGCAGGATGTGCCCCTTGCCTGGCGGCTTAGAGCCATGGGGCAGCTGTGCAATCCAGAGGGCCAGCCCCAGTGTCCACCTCTGGCCCCCAGCCCGTCTTGTTGCTTGGCCACCCACATTACTCACCAGCCTTGCTGGCCCAGCTCTTTTCTTTTGGTGCCAGGGATCGAACTTGGGACCTTGTGCTTGTGAGGCAGGTGGTGGAACCACTGAGCTAAATCCCCGGCCCTGGCCTGGCTCTTGAGCCTGAGCTGTGTGGGCAGTGGGAGGCCTTTCTTTCTAAGCGTGGATGAACACACACAGATCAAGGCCAGGGCACAGGCCCACGTGGCCTGTGGTCATGCAGCAGGGGGTAAAGGGCCAGTGCCCTGCTGCCTGGCCATGTTTGCTGGTGCCCTGGACAGTCATTCCACACTTAACCAAGGTAGTGTTCACTTCTTAGTAGCTGGTCTAGGTGGATTGAAATGACAGATTTTTTTTTTTGTACCAGGGATCAAACTCTGGACCTTGTGCTTGCCAGGCAGATGCGGCATCACTGAGCTACATCCCCAAGCCCAGATTTATTCTCTTACAGCTAAAAATAAAAATATAAAGGGATGGGGATTTCATTCAGTGGTAGAGCATTTGCCTGGCTGTGTAAGCCCCTGGGCTCGATCTCCAGACTCCCCCAACCAGTCTGCAACATAAACTGCAACGAAACAAAACATTTTAAAGCTCCAAATAAATAATGACTAAAACATAAATGTGGAGAGTCTATGAAGCAGGAATTCACCTCAGAAATTTTATTACGCTGATAAAACCTGCAAGCTTTGAAGCAGTCAGGAAAATACCAGCTCTGTGAGAGAAGGGTCTGGCCTCCCTGGTGCATAGCCGCATAGCCAGTGCATAGCAGTGGTAGGCACAGCACTGTCAACACATGAATAAGTGATACACAGGTCAAGATTATGTGATGGGGCTGCGGATGCAGTTCCATTGTGCAGCACTTGCCGAGCATGTGTGAGGCCCCAGGTTCAGTACCCAGTAAAATACACACATACACACACAGGCGTGCACGCATGCATCAGAGTAAAATTCTTTTTTTTTTGGTACCGGGGATCAAACTCAGGTCCTTGCGCTCGTGCAGCAGGCAGTGAAACCACTGAGCTAAATCCCCAGCCCCAATCAAAATAAATTTTAAAAACTTAAAAGGCTGGGGCTGTAGCTCAGTGCAAGGCCCAGGGTTCAATCCTCAGTATGGGGGGAGAGGAGGTGAATGGTTAGGGCTCTGGGAAAAATGGATTTGAATAAAGTGCCAGGGAACTCGTATACTTGAGGATCTACAGTGAGACCTACAATAACATTAATATCCTTTGACCCACACCTGCAATGATGCAGTTGGCTAAATAAATCATAGTTAAAGCACCTCTCAGTGGGGCCATCTCTAGCATGAAGTGTGAATGATGCTACAACCCCCCGGACGTGCATCAAGGATTAGTTGCCATTTGATAAGTACTAGCTTTGGCTTGGCCCCAAGGGAAGTCATCAGGGTTCTGAGACACAAGTTTGTTTGTGTAGTTGTTTTGTGGATTTTTTTTTTTTTTGTAGTACTAGAGATTGAACCCAGGGCCTTGGCACTGAGGTGTGTCCTCAACTCTTTTATATTTTCAGACAAGTTCTTGCTAAATTTCCTGGGCTGGCCTCCAATTTTTGGTCCTCCTGCCTCAGCCTTCCAGAGTGCTGGGATTACAGACCACTGTGCCGTTTTTTTTTTCTTTTTTGACATGGTAGCCCATGATGGCCTTGAACTCACGATCCTCCTGCCTCGGCCCCTGAAAGTGCTGGGATCACTGAGGTGGGCCACTACACCGAGCTCTTCCTGTAGTTGTTTATGAAGGTCCCCTCAAATGACACTGCAAGGTGGGAGCAGCATGCCCGCCCTACAGATAAAAAACTGCAGCCTTGAATGGCAGCAAGAGCCCGATGCCAACAGGAAGGATAACATATCCTTTTCAGGGAGCTTTCCCTGTCTTATTCAAGCCTCATAAACACCCTTCAAGATAAGTACAATTGGTGGTCCCGAGATTTAGCTCAGTGGTTTCACCGCCCGCTGCGCAAGCACAAGGACCTGAGTTCGATCCTTGGTACCAAAAAAAAAAAAAGAGAGATAAGTACAATTGGGCTAGGGATTTAGCTCAGTGGTTTTGCCACCTGCTGTGCAAGCACAAGGACCCAAGTTTGATCCATGGTACCAAAAAAAAAAGATAAGCACAATCATCTGCCCCATTTTCCACTAGAAGAAACTGAGGTACAGGAAATGGATTGTTCTAGGAACTTACCCCAGGCCTTGCTGTAAGTGGCTACCTCTTTTTACACTCCAAGTGCTGGGATCTAAATACCTCGGTTCAAATCCATCATACATCCCCACTGTTTGTCCTCGGTGTGTTAAGTACTTGGTAATCTCCCGATTGAGCAGATTTTCTAGGCCCACATACCTGACGCTAGCTTTGTCTGATAGTAGGAAATAGTGACACAGCCTCACTGACCAGGAGCCCTAGAAGTGAATGACAAAGGAACGCAACACTGACCACTGGGGGATGGCCGAAGCTTTACCCCATTCTCATTGTAGCACACGCAACAGAGATCGTGACACCTGGTCTCAGGCTGGCACCAGATCATGGACAGCCTGTGCAGGAGCCCAAAGACTCTGGGGAGCAGGCCTTCAAGGTCAGAGAGACATAGAGCACGTGGCCTGAGTGGGGGTGGCCAGCACCAGCCTTTGCTCTTCATCCTTGCGGTCTAAACCCGTTCTGGGCTGCTTGGTCCCAGAGGGTATAAAGGCCTTAACAGTAACAATGAGCTACTGGGTTCATGGCGGGAGGGGTGGGCCGCCAGGAGACCAGCCTGGCCTCTGAGTCAGGACCCGCTGCACACCAGGCAGGGAACCAGGGTGTGGCAGAGGTGGCAAGCTCTCCCAAGGGCCAGGGGCTCACTGATCAGAGGAACCCCGAAAGGGCTTGGCCCTGCTGTGCTGCTGCAGGTGCGCAGCTAAGCTCCTTTGGGCCACGGTGGCTCCTGGAGGAACAGCAGATGGTGGCCTGGACCATGCAGGAAGCTGCAGTTCTTCTGGGAGCCTGGGCTCCACACTCAGCTCCATCGGCCATGCAGGGCAGACAACCTCAGGTGATAGCAGCCAGGGCAGATGCCTCAAGGATGACAGCATGCTTGGTGTAGGACCTCGCTGAAGCCACCAGAGGCACTGAGGGCCCAACTCCCTTGTACCTGTGCTGACCTGGGCCTGGGGAGAGGCCGCAAGCACTTCCTGCCTCCATGGTGCCAGCCTGACGGGCACTTCCGGTCACAGCACTTCCCAGAGGCTGTGTCCAGGCACGCTCATCTCCTTCCCCAGAACGCTCCCTGAAGCATTCCCAGCTCCTTAGAGCGCAGAGTCCGTATCCCAGAGACCTTGGCCCCTGTAAACCTGTCTAGAGCTTTGGCAGTGCCTCAGGAAGTGCTGCCCGCCCTGGAGACTCCGGGTCCCAGGGGCTTCTGTCTCCACTGCTGCTTCCCCACAAAGCTCAGCCCAGGGCCTTGCGTGTGCTGTTCACTCAGCCAGGCACTCACCTCTCTCTCTTTCTGTCCCCTCCTCCTCAGTCCAATGTCTTCCAGTCTTTGTCAGAGGACCCATCCACACTTCCTTCTCACCCCCCCAGAACACAGATTACAAGCGCTCCCTCCACTTCCATTATCTGCTGACCCAAGCCCAGGAGGCTCAGAGGCCACAAAAGACCAGGAAATGAAGGGAGTGCTTCTTTTTTGTTGTTTTTTGAGACACGGTCTGGCTATGTAGCCCAGGCTGGCCTTGAACTCATGAACCCTCCTGCCTCAGCCTTGGTAGTGCTCTTCTCTCATTCCTGCCCCACCTTTGGCCTTACCCAGAGAGGACCATTCCCCTGGATAGCTGATGTCCTTGGGAGGAGACCTCACACTCCTCTGTCATTTTTTCATCCACACACAGACCTCTGTACACATTTGCATTTATTCTTGCTCGGCTACCAGGGCCAGGGTTATTCCCAGCCTGTACACCTGGAATCACAACAGCTCTGTGCAGGCCTGGAGGGTCAGCCTTGGTTCCTCCCCGTTCAGATGTCCTGTGGGTAGGCCAGGCAGTCAGAGCTTCCAGGTTCCGTCACACACAGCCTGGTATGTGTCTGCCATCAGGGGCCGGAAGGCCTGGGCCCGGCGGTCCAGTATGAACAGAGGGTCAGTGATGACTCCCACGTTAAAGCCCTCTCGCACCAAGTGGGACTTGACCAGTTTGAATGTGCTCGTGGTCTCCAGGGTGTCCTGCAGGGCAGATACTGTGGCTTTGGGCCATGACCGTCCCAGTCTGGTCCCACCCAGCTGCTCCTCCTGCCCCAACTCACCTGGATGCGGATAAAATGGGGGGCAGCGTAGCTAGGGAGCCACATGTGCACGTGTTGGTACAGCTTCTGTCCATCAAAGGTCTGGCCGGGGACCAGCCTCACAGCAGCCATGCCCACTTTGCCCTCGCACCCTGTGAGGCACACGGGTCACTCAGCTGAGCCACCAGCCTGGCCCTCTGCCTTGCTCACTGGCTGTGCAACCCGGCAACCTCTAGCCCTCTCTGTGCCCTAACAGCGCCCCAGCTGTAAAGTCAGAGTAACATCCTGCACCTGAAAGATATCCGAGGTCTGTTTGGTTTGGGTTTTTGGTACTGGGGATTATTAAACCAGGGCCTTCACCCTGAGCTGCATCCCCAGCCCTTGTATTTTGAGTGTGTACTTTTTTTTTTCTAATACCGGGGATTGAACTCAGGTCCTTGCGCTTGCAGGCAGGCGGTGCAACCACTGAGCTACATCCCCGGGCCTCAGCGCTTGTACTTTGAGACAGGGTCTCAGTTGCGAAGTTGCCACACTGGGTTGGAACTTGCAATCCTCCTGCCTCAGCCTCCCAGTGCTGGGGCTCCAGGCATGTGCCACCACACCCAGCTTGGTCCAAGGTTTAAGGTCAACCAGTTTAGGGACCAGATCATACCTGGTACTGGCACACCATAGACATTCACTTCCTGCAGGAAGTCCACAAGTGACAGCACGCCCTCCACCTCCCGTGTGGACACGTTCTCGCCTTTCCATCTGCAGGGTTGGAGTCAGGGCTCGAACCCCACCTCACAAGAGGGTCCAGATGCCCATCACCTGCACCAGCCCAGCCTGTCCCCATCCCTAACTCCACCACACCGGAAGGTGTCCCCGAGGCGGTCCTGGAAGTAGACAAAGCCTTCACGGTCCATGGTCAGCACATCCCCCGTGTTGTAGTAAATGTCGCCTGGACGCAGCACACCCTTCACCAGTTTCCGCTCAGACAGCTCTCGGGGACCACGGTAGCCGATGAAAGGAGAGTGACTGAGTACCTTGGTCAGCAGGAGCCCCGCCTCCCCTGGAGAAGGAAGAGGAGCGCAGTGCAAATGACAAACCAGAACCCTAGCAGCCAGCTACCCAGTGGTCAGTGGGCCAGTGCACCCTGAAGACAGCTGAAACACTGGGACAGAGAGAGCCTGAGAGACGGGCAGGGGGACACAGAGAATCAGAGCAGGAAGGAAGGAGGTGGCATTAGGTAGCACACGAGCAAGGGGAAAACAATACCAAGGAATGGACAAGGGATAGAGACAATGGTGCCAGGAAGAAAGGGCTGCCAGGGCTCTCCAAGGCTCCAGGAGAGAAGGGACTAATGGCTAGGAAGATGTGACCCCCACAGAAGCCAGGGAGAACTCAGATGGACCAGAGCAAGAGAATGAGGCAGGGAGTTGGCAGGGTGAGGCTGAGGGGCGGAGGCCCAGGTGGCAGTGAGCAGCACAGGGACTCAGAGTCCTGACGGGGACTTCCACCCCCATGGGCTCTGGCTCCAGGCTTTCGGCAGTTTGTTCCAGCCATGCAGGGGGCCGAGGGTATCCACCCCTCCTCCACCCAGAGAACGCTCCTCGGTCTCCATACCCGGCCCCACAGGGATGCACAAGCCCCGCTTGTCTCTCACGGGCTCTGCTGCCTCCATGTCAAACTGCACAAGCTCAAGAGGAGACAGCACCTGGTGAAGGGCGGGGAGCACTAGCAGAGGACCTGTGGGCCCAGCCGCAGCCAGGGCCACCTGTCACCCTGGGCACCCCACCTACTCACCTGAAGGAGGCAGTTCGTCTTGCCCACGGCCCCACAGCGCCCTGCATAGTTGACTAAGCCTACGTTGCCCTCTGTGGAGCCATAGAATTCCCAGATCTGAATGGGACCAAAGCGCTTCTGGAAGGTTTCCCACACATCTCCCCGGAGTCCATTGCCCATTGCCAAGCGGACTCTGTGCATCCGGTCTTCTGGTCGCTGCAAGAACATCCCCAGAAGGAGAGGAGAAGGTGTCCTTGGGGATGCTGAGGAACCCTCACCTGGGGGCTGTCTTGGGTCCTTACCTTGAGAGTGACCCCAGGATGATGGGGCTCTGTACCTAGGGGATCTACCTGGGGTACTGAGGTACAGTTACTGGAGTCTTGGCCTGAGGGTTACCTGCAGAGGTTACCTAAGAGCTTTGCCTGGGGAAAGTTACCTGGGCCCTTACCTGAAGGATTACCTAGGAGACGTGATGCATCAGGGATCTTACCTGGAAAAGGTACCTGGGGTCTCACATGGCAGAGTTACCTGGAAGCCTTACCTTAAAAAGCTACTGGGAGCCTTTACCTGAGGGCACATGGGGAGTGACTTGAAGCCTCAGTTTAAGAATTACTTTAGTGTCTTACTTAGGGCAAGTTACATGGAGCCTTTTACCTGAGGTGTTACCTGGAGCCTTTGCCTGGAGGGATACCTGGGGACTTATCTGGGATCGTATCTCATTGGTCTGTAAGGATGAGATGGCTCACAACTTCTGAGTTCACCCTGAGCCACTCCCAGTTCTAGGCACTTTACATATATTTAGTTCACTTAATTTTCACCGAAATGGGGGCCTTTATTTGTACTGGGGTTTAAACCTAGGGCCTTCACACTGAGCTACATCCCCAGGTCTTCTATATTTTAAGACAAATTTTCACCAAGTTGCTAATTTTCCCTGGACAGGCCCAGACCTGCAATCCACCTACCTCAGTGTGCACTTCCAAGCCAGGCCAGATAGGATCTGCCCCTATTGAATGAACACACTGAGGCTGAGGAAAGTGGAGGCATCTGCTGAGGATGGAAGACCCCTCATCAAAGCAGCCCTTTAGGAGAACTTGCCTCGAACTTGTTTTCTGGGCTCTTGCCTGATAAGCACAACCCAGTACCTGAGTCTTTATCTGAGAGCTTTACCTGGGGTGTCATTTGGGGTTTCATGCCTGCTGTGTTTACCATGGATCCTGAATCTCAGAGCCTCACCTGAGGAACATTGCACAAGTACCGCAGGACCTCACCCACATATTGGATCACTGTCACACCATGCTGACGACAGTCATCCCAGAAGCAGGAGGCAGAAAACTTGGGTGCCAGGACACAGGTAGCTCCTAGAAGGGAGAGGATGAGTAGATCTCAAGCCATGCTTCCAAGTTGCTGTGAGAAGCTGCTTTGATGACCTGATTGCAGTCTCTGGGAATGTAGGACAAGGCCAAGCTCATCTCTATGCCCCAGCCAGACTGGCCCCATGAAAAGAGTCCACGGGGCCAGCCCTGTGGCACATGCCTGTAGTTCCAGCACTTGGGAGACTGAGGCAGGAGGACTGCCATGTGTTTGCGGTCAACCTGGGCTACATAGCAAGTTCTAGGCTAGCATGAACTGCCTAGTGAGACCCTGTCTCAAAAAACTCAAAACAAAAACAAAAAAGAAAGAAGAGGATGCCTGGGTTCAAATACTTTTTCTAGAGGGTATAGAAATCCCAGTGCTGGCACAGGTGAGCATGCTAGATGCGAGGTGTGCATTTGTTGCTCTGAATTTGCTGAGTGCCCTGGAAGGCAGACAGGTGGGTAGGAGGATGGACGTGGTGGGTGGGTGGGAAGATGCGTTGGCGGATGGATGAATCGGTGATGGCATGGGATGCAGGGGAGAGATAGCCAGTGATGAGGTAGACAGGAGCCGCCTAGGAGGCCTGGTGGAAGGACGAAGGGAGTACAGAGTTGACGGATGGACTCGTGGACAAGACCCCAGGGCCACGATCATCACCCCTGAGCAGCGGCTCTCCTCTGCATCTGGCCATCACCCTTGCACCCAAACTGCAACTGCTCATGTGCTTCGTAAGGTGACAAGTGTGTGTCTTAAAATGGTATTTCTGGAAAGGAGGCAGCATAATGCCCTCCACGAAAATGAGCTGGGGTTGTCTTTGTTACCTTCTGGCCACCATGCACTGTTTCTCCTCTGCCAGACCTGTCTGCCACACCACCCTGCCTTGGAGCCAGGCCGTTATGGACTGAAACCTCTATGAGCTACTGACTGATGACAAGCCTGCCATCTGAACATCTAACAGAACAACATTCAAGACAGGGGAAAACAGCCTACCACGAACAAGACAGTGAATTAATGACCAAGTTAATAACTGAGACACCTGACCAGCCAAGCCCATTTCTCATTGGCCATCTTCCGTGTAAACAAGGAAACCATGGACAACTACAAAGAACTTTGTCTGGATCTGCAGCTCTCTGGGCAGAAAGTGAAACATCAGAAACTAAAGGAACAAGGAGAGATTTTAGAAGCTATGATAAACCTTGGCAATTAAATGCAAAGAAGCCTAAAAAAATCAAAAAGTGACCTTGCTGTGTCTAATATTTCTCCCCCATCACTGGATTCCAGATCATCATTAGCATCTTACTTATCCTCTCAAACATGTCTAACTGATTTGGATCATTTCTAGCATACTGTTCTTTGAAGACTATGAACTACTTGGAGTGGCCCTTGCCTCTTGTGCCAATTGCAGCATTATGCTACATTCAAGACAAAACCAAACCCACATTTACTGAAATACATAAAAGCAAATTAAATATTTTAGAGCAGAAGAAGAGGGGATTTCTGTTCCAAACATTTAATAAAAAAGAGGAGACGGAGGATGGGAGGAGGGAGGAGAGTGGAAGGGGCATAAAAAGCGTTAAGATGTGTAATGTGTATGTACCAAGTCCCCATGATGAATATAATCATTATATATTATAAACATGTACTAATACAAATAAAAAATGAATTTAAAAAAAAGAAAATTAGCTGGGTGTAGTGGCACATGCCTGTAGTCCCAGCACTCAAGAGGCTGAAGCAGGAGGATCACTGTAAGTTTGAGCCCAGCCTGGGCTACATAGCGAGTTTGAGACCAGCCTGAACTACCTAGTAAGACCCTGTGTCAACCCTCCCCCCAAAAAACCAAGGGCCAGGCATGGCAGTGGATGCTTGTAACCCCAGCACTTGGGGAGGCAGAGGCAGGAGGATTGCCAAGAGTTCGGGCCAGTCTGGGTTCCAAAGTGAGACCCTGCCTCAAAAAAATTTTTTTTAATGTGTTTTTTTTTTTCTGGTACTGGGGATCGAACTCAGAACCTTACACTTGCCAGGCAGGCATGGCGCCACTCAGCTACATGCCTGCCCGCCCCCCAAAATTAAAAGGGCTGGGGATGTGGCTCAGTGCAAAGATCCTGGGTTCAATGCTCAGTAAAATGGGGACAAAAAAGGAACAAATGAGCAGGCATGGTAGCACACAGGTGTAATTCTAGCACTGAGGGAAGCTGAAGCTCGAGGGTCACAAGTTTGAATTCCACCTGGGTAACTTAGGAGGCCCTCTCTCAACATTAAAAATATGAAGGGCTGGGGATGTGGTCCCCTGGTAGTGGTCTCTGAATTCAAATCCTGCTACTGAAAATACTTGCACACACACACACACACACACACACACACACAATTTTTTAGGAAGAAAAAACCATAACAGGGCAGCCCTTGTCTGAGTTATGAGTCAGGTGTCCAGAAGGACAGCCCGGTCAGCACTTGGTGACCATTCCCTGACTGGCTTCTGGGGCCAGGTCACAAAGCAGGACCATCATGCCCATCCCCTCTGGAGCACGACAGCCTCCCTGATGCACACCGATCTTCACACCAGGTCTTGTTACCGCCAGCCAAGGAACAGCCATTAGAGATTGTTTTAGGTATTCAAGCCTTGGGCTGGGGGGGATGTTACTGTTACTGTTACTGTTACTGTTACTTCTCAAGAGTAACAGTACAGAAAGCTGGGAAACCTGTGGAGTCTTGTCACCCTGACTGGCCCCAACACCCCTTCTCGGACCCTGTGAGCTAAAGGGATCCTCTGAAAAGGACTCACCAAGCTCCAGGCAGCCAAGGACCCCCAGGACAAGCCCCATCACGTGATAGAGAGGCAGGACGCTGTAGACCACATCACCAGCCGTTGCCCCACACAAGGACAGCATCTTGCTCACCTGCAGCACCCGTTCATGTGTGAGGATGGCTGGCTTTGGCAGCCCTGGGAGGAAGCAGTGGGGAAGGGGTCTCAAAGGGCAGCAGCCAGACCTTGTTGGGCTTGGCTCTCAGGACACTGGGTTTTGAGGCTGAATTCCAACTGGGCGTGAGAGATCAAGAGCAAAGGTTAGCAAGAGTGTCAGTGCTGTTTACCGGGCATGGGAGCACCCACTCGACACTGGGGATGGGAGTCAAGGCCAGATGTGGAGGGTGGAGGGCAGGGCGATGTCAGAGACCAGCAGAGGCTAGGCTGAGGCTGGGGGCCCCTCACCTGTGGTCCCCGAGGTGTAAATGAACAGGGCAGGACTTCGACGCTTAATCTCCCCGCGTAGGTGAGCAGGCACTGGGTCAGAGGGCGCCATGTCCAGGGCGGCCCCCAGAGACCCCACACCAGGTGTGGCAGAGGTGTGGCTGAGGTAGAAGCAGTGGATGTCCGCAGCCTGCAGCTTGGGAAGGACCTCCTCCAGGCTGTCCTGGAGGTCTGGAAGGTCAGGGGAGAGACTGAGGCAGAGCTCACCTTTGTGGTCAACAGGGGAGACCCAACACCCAGAGACACAGGAACAGCTAGCAGAAAAAAAGTTTCATCATTCTTGGGTAAAGGATCTCATAAGTGGGCCAGGGATTTAGCTCAGTGGCAACGTGCCTGCCTTGCAAGCGAAAGGTCCAGAGTTTGATCCCTGGTACCAGAGAAAGAAAAAAGAATCCCATAATTACTAAAGTTTTTGTCAAAAAGAATTAAAATCACTATTTTGTGAAAAAATTAAAAAACAACGATCCCCCCCCGCCATGGCTTCCCAGTTACACTGGTTTTTTTTTGTTTTTTGGGTTTTTTTGGTACCGGGGATCGAACTCGGGACCTTGTGCTTGTGAGGCAGGTGCCAGAACCACTGAGCTAAATCCCCGGCCCCACACTGTTTCGATTGTAACTGCCTGAGACTGAGACGCGGGAGGAAAGGACCCCCTGCCCAGCCCCATCAGCATTACCCCTGCCCTCTTCCCTCCCCTGTAGCCCTGGGGTCCTCACCTGGGTCCACCACCAGCACCCGGGCCCCTGAGCTCAGCACAGAGTGTGCCAGGGGAGCCCCACGGCTGTGTGGGTTGATCCAGGCCACTGGGCAGCCCAGCTTGGCCATTCCTAGGCACAGACTCAGAGCAGAAATGGCCTTCGAGGTTCCCACCAGGAGACTGACAGTCTCCCCAGCACACAAGGTCTTCCAGCTACCGACTTCAGCCTTCAGGGCCCATGCTGCCTGGCAGGCCCGGGCATCCAGCTCACCAGCAGTGACTGCACAGGCTCCAGGCCCAGTCCACACCAAGCACACCTGGCCAGGCTGTGCTCGAGCCCTCCGCTCAAAGGCATCCACAAAAGTGTCTGGAGGCTGGCGGCTCAGGCGTCCCCTGATGCTCAGGCCCAAGTGGAAGAACTTGGCTAAGAAAGTCACATCTGTAGGAAGCCAGCGCAGTCCTGGGGGTGGTCGTGTGGGAAGCAGAGTCAGAGTGAGGGCCCCAGTCAGCAGGCCCAGGGAGTGAAGCCCCCAGAGGCGGACCCAGGGCTTGGCCAGTGCCACCAGTCCCAGCAGCAGGAAGCACAGGGGGTCTCCAAGGAACCAGCGCAGGGCCACTGCCACAGCAGCTGGCCACACGGGCTGCCCCAGGGACCCCATCAGGGGCAGCAGCAACAGCAGCACGGCCAGCCGCTGCCAGACGCCCATAGTGCTGTCTCCTCCGAGAAGAGGCCGTGAAATGCGCCGTCTCACCTCTGACCCTGGGCTCCCCGGCCCAATGGCCTGCCCCACAGAATGGCTGGTGCACTCTACCCACCAAGGGCCCTGGCACTGACATCAGCAGTTGCTCCTGACCTCTGGACTCTGCCCTCAGCCCTCTCTTCCTGTGCAGCTCCAGCCCCTGTGCCCACTCACCAGCTCTGCCTGCCTCCCCTGTTGCTGACCTCTGGGCCCCAGGTCTCTGACCCCATCTTGAGCCATCACCAACCCCGTGGCCCTGCTTGCCCAGGCCTCTTCCAGGACTTGCACCTCCCTCCCTCCCATGATAACTGTGTGCCAGGCACTTGAAGATGGGCAGAAACTCCTGCCCAGGGCATGTTACAGCAGCAATAGCCAGCACACATTCCAGCAACAGCAGTGAAGCTGAAGGCATAGTGGAGACCCCAGAAGTTTGAAGAAGCCAGGAACGTAGATCATCTGAGGAAAACTACAAGGAGGGAGCAGAGCTGGCCCAAGAGAGAGCAGTGGGAGCTACAACCACCAGAAGTACCATAGGGTGAAGCCACCCAAGCCCTTTGGAGTTCACATCTTGCTACACAGTGCTTCAGATGCTGGACATGGAACTAGAGGACTTAATGTTTGCCCTGCTGGATTTTGGACTTATTTTGATCCCAATGCTTTCTGTTCCCCTCTTTGTACCTTTTGGAATGGAAAAGTCTATCTTATGCCATGGAATGCTGGACAGGTTTAACTTTCTTTTCATTCGTACAGGGGCTCGCAGCTAAGAGTTTGCCTTAAATGTCATAGGTGACTTGGGATGACTCGCAGCGCTGAAACTGTTAGGACTTGGCAACTCCTGGAGATGGACTAAATGTCTTTTGCACAAAGGGATGTGTACGAGTCTTTGGAGGACCAGGGATGGAATGTTATGGCTGTGTTTAGCTGTCCCCCCAAAAATTCATGTGGTCATAGGTGGGGCTTTTTCAGAGATGGCTGGACTAGAGTGTGTGACTGATTCACAGTGAAAAGCTAGGATTAAGGGTGGGTGGTTACTAAATCAGTCCACTGATTGGTTTGGCACCACCATAATCCCAGTAGCCTGGACACAGCATAAGGGACAGAAAAAGGCTTGCTCTTGGGCCGGGGATTTAGCTCAGTGGTTCCACCACCTTCCTTGCAAGCAGAAGGACCCGAGTTCAATCCCCGGTACCAAAAAAAAGAGGCTTGTTCTCTTTCCTTGCTGCCTTCTGCCCACCATGGACTGTTTCTCCTCTGTGATCCCCTCTGGCGGGCCACCCTGCCTTGGAGCCAGCTGACTGTGGACTGAAACCTCTGCAGGCTGTGAGCCACATAAAGCTTTCCTCCTTTACTTTGGGTGTTGGGTATTTTATTTCAGCAATGAGAAAAGTAACTAAAACAAGTAGGAAGCAAGCTGCTCAGTTACCTTGCTGGAGGGCTGCTGCTGGTACCTCTGAACCATGATGCCATGTCCACAGCCACTGTCCAGAGAATACTGGAACACCTATGCCGGAACTCATACCTCACCACCTGCCATAGGCTTTATTGGCACTTGCTCACCTGGCATCTACAGAAATTGAATCTCAGGGACCAGGAGGCTGAAATTTGTCTGTGATATGTGTGGCTGAACTAGGAGCCCTAGTCCCTTGCCTCATGGAGGCATTCAGTATGGGGGAGGAACCCAGCAGGCAGGCTGGATGTGGTCCTCCTGTGTGCACCCCATGCTGGCCCCTGTGCAGAGGGCTGGGGGAAGCAGAGGAAAGTGACCCTGTGTGCTCAGGGTATCTAAGATAGCTGGACTCAGACTTTTTTTTGTACTGGGAATTGAACTCAGGACCTTGCACTTTCGAGGTAGGCACAGTGCCACTGAGCTAAATCCCCTGGCTCTGGACTCACTTTTGCCTAAGCATTTCATTTGCTGGTGAGGCAGCAAATGTTATGTAGCCCACACATCCATAGTGCATACATAAACTAGTATTCTGTGTTAACTTTTTGGCAACTTGCCAACTTTGTCTGATATCATAGATAAGAGTAAAATTTCTCGGTGTTGCTCCCTAAGCCACTGAGATAGTAAAGGTCAGGTCAGACATCCCCATAGCTCCACACCTTTTCTTTGGGCTGTCCAAATCTCAAGTGAACCTTACTGGTAGCAGAACAGTTGGTGTAGCTCCAGTCCAGCATGGAACCCTCTGCTACCCTGGGTGGGACTGGGGTGGTAAGCCACAAGAATGTGGTACTCAGTGGCCAGCCTCCTGTCCAGATGGGCCCCTCCTCAGGCCTGGACAGAGGTGAATGGGATCCCCATTTCAAAAGAGAAAGCCTTGCATCCCCGTCAGGAGCCAAGGAGCCATTCTACATAATTTTGGGGAAAAAAATCATTTCACAATTAAATTATGATTAGGGCTGTCTGAGGCCTCAGTGGTCCTGTGATGCTGTGATGCTCGAGGGGAGGATTACACCAGTTGAAGATGTCCTGGGTCTTTAAAAACCGAGTAGTAATACAAAAAGACAAAGGTTTCACCTGGGAAGAGGCAAATTCCTTTTCAACTTAACTCATCCCACCTACTGTTGTAAGAATGTTTTGCTGAGGGCCAGGGATTTAGTCAGTGGTTTTGCCACCTGCTGTGTAAGTGTGAGGACCAGAGTTCGATCCCCGGTACCAAAGAAAGAAAAAAAAAAAATCAAAATCTATGAGAATGTTCTGCTCATCTCACCATCCTAATCAAAATAAGCTCCTTATCTACCTAAGATCCTCATCAGCATAGGATTATCGCCACCCTCTGAGACATCTGATACTCCCTATGAACCCAATAAATAGTGGCAGCTCGGAGTGTCTTTGTCTTTGCCCGCTCAGGGCCACTGACCTCCTGGGCCCCATATACTTGAAATCACACAAGTCTCTGTTGTCTTTTTTCTTCACCCCTCGCTGTTCCCCTTTCTGATCGACCTCCGATACATGCCATGGGAGAAATCTTGGAGAAGAAGAGTTCCCATACTACTGCTGGGGCTGGGGGGTGGTGGTGGTGCTGGTGGGTGTTTCTTACTGCCCTTAAGGCCAAGACAGAAGCTCATTAAGATGAGACACCTGCATCATCAAGTTAGAAGATGAGCTAATAGCTGCTCATAAATGTTGTCCAGAAGGAGTGGAGGCTGATAAGATACAGAGTTCATGGGCACAGACAACTCAGCAGCTGAAGATACCTCGCCAGTCCATGCAGGAAGGTCCATCCTGTGGTGATGGTGAAAATGCAGCAGTAGCTTTGTACCCAGCAGAGCAGCTTTAGTTCCTGCCCAGATGACTTGAGTTCTCCACACACTGCCCTTACCCCAGGCTGAACTGGTAGATTTGGAAAGCACTTTAGACAATGCCAGGAGGAACTTCTAGCTGCTTTGTTACTGAGATTGTGAGATTTGGAGGTGGGTGGTGTTATGTGTATGTGTATTGGGCAGGAGATGGAGAAGTTAGCCCTGATCACTAGCCACCCGGCCCTTGAGAGTCGGCAGCAGCTGGTATGGACAGGAGACTAGCTCCCCGGCCGGCTGGCTTATGGTATCCAGTGTGTGTGGGGGGTGCAAGATGGTGAGTGAAATGGCGGTCACTCATTGATCATTCGCTGGTCCTGTGGGAGCTGAGTATGTGACCAGCAATGTAACCGTAACACCCAGGGCTCTAGGGATAAACGGTTCACTGCAGACATGAGGGATGTGGTCCTGCAGAAAGCCTCTTCCCTGCCTTTGGGCTGCTCATGGCCAGTCTGGCACCCTGTGTGGGACATTGGATTAATCAAGAGGCTACAACGGTGGCCTATGTAGGGGAGGCAAAGACTGGGAGGCGGGGCCATAATGTCCTTACTATGTCCTGGGTACCCCAGACAAAGTGGGAGAACAGGTGATCAGGAAACCCTACAACGGTAACTCACACTAAGATGAAGGTAGACCTGTTGGGGGCAGGAGTCAGTCAGGCCAAGTTCTACAAAAAGCCTAATACCTACCCGTTGGAGTTATGGAGACAGTTATAGGAGGATCAAATATTCACCTTGCAGCCACAGCTCAGGTCGCTAAGTTGGAAGATCATTTAACTGGCTCTCCCAATGCTCTGCTCATCTCTGAATAGGGCCAAGGTAAAGGCACTCATCCGATGGGGACCATGGGGACCATGGCCTTATGTGGAACTAGCAATCCACTGGTCCCTGACCAATGTCCAATGGGTTCTGGCTCTAGTAGACTGGGGCTGAGTGCATTCTGTTATTTGGGAACCTGGAGTTCTGGGGCCCTGCATTGTATGTAGATGGCTATGAGAGTCATAGCACTACAGGAGTAGAAACCTTTGTGTATTTGAAAATAGGCTGCCTGCACCCTAAGGAATATAAGGGGTCTGAGTCTCCAATACTGGAGTACATTTTGGGAGTTGATATACTCTATGGACTATGGCTCCAGCCTACTATGGGGGAATTCTACCTGCAAGTGTACACATGGAGGCAATGGTAAAAGACCATTCAAAGCATTGCTGGCGCCCTGAAGGGTCACAGCTGTGAGGCAGTACCACCTGCCTGGCAGACATATCACTGGGGTGATCCAGGAATTGGAGAAGGTAGGAATTATCTGGCCAGTGCATAGTCCCTATAACTCCCCTCTGTAGCTGGTTAAAAAACCTGATGGCCCCTGGAGAATGACAGTGGACTTCCAGGAGCTAAATAAGGTCATTTTCCCTCTGCATGCTGCTGTGCCCTCTGTGGCAGACCTGACAGACTGCGTTAGTCAGGGGCTGGTACTTATTAGCAGATTGGGCTAATACTTGGGGGTTTTTTTGGTTGTTTTTTTTTTGGTACCGGGGATTGAACTCTAGACCTTGGGCTTGTGAGGAAGGTAGTGGCACCACTGAGCTAGATCCTCGGCCCCTAATACTTGCTTTTCTGTTGACATAGCCCTTGAGAGTCAGGATCAGTTTGCTTTTATGTGGGGTGTCTCTCAACGGACTTTCCCAGTGCCCTCGCAGGGACATCGGCATTGCCCCACTTTGTGTCATGGCTTGATGGTACTGGATTTGGGACAGTGGCCGAAGCCACCACCTGTGCAAATGTACTATTGATGAGATCCTGCTTTTGACTCTCTTGTAGACCTTGAGGCAACTGTACCAGTGCTCCAAACAAATCTCAAAACATGTGGTTGGGCTGTCAACAAGGGCAAGCTGCAAGGGCCGGGGTTGTCAAATTCTTGGGAGTTTCCTGATCCAGTAAGACAAAAGTCATCATAGATGCAGTCATAGAAAAGATCCAGGCTTGCTGGATGTGGTATCACACATCCATAATCACAGCACTTGGGAGGCTGAGGCATGAGGACAGCCTGAACCACCTAGTGAGACACTCTAAAAAAAAGGAAAAAAAGATTGAGGCGTATCTTGCCTCTACCACAGTAAAGCAATTGCAAACCGTAGGGCAGCTGGGTTATTGGAGAGCTTAGGTGCCACATCTAGCCCAAGCATTACACCTCCTGTATGGGCTAACAAAAAAAAAAGGGAGGACCTGGGACTGGTCCTCAGTGGTGGAAGCAGCCCTTATGGCTGCAAAAAGGACCCTAATGATGGCTCGAGCCTTACACTTCTTTGACCCAGCCTGGGGCATGTGTGCTGGATGGCCGTGTGACCATGGAGTTTTGGGTGAGTGCTATAGCAGAAGTCAGAATGGTTGTGACAACTGACAGGGTTCTGGTTCCAACTATGGAAAAGGGCCCAGAGCTGATACTCACTGAGAAACAGCTAGCTTATGCTGCTCTGACAGCCACTGAGAGCATTACTAAAACAGTTCCTATGGTCATCAAGACCACCTAGTCGATAGCAGGATGGGTCCAAGATTGGGACTGTTGGGGCCGGGGATTTAGCTCAGTAGTTCCACTGCTGCCTTGCAAGCACAAGGTCCCGAGTTCGATCCCCGGTACCAAAAAAACAAACAAAAAATGGGATTGCTAGGCCCCAGAACATTACCGCCCAGATTCCCACATTGGCAGACTTGGGATATATCTGCAGCAGTGCAGCACTTTGCCTACCAGCCTCCTATGGGCAGAACTACAGGAGGTGCTGAGACCAGCGATGCATGTTTTACTTGATGCCAAAGATCTCCCACCCTTGGTCTGTTTATCAGTGACTTGTTGCGGCACCTTGTACTATTGTTGTGGATTACAGGTACAATGAGCCACACTTCTCACCAAGGGAACCATGTGAAGACTCATGAGTTGACTGTGAAGCAAATACGCCCTAGTGGGTGGAGGATGTATTGGGTACCTGAGATGACTGGACTCTTGGCTTTTTGCTTAGGCCTTCTGTTTGCTAGTGAGTCAGCATGCTATATAGCTCACACATTCTCAGTAAATATGCAAACAAGTAGTCTGTGTTATATAATTTTTTGTGAACTTGGGGCTTTATGTGATATATATGAGATTACAATTTCTCAGCGCTGCTCTCCATGCTGCTGAGATAGGCAGGTCAAACATTCCCATGGTTCTGCGTCTTTCCTTTGGGGTGCCTGAATCTTAAGTGAACCTTCCTGGGTTTGACAGGGTATCAAGTGGTCTGGTGGGCCCTGAGCCTCTGGAGTCAACGTCTTCATGCCCCTGCCCTAGGGTCCTAGTCATTGCTGCATCCCACACCTCACATGGCCACCTAACGCTGCTCCTGCACTCATACTCAGAACCCAGCAGCCAGGGCATACTAGGCTGGTCTCATTCACACTCAGAGCAGCTTGGCCCCAAAGAACCCCTCTCCAGGCCCCTCAAAAATAAGGTGTTCCACCATCACAAGAGGGGAGCAGGAATCTAAAGCTGAAAGGACTCAAGTGTGGCTGGTAACTGGAACTGCAGCAAGCAGTGTGGTATTTGTGGAGGAAGTCTGGGATCCCCTCCCCCAGGACCAACTTCATGGGAATGAATGTCAGTCATATATGCCTCAGTGCCCTGATGCCCCAGCCCACTGAGTGCAGAAGGGGTCACTGGTCCAACATCCTTTATTTTTTTGGTACCGGGGATTGAACTCGAGTCCTTGCGCTTGCGCAGTAGGCGGCGAAACCACTGAGCCAAATCCCCGGCCCCCAACATCCTTTATTAGAGTGAATCCACCTGAATCCATCTCTGATGCGTCCACTGGAGGGGTCTCAGGAGCCCAATGAGGGAGGGAAGCCCTGGATGCGGAACCAGAGGCCTCGTTCTGGCCCCAACCCCAGGGCAGCCTGGGAGGGGACACGGATCCCAGGCCCTTGTACTCCGGTCTGGGTCTCCAGGTCAGTTTGGAAGCCTGCTGCTCCCAGAGCGTCCAAGTGCACAGAGAAGACGGTCCGGGGTGGGGAGGGACTGGAGCACGGAGGGGGTGTGGTCAGTCAGGGCGTGGGGTGCGTGGCCAGGTGGCGCTCCAGCAGTGCACGGTGAGAAAAGACTTTGCCGCAGGCTGGGCAGGATGCACGCTCCGGCCGGTGTGTGCGCATGTGCACATTGAGCGAGCTCTTCTGCGTGAAGCGCTTGGCACAGACAGCACACTGGAAGGCACGCACGCCGGTGTGCGTGACCATGTGCTTGAGCAGGTAGTCTCGCAGCGAGAAGGATCGCCAGCACACGGCACACTGGTGAGGTTTCTCCCCTGAGGAAGACAGGCAGCCCGAGTCAGACCAGCTGCCCTCCCCAGGGCCTCCGAACCTCTCCACGGCCCGGTCCCACGTTCTGCAGAGGGCCCTCTCCTGGACCCGAAGCTATCCCAAGATGCCACTGCCTGGCAGGGACCCTCCCAGAAGGGAATTCCGGGCCTGGGTCATCCACTGCCCACCCATACCTGGTCTGGGGCCCTGCCTCCGCCCTGGGCATCCAGCCTTCAAAGTCTGGTTTACCAGTCACTGTTCTGGGCACTGTCCACCTGGCGCAGTACCCTTGCATCACAAGAAACCAGGACACCTCTGCCCCTTTCTGCTGAAGCCTGCGTTGCTCAGAACTCCTGCCTATGCCTACCATGTCTCTAGAGTGAAAGAGGAAGCTGCCTGCCTCGCCTGGATGAGAAGTGAGGCAGGCTGTGTCTGTCCCTAGGGCAGTGATGGCGAACCTTTTAGAGCTTTCAACGATGCAAACAGCCTGCTGTGGTACGCGTGCCAAAGGTTTGCTACCACTGCCCTAGAGTCATCAGGTATTAACAAAAAGCCTATCAGGGGCAGGGCACTACATGGCAGTGACTGTTGGGGTGTGGGAGGTGGGGGGAATCCTGGCTCTTCCCTGGCTCCAGCACCTGGCTCTGGGCACACTCATCTGGCAAAGCTGGTGCTGCCGGGATCCCAGACAGTCTTCTGCAGCCAAACACTGAGCTCCCACGTTCCCTAGCCCAGACCTCAGTCATCAGAACCTCACTGCCAGCTTCCTTCTTGCTCACTCCTGCCCCCAAGAACACCACCTGCACTCCCTGGGGCCTTTCAGCTAAATTTCTGGTTGTCCTGGCAATGGGAAGCTTCCCAGGCTCAAAGAGCTTCCAGACCCACCTGTGATCACCCCTCCCAGCGCGCTCCTTTCTGCTCCTCCCCAGTGCTGTGGAAGTAGCTCCCCATCCAGCCAAAGTCAGAGGGAAGCTTCCTGCAACCCTGGGACCCTTCTTCCCCATCAGGCTCCCAGGCCAGAGGACACATGTCTTTCACCTGCATTCTGCCGTTGTCCTGAGATGGTCCGGCCTCCACCTCCCTAGAGCTCCAAGCCCCTGGGCAGACACACCTGCCCCTTCCCCCCACAGCACCTGCTGCTCTACCCGGGTCTTTCGAGGCACTCGATTTCCAAGCCCCCTGGGGCTGCCAGGAAACCACAAAATCCAAAGCAGCACTGGCACTCACTGCCAGGGCCTTGAATTTCCAAGACCAGGGGCTGCCCCACCCACAGGCCCGCTCACCCGAGTGGATGAACATATGCTTGGTGTAATTCTTCCGCGAGCTGAAGGTCTTGCGACAATGGCCGCACTCGTAGGCGGGCGGCACAGGAGGGGCTGGGGCCTCCCCTAGCTGAGTGTTGGGGGGGTCAGGCTGCAGCGTGGGGTAGAAGGCAGGCCCCGGGGGTGCGGGCGGGCCGGGGGCCCCCAGGTGGAAGGGGAAGAGAGCGACTGGCGGCCCCGGGGTCTTGGCAGCGGGCGGCAGCAGGCGCGGCCCAGCCAGGGCACAGTCGGGCGGCGCAGGGGGCTCAGCAGAGCCGCCCTCTGGGGCCGGGCCGTCCTCCTCCCGCCAGGCGGGCCCGAAGCCGTCCACAAACACGTCCTCGGCAGCCGCGGCCCCCCGAAGGAAGTCCCTGCCCGCGCCGTCGTGGTCTTCGAGGCTGGGAGGCCGAGGCGGCTCCTCTTGCGCCGCGTCCGCTGCCGCCGGGAGAAAGCCGGGTGCGCAGTCAGGGAAAGCGGGGGGCGCAGCGCCCTCACCATCCTCACCATCAGTGTCCTCCTCGGTGTCCTCGTCGTCGTCACCCCTGTCATCGGGCAAGGCGGGCAGGACGGGGCTGGCCGTGGACCCCTCCGCCCGAGTGAGAGCGGCTGGCGCGGGCAGCTGCAGGCGCGCGGGCTGGCGCTGCTTGCGGCTGTGCGCACCGCCCGGGGGGCCTAGGGGGCGCGCGGCCAGCAGGTGGCGCAGGCGGTGGCGCAGCTGCGCGGGAGCCAGCGGCGGGGGCACCGGCGCGGGCAAGAGTGTGGGGGCGCTGGGAGTGCGCGCACGCGCAATGATCTGCGTGCACTCGTCAATGACCGTCTGGATGCGCAGCACCGACGCGGCAGTAAGCACCTGCAGCGCCTCCCCCTGTGCCACCACTAGCGAGCCGCTATAGAGGAACTCTACGAGCTGGCGCACCGTCTGCGCGGGCACCACTGGCGGCACGCGGATCTCCGAGTGGCCGAGCAGCAGCTTATCTTGGAAAAAGGGCGAGCCAGCGGCCAACACACAGCGGTGTGCGCGCAGCGAGGCTTCACGGATGCGCACGGTCACGTCGCAGAAGTGCCCGCCCAGCCTCTGCCCGTTGAGGGTCTCCAGCAGCGAGCGCGAGAAGTTCTGCAGGTGGATGTGGTGCACCGCCTCGGCCACCGCCATCTACGGGGATGGGGGAGATCAGCCAAGGCTTCGCCCCACGCTATCCTCATCACCAAACAGGCCCTGTCAACAGCACCCTTTGCTAACAGCCCTGCAAGTGCCATCTCCAACGCACAGGACACCCAAGAGTCCTCCACAGCCCGCCCCTACCAGGTCCCGAGTCTCTACCTCACTCAGAGGAGACCTTCCTGCAGAAAGAGAATCGTGCCTCCAGTCTGTATTCAGCTAGCTTTGTACTCACACACACCTCCGTTTTCTTTACTTTGGTCTCCCATCCCCACACTTCTCAGCCTTAGTGCAGAGCTAACTTCCCTGCAGACCCAGGTACTGCCTCAGAATGCAGTTACACTAACTAGTAGATACACTGAGGTCTTCACAAGGGCGTGCTGGCAGCCAGGGGGTGGCTGTCTTGTGGGCACAGTGATCTGGGGGTGTGCCTGGTCACAGAGAGCCCAAGGTATAAGACTGCAGAGTTTGTTGGCTGCTGCCCCAAAGAGACGGGTGTTGGCCCAAGGAAAGGCCCACGGCCCAGCTCTTCCTGGTATCTTTGCAGGGCCCGGAGAGAGGGCGTGTAGGCCCCAGTGGGGTAAGTGAGGGAGAAGCAGCAGCAAGTTGCAGCCCAGGAGTGGCTGAGCTTTCCCTTGTACTTCTGTGACCCCTGGACAGGGAGTGCAACCCCAGGGGCCTCTGGGGACCCGAGCGGCTCTACTTCAATGACCAGGCAGGTGACTGGTGCTAGCTGGGCCTTAGGTTTCCATCTGTCGAACAAGGAGGTTACACTCAGCTTATCTCGTAGCAGCTGCACACACCTCCGGTCTACCTACGGGAGACTCACACAGGTCGCACCCCAGACCTATCGGCGCTCCCCGGCCTGTCCCTCTAGCCCACAGACCCAGAGTGGGGCCCGCACTTAATCCTGCCCCTATTCCGTTGGGGTCCATTGGGGTCTCTGCCTGCGCTGCACTCGTTAGGCCCTCCCTTTCAGTGACCCCGCCTGGCTCCCAGACTTGGACTGGCCTGGGCTGGTGCAGTAACTAAGCTTGCTGGGCCCTCCACGTTCCTCGTCTGTCATCCCACGACCATGGCTAGAGCCCTCCTATTTCAGAGCCCTCTAGGGCGACGAGTGAGTCCCTTCGAGGCTCCGTGCCTCTGCACGGGGCGCGAACCGCTGTGGCCACCGCAGGACAGGGCCCTTCCTTCCCGACCCGCCTGCCCACTCCGTGGTCCCCTCGCCACGAAGGCCCCGAGGCTCCTGGGTCTGGAGCTGCGAGCCCGCCTCCGCCTCCTGCCCTTTGCGCCCAGAACCCCGCCCCACTCTACGCACCATGGCTAGCGGCCTTCCCTGCCCTGGACTCCTCGGACCCGCGGCGACAGACAGAGGGGCTCAGGCCCGCGCCCACCTAGGTTTCCCGCCTCCGCGCCCCGATCGCGCAGCGCCCTCTCGCGTTTGCAGTGCGAGCCGAAGCCCGCCCCGGCCCCCCGCCGGCCCAGCAGCAGGGAATGCCCGTTCGACCCCACCTCCTCCTCCTCCTCAGGCACCAGGGCCCGCAGTGGCCGCCTTCTCGACAATGCGAGGGCCGCACTTCCGGGCCGCGACTCCTGCGGAACCCAAGGCCTCTGCCCAGCGAGCGGGCGGAGTGCCGCAGCGCGGCACGTTTCCGGTGTTTCCATGGAGCTCTGCTACCACCGCCGGGCTTCACTTCCGGCTCTCTTTAGACTCGGAACCGGGCTGGAGACTGCGCCCAAACTTGGTGGGTTAGTGGCGGGCCCTCCCGATCTGTCTCACGGCTTGAACCTCGATGACACTTGAGGAAGCGGGTATTTCCACCTTGACGCGAGGCAGCAGAAGCCGGGGTCGCAGGCGGAGGGATGATAAAGAAAGGAACTGTTCTCTGCCGGAAAGGAAAAACAGTTACGAGGCGATGGACCGGCCACATTGCAATTCATGGTCCCGTACTGCGGGTGTGCTGCGGCCTTCTCTAATAAGGAAGAGAGGAGGGGACACCGGAACACTCCAAGCCTGCTTTCTTTCCCTCTCCCCTGTAGGAAGAAACCGGCCTGGCCCCTCAGCCAGCATTATGTATTCTGCCCTTTTCCTAAACTGAGGGTTGCAAAAGCGGCTTGTCTCTGAAAAAAATTCTAACTTGAAGTTCCATGTTGCCCTGCCCACTACAGAAAGTGAGCAGCCAGAAACCGAAGATCAAAAGTCACCAGAGGAAACAAACAAACAAAAACTATTGAGTTAAAAGTCACCGGAGGAGAAGGAATCTGGGAGGAGCGGCCAGGAGAGAGAAGGGCTTCCGTCTGCAAAGGCCCGGAAGTGGAGTGGTGGCCAAAGTCCCCATGACCCAGACCCACTATGTGGTGGGCTGATCAATCTGTTCTTCAGAGTGGCCCCTTGGTCACTTGGTGAGCATAGATACTAATGGGCTAGATGATGTGGATGAAGCCCTGGTTTGGATCTCCATATTAAGATAAAAAAAAGATAATTCCAACATTCAGGAGGCTGAAGCAGGAGGATAACAGAGTTTGAGGCCAGTCTTGGCTTCATAGTGAATTCAAGGCCAACCTGAATTACATACCTAAATCCTGTCTCAAAAGACAAACCAATAGGGCCAGGGATTTAGCTCAGTGGCACCGTGCCTGCCTCAAGGTCCTGAGTTGGAACCCTGATACAACCCCCCCCCCAACAATAGGTAGTAATGGGCTGGAATTGGGCAGAATTGCAAGATCAGAAGATCCAGGGCCTTGGTGTACCTCACAACCCTGCTTTAGGTATGGAGTCCAGTGTGGGGCTGACACCTCCACTTCCAAGAGTAAGACAAGGTAAGGATGCCTGTCCCCTACCAGCACCTGCCTGGCAAACATGAGGTCCTGAGTTCGATCCCCAGTACCATAAAAACCCCCAAACAAAAAAACAAACCCAAGTCTAGCTGAGCATGGGGCATGATGACTACACCTATAATCCCAGCACTCTGCGAGGCTAAGGCAGGAAGATCCCGAGTTCCAGCCCAGCCTGGGCAATGTAGTTATTTAGGGAGACTCTGTCTCAAAATAAGAAATAAAGAAAAGGAGCTAAGCATGGTGGTGCATGCCTGTAACCCCAGCACTCCACAGGCTGAGGCAGGAGGATTGCCATGAGTTTGAGGCCAGCCTGAGCTAAGTAGTGAGACATTGTCCCAAAATAAATAAAGAGCTGGGAATGTAGCTCAGTATAAAGACACTGGATTCATATTCATTCACTGGAATCACTGAGTTTGATTCCTGGTACTGAGAGGAAAAAAAAGATTGAGAAAATCTTATTTGTGCTGTGCTCTCCCAGTCCTCAGTCTGATCTGTCCATTGCACATGATCAAAGGTAAGGGGGGGCTTGTTCACACTGCCAACCTTGACAGCCCCCTCAGGTCTATGATCACTGCTGTCCAGCAGCACAGGCCCCGTGCTGTGCCCAACTCCAGGCTGGTTGATACGGTTCCCTCTGTCCGTAGTACCTTCTCCTTGGATGTTACCACCTCTCCTTCAATCTGCTTGACCTCAAGCTTCCTCCCATATTCCACCATGAGGTTAGTGAGGGACCTTTTGGACCACTGCTCTAACACAAATGGACAGACAACCGCTCCACCCTGCCCTGGGATGCCACTGAGCTTGACCCTGCAGGATTATATTTTTTAGAGGGGGAAGGGGAAGTGTTTTTTTGGAAATAGGGTCTCCTTATGTAGTTCAGGTTCAGGCTGTCCTTGAACTCTATGTAGCGCAGGCTAGCCTCAAATTCATGGCAATCCTCGTACCTCAGTCTGCTGAGTACTGGAAGTACAGGCATGTGTCACCATGCCAAGCTTGACCTGTGGAATTCTAAGACACTGCAAGTCAAGCTAGTATGGTGGAGGCAGGACTATAAAAACAGTTCTCTCTGGGATTCTGTGCAAAATCCCCAGAGACTATAAATATGATCATATTAGCTGGGTAGCTCAATCTCATGACAAAGGGAGCTTTGGAGATGTAAGAAGTTACTAATCAACTGATCTTAAAATACGAGTTGATCCTGGATTATTTGGGCAGTTCTGAGGTAATCACAAGGGCCTTTAGAGGCAGAAAAGAAGGTAAAGAGACTTGAAGTAGGAGAGCAGTTCTGGAGGCTTTGAAGGTAGAGCAGTCCACATGTTGGAATAAGGGGGTGGAGAATCAGGAGAGTCCCAGGCAGCAGCTGCCAGTAAGAAAATAACTGCATAGGACTGGATTCAGCTGACACCCCAAAGCTAGGAAGCTGCAACTGTCAGGTAGGAGCTTACCTGGCTATGCCTATTCCAGACTTTGTGAGATCCACTGCAGGGCCTGCCTGGCTTCTTATCTGGGGAGTGGAGTGACAAGGATGGTGCTTTATGTTGCTGAGCTTGTGGCAGTGTGTGGCAGCAGCAGTAGAAAACAAGTACAGTGTGCATCTTATGAGATGCAGGCCCATGGGAAGTCTTGGTACACTAGTTGTTTTCATCTGGTGAATGCATCTCTGTCACCTCTTGCCCAAGGCTTCACTGCTGCTGAGCCAACCTTCCTCAGGCATTTCTGTGATCTCAGTGCACATGGAGCAGCTGTCACTGCGCCTTACAAAGTAGAGGCACTGAGGAGGTAAAAGTGGAAGCCATGGAACCTCGAGGGGTGGCACACTCAGGAGGCTAAAGCAGGAGGCTCACAGGTTCCAGCCAAGCCTGAACAATTTAGTGAGACTTTCTCAAAATAAAAAAATAGAGCAGGGAGTGGTGGTGCAGGACTATAATTCCAGCATTTATGAGGATGGCTGGGAGTTCAAGGCCAGCCTAGGCTACAAACCAGTAAGTTCAAGGCCAATCTGAACTACACAGTGAGACCCTGTCTCACAAAAAAAGGAATTAGTGAATTCTCTTTTTTTTTTTTTTTTTGTACCAGGGATTGAACTGAGGACCTTGCGCTTGCCAGGCAGGTTCGGTGCCACTGAGCTAAATCTCTAGCCCCTGATTTAATTAAATTTTAAAAGTGCTGGGCATATACCTCAGTGTGAAGGTCCTGGTTTAAATCCCTAGTACTACCAAGAAGAAGGAAAAAAGTTACGGCTGGAAGAGGTCCAGCTGTTTCTGGACGGGCAAAAGGGCATCTAGAAAGGTGTGTGGGGAAGGGCCCTCTCTTAAGTGAGGAGGTGAAGGTCTATGGGCTTCCTCGTGTAATGTCTGGGGAGGGTTGTACACCATGGCACATCATGCCACGCCATGCCACTGCTCTGCATCCCCCTTCCCTACACTTGCAGAGTGGTGGCATGGGGGTGGTGGTCTTGGCAGTTTGAGGGGCTATTGGGAAGGCAGGAGCTCCTGTGGTGGCAGATGCAGGACATCCAGCTGGACAGATACCAGGTAGAAAGGAGAGGACCCAGGTGGCTTCAGGTAAAGATGTTAGGCCTGAGGAAAGAGGCCTAGAGGATGAGGGAGAGGTGGAGGTTCTGGCTGGGAGGCCAGGGTGGGCCCAAGGGTGGAGAAACCCAAACTTTGACCCTTCTGAGCAGCCAGGGGCAGTGAAACTATGGCTTCTAAGAGAAAATACTCATTAGCTTCTCTCTGCAGACATTTTGAAGAACAAATGAGTATAGCTGAAGACACTGGTTTACAGATATTGAAAATTTTGGCTGGGTGTGGTGGTACACACCTACCATCCCAGCACTTGGGAGGTTGATGCAGGAGGATCGCTGCAAATTTGAAGCCAGTTTGGACTACATAGTGTGTTCAAGGACACCCTGAAGTTCAAATGAAGAATTTCCCTCAAGACACAACTGAAAAGGAAGGAAGGAAAAAAAGGAAGGAATGAAGGAAAGAAAGGAAGGGAGGGAGAAATTGATTTCAGGCCAAACCCAAGATGGGAAAGGCAGGCACCAGGAGGGAAGAAGCTGTGAGGTCATAAGGACTGTTGTCTGAAAGGAGTAGAAGTCAAGCTGCAGGGTGGTCCAGGGCCTCCCTCTCCCCAGGTGCTAAGGCAGGACCCCTCTGACGACGTGTCAGAGGACAGACAGCTCTCTCCGAGGTCCGTCTACCCCCATCACTGCCAGGCCAGCTTCTCATCCAGGACCACCCTCTGGCAGCTCTGTCCACGGTTGGAGCCCAGGACTCACGTCTGTATGTGCACAAACCAGGCAGATGGGCTGGAGGCTGAAGGGGTCTTTGCAAGGGAAGGGACAGTAAGAAATGGGAGGAGGCACAGCTTCCACTACAGAGCCTCGGAGGCTGCAATTTACGGAGGTGCTGGAGGAGAGGCCCAAGCTGGGCCCTCTAGAAGCCTATAGAAGGGCTAGAAGCAATGGATGGGGCCAGGCAAGGTGACTTCAGGGTTTACCGGAAAAGTAACAACAGCCAGCGAGATTAAGGGTAAACAAAAGGAGGGGGGACAAGGAATACCTGCAAGGGAGAAAAGGTCTAATGGCCTTTCACATGCAAGAGGATGTGTGGGCAGCCCGGGGACCCAAGCCAGGACAAAGGCTCTGTCCCAGTGCCTGCACCCTGCTCTGGATGCCCCAGGCCAGGAGTTCCCCACCCAGGGCTTTCCACTTACCGGCTTACTCACAGTTTCAGTACTGTGCTGGAGTGTAAACTCTTCTCCATCCTCCTTATCCCTGTTGAGGCAGGTGTGGAACCACTGAGCGAAATCCTCGGCCCTTGTTGAGATCCCTCACTCAGTCGTGTATCATGGGTCCTTGTTCTGATCCTGTCCCCACAAACCTAATACCACTATTGATTTGCAGGTTCTGGGCCTCCCATATAAGTGGAACCATACTGTAGGGAGGTCTTGGTCTCTGCCTCAGGGCCTGGTCCCTTTTGTTTGGATCCCTCTCTCTATCTGGTCTGATTGTTCAGGGTTTCTCACTCAGGAATGTCTGATCTGAGTTTCGCTTCCTGGCCTGAGCCAGCCACCAGCCCTGTGCTTCTGGCTGCCTTCTTGCTGGACACCTGATGGCAGGCTGTTGGGAGAAGTGTCACTCTGTCACCATGTCACTGTAGACTCCCTGGCCTCAGCCCTTCAGCAAGGCAGCTCTCTGCCAGCCTCTTGTGTTGAATACAGTGACAAACTTGTCTCTTTCCCTAGGAAGCATTTTTTTGCAGACAAGGGTGGAGCTCCTCATAGCCCCTATCCAGAAGCTTCCTAACTCCTCAGCATACTTGGTTCACAGCCCCCTGTCACTGCCCCAGATAGGCCTTGACAGATGGGTTGGCCCTGCTAGGGACTATCCCAGGGTCCTCAGGTCCTTTCCTTTGATGGATCCAGGGGCCTGGCCCCGGTCTAAAAAAGGTAAGTTGCTAGGGGCTGGGGATTTAGCTCAGCGAAAAGTCCTAAATTCAATCCCAGGCACCAAAAAAAAAAAAAAAAAAAAGTTAAAGTTCACATAACACAAAAGTAACCATTCTTTGTTTTGAGACAGGGTTTCACTATGTAGTCCAGGCTGGCCTTGAACTCACTGTGATGCAAGTGCTTCAGGCTCCTGAGTACTGGGATTACGTAGGTGCACACCACCATGCGCAGCAAAAGTAGTCCTTTCCTCCCCGCCGCCCCAGTATTGGAAATTGAACCCAGGGCCTCTGCACTAAGTTTTATCCCCAGTCCTTTTTTTATTCTCTGAGGCAGGGTCTCATTAAGTTACCCAGGCTGGGCTTTGGTTCAAACTTGTGATCCTTCGCCTCAGCCTTCCAGAATGCTTACAGGTATGGGCCACCAGTGCCTGCTTAGCCATTCCTTGCTCCATTCCTTGCTCCATTCTTGGTCCCTCTTGCCCTCTCCTCCCTTCCCCTCCCCTTCCCTCTGTTCCTTACTTTCTGTACTGGGAACTGAACCCAGGGCTTCATACAAGCTAGATAAGCCCTCTACCACTGAACTACATCTCTGTTGGGAGCAATTCTACATGATTTTGGGGAAAAATCATTTCACAATTAAGTCATGATTAGGACCTAGTTTTCCTGTCTGCAGGCCAGCTATGGCAGGTTGAGACATAACTCCACCTTTGTCTCCGGTCACACCTAAAACCTCAATGGTCCAGCGTTGCTGTGAGGCTCCAGGACAAGATTACACCAGCTGAGGACATCCCTCCCGGGAGGAACAAAATCTTCATCTGCATAGTTCTTCATTGTAGGATTTTCACCGCAGCTGCCACCGCTGCCCTGAGTGACCTTTTACCTTTGTTACTCTCCCAGTGTACTGAACTCTGCCCTGAGTCATCTGTTACATTTGTTTCTCCCGATGGACTGAATAAAGGTGCAGCAAGCTCAGGGGCTTTTGCTTTTGCCCCCCAGAGCAGCACTGATCAGGCCCAAAACTCTGCTTCTTCTCTAAGTCTTCTTTCTTCTACATTTCCTGTCTAATAAGTTAATTTGCCTTGTGCTGCTGTGGCTGCCAAGAGGCTAGGACTCACTGCAGAGGTTCTAGTAATGGCCCTTTCCCTGCTGCCTGCACATCTTCACCTGTTTTTTTTTTTTTGTTTTTTGTTTTTGCGGTATCGGGGATTAAACTCAGGACCTTGCACTTGTGAGGCACTGAGCTAAATCCTTGGCCCTCCACCTGTTTGTTTTTTTTTTTTTTTGGTACTGGGGATCGAACTCGGGTCCTTGCACTTGCAAGCTCCACCTGTTTTAAATTTTTTATTGGGAGACTTAATCTCATAAAATTGCTCAGACTGGCCTTGAGCTTACAACCCTTTTGCCAGCTAAAAGTAATCATTTTAAAACTTTATTCATGGCATTGGAGGTTGAACCTAGAGCTACATCCTCAGGACTTTTCATTTTTTATTGAGTCAGTCCTGCTATGTAGCTTGGGATTGTCTCAAACTAGTGATCTTTCTGACTCAGTTTCCCTGATAGCTAGAATTACAGGGGTATACCACCCCACCAGGCAAAAGTAACTATTTTAAACAATTCAGTAGCTTTTATTATGGCCACAATGTTGCATACCACCACCTCTTATATAGTCCAAATATTTTTCTTGACCCTCCTCCAGCCCTTGGCACCGTTAACCTTCCATGTCTATAAATTTGGATTTTAATTTTTTTTTAGATTTTCTGAGCATTTATTAGAAGACCCCAACAGTGCTTTATTTTTTCTTCTCAATGACCTCGCTCCAATTTCCTTGCATCTTCCTGGATGCTGGAGTCTGGCATTGGCACTGGCCATGTGAGGCTGATGAAGGCCTTGAAGTTCTTCTGTTCCTCTGAGATGATCCTGGTCTTTTTCTTCTTGCAGATGTTCTGGATGGGCATCACTGGGATGTCCAATTTGGTTTCTTCTGCAGAGCTGTCTCCCTTCCTGAGTTAAGGGGACAATGTGGCTGCACATTGCCCTATGGGACTCAGTGGGTTTGCTCGGCCTCCTTGGGTCCACCAAGATGCCAATGATCTGGACCACCTTCTTGTGAATGCCACCCATAGCTCCTCCAGACTGAAGCCTCTGCCGGCTTGGATCTTGGTGTGGCACTGCACCTGGGGTGTGGTGCAGTAGGCCAGTGGGTCAGGACGCAGGGCAATGCAGCACTCTTGCCTGCCAGGCCCTGCGCCTGCGGACCTTCTGTACCTGCTGGTTGAACCACGCAGCCACAGGCCTCTGACAGTCCTTGAGGAAATGGGTTTCAGAATCACGAGTGTAGGGGACAGGGGAAGGGGACGTTACCAGAACCTCTGCAGTGAGTCCTGGTCTCCTGCGAGCCACGGCAGCACACGGCAAATTACAGGAAAGGTAGAAAAATGAGACTGAGAAGAAGCTGAGCTTTGGGTCTGATCAGTGCTGCTCTGGGCGGCAAAGACAAAAGCCCCCAGTTTACCACACCTTTTATTCAGTACCTCGTAACAAATGACTTGCAGAGAATTCAGTACATCTGGAGAAACAAATGTAACAAATGACTTGCAGAGAGTTCAGTAGTTCACATTGGGATAAACAAGGTGTAACAAAAGGCTTGCAGAGAGTTCGGTACATCTGGGGTAAACAAGATGTTAACAGTCCAAGAACAACGAGGAACTGAGCAGATGTTTGTTCTCCCAGGATGTTTCTTGTCCTGGAGAATCACAGCATCACTGGATCACTGAAGTCTCAGTTGTGACCGGAGGCCAAACTGGAGTTATTCTGTAGCTGGGCTGTAGGCAAGAGAACTAGGCTAACCAAATGATTTTTCCCTAGAATTATGTAGCATTGCTCCCAACACACGAGGTCCCAGACCAGCTGAGTAGAAAGCTGTGTATTTTCATACTATGGATATTTCGTGTAATTGAAACCATACCTTATGGTCTTTCGTGTCCAGTTTCAAATTCATTCATTCACTCATTCATTCATTTGTACAAATTGAAAGGAGGGCCTTCACACTAAGCTACATCCCCAGTTCTTGTAATATTTATTTGTTTATTTATTTATTTATTTATGTTTTGGCACTGGAGATCGAACTCGGGACCTTCCACTTGCCAGGCAGGCGGCAGAACCACTGAGCCAAATTCCCCACCCATGTAATATTTATTTTGACAAACAGATGAAGGAGAGTGTTTATTGGAAATAAAAAAAATAGCTACTGGAGCTGGGCATGGTGGCACATGCCTGTAATCCATCACTGGGGAGGCTAAAGCAGAAGGATCTCTAGGAGTTTGAGGCCAGCCTGGATTACACAGCAGAGTTCAAGGCCAGCCAGAATTACATAGCAAGACCCTGTCTCAAACCAAAACAACAAACAAAAGGAAACTGGGATTTAAAAAAAAAAATCTGGGGGCTGGGGATTTAGCTCAGTGGTTTGGCCAACTGCTGTGCAAGCAAGCGCAAGGACCCGAGTTCAATCCCTGGTACCAAAAAAAAAAAAAAATCTGGTTAGTCTGCATTTTAAATTCCTTGAAACTCAAGAATTTGGGGAAGGAAAAAAAAAATTTAGGGAAGGGTTGCCATTCAGCCTTGAATATGAGGGGGGTTGCATTCCATGTTACGTCTACTGATTATACGATTTTAGTTCTTATCAATATGGCTGATCGCAGGGTGTGGAGGCTGGTGACACAGGCCTGTAATCCCAGCACTCTGGAGGCTGAGGTAGGAGGATCACTGTGAGTTCCAGGCCAGCGTGGGTCACATAGTAAGTTCAAGGCAACCTACACTACAAAGCTACAAAAAAAAAAAGGCTGATCACCCAACTCTATTTCAGGCCCATTCCCTAGCTAGCTCCCTATTCATTAGCCAACTACACTGTCTTTGATGTTATCACAGAGTGTTCTCCTATAAGCAAGAACCCAGCCAAGTGTTCCCCTGAAATATAGTTCCCTTTGGGAAGGTAGACTGATGCCAAGGCCAGGTGTGGTGGTGCACACCTGTAATCCCAGCACTTGGGAGGCTGAGGCAAGAGGATTGCCACAGTTTGAGGCCAGCCTGGACTGCAGAGACTCTGTCTCAAAAAAATAAAAGAGTGGTGAAATTACAGGTATGTACTATCCTTGCTCCAATATGCTTTCTTGTATTAGATACTACACTTGATCTTAGCCAAAAGGCCGAGAAACAATACAGTCTTGTATTAGAGGCAAAGAAAATATACACTCACTGTTCTGGAGGGGAAAGTCTAAAATCAAGGTGGTAGCCAGTTAGCTTTGATTTGGTTTGCAGATTCTTCTCTTGGTTTGTCAGGGTGGGTGGTGAGAGCTTCCAGGTGTCCCTTCCTATAAAGGCACCAATCATCATCGGGCTCTCTTCTCATAGTCTCATCTAATCATGATTATCTTCCAAAGGTCTCATTTCCAGACACTGTCACATATGACGGGGCAATTTAGTTCATAGCAGTGATACACTGAAAAAAGGCAATTTTAAGTCAGAACACAGATCTGAAGACATTGGTTTTGAAGGTTGGCATGATACAACCATGAGCCCAGGAAACCTAGAGCTAGCAGAAGCTGGTAGAGGCGGGAAGGGTCCTCTCCTGGCCTTCAGAACTGTGAGAGAATAAATTTCCATTTTAAACCACCAAGTTTGTGGTAATATGTTACAGATGCCACAGGGAATTACTAGAGAAATGATGGCAATTCCAAAGAGCAACTGGGAGTGCTAATGCTGTTCCTACCAGAACCGCACCTATGTCCCTCCTTTGCGTCCCACCCTACACTCACCCATTCTCAACCTGGAATTCAGATATGCCACCTTCTGCTAAAACCTTCTGCCAGCTTTCATGGCAACTGAAGAGACACTCAGCCAAGAGCCATGCATGGAACTCCTCATGGCAAGATCTGTGGTGATAGCAGCACAGCAGGAGGGAAACCCAAATGCAGTCAAATGCAGCCTGGGTACACTTGTAGTCCCAACTACTTGAGAGGCAAGACAGGGGGATCATTTAAGCCTAGGAGTTCAAGGCCAGGCTGGGCAACATAGGGAGACCTTGTTTAAAGAAAATGTGTAGGAGGGCCAGGGATTTAGCCCAGTGGTTCCGCCGCCTGCCTTGCCAGTGCAAGGACCCAAGTTCGATCCCTGGTACCAAAAAAAAAAAAATGTGTAAAAAAAAAAGAGCCAACTGTAGAGTGTTCACATAATGAGATCCTACACAAGGGCAGGGAAAGCACTAGGGCCATATGCCACTGTGGATATTAGCTGAGGGGTAGAAGGCAGAATGAGAAGTGAAAGTCCCGTGTATTTCCATGAATAAGCAAAGTTCATCTGTGAAATCATCATGACAGTGTGACAGCTATGAGCAGCATGAAGGGCTTGTGAGACTAGGCATTTTTTTTTTTTTTTGGCATGTTCATTTTTTGCTACCAGGACTGGTTATGTGGGGTGCTTGCTGTACGTATATCTGCATATTATGAGCGTCCATGAAAAGACTAAGAAGGGGGCCAGGGATTTAGCTCAGTGGTGCTGTGCTTGCCTTGCAAGCACAAAGTCCTGAGTTCGATCCCCCATACCAAAAAATATATATATATAAATAAATAAATTAAAGAGATTAATAAGGGCTGGGCATGGTAGTAATCTCAACACTCTGGGAGGCTGTGGAGGACTAAAACTTTGAGCCCAGCCAGGCATGGTGGCATACACCTGTAATCCCAGTCCTTGGGAGGCTGAGGCAGGAGGATCACTGTGAGTTCCAGGCCAGCTTGAATTACATAGTGATAACTTGTCTCAAAAAAAAAAAAAAATCGATATCAGCCTGAGCACTGTAACAACCTAGGGAGACAAAAATAAAAAGGGCTGGGCTGGGGATTTCGCTCAGTGGCACTGAGCCTGCCTCACAAGCACAAGGTCCTGAGTTCAATCCTTGGTACCAAAATAAATAAATAAAAGAAAAATAAAAAGGCTGTGAATGTACTCAGTGAGAAGGGACTGGGTTCAATACCCAGAACCAGAAAAAAAGAAGTTATAAAGCCCATAGATCCAAGCCAGACATGGTGGCACATGCCTATAATCCCAGCACTCTGGAAGGCTAAGAAAAGTAGACAGCAAATTGGATCCCAGCCTGGGCAATTTAGTAAGACTTTGACAAAAAGTGTGTGTGTGTGTGTGTGTGTGTGTGTGTGTGTGTGTGTGTGTGTATGGGTGCTGGGTATTTAGGTCAATGTGAGACTCTGGGTTCATTACCCAGTAGTTACTGAAAAATAGTCCACAGGTCCGGGTTGGCAGTGTAGCGCTCTGAGGCAGAGTGCTTGTTTAACATACGATATATCTGGGGTGAGCTCCAGTACCCAAAACAAAATAAATAAAAAGCAAAAGCAAAAAAAAAAAAAAAAAAAATCCGTAGGGCCAAGAAGCAGATTAGTGGTTGCCAGGTGAGAGGAAGTAGGTTGACGGTTAAGAGACTGCCCTTTGGGGCCATGAAAATGTTTTGACACCAGACAGAGGTGGTAGTTGTGTAACACTGTGAATGTATCTAATGCTACTGACTGTACTTTCTCCCCTGGTATTGGGACTGAACTCAGGGCCTCAGGGATGCTAGGCAAACATTCTACCACTGACACATATCCCCAGCCCTTTTTATTTTTTTAAGACAAGGTCTTGTTAATTCACTAAGTTTTTGATGGGATTTGAATTTGTAATTCTCCTGCCTCAGCCTGATGGGATTACAGGTGTGTGCCACCAGGCTCATCTCTTCTGGAAGTTCTGAGGGAGAATCTGTCCTGTGACTGTCTACTGGCTTCTTGTGACTCCTAGCAATCCTTGACAATCCCTGGTTTATACATATATAATTCCAATCTCTGCTTCTGTCTTTACATGTATTCTCCCCATGTATGTCTCCCCTCTTCCTTTAACCAACCTCCTATACCAGAGATTGAACTCAAGACCTTGTGCTTATGAGGCAGGTGTGGCACCACTGAGCTAAATCCCTGGCCCATAAAAAATTTTTATTAGTACCTGTTTGCATTACATAATGATTGCATTCATCGTGGTGAGTTGGTGCATGACAATGCATCTTAATTCATTTCATGCCTCCTCATTTTTTTTCTTTGAGACAGGGTCTTGCTATGTACTTCAGGCTGGCCTTGAACTCACTATGTAGCCCAGGCTGGCACCAAACTCAGTGATCCTCCTGCCTCTCAGACTCTTGAGTGTGGACCACCATGCCTAGCAACTTTCTCTTTTGTTTTGTTTGAGACAGGGTTTCTCTCTGTAGCTCAGGCTGACCTTGAACTCGTTATGTAATCCAGGCTGGCCTTGAATTTGTGGCAATCCTTCTGCTTCAGCCTCCTGAGTGCTGGGATCACAGGCATCCGCATGCACCACCAGGCCTGGCATTCTGTTTTCTGAGATAGAAAGTCTCACTACTTTCTTTCACTATTTAGTCCAGGCTGGCCTCAAACTATGTAGCTCAGGTTAGACTCCAATTCGCAATCCTCTTGCCTCAGTTTCTAGTGCTCGGTTTATAGGTGTAACCACACCCTTTTCCTGGCTCCTCCTCCTTGTACAAGGTCTTGCTATTATGCAGTTCTGGCTGGCCTCCAACTCACAGTGATCATCCTGCTCAACTTCCCAAGTGGTGAGATTTTAGGCAAGCACCACCATGCCCTCCAGCCCTTTTTAATTTTTTAAAATTTTTATTTTGAAAGAGGGTGTCATCAAGTACTAACTTGCCTCTCCTGGGGTCAAACCTGCCTCGGCCTCCCAGAGTGTGGGTATTACTGCCATATGCCATCATGACCCAGCTTGACAAATGTCCTAATAAAAGACAGAAGAGGGCCAGGGATTTAGCTCAGTGGTTCCACCACCTGCCTTACAACCGCAAGGACCTGAATTCGATCCCCGGTACCAAAACTAAATAAATACAAGACAGAAGACACATTAACAAAAAGACCATGTGAAGACAAAGAGATTAGGCTGGGTAGCCATGTTTTTAGGAAGTGGCTTTGGGAGGTGATACTTGAAGGTGGGAAGAAGAGCCAGACACAGTCTGGGGAAGACAGGTGGCTGTCTGCGGGCAGGTGTCCAACTTGGGCAGTGGGCAGTTAGCCCCTGTATATCACTTTCCCCTACAAGCCCTGCCTGCAAGGCCAGGACCAGGAAGACAGATGCTCTGCAGAGGTCGGTAAGGAGCAGCGGGACAAGGTCTGGCTCCTTGGGAGGCAGCCAAGGTGCACTCCTACCCCTTCACATCTGTCCAGACTTGGGACGCCTGGCTCCTTAGAGGGTCTGAGTGAGGTCCAGCCCCCTGGCCTTGCCCTCTCCGCACCAATCCCAGCTGGCTCCCTGACTTCACCTGCACCGATCTTTCCTGCCCCGTGTTGCACCATGCCACCTGCATTTTCCCCATCTGGACAAAAGGGAAGCCTGTAGCAGGGGCGGCAACAGCAGTGCCAGGGGACCAGCCTAGCTGTAGTCACTCCCACCTCTCCTTCCCGGTGTCTTCACTCTTTAGATCCCTATTCAGTCCCAGGACCTTTGCACTTGTTTTAGCCCAAACTGTTCTTAGTGCAGGGGTTTGTGGGTAGCTGCTCTTTACCATCACCATTTTAAAAACTTTGTTTCTTAGTGCCTAGGCACCCGAGCCAAAGGTCCCCCAGCCCTCCCAAGTGCGCCGCCAGCAGAGGCAGGGAAGGAGGGTCGCAGCCAGGCCAGAGTGGGGGACGAGCTGGGGCCACACGGACCGAACAAAGGCAGGCGGGGACAGAACCCCGGACCGCACCCCGGCCGGGAACGGAGACCACACCTAGGCGTCTGGGAATCAGAGGGGCAGCGCTGGGGTCCGATCCTGAACTCGGGCCCCGGTGCAATGCCCAGGGCCGGCTCCACAAGGGCCAGCTTCCGCCGCGCCGGGTCCTGCGGAGGGTTCCTGTCTGCAGGACCCTGCTTCCCCTCAGAGATACTCTCTCCCCACTGATCCCGCTTCCTTCTCAGACAAGATTCCTCTCCCTGTTGATCCTGTTTTATTCACTCAAACACAATTCAACACAGACCTTGCTTCTCTTCTGGAAAAGCAGCAAAGTAGAAGAGCGGCTGGCTCACAACGTGGAGGAGACTTTCGGAGGCTGGAAGGAATTTTACAGACTGGCTGCCTGTAGTTCCCGGTGAGCTGTTTCATTTGTCAAGGTCCTGTGTTTCTTATGTTAACAAGCGTGTTAGCATCGCGTCTGTGTTCAGAGAGAGGTGCTGTACACTCTTCTCTGAGACCCAGCGCCCGGGACTCCAACTAACTGTGACCCATAAGGCAGGAGACAGGCCAAGCCGGTGGAGAGGCAGAGGAATGAGTAGAAGTCCGCACTGCTCCTGCGTGCGAGCATCCTGTCGCCAGCTCTTGGTGTGCTCGTGGGTAGAGCTGGGGAAATCTCGCTCTAGCAACTGAGCACGCGTCTCACCGACCCTTTCGGACGCGGCGGTGACTTTACAGACGTCCCGCCCCGCGACCCAAGGGTTGGCCAGTAAGGGAGGGCTGTGCGCACGCGTACTCTTGGCCAAGGCCGCGGGGAACAGCCTGGCTCCGCCCCCGGGCGTGCAGCGCTCTACGCGCGTGCGTGGCGGTGGCGGCGCCAGTTATTTCTGGCCCGCCCCCCCGACCGCGGCTCTTTCTGCGGGCGGGTGCTCGGTCGGGCATTTGTTCGTTCAGCGCGTGACTCGGGGGCGCCTGGGAGGCAGTGCGGGTGGGGCCGCGCGGAGGCGAGTGGAGCAGTCGGTCGGGCCTTGGCAGCGTGTGGCGGCGGCGGCGGAGCGGACGCGTGGCGGCACTTGGCCTCGCAGCGGCGGCGGCGACTCGGCGGCGGCGGCGGCGGCTCGGCCGTTGGCGAGCGCGTCTGCGCCTGCGCAGCGGGCCCCGCGCCCCTCCTCCCCCCCTGGGGTTCCCCGGCGGCGTGTGAATGGCGGCCTCGGCGGCGGCGGCGGCGGCAGTGGCGGCAGCGGCCTCGGCCGCCTCGGCCGCCTCGGGCAGCCCGGGCCCTGGCGAGGGCTCCGCTGGTGGCGAGAAGCGCGCAGGCGCCTCCTCGGCTGCAGCCTCGGCGTCTGCCTCCGCGTCGTCGCCCGCAGGGGGTGGCGGTGAGACGCTGGAGCTGCTGGATCACTGCGGCCTGTGCCGGGAGCGTCTGCGGCCGGAGCGCGAGCCGCGGTTGCTGCCCTGCCTGCACTCGGCCTGCAGCGCCTGCCTCGGGCCCTCCGCGCCCGGCGCGGCCAGCAGCGCGGGGGACGGCGCCTCGGCGGGGGACAGCACGAGTGAGTTCGGGGACGCCCCTCCCCCGAGCCCCGGATCTGGCGCGTGGGACTGCGCCTGTGCGAGCGCAAGCACTGGCTCGGTGGGCCGGAGCGCTGGAAGCGCTGGGCGCGCGGCGGTGCGTGCGACCTGACTGGGCTCGGCCGGGGGCGGGGTCCGAAGTCTGGAGGACAGAGGAGGGAGCAGCCCCGGGGCGGTGGGTTCGCGGGTATGCCCTGGGTTAGCGCGGGCCCCTCACGCGGCTGCCTCCGCAGTGGTGGACTGTCCAGTGTGCAAGCAGCAGTGCTCCTCCAAAGACATTGTGGAGAACTACTTTATGCGCGACAGTGGCAATAAGTCTGCCTCAGACACACAGGATGCAAACCAGGTTCGTTCTTCTCTGTAAGCCTTCGGAGGTCTGAACGTGGGGACGGGTATTTGTTCCAGAGGAGCCTCGAACTAGCATTGGTTGTTACTTTTTGCCCTCTGTAGGGATCTGGGTGGGCTTCCTGCCTGGGGTAAGAGATCCGTCGTAATCTCCGTTTTATTTCTCGGATGATAAATGTGGGTTGTCGCTTGTTTTCTGAGGCTGCTTTTTCTCGACAGTGCTGCACTAGCTGCGAGGATAACGCCCCAGCCACCAGCTATTGTGTGGAGTGTTCTGAGCCACTGTGTGAGACCTGTGTTGAGGCTCACCAGCGGGTGAAGTACACCAAGGACCACACTGTGCGCTCCACTGGTAGGTGAAAGGGGGCCCTGTTGCAGCTGTTTTCTTTTTCATTTCTCCTTAGCACACATAATGCTCGTGTGCATCCGGTAATGGGACGGTCTCAGGGTTGCTACCTAGGGAATACCATCAGAAAGACCTTGATACAGAACTCAGAAACGAGGTGCCCAGGCTCCTTTCAGTGTCTCTAGGGGTTTAGAGAAGAAAGGCTATGGCCAGAGGAGGTATAAGTATCCTCAGCATGCTGCAGGGGCACAGGATTCAAGGAGGTTCTTCTTGGAAGCCTCCAAGGAGAGAGAGGGTCCTGGTGTTGGAGTGTTTAGCACATGCTGGCAGGGTGAGATGTGAGCAGAGGCTTTACTGGGTTTGAGATTCCCTAGCACATGTGTTAGATTATACTGGAGAAAGTGAGGTTTCTGGGATAGGGTTTCTTTTTTTTTTTTTTTTTTGGTACCGGGGATCGAACTCGGGTCCTTGTGCTTGTGCAGCAGGCAGCGAAACCACTGGGCTAAATCCCCAGCCCTAAGATAGGGTTTCTTGACAAGCATCCAGGGCTCTTGGACCCATAGAGGTGAGTCCTGGATGTGTGCAGCATCCTACCCAGAGGGCTTGCTGTTTCTGGGTTCTGGCTTTGTTTTGGAAAGGAGCTTGAGAGGCTTCTGAGCCTGGCCCCGGTTTTAGTTCAGAATCCTTCTATGAACAGTCTTGTTTTTTCATTTGTTTCCTTTGTTTGCTTTGCTTTTGGGGTAGATAGGGTCTTGCCATGTGGCCAAGGCTGGCCTTGTACTTGCTGGAATCCTCCTCTAGCTTTAGCTTCTCAAGTGCCGGGATCGCAGGTATGTGCCACTGTGCCTTGCTGTAAGCTATCTTTTGATATTATAATGTATCTCTTTCCATCTCAGAGGGCAGTACTCATGGAAAGATAATAGAGGATGGTTGAAGGCTTAAAAGAGCCTGCAGGGTTCCTAGCTTCCAGAGGTTCTAGGCCAAGGTTGTTCATTCATTGGTGCAGGAGTGGGTGGCATTTGGGAAGCTAAGGCCCATTTGATCTGTACTACATAGTTGGGGTTTGTTTTTTTTGTTTTTGTTTTTGGTACTGGGGATCGAACTTGGGACCTTGTGCTTTTGAGGCAGGTGCCAGAACCACTGAGCTAAAATCCCCAAGCCCCATAGTTGGGGTTTAGTTGGTACAGTCAGGCTTGATTATTAGCGTTGGAGAGGAAAGGGACTGACAAGCTTCATGTGATGGGCCCAGGCCATGGGGGCTCCAGGTATGTTGGTCTATGGGTCTCATTACTGGTCATCAGAATCTTTTCCTAGAGAGGGAAGCCCAGCACTGAGGGTCCCCATCTAAGATCTCATCTTGCTGAGTCTGAGAAAGCTTTGGAAACCCTTCTGTGAGTGCTTGAATTACAAGAGACTTTATCATTTTTCTATCAGGGAAGGGAGATTACATGAACAGAGGAAAAAAAGCCTATTGGAGGTTGGTTTGTTGTCAGGGAGAATTCTCAGTTTGCCCACCTGGACAAGCTTCTGGTAGAGGGAACAGCAAAGATTTTTTTTTATTGCCAAGAGGTTATTTTCTGTGTTGTTATCTACAGAAGCTAAAAGAAATAGATACTTCTCTTGGTGGGCAGGGGGAGAAGGTTCTGAGTGCAAGGAGTTGCCCCTGCTATGGTCACTGTAGCTCATCGGTACACCAGCCAGGGTTGTAAGATAGGAAGGAGATAGTCCTGAGCTGTGTCTGCTGCCCAAGGTTGAGGTGGCCAAGGCCAGTGTCCAGCCTCATGGTTCCCGCTCCCCAGGCCCGGCCAAGTCCCGTGATGGTGAACGCACTGTCTATTGCAATGTGCACAAACATGAACCTCTTGTGCTGTTCTGTGAGAGCTGTGATACTCTCACGTGTCGAGACTGCCAGCTCAATGCTCACAAGGACCACAAGTAAGTCCTGGGGCTCAGTGGGTGGGTGGATGCCACCTGTTCCCGGGCCTCACATGCAGGCCCATATGCCTGCCTTTAGGTACCAGTTCTTGGAGGATGCAGTGAGGAACCAGCGCAAGGTCCTGGCCTCGATGGTGAAATGCCTTGGGGACAGACATGCCACATTGCAGAAGAGCACCAAGGAGGTTCGCAGCTCGTAAGTGTGGGTGTCAGGGCTGGGGTCCCTCAGTGTAAGATGCTTCCTTCTTGGCCTGACCTGCCTTGTTCCCTAGGATCCGACAGGTGTCTGATGTGCAGAAGCGTGTGCAGGTGGATGTCAAGATGGCCATCTTGCAGATCATGAAGGAGCTGAACAAGCGGGGCCGTGTGCTGGTCAATGATGCCCAAGTAAGCCATGTGCACGTGGGAGAGACCCTAGATCCCATCTGCTGGTGAAGAACCCTGGTGTCCTCTGCTCTTCCTGATGACCTTACTCCTTGACCTGTAGAAGGTGACTGAGGGGCAGCAGGAGCGCCTAGAACGGCAGCACTGGGCCTTGACCAAGATCCAGAAGCATCAGGAGCATATTCTTCGGTTTGCTTCTTGGGCTCTGGAGAGTGACAACAACACAGCCCTGCTGCTTTCTAAGAAGCTGGTATGTGTCCGTGTCTGCAGGCAGGTGACCCCAGCATATTGAGTCTGTGTGCTCTTAGTGTGCTCATGCCCTGCCCTCTTCTTCCCCCAGATCTACTTCCAGCTGCACCGAGCTCTCAAGATGATTGTGGATCCTGTGGAGCCACATGGCGAGATGAAGTTTCAGTGGGACCTCAATGCTTGGACCAAGAGTGCCGAGGCCTTTGGTGGGTCCTAGTCTTTTTTTTGTTGTTTTGTGCAAAACTGGACCCTGCAGGCAAAAATGACAGACCTTGAAGGTGAGACCCAGCATCCTATATCTCTCTCCTTTCTAGGATGTACTCAGCATGGAGAAGGTAGAGTCTGGGCAAGGGACAGCAGGGTTTGTGGCAGAACTCTGGGCCTTTGTGCTGACCTACATCCCCGGGCCTTTCAATTTTTATCTCTTTTTTTTTTTTTTTTTTGTTACTGGGAATTGAACTCAGGACCTAGCGCTTTTGAGGCAGGCAGGGTGCCACTGAGCTAAATCCCTAGCCCCACTTCTTTTTGTTTTTGATACAAAGTCTCATTATGTATTCATTCATTCCTTTTTTTTTTTTTGAGCCAGGGTCTTGATATGCAGTTCAGATTTGCCTTGAACTGACTATGTAGCCAAGGCTGGCTTTGAACTTGTGGCAAGCCTCCTGCCTAAACCTCCCAAGTGCTGGGATTCCAGGCATGCACCACCACACAGGGCTTTATTTTTAAATTTTGAGACAGGGTCTTATTAAATTGGCCAGGCTGGGTTGGATTGGAACTTGTGATCTTTTTGCTTCAGCTTTCCAGTGCTGAGATTACAGGTGCACTCATGCCTGGCTAGGTCCCAGTCTTTGGCCTTTGCTCTACCTTGTTACCAGTCCAAGTACTGCACCTACTTAGGCTTTTCTCTTTTTCTTCAGGTAAGATTGTAGCTGAGCGTCCTGGTACTAACTCCACAGGCTCTGCACCTATGGCCCTGAGAGCCCCAGGACCCCTGAGCAAGCAGGGTTCTAGCAGTAGCCAGGTGAGTAGGGGACAGGACCAGGGATGAGTAGGACATAAGGCCCATTGGGTGCTTGCCTCTCTGAGGTGCACCGCTTTGTTCTGTTGTAGCCCATGGAGGTACAGGAAGGCTATGGCTTTGGATCAGGTAAGTTGGGTCTGCCTAGGGCAGTGGGGGTGCGAGCACTTATGCTGTGGTGGGCTGGGTTTTTTGTTTTGTTTTTTAAACTCAGTGGGCTGTTTATATCATTGAAAGGTCTAAAAGGTTCACAGTTACTGGCCTAGTGTCCTGGTGTAGCAGGGGCCCAGTGAATGCCTGTGTCTACCCTCAACCGGTCATCTTTTCTGTTTTCTGAGCAGATGATCCTTACTCCGGTGCAGAGCCCCATGTGTCAGGCATGAAGCGGTATGTGTGGTGGTCCCCTGGGTGGTGGATAGGTGAGGTGTAGGGATAGGGGTGCTCATGCTTAGTGCATCTATAGGTCCCGCTCTGGTGAGGGCGAAGTGAGTGGCCTCATGCGCAAGGTGCCACGTGTGAGCTTAGAACGCCTAGATCTGGACCTTACAGCTGACAGCCAGCCGCCTGTCTTCAAGGTCTTTCCGGGCAGCACCACTGAGGACTACAACCTTATTGTTATTGAGCGTGGTGCTGCTGCTGCTGCTGCCACTGGTCAGCCTGGCACTGCGCCCCCTGGAGTGCCCAGTGCCCCACCTCTCCCTGGGATGGCCATTGTCAAGGTTAGCCTGTCCCAACATGATGGGAGGGTAGCACCTGTCACCTAGGTTTGGATCTTCTTTAACACCTTTTACCACCTTTTAGGAGGAGGAGACAGAGGCTGCCATTGGAGCCCCTCCTGCTACTGCTGCTGAGGGCCCTGAGACCAAGCCTGTGCTGATGGCTCTGGCTGAAGGCCCTGGCACTGAGGGCCCCCGCCTGGCCTCACCTAGTGGCAGTACTAGCTCAGGCTTGGAGGTGGTGGCTCCTGAGGGCATCTCAGCCCCAGCTGGTGTCCCAGGCACCCTAGATGACAGTGCCACCATCTGCCGTGTCTGCCAGAAGCCAGGTGACCTGGTTATGTGCAACCAGTGTGAGTTTTGCTTCCACCTGGACTGCCACCTGCCTGCCCTACAAGATGTACCAGGGTGCGTGTGAGGCTGGGGGGGGGTCTTGGCCCGGAGTGTGGGCCTGGGTGGGGTCCCTGTGCATTCCTTCATTTTTCACCCTAGGGAGGAGTGGAGCTGCTCACTCTGCCATGTACTCCCTGACCTGAAAGAGGAGGATGGTAGTCTCAGCATGGATGGTGCTGACAGTGCTGGTGTGGTAGCCAAGCTCTCGCCAGCCAACCAGCGGGTGAGTGGCAAGCTGTTCAAGTGTGGATAGCCCAGTGGTTTTGCCCTCCTGCATTCTGCAGCTCTGATATGTCCTGACCTGTTTAGAAATGTGAATGTGTCCTTCTGGCCCTGTTCTGCCATGAACCCTGCCGTCCCCTGCACCAGTTGGCTACAGACTCTACCTTCTCCATAGTGAGTGCACCCTAGAACAGGAAAAGAGGGAGGTGTGGGATGCTGGGTCTAGCCTTCAAGGTGTGTATCATTTTTGCCTGCAGGAGCAGCCTGGTGGCACCCTGGACCTGACCCTGATCCGTGCCCGCCTGCAGGAAAAGCTTTCACCCCCTTATAGCTCCCCACAGGAGTTTGCCCAGGATGTGGGTCGCATGTTCAAGCAGTTTAACAAGCTGACGGAGGTGAGTGTGGAATGGAATGAGGGGGCCCAGGTTGGGGGGCAGCAGTTAGGACCCACCCTCCATTCCACCCTTGCTTGGCCTAGGATAAGGCGGATGTGCAGTCCATCATCGGCCTGCAGCGCTTCTTTGAGACGCGCATGAATGAGGCCTTCGGTGACACCAAGTTCTCTGCTGTGCTGGTAGAGCCCCCGCCACTGAGCTTGCCGAGCGCTGGCCTAAGTTCCCAGGAGCTGTCTGCTGGCCCTGGTGAAGGTCCCTGAAGCTGTGGGACCCTTCTGGGCACTTGGCCGTGCTCCTACGTCCTTTGACCCTCATCCTTAACCCTGGTGGCCTGACTCACTCCCTGGTGGCCTGACTCACTCCCTCACAATGGTTTTTACTTGTGGATTTAATAAAAACTTCACTGGTTCCTCAGGCCTTGGCTGTTTGGGGCTGTGCTCCTGGTCTCTTGTCTATATCTGCTCACCTGCAAGCATTGCTAACCACCAGGAATCTTTCCTTGGCCTCTTTGAATCTGCCAAGGGTGTATGAGGGGGCAGTTAACCTCGTAAGGGATGCACACACCAGAAGCTATCAAGGATCCCAGGGTGGGTAGGCTTGGGCTAATCTGTGATCCTGAAAGAAGCTTCCAGTTTATCACATACCTCATAGCAGCTACGCTTTTCAGTGTTTCCAGGACTTTTCCCTTGGAGCCATCATCAGGCATGCAGAGTTCTGAGGTCTCCCCCCCCCCCCCCCAATTCCTGTCCTTCCTTGCTTAGGCTTCTGATACCATTGTTTATCTGTTATATGCCTTCTGGCTACTCTCTAGCTAAGCCCTAGTAGGATACCCAAGTTGGGCTGGCCATTGACTCCCATTGTTGGTCTAGACTGCTTCATAGGGCTTTAGCACTGAACTAACTTGCCGAGCTAACTCCTGGCCACTCCCTCCGGGATCGAACTCAGGACCTTGTGCTTGAGAGGTAGGCAGGGACACCACTGAGCTAAATCCCCAGCCCCATAACTCCTGTTTTTGAGACAGTTTTCCAGAGAACTTGTGATGCTCCTTCCTGTCAGCCTCCCAAGAGTGCTGGGATTAACAGGCATTTGGAACTATGCCTGGTCCTTAAATTTTCATTAAGCCATCATATCAGACTGCTCGTTGTTAAAGCTGTGGTGGATGGGCCGGGGATTTAGCTCAGTGATTTTGCCGCCTGCTGCGCAAGCGGAAGGACCCAAGTTCGATCCCCGGTACCAAAAAAAAAAAAAAAAAAAGCGGTGGATTTGGGTCTAGACTTGAGATGCTACCAGTTGGAGAGGTCCATCACCTTTGAAGCAGACACAAGTACTGGGCCAAAGCCCACAGGTGGATATGGCTTGTCCACCCCTGTCCCAAACCCTAACCAAGGGCACAGCCTGCCCCCATGGATGCCAGTCACACCAGCTTGGTAATGAGCATCCAATCTCATTTATTACAGAGTAGCCATGGTAAAGACCCTGGGCATCCATTCTGTCCCTTCCCCAGTGGCAAGGGGATGATCAGTCTCTCCGTAGGTTCTTGAGCCGCTCTTCCAGGTCTGCATCAGCATCAGCCAGGGCTGAAGCTGTGGCCTCTGCTTTCTTCCCACCAGCAGCCACACTAAGTGAGCCTCCAGTGGAGGGGAGATCTGTGAAAAGAGTGGATGTTAAGAGTAGAAGCAGTGGACAAGAGTAGGGGATTGGGCTGTTTGTGTCTCAGATGGGAGATGAAATGGGTTTGTGGGACTCACTTGACAGCTCATCTGTTAGGCTCAGTCCCAGTTCATCCAGGACTTGGGACACTACAGCATCACTAAGGAAGAGAGAAGAACTTGATGAGGGCTATGAGTAAGGACCAAGAAAATACCCCTACCTTCTCAGTTTCTCCACACCTCTCCTCTTCATCTTCCTCATCTCCCATGGCATCGTCTATGGCATCGTTCATCATCTCCTCCTTCATGTCCATGATCTCTGCCTGCCGCTCAAACTCCATCATGATCTTCTGGATCTGGGGCAATTTCAGCTGGAAGTAGGGGGAGGGTGAGTTTGGTCCCCGAAGATCAGTGGGAATGGGGAGGGAGTAGGGAGAGACGCACCTGTCGGTTCATGGTGCCCATGGCTTTGGTGACCCCTTTCATAGCTTGTGCCATTGAATTGTTGGACTTCAACGTCTGTATCTTCAGGGACACAGCCTGGATGTTGGCTCGCATCAATACGAACTTGCGCACGTAGCGCCGTGTACGCACTAGGTCTTTTGCCATGATGCGCACAGCATCCTATAGAGTGGACAAGAGTAAAGCATACATCTCGAGAACTACGCTCCATTCAAGGTTAATCCAAGCAGTCACTGGCTGTTCTCTTCTGATTTCACCCACTTCCCCTCTTTCTTGTAAGGTCTACCTCCTTTGATCCCTAAATCCTGGCTGGCAGGCCAAGTACTTTTTTCCCCTTCCATATCTAGAGTCACTCCTTGAGTGAGTCACACCTTGTTTCTGTCCCCACCCTGGACAGAGAATCTGCTTTGGCTGGGGCTGTAGCTCAGAGATGGAGTAGTTGCCTACCCTGCATAAAGCCCTTGGGCTGATCCCTGGCACATGGGGACTGTGAGTCTGGCCAGCCTGGGCTACTCAGTGAGATCCTGTCTCAAATTTAAAAAACACAAAGGCTTTATTATTCTCTTTCTGGCTGTCTTCTCACTGGCCTTTTGGTCAAAGCTTTGTTTTTTTGTTGTTTTTTCAGTATTGGGAACTGAACCCAGGGCCTTTACATGGAGCTACATCCCAGGCGTTTTGATTTTTTTCTGTTTTAGCCGGCTGGTGGTGGCACTATGCCTGTAGTAATTCTAGCACCCTGGCAGGTAGAGGCAGGAGGATGAACCCAGCTTGGGAAATTTAGCAAGATACAGTCTTTAGCTCTCCCAGAGTACTGATATCACAGGAATAAGTGGCCACACACAGCTTCAAAGCTTATTTTTTTGGTCATCTCTTCATTTCTGAACCTACTGTTTCCCCAATTCTCAGTGGTCTGGTGTCTACCTCTCAGCTCACTTTGTTGCTCTCTGGGTTTGCTAAGGCTAACACTTGCTGTTGTGTCTGCATGATGCAGCCTGGGGTCAAATTTTCAGTTCACTCTTCTCAACACTTGAGTCTTGACTGATAGCACTTCCAAGGAAGGCCTTTCCGGACTGCTAAACTAGGGAAGCACTGCTTATCTTCTGTCAAAGACGAAAGATCTTTCATCAAAGGACTTGTCTTTTGGTGTCCTGTCTTGTTCACTATCATCATAGTAGTGCATGGCTGAGAGCCGACGTCTTGCTCTGTCCCAGGCCCTGACCATGGGCACTTACCATCTGTCCCTGCTTGGCCATCTTTTTGATGTCTGCAATGATTTTCTTCTCCTGAGTCTCCAGCTTCTGTCGCTCCCGGTCTAGCTCCCGCATAGCACGGTTTAGGGCCCTTTGGTTCTGCCGTAGCAGCTCCTCTGGCGTCTTCCGGCGCCCAAACAACAGGTCCATGGTGGCAGGGGCCCAACGGCAGGCCTGGAAGAGTGAAGGCTGAGTTGTAGGGTGTGGGGCCCAGAAGGAGGACAAGAGGCAGAACAGGTTCATGCAGGAGGTGGGCGGGGTCAGGAGATATGAAGGGAAGTGCTATGGGACACAGTGAGGCCAGCCAGACCTGAGTCATCCACTATGCTGGCTCAAGGCTTCCTCCATCCCCTTGCCCACACGGATGTCAGGATCCAACGTCAGCTTTCCTTTTCAGACACAGGGGCGTGGCTTTGACGTCTTGGATGGGGTGGGGCTGGAGGACGAGTGGGAGGACTACTGTATTTGGGACCCTGAGCACCGAGGACAGGAGAGCTGTCCGAGTGGGCGTGGGGCTCTGCGGGAAGGACTGTGGCTTCGGAGGACACGGGTAAGGGCACTTTGCACTCCGAAACACGGTGGTGCCCGGAACCCAAGAGGGCAGGCTCCGGCAGAACAGCGCACCGACACCCGGGCCGAGATAAGCTCCAGGGCGCTGTAGCCCACCCAGACCTACGGCCCCACAGAGGCCACTCACCGGAGCTGGCACGGAGGCTCGCTTCCGCTTCCGGGTCACACTCCCTTTGCTCGGATGCCCGGCGTACCTACTAACGGCGGCCCCTTGCTTCTGTCTCCTCTGCTGCTGCCGCCGTTTCCGGATCAAACGATCTGACGCCGCACGCCCCGCCCGTACGCGGAATGCTGGGAAGTGGCGTAAACGCGCGCACGCGCAGACCAACCAGCACCCAGGCGCATGCGCAGTCCGCGCGAGCGCTCACCGGCCGAGCCCCGCCCCTGCGGGCCAGGGCCGCCGCTGTGCGACAGTGGCGCCCCGTCTGTCTGTCCACCCTGGAGGTCCTGCCTCCCACCGCGTTAGGGCACTGCTTATCGCGGAATCTTGACTTCTGCTTGAGGCCTTGAAAAGCGTCAGGCAGGAGCCTAACCCAAGGGCCCGCACGTGGCAGAAGCGCAGCGCGGGCCCCGAGGGTGCAGGGTGCACTTTTCCCTCTGCAAGCAAGGGTTGAGTCTCCCATCACGCCCAAATCAGCGGCCCCAGATAAAACTTGTGAGCGCGCACACACCTTACCTGGCCCTCCCGCCCCACGGAAGGAAGAGGCAGAGGCCATGCAGTTACATTCCCCTTTAATAGCCTGCTATGACCTTCGGCTGTGGAAAGGGGGGTTGCCTGGGCCCAGCTACCCAGGTCCCTGGCCCTCACACCCTACAGCCCACAGTCGGGGGCTGGAAAGCACCCAGCGTGGGGCTAGACAAGCCAATTCATTTCCCATCGCTGAGCAGGTCGGGGGAGGAAGTGCCGACCAGAATCACGTGGTGGTTAAAAAAAAAAATACCTAGGAGCAGGTGGCAAGGAGGGGAGGCAAGGCCAAGGCAGGGATTCCTCCACTGGCCATTTCCCACCCACCTCCCGTGTCCCCAATAAATATTTGTAGGGGATGCCCGGGCTGGTGGCCCTGGCGGGGTGGGGATGCGCCGACCCTATTTTAGGCAGCGCTCAAAATAGGTGGAGCCGATGTAGCCACCTCGCATGGAGCGCTGGACGTTCTGCTCGAACAGCCGCCGGTTGTTCTGCAAGACCTCGGCGGCCTCCTTGTTCAGTGGGTCCTCGGGGTTGGGCTCCTGTAGCCAGTACAAGTGGGGTCAATGGGCCCAAGGGGCAGAAGGCCAACCTTCCCTGGCCCCGAATGCCCAGCTCTACTCACCAAAAAGAGATACTGCAGGCCATAAATTATGGAGTTTATCGTAAGGACTGGCTTCCAGTCCTCTCTGTGGACAGAGAGCATCATGGTAAGGGCTAGAGAGTAGGAAGGAGGCTGCCACAGGCTCTGCTGGCTGGTACGGGACGGCTCAGGTTTGAGGCATGCACAGTGAGAATGTGAGAAGCCAGGGGAAGGTATGAAGCAGGGCAGGCCATAGGGAAAGCCAGGACTGGGTGGTGAGGAAAATGACTTTGCCATAGTGGGGAGGGAAGGGACACAGTGTTGTAGTGCCCAAAGATGAAGAGGGGGCCTGGCAAGGAGGGCTGGGGAGGGCAGCAGAGGGCTGGTGCCCTCACCTGAGGATGTTGAGGCAGACGTTCCCCTCGAGGTCAATGTTGGGGTGATAAACCATAGTCTCACACTTCACCTTGGGGGGGTCATGTGGGTAACCTTGGCCCACCTGGCTCCAAGAAAAGAGAAGAGGTGGGTAAGTGCCTGGCAGCGTCTCAGCCGCCGCCTCCTCAGTCCCCAGAGCCACCTCTGCCCATTTGGGACTCACCTTAAAACTGAACACAAACTTTCCACTCTTGTAGAAGCCCTGGGAGGGGAAGACATAAAGTGGCATTAGGGCTGTATTTTGCGGGGCCTGAAGGTTTCCCTGCTTCCAGTGGAGGCACACTCCATCTGTTCCTGGGAGTCCAGCCATAGATCCTCTTACCTCATCAGGACAGATAACCAGCTTGAAGTTGAGGAGGTCGTCTGGGTCTGAGAAACTGATGTCACACGTTTTGGGCAGGTTTAGCTCGTTTATATCTGGGTTGGGGAAGCAGAGGAAAGGGACAGAGACAGGGAGAGAGAAAGAAAGAGGAAAATGAGAGTCAGGAAGCTCTCGGCAGGTGTCAGCAGAGTGCTTAGGAACATCTGTGTCTCTAGTGTCTGGACTCTCGAGGCTCTAGGTGGGCTCTCTGGATACACAGCAGTTCCCAAACATGTTATCTTCCATTGTGGCTGTGTGTCCCATCTCCTGGGACAAGGTGAACCCTAACTCCTCTAAATCCACAGCTCTCAGTCATCTCAAGTCAGCTCCCAAATTGGGACCCCCCAACTCACGTGTGGCCCCTACCCCAAAGCTCTGGGCTCCAACAGCTTCTGAGCACTACAGAGCCCAGGGTCCCCAGACATGATTTCAACTCTGTTATGTATCTGTACACCCAAATCCAAGGATACTTACCCCTACACACTAGATCAAGCCCTCTCAGATCGTCCCTGGTCTCACTTCTTCTCTGGGTGTCAAACTCAGGCTGCCATCTAATCCCACACTCTCAAATCCCTGGGCCCCAACCCCTCTCTAATTCTGAGGTCCACAGTATGATGGCCTAAATTCTCTCTCCCTCCTACATTAAGTCCCCAATTCCAGCATCCCTCCCTCGTCCACTTGTCACTCCCAGATCCCTGTCTGACCCCAGAATAATACCCTAAATCGTCCCCAACTCGTGTCCTCAGTTCCTGGTCCCTGCTACCTTTCTTTTCTCGATCTCATCCAAAACCCAAGTTCCAGTCTGACCTTCTGGCTCTCGGCAGCTCCAACACTCAGATTCCGGTTACCCAATGCCAGACGCCAGACCTCCCCAACAGCTTCCCCCGACCCGGAGACCACCGTGCGTGTCCTCCTCCGCCGCCGCGGCTCCCAGCCCAGGCCCCCCCGCATCTCCATGGCCCCCCCGCCGACCCAGCCCCACCCCGACGCCCTACCCTTCTGGATCCGCAGCTGCGCCGCCGAGGCCTTCTTGCTGCTGCCCTTGGTGCCGCCGGCCGACTCCTCCTCCTTCTTCTGCTGCTTCAGCGAGAACAGCTTGATCATCCTGCCGCCGCCGCCGCCGCCGCTGTCGCCGCCGCCGCGGGGCCCGGGACCCCGGCTACCCGGCCCCCCGCCGCCTCCCGCGTCGCTTCTGCTTCTAGGACCCGCTGCTGCGGCCTCTTCCGCTGCTGCCGCCGCCCGCCGGGCCTGCCGCGCTGCTTCGCGCGGCCCGCCTCGGCTCCCGTAGTCCTGCTCCGGCCTGGCCCGGCGCCTCGGGCGGACTCGGCACCACTCGGGCAGACTCGGCTATTGTCGGGCCGACAGGCCCCACCCCACCACCCGGCCTCTCCTTCCTCCCCTTTCCCGCTCAGGTCTTTTGAGGCCCAGCTGCAGCTTCGGACGCTGGGCTTGCTGAGTCTTGCCGCTCTACTGCTCCCTCCGAGAGGGGGCTGCGGCTCAGGATGGAAAAAGGGGAGGCGAGAGCCGCAGTGGCTGCAGCGTACCGGAGGAGGATGGGCTTCCGGGGTTCGGCGCGGAGGTCGACAACAGCCTCGGGCGACCAGCCGCTTCGGATATTTCCGTCGCCTACACGCTTCGGCCTTTCCGGCCCGGCCTGTGCTCTGCGCCTGCGCAGCCCCTCTCAGCTAAGCGACAGGTTTGGGGTTCCGGCTTCTTCGTCAGGCTTCCAGTATTTCCGTTCGCCCAGATGACGTTTCGGCTGTCCCGCAGTCACTTCCGGGTATCCTCGCCTGCTAGGCAGGAAGCAGTGTTTGGTGCCATCTTTGAATGGGGCAGATGATGGCCGCTCGATCTCGGCTGGTCCATTTAGTGTAGCGCTGCATCGCGGCGCGGATGAGTCACTTAAGGTTGTTGTACCCGGGAGTCACAAAGACAGAACCCGGGCGGGGCAGGAGGGATTGCCCAGAGGGTGCAGGGTCAAGCACCCCCAGTGTCCCCTTGCAAACTCAAAACTCCCTTTTATGGAGATTCCAGTTGAGGTAAACAAAACTCCTGTTGTTCGAGGGGCGAGGAAGGAAGATCACTGAGGCCAGGAATTCGAGGAGACATAGATAGACCTTTCTTAAAACAAGCAAACTTGTACCAGAGGTGGTGAGCACGGTGAGGTTTCCAGCCCAGGGTGGACACGGGGGATGAGGCGCCCAAGCCTTGGGCCCAGACGGTAGCAGAAGCACGCCAGGCCTCAGTAAGGAGATGCGGCTCCGCGCCAACCACAGCTCCGCGACAGAAGGAGCTCTGGGCAGGTGTTAGCAGAGTGCCTATGGCCTCCTGGGTCTCTGTGTCAGCTCCACAAGTCTCCAGGTGGGGCCTTATGGATAAATCCCGCTGTCACCAAGAAAACCGGCAGTCGGGATGGGGGCACCCCTCCGACTAGCACAGAGCCCCCTTCATCCCAATGGTCTTCCCACCAGAATATCCTAGCATGCTTTCCTCCTTAGTCCAGGGAGGCTGCACGTTGGAGAGGCTGGGCAAGGATGGGCAGGCAGACAGCACTTCCAGTGTCCGTCCCTGCCTCAGCTACCTACTCTGTGCTGATTCTTTTCTTTTTTTCTTTTCTTTTGGTACCAGGGATTGAACCTGGGTCCTTGTGCTTTCGGAGCAGGCAGCGGAACCACTGAGCTAAATCCCTGGCGCAATGGAGGAGATTCTTTTTTTTTTTGAGATAGGGTCTTGCTAGGTAGTTCAGGCTGACCTTGAACTATGTAGCCCAGGCCGGCCTCAAACTCATGGCGACCCTCCTGCATCAGCCTCTGGAGTGCTAGGATTACAGGTATGAATGCCATGCCTAACCGGTGCTGATTATTTTCAAACATGCTATTTCCATAGGACAGTTGATAAACACACCACGATTTCAGTCCACTCTGGAGTGGTTCCTGTTGGCTGGCCTGGCTCGTGTGTGGACCTCTGGTCCATTGTTGAGGTGGTTATTGTTTGGAAGAACAGTCCCCTTTCATAAGAACATCAAGAATCTGGTTCTCTGGTGTCCTTTCTCTCCTTGGGAGAGTCTGTAGCCCACTAGCACCTACTTTTGGCTCACTAGGTCTTAACCTTTTCAGAACTAAAAACTGGTCTAAGGTTGTGTTTCTGTCTTTGGTACCGGGGATCGAACTCTGGTCCTTGCACTTGTGCAGCAGGTGGCGAAACCACTGAGCTAAATCCCCAGCCTTCTGTCTTTTTCTTTAACACTGTTCTGTAGCTGTTGTAGACATGACATTTGTAGACATGACATTGTCATTAAGCAAGTGAATACAGTGATTGGCTTTTTCTGTCTGGGAGGGTTTTCTCTACAAATGTTTGTAGCTCTGCCCATTTGTTCAGGATTTACTTTATTTCAAAAGAACTTTCCTGCACTGATTGTTGATACTCCCCCAACTCTTCAGAAATCTCCTCAGCTGCCATTCTCTGTTGTTCAGCCAGAAGTTGCTGAAATTCCTCTGTGGCCAATTCCTCTGAGCATTCCTCCACCAATTCCTCAATATCACCTCAGTATCACTTTCTACCTGCAAGCCTGTGAACTCTGTTATAGTGAAATGTCACCAACCACAGGGTCAACTGAAGGCTCAGGCTCCTCTACACAGCCTTCAAAGTCTCTCCTGTATAATTTTAGGCTACACTTTCTTCCAGGCAGATCTCAGTGTCCTTAGAGAGACATTGGCCCAGGATTTCTCAATTGACCCCACACCGGAGAGACCAGCATTTGGGTCATAACTCAAGACTTGGTCTTTAGTTAAAACTAAAATTCCAGTTGTAACCCAAGTTGTTTGTATGTGAAGCTGGTCATAACTCAAGGGTCCACTGTATAGGGAAATTCATGGTTTTGGAGGCGAGGGGCAGGAGAAAGCAGGGAAGGGGAGGTGGTGTGAAGATGGGTGGTTGGAATCAGGGTCCTGAGGAATGAAGTAGGTAGAGTCAGGGGGACTGGGTTTGAGTGAGAAAACTGCACAAACACAGCTTTTGGAGGCACACTGCTGTGCTTGGGCACCAAGAGGAGCGTACCCGGTAATGGACAGGCCAGCAGGCAAATGCTATAGCTACCTCACTGACTAGGGCCTGTGGGCTTTCAACTTTTGGATAGTGGGGGTGGGGCTGGGGGTTGCATCCAGGAGTGTTTATTACTTTGCTACATTCCTAGTCCTTTAAAAAAAATTGATTGCAAGGCCTGGGATTTAGCTCAGTGGCACCGCACCTGCGTCGCAAACTGAAGGTCCTGAGTTTGATCCCCGGTACCAAAAAAAATTATTTATTGCAGTACTGGGGATTGAAATATCCCCAGCCCTTTTTAATTTTTTTGAATTATTTTTTAAAAGATGGTCTCACGATGTAGTCCAGGCTGGCCTTGAACTTGAGGCAATCTCCTGCCTTAGCCTGAGATTACAGGCATGTGCCAACATGCCCGGCCATTTGAGACAGGTTCTTGCTAAATTGTGCAGGTAGGTTTGAACTTGTGATCCACCTCCCTTAGTCTCCCAGAGTGCTGACAGTACAGGCGTGTGCCACATTGCCCAGCTTATTTTTTAAATTTCAAGAGTCTTGCCGAATTTTCCAGGCTAGCCTCAAACTTGTGACCCTACTGCCTCAGCCTCCTGAGTATCTGGGATTACATGTGTGTGCCACCATGCCCATGTCCTAGATTCCTCTTATAGCAGTAACTGTGGGGCTTAGTGCCTATGCTGTCCATCAGCCCTGCTGATAGAATGGCAGCACTTGCCTGCTGGGCAGCCCATCACCACCTATTTAATTCTGGATTCTCCATATTCTGGCCCAGCACCTTAGGTGATTAGAGGGGATCATATAAACCTGGGTATCAGAGACCCCTCACTGTGCCACATGGGAGTGGCCTCCTGTTCAGGCTGGTCTGTCTGTTTCCCGTGAGGCCAGAGCCTGCCTTGAGGTGTGGGGAGAGATACAGTAATGGGAAAGTTAAGCTACCTCTGGAAGAAGCTGGGACACACAGGCCTCATGTTGCTGACCCTGGAATTGCACAGGCCAGTCAGGCTGACACCTGCCCAACATAGGACCTTGACTGTAGTTCAGGCCTCAAGCTCGACCCTGCTGCATGAGGACTCTTTGACCCCTGTTATTGGCACCAAGAGGAGCAGGCATATTGTGTCAAGGGTCTGTGCAGTGACAGGAAAGGGAGAGATGGCTAGGATAAGAGGCAATGGGACAGTGTCCTGGGGATGCCAGATCTGAGTCTGAGATACTGGCACCACATCTGTCTGCTTTCATGTAAGCAGCTGTCATCTCACTGCCTGTGTCATCTTGCTGAATGCACTGTGGTCAGAGACTTCCTAGGATGAAGAGAAACCTGTGGGTGATGGAAATGATCACCAGAAGGTAGAGGAACTGGCCATGGGCCTGCAGCCTGAGCTCCCTAGACTAGCTGGGGTCTTATCTGCAGAGTCCTCCATCCTTAGTACTACTGATTGTAAACACATGGGAACAGAAAATCTCCCCAAGTGTCTGAATTTCCAGGTAAAACGTTCCAGCCTTTAACCTAGGAAATGGCCTCCCAGGTGTTAAAGAGTCTTAAAAACACATCCTCAGGCAGGATCCAGCTTGCCAGCTGCCATTTTAGTAATTCTGCTGCATCTGATGATGTTGGCTAGCTGGGGTGGAGACTGAGCTAGTTCATGTACTCTTCTGGGGGTTGGCTCCAAGAACAGTGGGGATACAGGTTCAAGGCATCAGAGTCCAGGCAAGGCGCCATCCAGAAACTTGAGAACTGGGTGTGGTTCTGGTGGACCCTAATGGAAGGATCCTGGATTCACAGCTGAAAAGTCTCAGGGCCAGTGGTGGGGAGAAGTTTTGGCTGCGACTGCTGTGGGAGTGGGTGTTAGGAAGATGACCGTGATAGGACAGCTCAGTTGCAAGTGGAGAGGTGGTATTACGGGAGCTACCAGCACTGGCTTTGGTCAAATGGTGGACTTGGTGGGCTTGGGAAGTCAGGAATCCTGGAGACTTAGTGTTCTAATCCCTTCCAGGCTTGGGAGTGGATGTTGAGGGAATACAAGGGCTGGGCTGTCAGTTAAGCTCTTGTCTCTAGGGTCCAGCCTTGTCTACATGGGCCTCACTGTGCAGGGCAGGGACTCTACAAACAGGTCCCCTTCACCTGGATCTGTGAGGGGCAGGTGCTACTGGGACTCGGAGGGGAAAGCCCCATCCAGTACAGCAGCAGCACAATGCAGTCCTTTTGGGAGCAGTACATTTTTAACATACATACTTCTCAACCAGGTCACTGGATTGTCAGAGACCCACCCCAGTGCCTTGACATCAGGCATCTCAGCCTAGACCCATGGAGTACCTTCCTCTGGGGGTAACCCAGGGCCAGCTGAGCAGTAACAAAGCCCACAGGGCCTCCATGCTTGCTGAGACTCCAGGGCCAACTCTTCAGTAGCGCCCTCTCCTCAGGGACTCCTAAGTTCTACCTCCAGGACAGCTTGACTACCCTTTTCCGTTTCCCACCAGTCACCTGCCATCCAGTTAGCACCTCTGCTGAAATATCTGTTGTGGCTGTCTCTGCTAGAACCTGGTTGGTGACCAGGCACTGCGTGGTGGACGCTCACAGAGAATATTTCCTCCTCTGGGGGCTGGGGGTCACCCTGTGCCACACGCTCCCGGGACACTGGCTGCCCCGCAGACGAGCAAGTCTCACAGGAAGCTCGCTGCACAGGAGACGTCCGCCGCTGCCGCCCACGGTTTATTGAGCACACCGGGAGGCTCGGCCTGCAGCACGGCTACTCCGCGCAGTGCACGCGCTGGTGCTGGAGGAGCTTCGTACTCTGGTGGAAGCGGCGGCCGCAGTCCTGGCAGGCAAAGGGCCGCTCCCGCCGGTGAGTGCGCAGGTGCTGCGTGAGCGTGGGCCGCTGGCGGAAAGCCTTGCCGCATTCGGCGCAGGCGAAAGGTCGCTCGCCCGTGTGGATGCGGCGGTGCTGCGCCAGGTTGGCGCGCTGGCGGAAGCACTGGCCACAGTCGGCGCAGGCAAAGGGCCGCTCGCCTGTGTGCACGCGCCGATGCTCGGTGAGGCGCGACACTTGCGCGAAGCCCAGGCCGCAGTCGGCACAACGGTGTGGCTTCTCGCCGGTGTGCGTGCGCTGGTGGCGCGTGAGCTTGAGCCGCTGGCTGAAGCACTGGCCACAGTCGGGGCAGGCAAAGGGCCGCTCGCCCGTGTGCACACGCAGGTGCTGCGTGAGAGTGGGCCGCTGGCGGAAAGCTTTGCCGCACTCAGCGCAGGCGAAAGGCCGCTCGCCCGTGTGGATGCGCCGGTGCTGCGTGAGGTTGGAGCGCTGGCGGAAGCTCTGCCCGCAGTCGGCGCAGGCGAAAGGCCGCTCGCCGCTGTGCACGCGCCGGTGTTGCAGCAGCACGGCGCGGCGGCCAAAGCGCTCGCCGCACTCGGCACAGCCGAAGCACTTGTCACTGGTGTGCACGGCCTGGTGTTCCAGCAGCACTGCGTGGCGCGCGAAGCTCTGGCGGCATTCGCTGCACGGGAAGGGGCCAGGAGCTTCAGGCGCGCTGGGGGCGGCGGCGGCGGCGGCGGCGGCGGCAGCAGCGGCAGCGGCGGGGGCGGGGGGTGGCGGCGCAGGGCGCGAGTCCGGGGGGTCCCCGTGCACGCGTTGGTGTTGCAGCAGGTTAGCGCGCTGGCGGAAGCACTGGCCGCAGTCGGCGCAGCGGAAGGGCTGCTCGCCCGTGTGCACGCGCTGGTGCTCCTCCAGCCTGGCACGACGCGCAAAGCCTTGGCCGCAGTCGCTGCAAACAAAGGGCCGCTCCTCCGAATGCGTGAGCTGGTGGCGCAGCAGGTGCGAACTGCGGCTGAAGCTGCGGCCACACTGGCCGCACACGAAGGGGCGCTCGCCCGTGTGGATCTTCTGGTGCCGAAGCAGGTTGCTGCGCTGGCTGAACACCTTTCCGCACACGTCGCAGCAACCGCCCCGGCCCGGCCCGGCCCCCGAGCCCGGCCGGCCCCGGCCCCGGACTGGGTGCCAGCCAGCGGCAGCCAGGCAGGGGTCTTCGTTTGCGCTGGAGTCGCTGTCGCGCGAGGGCGGCCGGACTCGGCCCAGATCCCAGGGTACTTCGAGTTGCGGGCTCAGCACCGCCGGCCCCGCGGAATCGCCGTCTGTCAGAAGCGCAAAGCCTGTACGGAGGGAGCCCCTCCTGAGATAGGGCCCTCTGCCCAGACCCACGTGGAACCCAGAAACAGGCCCTCTGTCAGTGCAGGCTTCCCTGAGGGGACGGTGGGACAGAGCCGTTTGAAGACACCCGGTCTGCTTAAACAGGGATGGGTTGGGCACCAGGACAAAAGTAGGCAGATGGCAAGGCCTGCAGAAAGGGGGGCAAGGAAGCCAGGCTCCTGGGTTCCATCTGACAAACCTGGGGCACACTTGAGGGGCAGACTCCACACAGGAACTGGGGAGCCCAAGCCTGGGCACAGGGTCTTGGGCCTGAGTGTAACCAACCCAGAGGTGTGTTCTGCAGGAGGGATGTGGGGCCAGCCACTCCCACCACAAAGCGCCCTCATCGGAGGCTGGAAGCGGGAGGAAATGTCAGCAAAGGCACAGAGTAAAATAAAGAAAAAGGGAGAATAATAAAGAGGGCTCGAGAGAATGAGGGGTATAGTAGAGGAAGGAAAATCCATTAGCTATCACCGAAAAGTCGGATGAATAGAATGCATCAAAGGAAATCAGCAAAAACCACCTCAGGGTCAAAAGACAAAGGAGAAGTTAGGAAACCTCCCAGAGGCAAAGAGCTAATTAACTTCCTACGAGTTTTAGTAAATTAACATGAAAGACCAGTAACTTGACAGACACTTGGCCAAAACATGTAAAAAAAAAAAAAAAAAAAAAAAAGAATGTAGCTGCATAAGCCCATAAAATACGCTCATCCGTCCCCCTCTCCCATTAGTAAGAAAAGTGCACAGCAGGGCTGAACTCATCTCCACGTTGCCAGTGCAGGGACTCAAGTGCTCCTGAGCACTGCTGGTGAGCTACACTTTGGCCTAGTGACTCCAATTGCACTTTTAGGTGTTTCTTCAATAGCTGTGTTCCTCCTTGTGCTAAACAACCTGTGAACAATTTTTATTTTTCTTGTGGTGTTGGGAATCAACTTGGGTTCACTGCAGTGAGCTACATCCTTAGCTCCTTTTAAAATCAATTATTACTAGCTAAATCTTAAAAACAGCCTAAATGCCATTTAGCTGACAAATGGATAAAGATGTGTGGGTTTTTTTTTTTTTTAAATACAATGGAGTACTACTCTGCCATAAAGCTTGAGACATTTCTAGCTAAATAAATGCACCTTGAGATGATACTCTTGTGAGATAAATCCAACACACGTTTAAATACCACATTATTTCTCTGGTGTGAAAACCCGAAAATGGAAATAAGGATCAAAATGTATAATAGATAGCGGGAAATGGGAAGAAAATGTTCAAATGAGAATGGGAACAAGGGGGGGGATTTAGCTCAGTGGTTCCACCGCCTGCCTCCCTCACAAGTGCAAGGTCCGGAGTTCGATCCCCAGTACCAAAAAAAAGAGGGGGGGTGGGGGGAAGAAGGGACAAGGAAAAAAAAAGAATAGAAGGAAAAAAAAAGAATAGAAAGAAAAAATAGAAACAAAGCTTTCGTAAATAAGGAGGGGAAGTGGGGTCAAAGGGAGGGGGGAATGGAAAAAAGCAAGATAAATATCATATGTAGGTATAAATTCCTTATGATGAATGTTATCATTATGTATATCTAAAATGTACCAATAAAGGTTTTGCTTAAAAAATTAATTATTACTGTAATTATTTTGTGGTACTAGGGGTTGAATCCAGGCCTTTGCAGTGAATTGCACTCCCAGTCCTTAAAAAAAAATTTTAACTGTGAGACAGTGTGTTGCTAAATTGCCCAAGGCTTGGTTCACACTTGTTGTGCTCTTGTTTCAGCACCCAGGAGTGCTAGGATTACAGGCATGTGCCACATGTCTGCCTTGCACAGTGTTTTTCAGTGCACCAAGGAAAACCCAGAAGTACTGTATGTCAGTAGGAACCTGGGGGGACAAACACAATGATGTGTCCAGAGAGGTATAGCAGTGCTCTACAAGGCGGTGTAAAGACCTAGGGTGCCCCCTGCTGTTGTTTAAAGTGGGAAAAGCCAGGTATGGCATGAAAAATGACAGGTGTGGGACAGGGTTGATATTAGGCACCTGGATTTTTCTTTTTACCACATGTGGATTCTTTTTCGGTACTGGGTATTGAACCCAGGGCCACTGCACTGAGCTACATCCCCAGCCCTTTCCTGTTTTCCTTTCTTTTGTTTTTAAATTTTGAGCCAGATATGGTGGTATAGCACTTGGGAGGCTGAGGCAGGAGGATTGCCATGAGTTTGAGATCAGCCTGGACTGCATAGTGAGTTCAAGGTTGCACAAACAACCGAAAAAAAAAAAACATAGGAAAAGAGCATGTATTGCATGACACCAGGCTTGGGATGTAGCTCAGTGATGCTGTGCCTGCCCAGCAAGCGCAAAGTCCTGAATTTGATTCCCAGTGCCGGAAAGAAAAAAGTTATGTGAGGGCCAGGGATTTAGCTCAGTGGTTCTGCCACTTGCCTTGCAAGCACAAGGACCCGAGTTCAATCCCCAGTACCCCCCCCCCAAAAGTTATGTGATACTTAATTCTAGGAATAGTTCGAGGAAATGTATTCTTAGGTGTTTTTGTGTGTGAACATCACAGAGTGATGGCTATGATGTCATAGCCAAATACTCTGTGTGTGTGGGGATTGAACCCAGGGCCTCACACTGTGGTAAGCATGTACTCTACTACTGAGGTACACCCCTAACACCAATATAATCTTACAAAGCACCATTGCGTTATGTGCCACATTCTAACTATACTTACATGTCTTTGCTCCCTTGTATAGAATCTTCCTGGAAGGACATATGAGAATCTGACGATGTCAAGCCAGGTGTGGTGGTGCTTAGATAAATACTATGCTAGCACTGGGGAAGCTGAAAAGCTAAAAAACAGAGCAAAACAAAACAACCCCAACCTGTTTTACTTCCAAGGTTCTATTTGTTTTTTTTTGTACCGGGGACCGAACTCGGGTCCTTGCACTTGCGTAGCAGGCATTGAAACCACTGAGCTAAATCCCCGGCCCTGTTCGTTTTTTATAGACAGGGTCTGGCCGGGCATTTAGCTCAGTGGTTCTGGCACCTGCTGCGCAAGTGCAAGGTCCCAATTCAATCCCTGTGTACCAAAAACCCCCACAAAAACCTAGAAAATATAGACAGGGTCTTGCTGTGTAGTTTAGGCTGGGCTTGATCTATTGCCTTGGCCTCCTGAGTGCTGGGATTCTAGGTGTGCGCCACCATGTCAAGGTTCTAAAAGCCCAGGAGATGTAGGCACCAGGCCTCCCTGGCCAAGCAGCTGCAGGTGATGTTGGGCACGGTGCTGCTCTGGGCTCTGCACAGAATTCTGAGCCCACAGTGTACCCCCTGTGGTTCTGATTCCTGGGTTTCTCCTCTATCCTAACAAAAGGCTTCACTGAGGTTGGAGAACACTTTGAGAATGTCAGGAGGGTTAAGTAGCAGTAACTCTGGATGCCAAGATGTCATCCTTTCTGCCAGGATTCTGTCAGGAAGCTGAGCTGGGGACTCAGAGGAAGACGTAAGGGAAGTCAGAGCAGAGACTGTCCAGCCAGAATGCCCTATGGATCTTTCAGTGACAACCACTTAAATTTCAGACCCTGCTCACTTCCCTATAAGAAGTCAAGCTCCTTAGGGAGCAGTTGTCCCACATTCCCCTAGGCCTTGCACCACAGCTAGTAAGGTCCACACCCAAACAACTTGGGGAGAAAGAGGCCACAGTGGGAAAAGAAAACTTAGTGAAACAAGTTATTGTTGTCCTCAGAGAAATAAGGGAAGACATCACAACTGATAGAACAACAGGAAGCAACTATAAAAGTGTACATTTAAAGAATTAAAATACTCTTGGAGATTAAATAGTTGCTAGCAGAAATGCAAATCTCAACCGGACTCAGAGATATAAATATGACATACAGCCCAGAAACAGAACAGAACAATGGCAGTAAAGAAATCAAAGAAACATTTTAAGGCACCTTTCTACTACTGAGAGAGATGAACTTCAAATTGAATGTGTTCATTAATAACATTGATAAAACTCTGACATTGAGCTAATGAAAATAGTTCTGAAACAGTGTGGCGGTGCAGGTCTGTAATCTCAGCACTCTGGGAGGCTGAGGCAAGAGGATAATAAATTCGAGCCCACTCTGGGCAACCTAGCAAGTTCCTGTCTCAAAAAATAAAAGTAGGGCTGAGGATGTAGCTCATTGTAAAGACCTTAGGTTCAATCCCCAGTACAGTACTGAGAAAAAAACAAAAAAGAAAAATGAAAAATGTGGGGCTGGGGAAGTATATTATAGTTCAGTGGTAGAGCTCTTGCCTAGAGAATGAATTCAGTTCCCAGTACAGGTAAGAACATCTTCCAATCAGACTTGCATCTAATGATGCAGTGTTAAAGATTAGACAAATGTTTCAGACATGTAACATCTCAGAATCCACAGGAAGCCCCGCCAACACAAAGAGCAAACCGAGACAGGAGATCCCGGGAGGACCCTAGTTTGCCCTTGCCAGGTTCCTCTGTTGTGTCAAGGCCCCTCCCGCTCTGTTTACCAACCTGCCCTTCATACCACATCTGGACGCTCCCTGCCCCGATACCCGACCAGCAGAACCTAGGATGCCACGACTGGGAGAAGACACAGGCGTGGGAAACACAAGCTGGACTCTCGGAGATTTATGGTGGTTAGGGGAGGCACGGGGCCCAAGGCAGAGAATGGTCTGGAGAAGAGGGGAGTTCGGGGACCTGGAGAGGGCAGCCTGGTTGGACCAGGAGCAAGGTAGAGAGCTGTGGGGCCCAGACCCACTGTGGGTCATGTCTCACTCACCTGGCGAGAAGAGGCCCCCAGCTTCCTCAAGCCACAGGGCCCTAGGCTGCTCCCTCCACGAGGACCCCTCGGGGCCAGTGTCACCGTGGGGAGAGGTCAGCTCCAGCGCAGTCTTGTAGCCCTGAAACCACAGTGGTCACAGCTCATCTGCCGGGTGGGCACAGGGATCTACTGGCACCCACCTCGGAGGCTTGGGCAGGGAATGGGTCACATCTTGTGTGGGGCTCACCTGGGCCTCCTCAGGTAGGACAGTGGCTGCAGCCTCCTGGGTCACAGGTAAAGGCCCAGACTCCAGCAACTCTAGGGAGAGAAAGTGGGGTCAGGTAGCCTGAGGACATTCCCACCCCACGGCCCTTCTCAGTGGTATGACAGGTGACAGCATCCAGGTACTAGCTGAGGCAAGAGGGAAACCTGGGTGACAGCTGAGGGCTGGGGCAGGCAAGGTGGGGCAAAGGAGAGCACACTAGAAAGCCAAGGGTCAGGCCTCTGAGGGCTGGGGTGGGCCTAGGTTGAGCCTCTGCAGCCCTGGGCACCCTGGGCAGGATGGCCACGAGTGTGTGTACAAGCAGGAATGGTGTCGTGTGGTGGGGAGGTAAAGGTGGAGGGCACACCTCCAGCACTGCAGGGTCCTGCTACAGCAGCACTCACCTATACAGCAGCCTGATCCCCAGCTGCAAGTGTGTGTCCCTCACTGATCTGACACAACCCCAAAGTGTGCTCCATGCTGGGGAAGAGCTATGGAAACGGGGCCGTAGCTTGTAAGGGACAGAGATGGTTGGACTGGAGGGGAAACCTGATTGGGTGGGTGGCGAGGGCCAAGGGCACATGGGAACCATTTCCTCCAGCAGGCCCAGTCCACCTTGCTTGGTCTCACCTGGCTCCTCCGTAGCCTCTGGATCCTCTTTCACCTGAAAGCCCAGCGGCAATTCCTGCGAAGCCCCAGGAGGTGTCTCAGGTCCAGGATCTGGAGTCTGAGGCTTGGTCCGAGGTGGAGGCTGGAAGCTGGAAGGCTCCATCTTCTCTGACAGGACTTCCTGGCCCTGCACCTGGACTGTGACCTGGAGAGATGACCCCACCAAGCAGAGAGTGGGACTGGGCACAACTGGGGTGGGGCTCATGGGAACCACTTCACTCTGGGACCCAAGTCTGCCTGGTTAGTACCAACTAATGAGGTCCTTCAGGATTCTACCTCTCATAGGCCTGGAGCTGGGAGCAAAAGGACCACTTTCAGGTGCTCTCTGTTACTGATGTCTAGAGCTGCATGGTATCCTCCCTCTCTCCCCTTACCCTGAAGCCCATATGTACAGAGGATTTCAGCTAATGCAGGAATGGGCTGTGGATAACCCTCCTGCTCTGAGCAGCCTTACAAAAGGTCTTTGTGGTAGGTGGCCACTTCTGTACTATGGTGTGTGTGTGTGTGTGTGTGTGTGTGTGTGTGTGTGTGTAGCTGAACACAGCACTCCCCAGTGTAAGACAAAGCAGGACAATGCTCCAGCACTGACCTTCCATGAGGCCACTGACTCACCCATCTCCGAGGCCTGCCCAGCTCCCAACGGAGCCTGTCAACTAAGGCAGCAGCCTCTTCAGGGCTACTTGGCCGCTGCCCCTGCACGTGGGCCTGGATCTCAGGGGGCAGCACACACAGGAATTGCTCCAGCACCAGCAGCTCCATCATCTGCTCCTTGGAGTGCAACTCTGGCTGCAGCCACTGGTGACACAGCTCTCGAAGCTGGGTCAGGGCCTCTTGGGGTCCCACTGCCTCCTCATAGCAGAAACCTCGGAAGCGCAGGCGTGCAGCCTCAGGTCCCAGATCCCACAGGGCAGCCTCTTCCTCTTCCTCAGAGTCCTCCAGCTTCACCATGACAGGCTCATCATCTTCTGGGGGTGGATGGCCCAAGGGTCCCAGCATGATGGGCCTCATCAGGACCACTAGATCAAGTCTGCAATGTCAGTGTCCGTATCTAGTGAAGGAAAAGAATAAGGCTGCTGCACTAAGGACAGACTGGCAGTGAATACATCTTGAGAACATACTGCATGCTGTGCTGTTCAATCCTCAGAACTGCCGCCATGTGGAAGGCAGATGAGAAAACTGAGACACAGGGGAGGTTACACACCAGGGACCATTTTTCTGGGCTTTTCGTCAGCTTGGCTTGTGCAGAACCTCTGGTAATCCCCCATCTCAACACAACCTGCTAAAAGCTGGGCACAGTGTCGCTATTCTGTAATGCCAGCAATTGGGAGGCTGAGGAGGAAGATCATAGCGAGATCCTGTCTCAAAAAACTAAACCAAACCAAACCAACAACAAAACAACCAGGCTGCTCCTTAGGCCTAGATAACACCTCTCTTCACTATATCCTGCTCTTCTTCAACATTGGTGACCTCATCCCTGCCTTCAGCTCTCCCTTTACCTGCTGGATGGCACCTGTACCACCTACAACCTGGGATCAGCACCACTGCTGCCTCCTGTCCCCAGCACCAGCCCCTCACTGTACTGTCAATGCTCCCACTCAGTCTTTCAGACTTGGCCCCTAACTAAGGCCATCTATCAAATTCATTCCCAGCCTGGCTCCAGGGGCATCTTCGTGGCAACTGGTCCCCCACCCCAAACTGCAGTCACCAGTGTGGCCCAGGTCCCAGGCAGTACCCTTCCCCCACCAAGCCCTACCACCCAAGCCCAACTCATTATGTCACGAAACAATTCATCTCAAATCCCTAACTGAGGTGCGGGTGGGAGGTCAAGGCCCCGAGACCACTGGGCCAGGAGCCTGCAAGGAAGGTTCAAGATTCTGATCTCGCCTATATCAAGCTGCTGTGGCTCTGTGAACCGCAGTTTCCCCATCGGTAAATGGGGCTGTCTCCACCCTTATAGCATGGGCTTTGTGAAAATCTGAGTTTATTAATAGGATGGCACAGCAATGACCCACCCTCAGGTGTCACTGATTACGAGGGCCGCCTGATGTCACGGGTAAAACCTTGCTCCTCAAGGTTACAGATCAACCTGAAACCCTGGGAGAAACTTGGGTTGTCGTCAAGCGGGCCGGTCCGGGCGCAAGTTCCGGAAATACATTTCCCAGAAGCCTTGCCCCACAGCTTCCGGTCCGGGCAGCTCAAACCCCGCCATGGCAACCGTGGGCGGGTCTTCTGGAGCCTGTCGCCGTGGCAACAAGCGGTGACTGACAAGCTTCGTGCGACAGCGCGCGGCCCGCCTGCAGGAAGTACTCGCGCTCCCAGTCTCTCTAGGAAGCGGGAGCTTCTGAGTCCCCGCCGTCTTCCCGGCCCCTCCCGATCCTTCCCGGCGGGGAGGTCCCCGCCCTCACCTCAGCGCTCCACGCTCAGCGGGCCACGCCACACTCCCAAGCATGCGCGATCGCTGTGCTCCGTCCGCGGCGGACTACGTCTCCCAAGATGCTCCGCGGCCCCTCAAGCGCCCCTTCGCCCTTCCCCCAACCTTGTCTCCGTCTTTACCCCCCCCTTTGTCCCGCCCCCTAGGACAGCGGTGGCTATAAGGGTTAGGGCGCCCTCCTGGCTGTCTCTTCCACGCTCCCCGCCTTCAATCCAGGGGTCCGGCCCCCGTCGATGTGCACAAGCTTCTTAGGGGGCAACTGATGGCTGTACTTCCCTCTAGACCGCGCATGCCTCCACCCCCCATTTTCGTCAATTCTCTATGGCCCTTCCTGGGATTTGCAGGGTTTTGCACCAATCATGGCCTTCACTAGGACGCCGTCAGCCTCGCTGTCTCTATGGCAACCCCTGGCCGGGATGGGTTCTTCCTCGGCCATCTCCTGCACCGTGGTGGAGTGGAGAAGCTCTTTGCGGTGCTTTCTGGGAGATGTAGTAGGCGGAGTCTCTGTGTGCGCAGGCGCAGCGCCGGCAGGGGCTTCTCTACTCCCGGGCGGTGGGTGGGCCTGAGGGTTAGGGTTCAGAAAACCGACCAACGGTCGCCAGGGCAACAACCCGTCTCGCGCGCGTTTGAAAAGCGAGGGCGTGGGGGGACTGGCGGGGACAGAGAGAGATGCTGAGGGGGAGAGACAAGAGACAGGTACCAAGACTAGGGCAGGGAGAGGAGCAGCCTAGAGACGGCCTGGGCAGAGACGCTATGGAAGGTGTGCTAGAACGGGTGGTAAGAGGGAGAGAGGTCAGAAAGGGATGGTGACAGGAGGGACAGAGGCAGAGGGAAGCAGGGCACAAGTCGAGACCCGAGGACGGAGGCAGGAAGGAAAAAGGACAGAAAACGAACTACAGTAAGATTCCTCAACAGCTTTCAAAGTTAGGGGTGTATACAAAGCCTGAGCCAAACTGACTTTTAAAAATATTTATGTATTTATTTAACGTTCTCTCATCTTCCCCGATGGGGAGACAAGGTATCTTTAATGAGGACCCCCCCCCCATATCTCCTATTTTTCTTACTTCTAAACGCCCCTGGACTTCACTTCCAAACTCCCTGTCTGCCTCCAAGACCCGAACACTGAACTCTCCCTGGCAGCCCCGCTCTGCCCCGGCATCTTGGCGTCAAAGATTCCTCGACTCTGCTTCTCTTGGTTTCTCCAAATGTTCGGGATCCGCAACACTATGGAGCCCCGAATTAAGGCCGTCGGAAAGACTCAACTTGTTCTAATCTTCAGATTCCCTGCCCCAAAAGTTCCTTCCTGGGCTTCTCTCGCTTCTCGAAACACCCCACTCTCAGATTCAAGTTCCCTCCCCTGACTTTTTGTTTTTTAGATTAATTTTATTGGTACACTTTAGATATACACAATAATTACATTCATCATAGGGAATTTGTGTGGAGAGCTGCGTGTGCCGCGCCTTAAAGATGGCGCTGGTTTCCGCCTTCCGCCATCCCGACGGCGAGAGCTCTTTATGATAAACAACTCCTTATTTGGCTGTGATGTGTCTGATGCTCTGCCCCCTCTTACGTGTACCTATCCGCATTCGCCACATGACTATCCGTGATTGGTTGGTTCAGGGGTACTTATTCTAGGGACGGGTGCTCCCCAGGGGTAGAAGAAAAAGAATGTTAAGTTTTCCTGAATAAACTGCTAGAAGAAGAGCGTTGGTGTTGCGTCGTCATTGCTGGTCAAAGGCGAACGCGACAAGTGGTGGCCCGTACGGGGAACCCTCAGCTCAGAACTTCTAGCAGTCAGGGCAGCGCGCTGGTAAGTTCCCGAGGTAAGTTGGGACAATAAGGTCCGCGGTCATTGCGGCTAGTTGCTCTTGTCTGTAGGCAGAAGGGAGCGAAGACAAGTTCGCGGATTCGCGAACCGAAAGTAAAGTTCGTGGGACAACGAACCGAAAACAAGACATGGGCGCTTCTCATTCGCACCCAATTTTTTTGGCTCTACAGGAGCTGCTCTTATCAAAAAATTTAAGATTGAAAAAATCCATTCTACAGAGGTTTCTAAATGAGTGTGATACTGCCGCCCCTTGGTTTGCAGTATCGGGTAATCTTACAGTCCCCTGCTGGGACAAACTAGGGCGAGACCTAGACATGGCAAAGGAACGGGGAACATTAAAACCAGGAGTTATACCCGTGTGGAAACTTGTTAGGAGCTGCTTGGGGGATCATAGGTGTTCTCATGTGGTAGAGGAAGGGCAAGCAGTGTTAGAACAACTGAAAGAGGAGAGATCGGCAAAGTCAGACAATTCATCTGAGACTGAAGGCTCTAGCTCTAATAGTGAATCTGAGGCGGAAAATTTGGAGAAGGAGATTCACGCTCTTTTAGAGAAATTAGATAAGACATCGATTAAGGAAAAGAAAAAGAGGAAGCCTCCGGAGAAGGAGAAGGGAGACCTGGTTCCATCTGCTCCTCCTCCCTATCATCAGGAGGAAATGGGTATGGGCCAAGGGAGCCGTAACCGGTCACTTTGCCCGGATGTATGGCGTCAAGTCCGCACAGAGCTGACTCTGGCCTGTCCCGTGTTCCAAGATAACGCTGGGAATAGGTTGCACGAGCCTTTAGACTTTAAAATAATTAAAACATTGGCTGAATCAGTTCGGACTTATGGAATTACTGCGGCCTTCACTGTATCCCAAGTGGAAGCTTTAGAAAGGTACTGCATGACGCCTAGTGATTGGGCTGGTCTGGCTAGAGCCTGTTTGAGTCCAGGACAGTACCTTGATTGGAGGGCCTTTTTGGTTGAGTTTGCGGTGGAACAAGCTGCAGCTAATCAAACGGCTGGTCAACCAGCCTGGGACAGAGATATGTTGCTAGGACAGGGTCGATTTGCCAATCAACAAACTGGCTACCCTCCTGAAGTTTATACTCAAGTAAATCAGATGTCTGTCAAAGCATGGAAATGTCTTCCCAATAAAGGAGAAGTAGCAGGGAACCTTACTAAGATTATTCAGGGACCTACAGAACCATTTTCTGACTTTGTAGCGAGAATGGTGGAAACAGCAGGAAGGATTTGGGGGGATCCTGATAGAGCTTTACCGCTGGTAAAACAGTTGGTATATGAACAGTGTACAAAAAAATGCAGAGCCGCCATAACTCCTTATAAAGGCAAAGGCCTTGAAGTTTGGATGAAAGTCTGCCGAGAGTTAGGAGGCCCTTTGACTAATGCGGGTCTTGCAACGGCAGTTATGCAAATATCACGAGGTAGAGGAGGAACTACTCAAGGTACATGCTTTAGTTGTGGGAAGAAAGGACATCTAAAAAGGGCGTGTCCTGAAAAGGGGAAGGGAAAAAAAGGAAATGGTCTGAGCTCACGTCAGCCTGGCCTCTGCCCTCGATGTAAGAAAGGAAATCATTGGGCCAATGAGTGTCGATCAGTTAAGGACATAAATGGACAACCTCTGGCCCAGGGCTTTGGCGGTGCCCATTCAAAAAACGGGCAGCGGGGCCCCCGACCCCAGGGCCCCCAAATATATGGGGCCATGAGTGCTCAGACGCAGAAAAAACAAACACAGGAGAACTGGCCCTCCCTCCGTCATCCACGGGAGCGCGGAGAGCCACTGCAGGCTCCGCAGGATTGGACATCCGCTCCGCCACCAGACTCGTACTAACTCCACAGATGGGGGTTCAACTGATAGATTCAGATCTTAAAGGACCTCTAGAGCCTAACACTGTTGGTCTCTTGCTAGGGAGATTGTCAACAATTTTGAGAGGACTTATTGTTCATCCGGGAGTCATTGATCCTGATTATACAGGAAACATAAAGATCATGGTGTCATCTCCTCTTGGAGTGACTGCCATTTCTCCAGGAGACAGGATAGCTCAGCTTCTTTTGTTGCCTAGTCTCCATGCCCGTTTCCCAGCGCAAAAGACCACTAGAGACAATAAGGGTTTTGGGTCCACGGGTACCGATTTAACATTCCTGTCTCTAGACATGGGACAAAGGCCTACCTTAGGATTAGTTGTGGATGGTAAATCTATTTTAGGGCTTTTAGATACTGGTGCAGACAAAAGCATAATTACAAAGAAAGATTGGCCCTCTGGGTGGCCTATTCAGATGGCCTCTCAGACCCTACAAGGTCTTGGTTATGCGAAATCACCGGAAACAAGTGCGAGGCAGTTAGAATGGAAAGATCAGGAAGGCCATTCAGGGACTATCCAACCCTATGTTTTGGACTTGCCCATATCCTTGTGGGGAAGGGATTTACTACAAGGGATGGGTTTCAAATTGAGTAATAAATATTCAGATTCGTCTCAACACATGATGAGAGAGATGGGCTATGTTCCCGGCTTTGAAATCGGGAAACATTTACAAGGGCGTAAGAGCCCTATACCGGTTCAACCGAGAAAATTTAGACAGGGATTGGGTTTTTCCTAGGGGCCGCTGAGAAAAAATACCCATTACCTGGAAAACAGAGGAGCCAGTATGGGTTCCTCAGTGGCCACTCTCCTCTGAAAAATTACAAGCGGCAAAAGAGTTAGTTACAAAACAACTACATCTAAATCACATCCAACCCTCTGTCTCTCCCTGGAATACGCCCATCTTTGTTATTAAAAAAAATCAGGAAAATGGAGATTATTGCATGACCTCAGGGCTATTAATCAACAAATGCAAATTATGGGTCCAGTGCAAAGAGGTTTGCCTCTACTGTCTGCTTTGCCATCCTCTTGGCCCATTATAGTTATTGATATTAAAGATTGTTTTTTCTCTATTCCATTAAGTAGAAAGGACAGTAAAAGATTTGCTTTTACCGTTCCCTCATGTAATCATGAGGAACCAGACCAAAGATTTGAATGGGTCGTTTTGCCTCAAGGTATGGCCAATAGTCCAACCATGTGTCAGTTGTTTGTGGGAGCAACATTAAAACCTTTGCGCCAGGAATTCCCTGGTGTTCGCTGTGTCCATTACATGGATGACATCCTTATTGCAGCTAAAGACGAGAGATTATTAGACAAGACATATACTAGACTTATACAATTGCTAAAAGAAAGGAGACTGTTTGTAGCCCCTGAAAAGGTTCAGAAGGGTACGGTTATTAACTATTTAGGTGCAAGGATTGAGTCCAAACAAATTCTGCCACAAAAATTAGAGTTAAAAAAAGATAACTTAAAGACATTGAATGATTTTCAAAAATTGTTAGGAGATATCAATTGGATTAGGGGATATATTGGATTGCCAAATTATGAGTTAAAGCCCTTATATAATATTCTGATAGGGGACTCTGCTTTAGATTCTCCCAGGCTTCTTACTAAAGAAGCTAGGGAGGCCCTGCAGAAGGTTGAAAATAGTTTGCAGAAGGCCTTCTTGCAGAGGTGGAGAGAAAGTTTACCAATTATTTTATGTATTCTCCCCACCTTTTGTCAACCATCAGGAGTATTATGGCAGGAGGGACCATTATTATGGATCCATCCAAAAATTTCCCCTGCAAAGTCCATCGAACACTACCCTTGCGCTGTAGCTGCTTTGGCTCTTTTAGGGATATCTCAATGCCTACAATTCTTTGGATCAGTTCCAACCACTATAGTGGTCCCTTATACTAGTTCTCAACTGGCTACCTTGTATAGTACCATTGATGATTGGGCCATTTTGAGGTGCTCCTTTCCAGGTTTGATAGATAACCATTATTCTAAACATCCATTGTTAACATTTCTCAAAGAGCACCCTATTATATTCCCAAAGGTGACCTCCACTCAGCCTGTATTTGGAGCCCCAAATATTTTTACTGATGGCTCAAAGACGGGCTGTGGGGTGTATCTGATTGAAGGTAAAGATCCTGTTTCCATACAATTCGCTCCTGGATCTCCACAAATAATTGAACTTAAAATTGTCATTGAAGTATTTAATCAATGTCCTTTTCCATTCAATTTATTGTCAGATTCATTTTATGTAGTCAATGCTGTAAAAATTCTAGAGGTGGCGGGTCCGATCAGACTGGCTAGTTCTGTATGTTCATTGTTAAAGGAATTACAAAAGCTGATCCTTACCAGGAGTCAATGCTTTTATATTCAACATATTAGAGCACATACGGGATTGCCTGGACCTCTGGCTACAGGCAACAGTATTGTGGACTCCTGGACTAGAGCTGATTATATTTTTCTTGGAACTGCTACTGAGTTAGCTGCTCGCTTTCATAAAACCTTTCATGTTAATGCTAAAACCTTACAACAAAAGTTTAAATTGTCTAAAAATGATGCTGGGCAAATTGTACTCGACTGTCCATATTGTGTGGTCCATCATCATCCTCCTAGCTTAGGAGTTAATCCTCATGGATTATTACCCTTAAAGTTATGGCAAATGGATGTTACTCATTTTTCTGAATTTGGAAATTTAAAATATGTCCATGTCTCAGTGGATACCTGTTCTGGTGTTATTCATGCAACACCTTTAAGTGGAGAAAAGGCACGAAATGTTATCACTCATTGCTTGGAAGCATGGGCTGCCTGGGGTCGCCCTCAGCAGTTGAAAACAGACAATGGGCCGGCCTACACGGCTCAAAATTTTGTAAGCTTCTACAAACAAATGGAAGTAACAATTAATCATGGCTTGCCATATAATCCACAAGGACAGGGTGTAGTTGAACGTGCTCATCGCACCCTCAAGAAATGTCTGTTAAAACAAAAAGGGGGAATAGGCCAAGGCCGCACCCCTAGAGAAAGAATATCCCTTGCCTTATTTACTTTAAATTTTTAAAATTTGGATGTGGAAGGAACATCCGCAGCTGACCGCCATATACAACATTCTCCCGCTAATAGAGGTTTTGTAAAGTGGAAAGATATTATTACGGGAGAATGGCAAGGACCTGACCCTGTCTTAGCGTGGATGAGGGGGTCTGTTTGTGTGTTTCCACAGAATCGTCAGGATCCCGTGTGGGTGCCCGAGAGGCTGACAAAAAAGATTCGTCATAAAGGCTCCAGCGTGGTTGCTGCTCCTGACCCTAGTGTAGAACCAAATCAAACAAGTCAAGACAGTCCAACGATGGGGAATTCTTTTTGTCTGAGCATCTTTTAGGGAACTGGACCGGAGAGTTTGACACCATGATGGAACGGCTAAGAGTGGCCATCGTCCACGTAAATTCAACCAAAATTGATCTCTCCCTGGCTACAGGATGGACATCTTGGATTTCTTCCGCCCTGAATCATCTTAAGGAATGGGCGGGTATTGGGGCGGTAGTTTGCCTTCTGATATTGACCTCTCTGGTGGGCCTGTGGTGCTTGTGCCGGATGAGGATTACACAGAACCGAGACAGGGCTATGATTATTCAAGCGCTCACAGCCATTGAGGCTGGGCAGTCCCCCCAAACATGGCTTGCAGCCATAAAATTATGAGGCATCGCGTTCAGGCTGCACGGCACAGCACTGCACATGAGAATCGCTGTCTGCTGTTAGTGGTCTCATGGGGAGCATGTCTGATTGCATGCGGGTTAGTACCGTCCTCTCCCAATAAATCCTTTAACAACTCCCGCCTCTGGAAAAAGGGTACTGGACGGGTTGGACTCAAGTCGGGTTGAAAAACCTGATGTAGAGTCTATACAATGTCCTTTATGGTTGCCAGAGATCAGACCTCTACTCTCAGCCTGTTTCGCTTCTAAACAATAAGGGGGAACTGTGGAGAGCTGCGTGTGCCGCGCCTTAAAGATGGCGCTGGTTTCCGCCTTCCGCCATCCCGACGGCGAGAGCTCTTTATGATAAACAACTCCTTATTTGGCTGTGATGTGTCTGATGCTCTGCCCCCTCTTACGTGTACCTATCCGCATTCGCCACATGACTATCCGTGATTGGTTGGTTCAGGGGTACTTATTCTAGGGACGGGTGCTCCCCAGGGGTAGAAGAAAAAGAATGTTAAGTTTTCCTGAATAAACTGCTAGAAGAAGAGCGTTGGTGTTGCGTCGTCATTGCTGGTCAAAGGCGAACGCGACAAATTTGAACCTGTACATAATAGAATTTGATTCTTCCCCCCCCATTCAATGCCTCTTCCCCTTATTTATAAAAGCTTTGTTCCTATTTTTTCCTTCTATTCTTTTTTTCTTTTTGTCTCCTTCCTTTCTCTCTCCCCCCTTCCTGTTCCTCTTCCCATATTAACATTTTCTTCCTATTTCCCAATATCTGTTGTATTTTTGGCTCTTATTTACCCTTTCAATTTCTTACATCAGAGAAACAATGCGATATTTAAACATATGTGCCCGATTTATTTCACTTAAGAGTATGGTCTCGGCCGGACATGGTGGTGCACTCCTGTGATCCCAGGACTCAGGAGCCAGCCTTGGCTACATAGTGAGTTCAAGGTCAGCCTGAACTGCATAGTGAGACCCTGTCTAAAAAAAAAAAAAAAAGAAAAGAAAAAGAAAGAAAGAAAAGGGTATCAAGGTGCATCCATTTACCTAGAAATATCTGAAGTTTATGATTCTTTATAGCAGAGTAGTACTCCATTGTCTAAAAAAAACCCCACATTTTCTTTATCTATTCATCCATTAATAGGCATTTGGGCTGTTTCCAAGATTTAGCTATTACAAATTGTGCTGCTATATACATGCATGTGTGCATATTGCTGTGGTATGATTTTAACTCTTTGGGAAGATGCCAAGAGGGGGAATACCTGAGTCAAATGGAACCTCTAGTTTTAGTTTTTGGAGGAATCTCCAAACTGATTTCCATATTGGATGCACCAATTTACACTCCCACCATCAGCGGAGAGAAGGGTTCCTTTCCCCCACAGCTTTGTCAGCATTTGTTATTGGTTGATTTCTTGATAACAGCCATTCTTTATGGAGTGAGGTGGAATCTCAGTGTTGTTTTAATTTAGATTTCTTGAATAACCAGTGATGTCAAAGGTTTTTTTCATATATTTATTTGCTGTTTGTATTTCTTCATCTGAGAAGTGTCTGTTTATTTCAGATGTCCATTTTTGGATTGGGTTTTTAAAATTGGTGGGTCTGATTTGTTGGGGTTCTTTATATAATCTACATATTAGTCCTTTGAGGAAGAGTTGGTAAAAAAAGTTTTCCCCATCCTGTGGGTTGTCTCTTCACTCTGTTGGTGGCTTCTTTTGCCGTGCAGAAGCTTTTAAATAAGATGTTATCCCAGTTATTGATTCTTTGTAATAATTCCTGTGCAATTTTTTTTTCCAGGGATTGAACTCAGGACCTTGCACTTGGGAGGTGGGCAGCAGCACCTCTGAGCTAAATCCCCACCCCATAAGTTATTTTTAATATGAGCAAAAATTGGCAACTGAGGAGTGGTTCACTTGTGACTGTTTATCTACTAGCAGTTACAACTCAAACCCAGGACAGTTTTTATACTGCGCTACAAATGAAGAACAGTTCAATAAATTTCTTGAATTGGAAAACATTCTTATACTTTCATTAAAAAATAAATAATAGTTACAATGAATTGGAAATTATAGATTTTTATACAGTATATGATGGCAACATAATATTTGAAAATTAAGCAGTTTAATAAAATGTACAATTTTAAAAACAAGTTTTGACAATGGCATTGCTAGTTATATGTAAAGATAAAAATGGCAGGTATAACATTAAAATTCTCTGTTATTCTTGCCTTTCAATAGATATTTTGACTACATCATTAACATTGAAGCAAACCTTATTTAAAGCTTACACATTTCAAACTAACAAAAACTATATATGTAAACCAGAAAGCCTCAAAGTTTCTTAAATACTATAGTCCCCACAAAAGGTTGTTAAGTTAGTATAGTAATTAAGACAGATTTCATAGCTTTTGAAATACTGTTATATCTGTTACTAATCTGTTGCTTAAACTGCCTAACGGCCTCCTGGTCTACCAAAACATATACATTCCCTCAACACTTTTTCTAGCTTTGAATTTATGCTAATGTATGTTTAACTATCTAGTATGAATCCTTTACATAATGCCTCAGAAAATAGCAAAAAAAATTATATACTGAGTTTTACAATATACACAGACTGTGAGAAGTCAAATCGGCTATGAGAACAGGAAAAGCTCAAAGGTGGAAAAAAAGAAGTGATCCAGCAACAGCTTTTCCATGAATACAGACAATGTTTTCTTCCTCTGAATTTGAATTTCTTTCTCTAAATTATTAACTAATTTAATAATATATTGCAGAAATAAATTTCAAAAATACATATTCAAGAAACACTGATTCTATTTGAGATGTAAAAGATTAAGATTAATTGTGCCAAGACAAAACTTTCACTAGAAATCTATTATAAACTGGAATTGGTTGCAAAAGAATTTGTATTATTGTGATGTAAGGCAAATTACATATTAGCTTAATTCACATTTTAAAAATAAATTGAAAAATGTGTAACTCTTCTAAGCTGTTTTCATTTTAGCAAAATTTGTTAGTGATTGGGTATGTGATTTCTAGTCCATAGGTCTTAGAATGTCTTCCTTTAAGTTGATGGTGATGAGCCATGTTTGTATCTCAACACAATTGAATAATTAGATCATAATCTCAGTGGAAGTCATATGGGACTGTAATTAAAAATTTGGTTCTTCCCCTTGAAAATAATAAAATATATTAGCAAGTGAAAAGTGATGTACTGAATTCTGTACAAAAATCACATGTAAAATATAGTGTAACTTCTCCCAGTTAGCTTTTTGTGCAGAAGAGTTTATCTTCCTCACAAATGATGAATGTAGCTTAAACATTTAAATTTGTGGGGCTGGGCATGGTGGTGCATGCCTGTAATCCCAGCACTCAGGAGGCTGAGACAGAAGGATTGCCTTGAGTTTGAGGCCAGCCTGGGCTACATAGTGAGTTAAAGTACAGCCTGAATTACAGGGCAAGACCCTGTCTCAAAAAGAAAATAGTAAATAAATTTGTGGGAAGAGTACGTGAAGAGGGAGAGAAAAATCAAAGAACTTACAGTTGTTGTCAAATATACTGAGACAAAAAACTAAGATCCCTATTTGAGCTGAGAATAACTCTCTCCCTCCTTATCTTAGATCATTTTCCTTTATTTGTAAGGAGTAGCCAATAAACAGGACCCAAGAGGAACACTGTGGTATAGAATGCTGGTAGAACAAAGCAAACTGGATCATTGAAGATTGTTACTATGTTCTATCCAGAGGGCCATGGTAAATATTTTTTTTTTTTTTTGGTATGGGGGATTGAACTCAGGACCTTGCACTTGCTAGGTAGGCAGCAGAACCACTGAGCTAAATCCCCAGCTCCATGGTAAATACTTAAAAAATATTTTGTTATTAAATTGATATTTATAATCTCTTTACTATTCAGTGTGGTGAATGAAATTGTTTCATCTTTTATTCATTGTCTACGGTAAGAGTGTTTGTGTTCAGATATCCCCCTAAAGCTTCATGCTGTCATAGGTGGGGCTTTTTCAGAGGTGGCTGAATCTAGAGTGTGTGATGCTGGGATTAAGGGTTTGTGATTACTAAATCAGTCCACTGATTGGTTTGGCACTGCCCTAATCCCAGTAGCCTAGATAGAGTATTGAAGGGGCAAAAAAAAGCTGCTAAAGTCCCTTGCTTGCTTTGCTACTTTCTGCCTGCCATGAACTGTTTTTCCTCTGCAGTGCCTGTCTGTCGTATCACACTGCCTTGGATCCAGTCAATTATGGGCTGAAACCTCTACAAACTGTGAGCTAAATAAACTCTTCCCCCTTTAACTTTGTTTGTCAGGTATTTTGTCTCAGCATTGAGAGAAAAGTAACAAAGACAAAGAGATTAAATTAGCTTAGCCATTTTCTGTAGATAGGATATTTATGAGGAAAAAATTTCTTAATATCTCATCCTGCATTATGAACAAATTAAAAAATTACATTTCAACAGCACCAATTCTATTAATATGGCCATCCAGATTCAATTAAAATTAACATAAACAGAACAGAGAACTTTAGTGCTGTTATACCTGGTTTAAAGTCTTATCAATTGAAAAAGATGCTTTTGTTATTATTCTTCTCATTTGTCAGTTTTGCCCAAAGTTAATATAAGCTGTCTGTCTCTTTAAAAATGTACAAAAATGATTTATTGTCATAAAACAGCTCAAATCAGGAAATTAAGATTATGAGCCTGACACTGTATGTGTATATATGTATAGAAATTATGAGAATAATGAAAACAAGTTCATTGTCTATGATACAGGATATATCATCAGATAAGACTGAACTTTTGGAAAACTGATCCCACCATTGTAAACACACACACACACACACACACACACACACACACACACACGGTGAATCATAGCATTATTATCCCTTGTTCTTTCTGAATAACATAGTCAAACTTTGTAAATGATAAGAAAAACTATCTCATACAAGCAGATTTTGTTCAAATACTTAAAATACTTTAGTCAATGAACTTTTGTAATAACAATATAAAATCTTTTAGCGTGGATTAACAGCACATATAAGTATTACACTGCCTTCTCAAAGAATACTGCATAAGTTCCAGTTTTATATGAGTTTTAAATCCCTGAAGGTATTTTATCTCTGCAGTTTTATTATGTCTTTTAAAAGTTAATTCAGCCGGGGATTTAGCTCAGTGGTTTCACCGCCTGCTGCGCAAGCACAAGGACCCAAGTTCGATACCCCGTACCAAAAAAAAAAAAAAAAAGGAAAAAAAAGTTAATTCAGTGGGGCTGGGGATTTAGCTCAGTGGTTCTGCTGCCTGTCTTGCAAGTGCAATGGACCCGAGTTCAATCCCCAGTACCAAAAAAAGTTAATCCAGCAATTTTAACTCATACAAAACTTGGAATTTTTTTCCCAAATGAGCTACCACAGCTTATGATAACAAGTAGTAACTACTCAAAATGTTTTATTACACTCCATTCCCAGTATAAGACTCTCAGAATGCAGTGTATTTAGAAAGCAAATGAAAGGTTCTCTTATTGCAAAAGTATGCCAAAGTGGATATTACTCTATAACACACTCTATGGCTGTATCCTGTCATTGGATAATTTCTATTCAATAAAGACAGCTAGTGGTGGGCCAGGGATTTAGCTCAGTGGTTCCACCACCTGCCTCACAAGTGCAAGGTCCCGAGTTCGATCCCTGGTACCAAAACAAAAAAACCCAAAAACCCAAAAACCAAAACAAAACCAAAAAACAAAAACAAAAAACACCTCAAAGACAGCTAGTGGCTAAACCTTAACGAATACAAAGCACTTTCGGAAAGAATGAGAGGGCCCCAATAAATTCCATGCAATTTCTGTTAAATAAAAACATTTCATAGGACACACATGTGTAAATACCGAATAGTTTCTCTAGTGTGAGAAACTGAAAGTGTAAATAAGGACTAAAAGGTATGATAGATAATGTGAAATAGGAAGAAAAGGGGCAAAGGGGAAGGGGAAATGGGAAGGGTAGGGGAAAAGAAAGAAGGGAATGGAATTAATGTGAGAAAAAGAAAAAATGGAAACAAAGTCTTTGTAGATAGGGAGGGGTGGAGGAGTTGAAGGGAGGGCAGGGGAATGGAGAAGAAATAGGAACCAAGATGAATTATGTAAAGGTGCAAATTTCCAATGATGAATGTCATTATATTGTATACCTAAAATGTACCAATATAATTAATAAAAAAAAGAAATAACATTTCAAAAATACTATTGTATCATAATAGGAATTAGAGTATTTAGGTGAAATCACAGCCAAAACTGCTTTTTCCAAATCTTAGAACTCTTTGTTGTATTCTTTACTTATGTTAATCAAAAGGAACTTTCTAGACATCTAAGATCTTTTCCTTTTTTTTTTTTGGACCAGGGATCGAACTTGGGACCTAGCACTTGTGAGGCAGGTGGTGGAACCACTGAGCTAAATCCCTGGCCCAATCTTTCCCACTTTATATTTGGTTTTGCTCATACTGCAACAAAAAATAATTTAAGATAAAAAATAAGACAAAAACCCTAAATTGTATCCTACTAGATTGCATGTCAGGAGAGGAGTATATGAGAAAGATATTATGAAAATTTTTAGCTGGATCAGTAACTACAGTTAAATACAGAATGGAAAGGAAAACAAAAAAGTTAGAGTTACTAAATTTTACATTTTGACATATTAATAGAAGAAGAAAGAGATTTTTCCTTTAAGTTTAAGAGAGAGACTGGGGATTTTCTTACATAAAAATTTCCAAATCTTGGAGACACTTATCACAAAAGTTATGCTTTTAGGTTTTTATATCACATATCTATGACTAGGCATGATCCTAACAGCAATTGTTTAAAAAATGTAAAAAAAAGTAACCAAAAATGTTACTGGGGATTGAACTTAGGACCTTGCGCATGTAAGGCAGGTGCCAGAACCACTGAGCTAAATCCCCGGCCCACCAAAAATGTTTTTGAAAGAAACAAGTAATTGGCAACCTTCCCCCACCTAAAACTAAAGAAATCCATTCTGGTTTGATATCTTTTGTAAAGAGTATTGCTACACTTTAAAATAATTACACACTAACCATTATTTCTATTTTTCCTCCTGCTTTTGATTTTGTGTTTTTGCAGGATTTATTAGGGAAACCTAGGCATGTACAAATTCCAGCGAGGTGGAGCAGAGATCCAGCTGCCTTTTTGAGCTCCTCATCAATTTCCTAACATGACTGTTTTCATATCTTTTTGCCCAGGTGCCCTTTTTGAGAGGTATCTGCACAAGCCTGTGCCACATTGCATATCCACTGTTTCTAAAAGGGTCATATTCATAATCACTGTGTGTGTCTTCTTCACTATGAAATCCTTCACTGCTGTCACTTGCTGCATGGCCACTCTTCAGGATGATTTCATACACCTCATCTACAGAGGACAGAGAAGACATGATCAATCTGGATGTACACTGCTGTGCTGCCATGCTACTGACACTGTAGTTGTGATTTTCTTTTGGATCAATGCTGGTGGCTAAGGAATCACTCTCTTGTAATCATACAGCACTGGGATTACTAAATGCATGGCCACAATTTCTCTTTTTTTGCAATGATGTTATCAGAGGAGGAGGCTTCTCACATTCTAAACTCCCTAGTTCTATAGAAGTATTTAAAAGTATCATTGCAGTGGCAGCATCAAATCAGATTCTTTGTGGAGGAAAAAGGTTGCTTCTTCAGTGCCTGTATAAGGTTGGGTTTATATTCTGGAGCAGCACAGCACAAGGAACCTTTTCCATTGACCTTGCTGAGGCTTCTTTCCATTTCTGAAAATATTCATTAGGGATTATATTGAACAGAATTCTTCCACCCTGTTGGTGCAGTAGCAAAATATGGGAGACAGCCTAAAATCCAGCTGTAAATTTCTTTGACAAAAATTTATTAGGAGAGTGTTCAATAGCCATTTATTTTTTTATTTTTTCAATAGCCATTTAAATGAGAAGACTAATGGAGTATGGGGGCTTTGAAGTGGTTGATTTATTTTTTTTCCTGGGTTTGGTAGCAGGATGGTCCATGGGATGCCATGTCATCTCCCTCTATGTCATACAGTGGGCTAACCACTGGAAGATCCTCACTGCCAAGGCTGAAGTTTGTAATAAAATGAGTATTTTCATGAAGCCAGTTCAAGTTTGTCAGCTCATTGTCTGCTGACACACTGCCCAGGAGAGTGACCTTTGGCCGGGCAGCATCGACAGCTTCAGTTCAGATTTTGTAAATCTGGATCAGTCCTGCAAACTTTTCAGCTCCTGGGGTTTCAGCTCTCTTATCTGGAATCATTCCAATTATTGGACCCATTTACTCTTATAGGTTGTGAGAGCGATGAGGAGCAGCAGGAGCACACAGTATGGCAGAGATCTCCATGGCTCCTGTGGCCTCAGCAGCTGCCTTGGGGAAGACGGAAGCCATGAGCAGGCAGTGCTGTTGAGGGCCTGCTGTGGCAGCACCTCACACCCTCCGGGGTGGTTTTTTTTTTTTATTTGACAGGGGGTCTTGCTACCTACTTCAGACTGGCCTTGAACTCACTATGTAGCCCAGCCTGGCCTCGAACTCACAGTGATCTTCCTGCCTCAGCCTCCCAAGTGTTGGGATTACAGGTGTGTGCCATCATGCCCAGCACAATACTGGTGTGGAAATTAAAACCATAGTAGAACCTTTATAAAAATAAAATAGTAGGGCCAAGAATGTAGCTCAGCAGCACAGCTCCTGCCTGGCAAGTGCAGGGTCCTGAGTTCCATCTCTGGTACAAACAAACAAAAACCCAGCAGATGTAATTATGAAATAATTATAACGTGCTCTGCCTATACCTAAAAAATTAGCAAATTCTGTCTTCCATAATTAAATTACAATACTGTTGGTGGTGCATAATTAGATAAAGTAATGTAAAAGAAAAAACTCCTAGAAATGGACCCATGTGCAAAAATAAATGAAACACGATACATTGTATACTTTACAACATTATCTAAAGTAGTGAGTAAAATCATAAAGACTGTATTTACAGAAATTGATTTCAGAAATATAAACTACAAAAAAGTTAAAACTGGGTTTGTACTGGTGTTATATAACTAGACAAAAATCAAAGTACTGCCAGTAGTGGTGGTACACGCCTGTAATCCCAGCACTTGGGAGGCTAAGGCAAGAGGATCATTGTGAGTTCCAGGCCAGCCTGAACTGCATAGCAAGACCCTGTCTTTAAAAACAAAAAACGGCCGGGGATTTAGCTCAGTGGTGCCGCTGCCTGCCTTGCAAGCGCAAGGTTCCGAGTTTGATCCCGAATACAAAAAAAAAAAAAAAAAAAAAAAAAAAAAAAATCAAAGTACTGACACATCTAAATATTGGAAACAAAGTCACAAGATCTCAAGGAAAAAAAAAAAAGCACTGCCCCGTATCCCGCCCCAAGAAAGCACTGAAGAAACATCTTCCCAGTTTACACATAAAACTAAGAATCAAGTTTTGTGTAGGGAAAAATCCCTCAAAGCCCCAAAGCAAAGTTCAAAAACACACTAGGCAAACTATCTGTATCACAGAAATGACAACTGTTTCCTATGTATGCATAAACTCCTAAAAATAGAAACCAAGGCCTGGAAAAGGAACCCTCCTGGACGAACAGACTTCAGACCCTTAGCAAATCTGAGAGAGGACTGGTTCTGCACACCAGGTGAACACCTACATTTCTGGTCTAGTACAACGCGGAGGGCTCTGCCCATCATAGACTTTGGGGAGCAAGTGGAAGATTCTGGGTATCAGCCCTGATTCGAGAGAGAAGGGGACACGGAGGATTCTGGGGGAGTACACATCGAGAACTCGGGGTACCCGAGTCTTTAAAAATGCTGCTGTGTGGGTATAGTAGTGTTCTTGGGTGGGCAAGCCAAAAATTCTGGGTAATGTAGTCCTCGGTGAAGGGACCATATCAAGGATCCTAGTCTGACTGCCACAGGGAGGCTTTGGGGTATTGTAGTTACTGGGGGAGAATGCTGAGGATTCTGGGTAGGGTAGTCATTGCTCAGTGAACGTGTGAGGCCTTCTGGGTATTGCAGTCCTACGGCTGCATTGAGGATTCTGGGTATGGGAGCTTTTGAAGCGGTTGTTATTAGAATAGCACGCTGTAGATTCTAGGTATTATAATCTTTGCCCCGGGAATGACAAGGATTCTGAGTAATGTCCTTATTGAGAAAACTATGTCACAGATTTTGGGTATTGAAGGCCTGCATCTGTGCGGTGAATTATGGGTATGGCAATCCATGGGAGTATTATTCCAAGTATTCTGGGTACTGTAGTCCTGTGGCTGCGGAAGCATTCCGGTTATTGTACTCTATGGGAAAATTACCTAGCACTCTATCAGTAGTTCTACGGCCCCGTGAAGGATTCAGGGTAACTCAGTCTAAGAGGAAACAGTGCTGAGGTTTCTGGGTACTGTGGTCCTGTGGCCCCGTGGTGGATTCTGGGCAGTAGTCCTGTGGTGGTGGATGTATTCCATTGGAAAATTAGTCTGACGATTCTGAGTATGTAGTCTTGAAACCTCTCAGAGGATTCTGTCTAGGACATTCCAGGAGGAAATCATGCTGAGGATTGTGGATACTATCGCCCTGTGGCCGCGATAGAATTCTGGTTATGGTTTCTATGGGAAAATTACTGTGTGAACTCTGAGTATGTAGTCTTGCGGTCCCGCAGAGGATTCTGGGTAGGGTAGTCCAGGGAGAAATGATGACAGGGATTTCTGGGTTCCCTAGTTCTGCAGTCAGGGAGGAGTCTGGATCCCCTCGTCTAGCAGCGCTGAGGGAATTCTTCCCGTGATGTCACCAATCTCTTGATCTTTGTCCCCTGATGAACTGAGTTCCTGGAAGTACAAAGAGGATATTGTGGGCTGAGAAATTCACTCCCTTCCACTCAGTTGCGTTTGAGCATCACCCTAAGGCCATTCCCCCAATCACGCCCCTTCCTCCATTTGATCTCCGTTGTTACCTTAGGAGCATTCCATATAACTCCAGACCAAAACACATGGAGTCTCTCCATTTTTTTCTCTCTTGCTCTCGAGCCCAAGAGCTTGATTTATCTGCATGGTGTACAGTATTCCTTTTCTGTTATCCATTTTTCTGTTCATGACCTTCAATAAACTTAGCTAATTTCCCCCACCAACTTATGTACGCTGTGCAATTCGCTGCTTGCCATATAGAACTTGGGCTCTGTCAGATCCACCACACGGTAATACTGGGGTTCCTTGTGCCTCGTGCTCTTCCAGCCCCGAAGGGAGGGCTGGAATACCAGCTGCAGGAGCAGTGGAATAGGTATAAAGGGCAGAGTACTGTGCTAGCACTGAGCAATGGATGAGACGCTCTGGAGGGTGTGGCAGGTGCTGGGCCTGGTCAGGGTTCTGGGTTGCTACTCTCTGTGCCCGTGTGAGGCTGGGGCTGCACAGGCTAGTCCCAAGCACCCTAGGCCTTAGCGTGAGGACTGAGGGGAGAGCTTGTCTTGATGGGCGGTGTAGACGTTTTACTGGCAGCAGTTCCTGGGGTGAGAGGGAGCAGGCTTAGCAACCCTGCAACTTAAGATGCCATGAAATATTATGAGTTGCAGACTGTATCTCTTACAAGTGAAATAAATCAGACACACAAACTTAAATATCACATTGTTTCTCTTACATGAGAAACTTAGAGTAAAAATAAAGAGCAAAATAAAAGGTATCATAGATAATAGGAAATGGGGAGGTAGGTCATTCTCAAGGGGAAAGGAGATCGGGCTGGGGGAAGGGGATTGGGCTGCACTATAGCTCAGTGATGCAGCACTTGACTAGGATTGTGTGAGGTCCTGGGTTCAATCTCCAATGTCACAAAAAACCAACAGAAAACCATGAAAAAAAAATCATGGATCAAAGGGGAAGGGCATGAAGAGATGGAGGAAGTTGGGAGGGAGGGCATCAAGTCTGGGGAGACTTTCCTGATGGGCAATGTTTTCTGCACAGTAATGAACACTGGTGTTAGCAGTGTTTAGGATTTTCTAGGCTCTACTGGTAGAAAACCACTGGAAGCTTGTCCTTGAAATTTCTATAGACTTGCTCATGTACTTTCTTTGAGTGGTATTATTACAGACAGATGAGCTAGGTAGAAATATTATAGGCAGCCCAGATAGGGCTAGGTCTTTGGGAGGGTCAGGACAAAGGTGAAACCAGCACAAAGGAGGTGAGCCACTCCCATCATCCAAGAGGAGGCTTCCGGGCCATCATGCAACCGCCAAACCCAGCACAGAGGAGGTGAGTAGCTCACAGCACCCAGGAGGAGGCTTCTGGGCCACCATACAACTGCTACTCCCATCGCACAGGAGATGAGCCACTCCCAGGGGCTAGGAGAGGCTTCCTGTATGCTGTACCAATGTCACCTCCAGTGGAGAGGAGGTGAGCCACTCCCAGTGCCCAGGAGGAGGCTAATGGCCTACTGTACCACCACTATCCCCAGCACAGAGGAGGTGAGCCCCTCCCAGTGCCCAGGCAGAGGCTTCTGGGCCACTGTACCACCAACACCCCTAGCACAGAGGATATGCGCTGCTCCCAGGCCCCGGGAGGAGGATTTTTGGCCACAGTAACAACACCTACCCCAGCACAGAGGAGGTGAGCTGCTCCCAGCCCCCAGGAGGAGGCTTCGGGACACCATACCACCATCTCCCCCTGTGCCGAAGAGGTGAGCCACTCCCAGCACCCAGGACAAGGTTTCCTGGTCACTGTTCAACTCCATCCACTGTGCACAGAGGTGAGCCGCTCCTAGCATCCAGGAGGAGGCTTATGGGGCACCGTACCACTGCCCCTAACAGTGCAGAGGAGGTGAGCCACTGCCAGTGCCCAGGAGGAGGCTTACAGCCTGGTGTGCAATCTCCACCCCCATCGCAGAGGAGGTGAGCCACCCCCAGGGGCCAGGAGAGGATTCCTGGATGCCATACCACTGCCACCTCCAGCACAGAGGAGGTGAGCTGCTCCCAGTGCACAGGAGGAGGCTTCTGGCCTGCCATACCACCACCACACACAGCACAGAGGTGAGCCACTCCCAGGGCCCAGGAGGAGGCTTCCAGACCACCTTAACAGGGCAACACCCAGGACAGAGGAGGTGAGCCACTCCCAGCACATGGGAGGAAGCTTCCAGGCTGCCATTCCACTGATCCTAGCCAGGAGGTTTTTGGGCCACCATACTGCTGGTTTCAGCATGTAGGAGGAGGCTTCCCAGCCACCCTACCACTGCTCCCAGGGTGGAGGTGGCTTCATGGATGGTGTAGCACTGCTCCCAGTGCAGAGGAGGAGGCTTCTGAGCTGCTGTACCACCACTCTCAGTGCAGAGGAGGCTTCTGGGCCACAGTGCCACCACTCCCAGTGTGGAGGAGGCTTCTGGGCCGGCATAGCACCACTCAAAGCGAAGATGAGGTGGCTTTCAGGCTATCATACAGTCGCTCCCAGCTCATAGAAGGCTTCCGGGCTGGCATAGCACCACTCCTAGTGAAGAGGAGAAGGCTTTTGGGCTGCCATATCACCACTCCAAGCATGGAGGAGGCTTCTGGGCCACTGTACAACTGCTCTCAGCACATAAGAGTCTTCTGTCCTGGCATACTATTGCTTCCAGCAGAGGGGGAGGTTATCAGGCCACCATACTACCACTCCCAGTGTGGAGGATGCTTCTGGGCAACCTTTCCTCCACTCTCATCGTGGAGGAGGCTTCTGGGGTTCCGTACAGCTGATACCAGCTCGGAGGTTTCTGGGTCAGCATAGCACCACTCCCAGCAAAGAAGAGTAGGCTTTTGGGCCACTGTACCACCACTCCCAGGGTGGAGGAGGCTTCCAGGAAACTGTACTGCCACTCACATTATGGAGGAGGCTTCTGGTCCACTGTACCTCTACTCCCAGCACATAGGAGGCTTTGGGGCCGGAATAGCACTGCTCCCAGAGAAGAAGAGTCTTCCAGGCCACCATATTGCTGCTACCATTGTGGATGAGGTTTCCACACCAGTGTATGTCTGCTTGCAATTTGCAGGAGGCTTCTGGGCTGGCATAGCATCACTCCCAGTGAAGATGAGGAGGCTTTCGGGCCACCATACCACCGTTCCAAGCATGAAGGAGACTTCTGGGCTGCTGTACCACTGATCATAGCACTTAGGCTCCTGGGGTGGCATAGCAGTGTTCCCAGCAAAGTGGAGGAGGTTTCAGGTTGCCATAGTACCACTCCCAGCTCTGAGGAGGCTTCTGGGACACTGATCCTCCACTCCCAGCTCACGGGAGACTTCCAGGCTGGAATAGCACTGCTCCCAGAGAAGAAGAAATGGCTTTTGGGCTGCCGTACCACCACTCCCAGAGCAGAAGAGGCTTCTGGGCCATTGTACTGCTGCTCCTATCACGGAGAAGGCTTCTAGGCCGGCATACCTCTGATTTTAGTTCATAGGAGGTTTCTGGGCTGGCATAGCTCCACTCCCAGTGAAGTGGAGGAGGTTTCAGGTCGCCATAGTACTGGTCCCAGTGCTGAGGAGGCTTCTGGGCCACCATTCCTCCACTCCCATTGTGAAGGAGGCTTCCAGGCCACCATGCCTCTGTTCCCATTGTGGAGGTGGGTTTTGGCCTGCCATACTGCCATTTCCAAGTTTGAGGAGGCTTCTGGGCTGGCATAGCACTGCTCCCAGTGAAGAGGAGGAGGGTTCTGGCTACCATACCACAGCTCCCACTGTGGAGGAGGCTTCCAGGCCACCATACCACCGCTCACATAGTGGAGGAGAAATCTGGGCTGCTGTACCTCCACTCCCAGCTTGTAGGAGGCTTCTGGATTGGCATAGCACCGCTCCTAGTGAAGAGGAGGAGGCTTTTGGGCTGCCATACCACTGCTCACAGTGTGGAGGAGGCTTCCGGGCTGGCATAGCACCACTCCCAGTAAAGAGGAGGTGGCTTTCAGGCCACCATACCACCACTCCTAATGCAGAGGAGGCATCTGGGCCACAGTAGCACCTCTGCCATAGTGCAGGAGGCTTCCAGCCACTGTACTGCCACTCCCAGCATGTAAGAGGCTTTCTGATGCCATACTACTGCTCACAGCACCGAGGAGGCTGCCGGGATAACATGCCCCTAATCTCATCATGGAAGAGGCTTCCGGGCTGCCAGACTACTGTTCTCAGCTTGGAGGAGGCTTCCGTGCCATAGTACTGCCACTTCCATAGAGGAGGAGGCTTCCTGGCCATTGTACCGCATTACATTTCTTCAGTTGTTATCTGAAAAACATTGTTTTCTTTATGTCAGAAGGAAATTTTTGCCATACAAAGAGTTTTAGCATTGTGTGGATGGGTTATTTGTTTCAACACCTTAAATATTTTACTGCATTCTCTTCTTGCTTACGTGATTTCTGAGAACGCTGGTGTAATTCTTTGTTGTTCAGTAGGTAAGGTCTTATCTCCCTGCGTTTTACAAGATTTTCTTTGTTTTTGATATTTACACATTGAATTTGATATGTGTACTTATAATTTTTTCTGTATTTACCTTGCTTATTCTTGTAAAGGTTCTTGAACCTGAGATTTGGTGTGTGTCCTTCATTTTAGAAAATTCTGAGCTACTATTACTTCAGTTATTTTTCATGGTCCTCTCTTCCAGAGTTCCCATTATGGGCATGTTATGCCTTTTGTAATTGTCCCACAATTCTTGAATGTTCTGGGTTTTTTTTTATTCTTTTGTTTTCTCTTTGTCTTTCAGCCTAGGGAGTTTTGATTGACTTATCATCCAGCTCACTGATCTTTCCCCCAGTCATTTCTAACCTGATCATCCTTCAAGGCATTCTTCATTTCTGCCACAATGTTTTTTTGTATCTCCCATTTCTTTTTGATTCTTTGTTAGAGTTTCCATTTCTTTTTGATTATGTTACTGAACTGTTCTTTTTTATAGGTATTAATTTTAGGGTATAGTAGTTTAAAAAATGCTGGTTTTCATTGTGGGATTTTCATACAGGCATATAACATATTTTGATCATATCCAGCCCCCTATTACCCTGCCTCACACCTACTTCTTCCTCTTCTTTATTCCCTTTCTCTGGTCAAGTAGTGTCCCTCCTGCTTTCATGTCCTTTTTGAAAAAATCCATGTACTTATCTTTCCGAGTCTGGCTTATTTCACTTAATGTGATGATCTTTATGTCCATCCATTTTCCCACAAATGACATAATTTTGTTTCTTCTATGGCTGAATAGCACTTCATTGTGTGTACATATCATATTTTCTTCAACCAGTGATCTGTTGATTTTCATCTAGACTGATTCCATATCTTGGCTATTTTGAATTTTTGCCACAATAAATAGATATACAATTTCTCTATAGCATACTGACTTTAATTCTTCTGTTACCCATGTGTTCTTAAATGTTTTCTACTTTTTCCATTGGTTCTTGCTCTGATTCAACTCTACTCATTGCCATTTGATTCTGGCACCATCTGTAATTCACAAGTTAATTGTTTAGCCCTCCACAAGACTGCCTCTTACTCTAGATGCCAGCAGCAAGTGTGGTCCCCATATTTCCTATGCTTCTGACTGACAAATTATAAATTTTGAAGCCCCAACAACCACTCCAATTTTGATAATTCAGTCTAATGATTCACAGAACACATTAAAAATGCTGTACCGCTGGGGATTTACCTCAGTGGTTCTGCCACCTGTCTCGCAAGTGCAGCTTCCCGAAAATGCTGTTCTTACAGATACAGTTTTATTATGAAGGAAACACACAAGAAAAGTTCTGGAAGGGCCGGGATTCAGTGCTCTTGTATCCTTTCTATGGAATCTGGATGTGGCATTACCTGTGCACTGTAATGTGTTCATGATTTGGGATGCTCCACTCGGTGTCCAGAGTTTTTGTATGGGCTGTCATCACACAGGCATGACTGTGTAAACCACTGGGCATGTGACTGAGTTCAATGTTCAGTCCTTTCTCCTTCATGGAGGTCAGACTGGCCCAGGATTCCAGCCTTCTAATCATGAGTTTGGTCTCTCTAGTGACCAGCCCTGATCCTGAAGCTAATTCGGGGATAACAGTTTGAGGAAGGGAAGCATTCCACCTTAAAATTATATATCAGTTTTTTTAATGGACTTGAGTTCCCGAGTTGTAGCCATCAGTAACTTTTCTCAACTTTTTTTTCCTATTATGCAAGACAGAAAATCTAGAATGACTAACAATGTCTAGTTGCTCTTCCTCTTCATCAGATAAAGCTGTAGCAAAGTAGCTTCCCTTGAGCACAATCTCGTTAGAGAAAGTAGAACTGTCTGGGCTTATTTCAAAGTGGTTACTTCTGTTCTTCACTGCTCACAGAAGAGAAGATTGTCTCTCATATTTGACTCACCCCTGGTGGGTCTTCTGAAGGCCAAACCCACACCAGTATTATAGGAGGCCCCCTAAAACAGGGTACAGTGGATTTTAACTCTGGAGTTAGTCTGCAGTCAGCTTTCAGCAGTTCATCAGTTGCTGTTTATTTGTTCCTACCAGTTTCTATCTCCATATGTCTCTGGTCCCGGTAAACTGTGATTCTCTATATTTGCATGTCTGTCTGTTTTTTGGTGTGGCAGTTTGTGATGTGATCTCCGTGCTCTTGCAGATCTAATTAAAGTTGCTGAGTTTTAGTTTGTTCAGCTGATTTCATATAGTCAGAACAGGAAAGAAAATTTGAGAGCTCTTTGTGTGTCAGAGCTAATCAGGAGGCATGACCAGTATGCAACTAGAAGCAGGGGTCTGAAATCCATATGTACTTAGGCCATGGCCCATGGGGACAGGCATATTGATTACTTCCAGTGGTCACTGACTCCTTCATAAAACCAGCTTTTCAGCTAAACTGCATTCTACAAATGTACTACTTGCTAGGTTGCTGGTCAATTAAATGCAGTCTTCAAAAGAAAGACCTTTTAGTGAGATTTGGCTTTGTGATTTGAACTGGACTTTTTGTTTCCACTCTGTCCAATCCCAGAGGCCTTTTCACCTGGTGAATGGGTTTCTCATATGTTCTGTGCATCGCTATTACTCTTAATGTATTCTAGACATGATTTTTCTGTCTTGTAATCATCTCCAACCCAACTTATGAGTTTTCAGCTCTTTGGATTTAAATCAGAAACATTTTAGTAAGTCTGAGCCCTAGAGACCCACTACTAATAAGACTATCACTAGGATGAATGGATAAAGGGGTGTGTTTGTGTGTGTGTGTGTGTGTTCAAACCTGTATCAGTGATTTTATAAATTTATACCTATGTTATAAATTTATGTATCTGATTTCTATGCTAGGTCTAGTAATATATATACATATACATATATATATTTATCTAAATCTTTTTGAACAGTTATTTAATAAGAATTATTTAATATCTGTCTTTGTAAGCACATTTATAAACTTTTGACATGAGATTTGTAAGTTCCTAACCAGCATTAATATTATATTAAGAAATTTGTAATAAAAGTGTCTAACATTTCTTTTCATAAAATATATAACAGTTTAGAAAAATAGTGTATTTTAAGGCATATGTGGAGCAAACTGACATATTCTTTCATCTACAAAAGTTGCAAGAAGTTTATGAGAAACAAAAAGATTGAGTTGTCAGTATTCATAGTGCTTCTCCCTATTCATTTATTACTTTGTGCACCAGCATATTCTTGTAAATGCTTAATAACTGACTCTCCCAAAAGAAATGCCCCAAGTGTGGAATCTATTAACTTCTTTAGTGCAAATACCCCCATAATGGTCAATTCCAGGGCTGCTTAACACTGAGTAGCAGAGACATGCATTAATCAGATCTCATTAGGTCCTAAGGACTGACTGGAGCATTTGCTGCTTGTAAACAGGAGACGAAGGATTGTTAGGGGCATCATAACTGCCTGAGAGTGTTGGGAGCAATGCTACATAATTGTAGTGAAAAATTATTTGAGTAGGCTTAGTTCTCCTGCCTACAGCCCAGCTAGGACATTCCAGACATAATTGCATTTTGGCCTCTGGTCAAAACTGAGACCTCAGTGATCCCCCCAGATGCTGCAATCTCCAGGACAAGACCACAATTGTGGGAGGCACCAGGGAGGAACCAAATCTTCATCTGCATAATTCCTCATTGTTCTTAGATTTCCACTGCCCCCCAACTTTTTGTTACACATTGTTTATCCCAATGTGAAGTACTGAACTCTATTTTCCACTTGTTACATTTGTTTCCCCATGTACTGAATAAAAGGTGCTGAAAGCTAGAGGGTTTTTGTCTTTGCCACCCAGAGCAGCACTGATCAGACCCAAAGCTCAGCTTCTTTTCAGTCTCATTTGTCTACCTTTCCTGTAATTCACTGTGTGCTGCCTTGGCTCACAAGAGACTAGGACTTACTGTAGAGGTTCTGGTAACATCCCCTTCCCCTGTTCCCTACATGAGAGTGTTCATATTTTACAAAGATGAGGGGAGAGTCAGAGGTTGGGGCTGGTGAGGCTTCTCAGTGATTTTTCATGGAGATTTTGCTGGTTTCTGAGTGATGATGTGGGCTTTAAAAATATATGGACCATTTGATTTTCAGATACCTAGGCAATCAAGGTGATATTTGTGTTATCATGCTTTTTGTGTGTCAGGTAGGAAAAAAATCGTCAGTTGGGAAATAATGGGTTTTTTTTATTCCTTAGCATTTAGAGTTTAAATATAATGACGTTAGTAATAATCCTACTAATAACTATATGTGTCTTGGTAAGATATACTATTTTTTCCACAGTATTGGCCATTTAATCATTGAAGGTGTTATGTGAAGAGAATATGATGACTCTGAGAATGTTGCTGGTACTGAAGTTTTGATGGGATCCAAAGAGTGTTAACGGTTCCCTAATGATGAAAGTGGACCAAGGTTATTTGTTGGTATCTTGATAGAACAGACTGTGTCCTTAAATGTATTTATCACATGGATCTACTTAGGTTCCGGTCAAGTCATCACTGTGTACATGTTTATAAATGGAGCTTTCCACGTATCCAGGCAAGTGATAAGGAAGGATAGATAACATCCTTGACTAACACTGAGAAACCATGAAATTAGAACTGTGACACTGGAACTTGTGTTCTCAAGTCTTTTGCTCTCCCATCAAGCTCTTTCCAAGTACATGGAGATGAGCTGCTGTTACATTTCTCATTAAAGATGTTGTTTCCAGACATCAAGGTAATTAATGATACTGCTGAAATTCTTCTACTGAAATTGTTTTTGGTATGTGTGCAGATGAAATAATGGCCAGCTTAAGTGGGAACACTCAGCTTAACTGAGGGTGATTCTGCATGCGGGTGACCCACCTAAGGATTATTGCCAGAACTGCATAAAAGGAGGATAGGAGGAGAGGAATGCTGGCTGCTGATTTCCCAGGAGAAGCTTTGTTGGAACTGGAACTCAGTGGCTTTTCTTGCTGTTGCTCCCTCAGTGGGTGGGTGGGTGGGGGGTGCTGGTCTTTGCCTTTGTCTTGAGCATCACTCCCTGGTTCCAGTGCAGATCCCTCAGTGTTCTGGCACAGATTGTTCACCCTGCCGGCATAGACTTTTGAGCTTCTACCACTGGCCCTTGAGCCTTTTGGTGCAGATTCTTGATATGAACTTGCATGAGACATTGCTGAGGGCTGTAGGCCTCTGGCTGGACTCATGTGGAATATTATGTGGAAAGATCTATTGCACTTTTCTGGGTTTGACTTTTTGGGAGAATATTGTAAGACAGTCCTATAAATTTGTATATCCTGTGGTAAATCTGTTTCCTTGGAAACACCGACTAGAACAGTATGTTTATAGGTAAAAAATAAATTTGTAATAGTAAACATGGATTTTTCTTCATTTGCAGGTATAGACATGCAGTAAGATGTGCACAGAACACTGGGATTTTTAGATTTCTGTCAAGACCTTATAGTAACCCTTTCAACTGTTGGTCAGCACACCATGTAGGTAGGTGGTTTCATGTAGGTTCTGATGTAGGCCCAATCCACAGCACAGCTTGGCAATCTTACTGGTTTTACCTTCTCAAGTATTCTTAAGATGTATTTTCTAAAGCCTTTGCAGATTACTATCATGAGATCACAGTTAATCTAACATCAGCCTTTAATGGCAGACATTGCTTTTATGCAAACAAGTGCTGATGTAGACCAAAACTAAAGCACAGACCACCTGATCTTCAGATCACATGAGGCAAGTGGCTATGGTTTCCCTACCACTTGCCATCACGATTTCTTTGCCAGTATTCAGGTGAGGAATAATAACATCCCACACTTGAAACCATGCAGTTTCTTTTCTGTATTTCAGAGAGGATGTGTAACCCTGTAAGGAGGTTGCACATATCCAAGTATTTATCACATAGTCCCACCTATAGTAATCATAGGAACTAGGCAGATATTCCATGAAGAAATGTTGTCTTATCTGACATTATCCATGACCTTGGAGAACCACAAGAATCCAGGTAGAGTCCTGTGATCATGGATGTAATAGAAGCTATTCAACAGTTCCTGTTGTGTCTTGATTCCTGTCAAGGGTTAACAGTGAACTTAAAAAGTTCATTATCAGGAGATATTTCTGTATTAGAGTATTTTCATGTACAGCACATGCCAGACCGACTATTAGATCATCAAATATCTGGATCAGTGATGTTTGTTTCAGTACAATTTTTATCATATGATTAAAAAAATGTAAGTATGTAGAAAAGGAATGCAGTATTTCATATTCTAGTAACCATATTATTGCATTATCTTACATTTAGAGAGAATTTACTCTGGGAATTTCAAATGACTTTCATGTACTAAGGTTATTATGCATTTATGCATCATGGTAGTTAAGTTAAATATTAGCAGTCATGAGATAATGAGGTTTGGAACAATGATGTTCATCATAAAATAATCAAGAATACAAGTAGAGTTGATGAGTCCAGGTAGAAATGAAATCTTGCAATAATGACAATAAAGAAAGTTATTTGAAGGGTCCCAGTAGAAAAGTCTTACCATACATATACTTGTCACCCATGTTTTACATTTCCATGCAGATACGGTGTAAGTCTCATGATGACCAACAGTGGCAGTTTGTTGTATCCATGGCCATGATGATCAAGAGGGATATTGTAAGTGTGGGGTTCTTCCATTTATTTTAGCATGCTTCCTGTACATATTTAGTAAAGGAATGATTCTGTTTACCACTGCTAGTAACAATTAGCTTATTATATAAAGTTTGATAAACTCTGAATTTAATCCTAGGAGGTGTGGAGACATATTCAGGGATCCATGAAAGTTATTCAACTGATCCACATCACAGTATTGATCATAATTTTTTCTACAGGTACCCAGCCAAGAGAAAATGGTGTGAAGAACAACATCTCTGACCTTGAAGTTCTAAAGATCTAAGTACTTCAGTTGGTTTCCCTGATGATGGAGGTGACCAAAATTTTAACATTGTCCTTTTTTTCTCCCCTCAGGTGAAAGATGATGCGTCCTAAACACACATCTCAAAGTGTTGTCTAAGATTCCAACAGTTATTAAATTATAGTGATTGAACTTAAGCATGGTAATTTATGAAATGTTATGACTAACCTGGTAAGTAAGAAATTGTCCCTACCAAGATGCTAACAAATAACCTTCAGATTTCTTGGTAAAGTGGATGGGATATCTAACACAATGTTACCCTGGCTTTTTGGCAGGTATTCCATTAAGTTTTATCCTAGTGTACAGGTTTGTTGACTTTAAATCATTAGAGGCATTTCTTATTTTTTGGTATTTATATCGTGAATGATGCTTTTGAACTCCTGTGGTAACCTCTGCTTAGAACACGTTCAAAATATGATTTGTCAGTAATGCTTTTTGTAAATATGAGATTGTACTATGGACTTATTTAGAGATTGTGATAGGTTATTGTATAGGGATGCAGGTCATTGACCATATTTCCTATCCCCTAGTATTGAATATGGGAATTTTTCTAGTGTTTCTTCCAAACAAGATGGTATTTCTTAGTAGGCTTTTACCTCAGTGTTCAGCTTTACCATGTAATTTTGATAAGAATATGATTTGGTATGTTGAATGCCATGACCAAGGGAATGTGTCAATGTCTTCTTTGAATGACATAGGTTCCAAAATCATTTTTTATGATTTGATTTTCAAGTTTCTCTGAAGACACTGTGATTATCCTACCCATGGGAGTGAGTAAAGTCCATAGAGGGTTATGAAGTAAGTGCTGAGATACTCTAAACCAGATCTTCATCTATAGAGGAAAGGGATGAGGGTGTCCTATTACTAGATTTAGTGGTCACTGCTCCTATAAGAAATAATTTTGTCCTTCACAGTTATAGTAAATATGAATTTATCCTTTATATACCATAGGGAAAATTGGTGTTTTAGCAAGGACTGCTGAGGGAGTGATTATGAACTGGTTAATTGAAATTATCGTGGAACTCTAGGACTGCAGTAAGCATAGGTTAATTTCCAGGGTGTGGAGATGACAAAATATGGGCTCTCTGACAATACTGTTTTTGTTTGGTGAATCCAAGTATCCTGAGGAGTTTAGCTGTCCTTTAGCAATGGACATTAAAAAGAGAGTGGGCTCATGTTCTGACACAGCACCTTCTATGCCAAACTGGCTTTGTATTTTTTTCAGATGCCCTTCAAGAGAACACAGTGATCCAGAAAAGATGGTTGTTGCAGTCATCCTAGTAACAAGGTAAATGATAAAATGGTCATAGTCCAGTGAAGGCTGTTTGATCTTCTATAATCCTGGCAAGTTCTTAACTAGGTGCTCAGATGTTAAGGTCTTGGCTAGTGTATTGGTCTGGGATGAAATAGTCACTCACTAGTGACATCTCATTTTCAGCAATTCATTTTATGACTGTGTTAGGTTTTATTCCCCACTTCTGGTGATACATGTTTTCAAAACATATTATCACCTTAATATTACAAGGATACATCAAATGTCATTGCATCTTTTCTGGAATGTAATAGATGTAATATGCTTGTATTGCTACTGGTGGAGGAGAGATTTATGTAATTTTCACTGAGTCCATCTCTGAAATATTGTCCTTGGAAGGTTTGCATGTATCACTGAAGACAGACAACACTCTCTTACAAGGCTTTATTCATGGAAGCCTGCAAGTATCTAGATAACGTAAGTGGGTGCTGAAATGATGAAGTGACATAGGGAATTTGGAGTTGTATAAGTGCAAATGAGACATATACCAAATCATAAGTCTATGACAAGAGTCCATAGATGGGTGAATACATCACAGCAAGCAAAATAAGTTTGTAAAGTAGAACACGACTGATCTCTCTATAAGTGCTAATGTGGGCATTCACCACATCACAGGAAACCAGATCTTCATATACAGGATGAGTGATGAGGATGTCCTTGACACTTGTTACTGAGGTTTTGTTACAAGTACTAAGGGATGAAATGAGAGACATGATGAAAATATCTAGTGAATGCAATACTGCATTTTGTATGAGACAGAAATGAATATTGAACCTGTACAATTTCAGGGATCCATCACATCATGGTTGGATGTAGACATGGTGGTATTATAACACAACAGTAAACATTGAAAAATTTACAGATGGCTCTATTACACATTTGTACATGCCAGAGAATACAATTTACATAGAATTAAGGACTATATTGACACATAGCTGAAGGATGCCTTTCTGTTTCTTGGTGAGGGGCAGAAAGAGTCAGTGACATGGAAGAGCAAGATGAGAGCTAAATGACAGTTTTCTGTAGGTGCTTTCAAGTTAATGGAAGTGATCACTTGAATGAGTGTGTTGAAAAAACCTTGAACAAACCAAGGAAAAACAAAAGTATAAATTACAGCCCATTGGCACCCATCCAATCTTCAATATCCAGGTGGCTAGCATAAGGGTAATAGCCCAATGAGATGTTGTCATGTACTGGATTCTTATGCCGGAAGGTCACTGTGACTGTGGAGTTCTGAGCTGACTCCACATTCACACATCAGAGACCTTATTTTCAGATGTGATTTTCATTGTTGATAGTGAAACTCTGAGGTAGTCTCCTTTATTTGGCAAGTGTGAGGTTAAGGGGCTCATTCCTATCAGGGTGTAGAATCAGGTGCTACTGAATCCAGGCCAAAAGTGTGCCTTTAAACTGGCCATTGTAAAGGGGAACAAAAGAGGGAGGGTAGGGGGAGAGGAAAGAAGAAAGAAAGAAAAGAAAATAGAAGAAAAAATGGAAACAAAGCTTTTGTAAATAAAGGAGAGGAGAGAGGTAGAGGGAGGGGAGGAGAGTGGGAAAAAAAGAAGAAAGATACATCATGAACAGGTACAAATTCCCTGTGATGAATGCTCTCATTATGTTTACCTGAAATGTACTAATAAATTTTTTGCTTCAAAAAAAAAAAAGAACAACAACAACAACAACCTAAGCATTGTAGAGAAAAAGCAAGGATTCAGATAATTATCCTAGAGTAGTTCCCTGAGATACAGATTGTAACAGTTTGTCCGTGTCTGCTCAGGAGTGTCCATTTTCTCTTCTCTGGCTTTCAGTGTGCATAAATGAGGGTCCTTGTAGTGGTGATGGACACCTGAGTAATCCCATGATGTGCAGATTGTGCAGATGGAGAAAAAGAAGGGCATAGGATAAAGTACAGGATGGGTTCTTTCGGTGTGTTTTCCAGTGACGGGTCCAGACCTCACAGCCAGGAAAGGCCAGCCCCTGGAACCTCAGCAGGATCCAGATAGCAGCAAGTATGGCCTCCATCACAGCACAGGAAATGGATCTTCCTAGGCTTCAGTGGAGCATGTTGGGGTTCTGAGTGTAGCCGATACCATATTTTGTGTGAATAAATTCAAGTATAAAAGACTAACAAATCAGAAATCTAGTCTGTGTGAATGTTCTTTTTGTATAGGGTAGGAAAAGTACTGTTCAAGGTCCCTGTGTCCTGGCATTGCTTACTTACTATGTGCAGTGACATGCTTGAGTATCAGACTGCTGAGAAAGAAGCACAGGAAACTTGCAGGCACCCACTTGATGAGGATCAGAGCCTTGGGATGATATTCTTCCCTTAGTTTCAATCTGGTATGCAGTGGAGTGGAAGCCTCCCACACCAGTGGTGGTTGTCAATGAATCGAGCACATTGTATGCTTGCAGAACATGCTGTATCTTTTTAGCATGGTCTTGTTCCTTTTCCCTTGATGGATACAGAGTGATTAAGAAGTTGGTTGATGTACACTTACAGAAGGCCAGGGAAATACCACCATGGGTACAAGCTGATCACTAGGCCAGATGTCTGTATCCAGGTCAGAAGGAGCCTCTGGCTAACCTGGTATTAACATGTTTCATCACCAGGTATCCTGCCAAAAGGTCTTGGGAGATGCTGCTACCCTCAGCCATGCAACACCTTCTTCTTTACTGATGTACATTGTGGGAGGGCACTTGGGCACACTTTGCTTTTCCCCACTGATTCCCCTGTGTGCCAGTGAAGATGAAATCTTCCCAGTGGCTGCTGGTAAGTGTCCCATTTTCATGTAGGGGAACTGACCCGTAATGTAGTTTTCATGTTGGCTAGGTGGATGGGGAGGCCAGGATTCTTGCTAACATCCACTATGAATATTGAGCCTTAGAACTTCTGCAGGTTTCCCTTCAAGTGAGAAAGAATTCTCTTACCATATTTTTTCTAGGAAACGCCCCTGAGACTGAGGTGTTAAAGCAAAGGGGCCACAGTCTAACACAGTGACCTCCATGATACTCACATGGACTAAATCAGCATTCTCTGATGTCATTTTCACAGGGACAGTCATGTCACAGTGAGCAGCACAGTATAATCAGGTGGATGCATACAGACATCCAGGTAAGTGTGGGCTTGTGCCCAGGCCACCAATGAGGTCCTGCCACTTCCACATGAGTAAGTGACAAAGGTGTGGCTTGGCATTTGTAGCCCACTGCTTGATTTGAAGTTGCTCAAGTAAGGAGGGATGGAATCCACAGCAATGCCACTCTCTGGGAGGAGACCCTTGGCACAGCTTAGGTGAAATGGATGGTAAAAGAGTGAGCACTGAAGAAGACATGGTGTCTAGGTTTGGGTGCTTGCTGTGTCCCAGCCAGGGAGCTCTAGCACGGGAGAGTCTGCAGGGGTCCACTTAGGAGAGGTTTGACTGTGGGGACAGGATTGTTTTCATGCAGTTATCCCAGCAGCCAGGTACATTTCCAGTGTGAGTCAGTGGTTTTGGTGGGAATTGAAATGCTCATTGACTCAGCACTGACTTTGTCTTCTCCATGTTTTCTGCAGGTTCCTTCAAGGGAAGATGAGCAGACTATGGCTGGAACTGCATGCAGGTGTCAGGTGAGAATCTGCCTGCTGGTACCTCATTGGGCACCAAGTGATGGTCTGTACTCAGATGGATGTGAAGAGGGTGTGCATGAGTTATTCGCATGTTTCCTAGACATGCACCCTCTAAGGTCTTGACTACTGAGTGGTTCAGAGTTTGTGCCACACTCAGCATCATAGCCTTTTTTTCTGTGACAGGTTGGCTGTTGATGGTGAACCTCTGATTCTGCCCTCTTCATCGACAAGTGTGGTGCTCTGTGCCTTCTTGCTGTCACAAGGAAGCATCAGATGCTATTGGTTCCCTTCCAGGAGAGATGATGTGTATTTCACACTTGTCCCACTAGGGGAGTAAGCAGGGCATGAGGTCACTGTGACAGAGTGGGTCCCTGAGATGGGGATTGGAGTGAATTGGGAGGTATCTCCTCAAAGGCATCCATTACCATTGCATGGCTAGTTTGTTGACAAGAAGGAGGGAGGAGCATGACGGTGGTCATGGAACCTGAATGATAGGATGACATGGGAGTTGTACAGGTAGACATGGAGGAGACCAGAAGGGGTAGAATCTCTTGTGCTTCTTTTCCAGTGAGGGAGTCCACAGCTCATGGTGATCCCTGAACATCACCAGGATCTGTGTAAGGACAGCCATGGACCTTCACTGCAGCATAGGCAGGGAATATCCATGGCCTTCACTAAGTGATATTGGGGTCCCTGATGTGGAGTCATGGGGTAGTGGGGTTGCTGTGACTTTGCTTTAGGTTCTGGAGCCCAGGAGAGCAATGAAGGAAGAACTGAGCCAATCCACTGACCCTGAATTTTTCCTTTGTGTATAGTGCAGTAAAATGAATGTTGATCTTCTCTACATCCTTGGAGTGCTTATTCTTTGGTCCAGTGGTGTTGTGATGGACCACCCTGCCCAGGAGAAAGCACAGAATTCTTTGCAGGTCAATAGTTGATGATAATGAGTCTCAGGATGAGAGTTTTGCACTCAAATTGCTTCCAGTATCAGAGTGAAGAGAAAGCCTTTGTGCCAGTGGTGATGCCAGAGCACAGCACAGTGTTCTTGCAGAGCAAAGGATAAGGTTTGAGCGGGTGTGGTTTGCCTTCCTTTCAGATATCTGCAGTGATGAAAAAACATTTGTTGTGGTGAGATTGCTGATGATAGATGAGATCTTTGTGCATATAGCCTGGCTACAGGGCATGATATTCCTTAGAAAGGTAAAAAATGAGCCTCTACATAACCTGGCCATGTGATGGTTTTTCACCATGAATGCTGCTATGCCCAGAGTTATGATCAGGTCTTGTGAGATCCTCAGCCATGGAATATCTTAGTTTTTTCTGATGAACTTTGGAGAAGGGACTTTTCTTTTCCCTGCTGTTTGACATGTATGTCAGTGGAGGTAAAACAATAGAGACTTCTCAATGGCTATGAGGCTGCATCCCATTGCCATGTAGAATGGCTGGACCATTCTTCATGGCCAAATGTGCTTTTCATGCTCACAGAGAGAGGAAGGTAGAAATTATTGATAGTATCCAAATATTCATCACTATAGTTATTGACCCTCAGAACTTCTTCATATTTTCATTTAAGGGAGAAAGAATTCTCTTTGCAGGCTTTATCCTTGGAGTTCTGGAAAGACCCATGTCTTTAAGCAAGTAAGTAGTTTTTTTTTAAGTTCTTTTATTGGTACATTTTAGGTATACAATTCATTTACATTTATCATTAGGTGTTTGTACCTGTACATGATGTATCTTGGTTCTTATATTTTTCCCCATTACCTGTGCACCCTTCACACCCTCTACCCTTCTCTATTTACATAGATTTCATTTCCATTTTTTCCTTTTCTCAGTTTTTCCTTTCCCTCTTTTCCATTCCCCTTCCCCTCCTTTCACCCTTTCATCTTTGGACCTTTTTTCCTATTTTGAATTATAAATTATTCATTTTAATCATTTTAACCCTTGTTTAGTCTATCAGTTTCTCACACTAGTGAAACTATTTAGTATTTACACATGTGTGTCCTATTTATTTCACTTAAGAGTATGGCCTTGATATGCATCCATTTAGCTATAAATGACTGTAGTTTTTCATTCTTTATGGCTGAGTAGTACTCCATTTTATAAAAAAACCACATTTCCTTTATCCAGTTTCCAGTTGATGGGCACTTGGGCTGTTTCCAAGCTTTAGCTATTACAAACTGTGCCACTATGAACATGGGGACACATATATCACTGTGGTATGATTCTTTGAATTCTTTGGGGAAGATGCCCAGCCGGGGAATAGCTTCTTTCCCTACATAACTTATCTTCCAGCAAGTTTGGTGTTTCTGTCTTAATATTTATATCTTTAATCCAGTTCAATCTTAGTTTAGTGCATGGTGATAGGTGTGGGTCTAGTTTCAATCTTTGGCAGGTTGAAATCCAGTTTTTCCAACACCATTTATTCAACAGACTATCTTTCCTACAATGATGGTGATTGGTTTCTTTGTCAAAGATGAGGTGGCTGAGCATGTCTGGAGTTTTTTCTGCATCTTCTAATCTATTCCACTGATCCTCGGGTCTGTTCTTTTGCCAGTACCTTGCTGATTTTATCACAGTAGCTTTGTAGTAGAGTTTCAAGTTGGGGATCGTGATACCTCCGGCCATGTCTCTGTTGCCTAGCTATTCTAGGTCTCTTATGGTTCCAAATGAATTTTTGGATTGTTTTCTCTAGTTCTGTGAAGTATATTGTTGGAATTTCAATTGGCATTGCATTGAATCTATATAGCAGTTTTGGAAGTATGGCCATTTTCACTATATTGGTTCTTCCTACCCAGGAGCAAGGGATGTCTTTCCATTTTCTTGTATCTTCTTCAATCTCTTTTATCAGAGTGCTGTAATTTTCAGTGTAGTGGTCTTTTCCTTCCTTTGTTAGATTGATTCATAGATATTTCATTTTTTTGGATGCTATTGTAAAAGGAATTGTTTCCCTAATTTCTCTCTCAGTGAGTCTGTTATTTGTGTACAAGAAGGCTATTGTTTTTTGAGTGTTGACCTTGTATCCAGCTACTCTACTGAATCTGTCAATTAAGTCTTGAAGTCTTTTGGCTGAGTTTTTTGGGTCTTCTTATTTATTATTTATTTATTTATTTATTTATTTATAATTCTTTTATTGGTACATTGTAGGTATACAACACAATTACATTTCTAATTGGGAATTGTACCTTTACACAATGCATCTTGGTTCTTATTTTTTCCCCATTACTAGCCCCCCCTTCACCCCTTCCACCCTTTCCTTATTTACAAAGAGTTTATTTCCATTTTTTCCGTTTCTCAACATTTTTCCTTTGCCTTCTTTCCTTTCTCCGGCCCCTCCCACTACCCCTACCCCTTTGGACCTTTTCTTCCTATTTTGCATTATCGATTATTCATTCTAATCAATGGTACATTTTAGGTATACAATACAATGACATTCATCATTGGAAATTTGCACCTTTACATAGTCTCTCTTGGTTCTTATTTTTCACCCCTTGCCCAGCCTCCCTTCAACCCCTCCATTCCTCCCTATTTACAAAGATTTTGTTCCTATTTTTCCATTTTCTCATATTAATCCTGTTCTCCTCTATCCTTTCCCCAATCCCTCCCACTTCCTTCCCCTTTGCCCCTTTTCTTCCTATTTCACATTACCTAGTATACATTTAGTCCTTATTTACATTTTCAGTTTATCACACCAGAGAAACTATTCGGTATTTATTCATGTGTGTCCTTTTTATTTCACTTAAGAGTATCACCTCAATGTGCATGCACTTAGATATAAATGTATCTAATTTCTCATTTTTTATGGCTGAGTAGTACTCCATTTTATTTAAAAAAATGCATTTTCTTTATCTAGTCTCCAGTTGATGGGCCTTTGGGCTGTTTCCAAGTTTTAGCTATTACAAACTGTGCTGCTATGAACATAGGTGCACATATATCACTGTGGTATGATTCTTTTAATTCTTTGGTGAAGATCCCCAGCAGTGGAATACCGGGGTCAAATGGGACTTCCTGTCCTAGTTCTTTGAGGTATCTCCATACTGATTTCCACAGTGGTTGCACCAGTCTACACTCCTACCAGCAGTGGAGCAGGGTTCGTATTTCCCCACAGCCCCACCAGCATTTGTTATTGGTTGATTTCATGATAGCAGCCATTCTTTCAGGAGTGAAGTGTAATCTGAGCATTGTTTTCATTTGCATCTCTCAAATGACCAGTGATGTTGAACATTTTTTCATGTATTTATTTGCTATTTCTACTTCTTTCTGTGAGAAATGTCTGTTCATTTCAGATGCCCATTTTTGGATTGGGTCTTTAAATTTGGGAGGTCTGATCTTTTTAAGTTCTTTATAGATTTGAGATAGTAGACCTTTTTCTGAGGAAGAGCAGGTGAAGATTTTTTCTCACATTGTGGGTTGTCTTTTCACACTGCTGGTGGTTTCTCTTGCTGTGCAGAAGCCTTTTAATAAGAAGAGATCCCACTTGTTGATTGTTTGTGCTAGTTCACAGGCAACTGAGGTTTTGTTCATAAAATCTTTTCCTACACCGATGTCTTCAAGGGTTCTACCTAACCTCTGTTCCAACTGGTTCAGAGTTTCTATTTTAATATTTAGATCTTTAATCCATTTTGATTTTAGTTTAGTGCATGGTGAGAGATATAGGTCTAGTTTTAATCTTTGGCAAGTTGAAGCCTAATTTTTCCAGCACCATTTATTAAAGAGGTTATCTTTCCTCCAGTGAGGGTGTTTGGCTCCTTTATCGAAGATGAGATGGCTGAGTGTGTCTGGCATTGTTTCTGCATCTTCTAATCTGTTCCACTGGTCCTCAAGTCTGTTTCTTTGCCAGTACCATGCTGGTTTTTTTTTATCACAGTAGCTTTGTAGTAGAGTTGCAGGTTGGGGATTGTGATACCCCCTGCCATGTCTCTGTTACCTAGAATTGCTTTTGCTATTCTGGGTCTCTTCTTGTTCCAAATGAATTTTTGGATTGTTTTCTCAAGGTCCATGAAGTATGCTGTTGTGATCTCAATTGGAATTGCTTTAAATCTATATAGCAGTTTTGGAAGTATGGCCATTTTCACTATATTAATCCTTCCTACCCAGGAGCAGGGGATGTCTGTCCATTTTCTGATAGCATCTTCAATCTCTCTTTTCAGAGTGCCATAGTTTTCAGAGAAGAGGTCTTTGATTTCTTTCATTAGGTTGATTCCTAGGTATTTCAATGTTTTGGATGGTATTGTGAAAGGAATTATTTGCCCTATTTCTCTCTCAGTGAGTCTGTCATTGGTGTAGAGGAAAGCTATTGATTTTTGTGTGTTGACCTTGTAACCAGCTACTTGACTGAATTTGGTTATTAAGTCTAGAAGACTTTTGGTGGAGTTCTTGGGGTCTTCTATATAGAGTATCATGTCATCTGCAAATAATGACAATTTGACTTCTTCATTTACTGTCTTTATTCCTTTTCTTTCTCTTGTCTAATTGCCATGGCTAATGTTTCCAGAACTATATTGAACAAGAGTGGTGATAGTGGGCATCCTTTCCTTGTTCCTGATTTTAGTGTGAAGGATTTCAGTTTTTGACCATTTAGTATGATATTGGCTGTTGGTTTTTCATAGATGGCTTCTATCAGTTTGAGGTAGAGACCATCTATTCCAATTTTTTGTAGGGTTTTTATCATAAATGCATGTTGTATTTTGTCAAATGCTTTTTCTGCATCTATGGAGATAATCATATGGTTTTTGTCCTTGGCTCTATTGATATAGTGTATTACATGGATTGATTTGCGTATATTGATCCATCCCTCCATCCCTGGGATGAATCCCACTTGATCAGGGTGTATGATCTTCTTGGTGATCTTCTGCATTCTGTTTACCAGTATCTTATTAAGGATTTTTGCATCTATGTTCATTAGTGAGATGGGCCTATAGTTCTCCTTTTTGGTTGTGTCTTTCTCTGCTTTGGGGATCAAGGTGATGCTTGCTTCCAGGAATGAATTTGGGAGTATTGCTTCCCTTTCAATTTCAGTGAAGAGTTTAAACATTAGTGGCAGTAGTTCCTCTCTAAATGTCTTATATATTTCAGCATTGAGGCCATCAGGGCCTGGGCTTTTCTTAGTTGATAAGTTTTTAATTACATTTTCAATTTCATTGGTTGATATTGGGTTGTTCAGAATTTTTAGGTCTTCATTCAACTTTGGTAATTCATATGTATCTAGGAATCTGTCCATTTCTTCTGTGTTGTCCATCTTATGTGGCGTATAGGTTCTGGAAGTAGGTATTGATGATCCTCTGGATTTCTGCTGGGTCTGTTGTAATTTCATCCTTTTCATTCTTAATTGCATGGATTTGGGCCTTTTCTTTCCTTTTTCTGACAAGGTTGGCTAAAGGTTGTGTCAATTTTGTTGATTCTTTTGAAGAACCAACTCTTGGCTTCATTGATTTTTTTGTATCATTCTCTTAGTCTCCATTGCATTGATTTCTCCCCTCTGATCTTTATAAATTTCCTCCCTTGTATGAGCTCTGGGTTTGTCCTGTTCTTCTTTTCTAGGAGCTTGGGGTTCAACATCAGGTTGTTTAATTGGGCTTGTTCTGTTTTCCTAATATGCATATTCACTGCTATGGATGTCCCTCATGAGACTGCTTTCATTGTGTCCCATAGATTCCAATATGTTGTATTGTCATTGTCATTTAGTTGAAGGAACTGTCTGATTTTTTTCTTTAATTTCCTCTGTGACCCACTGGTTATTCAGAAGTGTGTTGTTAAATTTCCACATGTATATGAAATTTTTCAAGTTTCTTTTGCTATGTATCTCCAATTTCACTGCACTATGGTCTGATAATATACAGGGGACAACTTCAACTCCTTTGCACTTACTTAAACATGTTCTATGTGTGAGTATGTGGTCTATTTTTGAGGATGAACCATGTGCAGCTGAGAAGAATGTGTATTCTGATTTTGTGGGGTGGAAGACTCTGTAAACATCTGTTAAGTTCATTTGTTCAAGAGTTCGATTGAGTTCTAGTATTTCATTACTTTATTTTTAGTCTAGTTGATCTATCTATTTGTGACAGTGGGGTGTTGAGCTTCCTCCACTTTGCGAGTGGCGTGGTGCCATCCTGGAATCTTCTCCTGTGGCAGAAGATGTGGTAAGGTGAATGGAACATGTTCTTTTTTTCTTGTGAGCACTTGTGAGCCAGTTCTGAAGCATCCTATTAGCTGGGAGTGGCCATACCAAGGACTAGAAACTATCTACACTATGGCAGTGGCCTGGTGCCAGCCAGGAATCCTGCCTGGTTGCAGGATATGTGGTAAGGTGGACCAAACACACTCTCTTTTTTCCTGTGAGTGGTTCTGTGCCACTTCCGAAGCATCTCACTATGTAGGAGCAGCCGTATGGCAGAACGGATGCCTCATTGACTATGGGAGCAGTGTCCTGCCATCCCAGAATCCTCCCCTATGGCAGGAGATGTGGTAAGGTGGATCAAGCACATTCTCTTTTTTCCTGTGAGCGCTTGTGAACCATTTCCAAACCATCCTATTAGATAGGAGCTGCCATCAGTGGTCCCAATTCCACCTCCATTATTGGAGCAGTGTGGTGATAGGCCAGAATCCTTCCCCATGGCAGAAAACGTGGTAAGGTAGATCAAATGCATTGTCTTTTTTCCTCTGAGTGGTTCTGAGTCATTTTGAAACATCCCTTCAGCTGGGAGCAGCCGTATGGTGGCTCAGAATCCTCTTCCACTATGGTAGCAGTAAGGTGCCATGCCACAATCCTCCCCCGTGGCAGGAGATGTAAGAGAATGAAAGCAATCTCTTTTTTCCTGTGACTGGTTCTGAGCCATTTCGGAAGCATTGTATTTTATGTGTGGGCGGCCATTTGTTTGGCACATAAGCGCCTCCACATTTGGAGCAGGCTGGTGCCCTCCTGAAATATTCCCCCGGGGAAGGAGATGTACTAAGGTGGATCTAATGCATTATCTTTTATGCTGTGTATGGTTCTGAGCCATTTCAGAACCATCCTATTAGTTGTGAGCATTTGGTACAATAGCCTAGAAGCCACCTCCACCGTGGGACTGGCGTGGTGCCAGGGCAGAATCCACCCCTGTGGCAGAAGATGTGGTAAAGTGGATTGAATGGATTCTCTTTTTAGTGTGAGTGGTTTTCTGACACATTTTGGATGCATCCCATTAGCTGGGAGCAGCCATATGTTGGCCTGGAAGCCCCCTCCAATATGTGAGCAGTATGGTGCCATCCCAAAATATTCCCACATGCCAGAAGATGTGTTAAGGTGCATGGAACACATTCTCTTTTTTCCTCTGAGCAGTTCTGAGCCATTTTGGAAGCATCCCATTAGCTGTGAGCATAGGTACAGTGACCCGGAAGCCCCTTCCACTATGGGAGCAGTGTGGTGTCAGCCCAGAATCCTCCCCATGGCAGGAGATATGGTGTGGATTGAGTACATTCTCTTTTTTCCTGTATGTGGTTTTGAGCTATTTCAGAAGCATCCTATTAGCTAGGAATGGCCGAATGATGGCCCAGAGGCCGCATACATTATGGGAGTGGAGTGGCACCACCCCAGACTCAACCTCCATGGCAGGAGATATAGTACAGTGGACAGAAAGCATTCTCATTTCTGATGAGGGTTCTGGGCCATTTCCTGGGCATCATATTAGCTGTGAGCATTGGAATGACAGGCCTGATCCACCTCCATTATGGGAGCAGCATAGTGCCAGCCCAGAATCCTCCCCCCGTGGCAGGAGATGTGGTAACGTGTATCAAATGCATTCTCTTTTATCTTTTGTGGGGTTCTGAGCCATTTTGGAAGCATCCTGTTAGCTGTGAGCAGCCCCTCAGTGGCACATAACCTGCCTCCAGTTTGGGAGCAGACTGGTGCCATCCCGAAATATCCTGTGGCAGGAGATGTGATAAGGTGGATCTAACACATTATCATTTTTCCTGTGAGTGGTTCTGAGCCATTTCAGGAGCATCCCATTAGCTTCGAGCATTGGTAAGTTGGCCCAGAAGCTGCCTCCACTACGGGACTGGGGTGGTGCCAGGGCAGAATGTGCCCCTGTGGGAGGAGGTGGGGTAAGCTAGATCGAATGCATTCTCTTTTTCCCTGTGAGTGGTTCTGAGTCTTTTTGAAGTATCTAATTAGCTGGGAGCGGGCTTATGGCAAACTAGAATGTGCCTCCATTATGGGAGCAGGGTGGTGCCAGCCCAGGATCCTCCGCTATGGCAGGAAATGTGGCAAGGTAGATCGAACCCATTCTCTTATTTTCTGTTGAGTGGTTCTGAGCCATTTCAGATGCAGATGCATTCCATTAGCTGGGAGTGGCTGTATGGTGGTCTGGAAGAGGACTTGCATTACAGGAGAGGAATGATGCCATCTGGAAATATTCCCCCAAGGAAGGAGATGTGGGAAGGTGAATGGAACGCATTCTCTTTTTTCCCTGTGAGTTATTTTGAGCCATTTCAGAAGCAACGAATTAGCTGTGATCAAAGGTACAGTGCCCAGAAGCCGCCTCCACTATGGGAGCACATAGTGCCATGCCAGAATCCTCCTGCATGGCAGAAAATTTGGTAAGGTAGATCGAATGCATTCTCTTTTTTTCATGTGAGTGGTTCTGAGCCATTTTGGAAGCATCCCATTAGCTGGGAGCGGCTATATGGTGGCCCGGAATCCATCTCCACTACAGGAGCAGCGTTTTGCCATTCCAAAATATTCCCCTGTGCCAGGAGATGTGGTAAGTTAGATTGAAAGCAATATTTTTTTTCCTGTTAGTGGTTCTGAGCCATTTCAGAAGCATCCAATTAGCTGGGAGTGGCCTTATGGCAACCTGGAATGTGCCTCCCATTACTGGAGCATGGTTGTGGCAGCACAGAATCCTCCTCTGTTGCATTAAATGTGGTAAGGTACATGGAATGCATTCTCTTTTTTCCTTGAGCGTTTTCTGAGACATTTTGGAAGAATCCAATTAGCTGTGAGCACCAATACGGTGGCCTGGAATCTGCCTCCACTATGGGACTGGCATGGTGCCATGCCAGAATCCTCCCCCATGGCAGAAAATGTGGTAAGGTAGATCTAACGCATTCTCTTTTTTCCTGTGAGTGGTTCTGATCCATTTTAGTAGCATCCAATTAGCTGAGAGCAGCCATACAGTGGCCCGGAAGCCCACTCCAATATGGGAGTGGCATGGTGCCATCCCGAAATATACCCTCGTGGCAGGAGATGTGGTAAGTTGGATCGAACGCATTCTCATTTTTCCTGTATGCAGTTCTGAGCCATTTCTGAAGCATCCATTAGCTGGGAGGGGCAATAGCATGGCCAGGATTCAACCTCCACTACAGGAGGGGCACGGTGCCATCCAGAAATATTCCCCCCATGGCAGGAGATGTGGGTAAGGTGGATGTAACACATTCTCTTTTATCCTGTGAGTAGTTCTGAGCCACTCTGGAAGCATCCATTAACTGTGAGCATTGGTTCGGTGGGCCAGAAGATGCCTCCACTGTGGGAGCAGCATAGTGCCATGCCAAATCCTCCCCCATGTCAGGAAATTTGGTAAGGTATATAGGACACATTCTCATTTTTCCTGTGAGCTGTTCTGAGCCATTTTGGGGAGCATCCCATTACCTGGAGAGGCAGTGTGTTGGCCCAGAAGACCCTCTCCACTATGGGAGTGGCGTGGGTGCCATTCCAAAATATTCACTCATGGAAAGAGCTGTGCTAAGGGGATCGAATGCACTCTCTTTTCTCCCTGTGAGTGGTTCTGAGCCATATCAGAAGCTTCCCATTAGCTGTGAGAATACATATGGTGGTCCAGAATCCACCTCCACTAGGGAGTGGCATGATGCCATACTAAATCCTCCCCCATGGCAGGAAATTTGGTAAGGTAGATCTAATGCATTCTCTTTTTTTCCTGTGAGGGGTTTTTGAGACATTTTGGGAGCATCCCATTTGCTGGGAGTGTCCATATGGTCACCTGATGCCCCCTGCCCTAAGGGAGCACATGGTGCCATCCAGAAATATACCCCCATTGCAGGACATGTGGAAAGGTGGACCAAACACATTCTCACATTTTTCCTGTATGCAGTTCTGAGACATTTAGGAAGCATCCCATTAGCTGGGAGCTTCCGTACAGTGGGCCTGAAGCTACACCTCCACTATGGGAGTGGTGTGGTGACAGGCCAGAATCCTCCCCTGTGGCAGGAGATGTCATAAGGTAGATCAATGCAATCTTTTTTTCCTTTGAGTGGTTCTGAGCCATTTTGGAGGCATCCAATTACCTGGGAGTGGGCATACCCTGACCTGAAGTCACCTCCAGTAGAGGAGTGGGGTGGTGCCATCCCAAAATATTTCCCCATGTGAGGGATGTGATAAGTTAGATCCAACACAATATCTTTTTCATTGTGAGCGGTTTTGAGCCATTACCCAAGCATTAAATTAGGTGGAGCAGCCTTATGTTAACCCGATAGCACCTCCATTACAGGAGCAGGGTGGTGCAAACCAGAATCCTCCCCTTTGTCAGAAATTTCCTAATGTAGATCAATCACATTCTCTTTTTTCCTGTGAGTGGTTCTGCACCATTTGGGTGCATCCCATTAGCTTGGAGCGGCTGTACAGAGGCCCAGAATCCCCCCTCCCCTATGGATCGGCATAGTGCCATCCTGAAATATTCCCCCGTGGCAAGAGATGTGGTAAGGTGGATGGAACACATTTCCTTTCTTCATGTGAGCGGTTCTGAGCCATTTCGGAAGATCCCATTAGATGGGAGCGGCCGAACTTCGGCCCAGGAACCAACTCCAATAATATACCAGAGTTGTGACATCCTGAAATACTTCCCTGTTGCAGAGATGTGGTAAGGTGGATGGAACAATTTCTCTTTTTTCCTGTGAGTGTTTCTGAGCCATTTTGGAAAGCATCTGATTAGCTGTGATCATTGGTATGGTGGCCCGGAAGCCACCTCAAATATTGGAGTGGCATGGTGCCATGCCAAATGCTCCCTCATGGCAGGATATTTGGTAAGGTAGATGGAACACATTCCCTTTTTTCTTGTGAGCCATTCTGATCCATTTCAGAAGCATCACATTACCTGGGAGTGGCTGTACAGTGGCCCAAAATCCCCCTCCACTATGGGAGTGGCATGGTGCCATCCTGAAATATTCCCCCATGGCAAGAGATGTGGTAACATGAATCGAACACCTTCTCTTTATTCCTGTGATATTTTCTGAGCCATTTTGGAAGCATCCCATTAGCTGTGAGCTGGTATACAGTGGCCAGGAAGCCGCCTCCACTCTGGGAGCAGCATTGTGCCATCCCCAAATATTTCCCCATGGCAGGAGATGTGATAAGGTGGATGGAACACATTCTCTTTTTTCCTGTGAGTGGTTCTGAACCATTTTGGAAGCATTCCATTAGCTGCAAACGGTCATCCAGTGGCACAGAATCAGCCTCCACTACTGGAGTGGGGTCGTGTGAGGCCATAATCCTCCCCCATGGCATGAGATGTGGTATGACAGATTGAACGCAATCTCTTCTTCTTGTGATAGGTTATAAAAAATTTTGGAAGCATCCTGTTATCTGGGAGAGGCCATATGGTGGCCTGGAATCTACCTTCACTCCTGGTGTTGGTAATGCCTGGCCAGAATCCTCTCCTTGGCAGGAGATGTGGTATGGCAATTGAACACAATCTCTTTTTCCTGTGATATTTTT